>NC_092769.1:34831594-35431594 GCF_047496795.1 Chiloscyllium punctatum | reverse complement strand
TAATTCGCTCTTGCAACATTAAAGGAGAGCGGCAAACCTATTAACAAACAACAGCGCCCGGCGTGGGTCTGGACCCCACACCATCGAGATTAAAGGTCTCAAGCTCTACCACCTGAGCGTACCCGGACAGGATTGGTGTTGGTTAATTTGTCAGTTCATACTGAGTTTAATTCAGCTGACACGGCAATTTTCAAAAATCTCGTTCATTCCTCCACATTGCAAATAACATTATCCAAGTCTTTCAATTCTCAGATTTATTCCTTCAGACCATTACAATCCATTTAGGACTTGCCCCGGGATTTTCGATTCTCTGTTAATATTTTCATATTTTGACCCTGATCCTGAGGTCACCGAAGTGATTCCCAAACACTCTGGCAGATTGCAAATCAATCGGGAAAATACCTCAGGAAACCAATTCATTTCTGATAAGAGTGTAGGGAATCCCATCTGCTGAAGAGACAGAGTCCTCACCATCAACACTTTCTTTGTTCTACATGCCTACAAAGTTTACCAGTTCAAATATTCGAGAAAGGAATTCTGATTATAAATTGTTTTAAAAACAGAAACAATCTTCTGATGAAATTTCCAATTTGAATTAGAATTTTTTATCATTTCACACGGTAACAGACGTTCCTGAGGAAGGAGTTTCCATGAGCTGTGTCCCAGGGCTGGGAAGGAAGCCGCTGATTGAAACTGCAGGGGCCCCTTTCTGTTGGCAGCAGGGGCTTGTAGAGAGTGAGGTCACATTTTGCTGCACGTGACCGTCTCACTCATTGCGGATTCAGGGTCAATCACGGATGAGTTCTCGTGGTTGTATTGTCAGTACATGGTCGATCTCAATACTTGATGTGAAATATTTGAGGCTCTGTGCTCTTTTTGGGCAAGGACAACCAACATTTCAGCCAAATACTCTGACCATTTGAGACACAGCAACTGGCAGCAAAATTGTGCGTGTACACATCCAAACACACAGTGATCGAGAGGATGTGGACAGCAGCAGTTCTCATTATTTAAAGAATCAGTTGCTCATGTTCCCGGGTTTATCGCAGAGAGGGTGAGAGACTCGAGGAGTAACAAAGACACCCACAAAGCAATATCAGGACCTGTGTAGTTCTGTCATAAAAAGCTGCCTCTAGTTGTTATATTGCAAAGTTGAGTTTCGAACGCACGACGCAATAGAGACTGGATCCTAAACACAGCACATTAAACCTCTCTGGATCAGTGGTGCTGGAAAAGCACAGCAGTTCAGGCAACATCCGAGGTGCAGTAAAATCAACGTTTCAGGCCAAAGCCCTTCATCAGGAATGCAGAGTTTCACCCGATGTGTCGAGCAGTGTATCTGGAAAGAGAAACAGAGATGATGTTTTAAATATGGAACATTTCTGATGAAGAACTCGAGTTTCCCAAGTCGAATCAAATTACAGGCCTGGTTTGCAAAAAAGGCTTCCTGAACATTGAATTGTTGCAGCAGGAAAGCATTTAGAACGTAGGCAGCAGGACTCAAACATACATGGGGAAACCCCAATGGATTTCTAATCCATCGCCTAAACCACTCGTCCATGACTACAGACAGTACTGCGCACTTGAGCATTTACCAAATCAGCCGTGATCTCATTGAAAGCTGCCGCTGACTTGAGTGAAATGCTTCCATCTCCTTTCATACCTTTGCTGTCAAAGGAAAAGATATTTGCAGCCGAATTGAGTAAAAATTATTATTGACAGGAAAATCACACTTGGCAATTTGCTAGATCTCTTTGCGAACACGACTAGCAGAGGTAATCAAGGGAGCTATTGATCTGAGTATTCTTGGACATGAAACAAACAAAGGTTAGTGACATATTCATTTCTTTTTCTGGCGAACGAAATGGTCTTTCCTGATGGTTACAATGAAAGAGATGGTTCCCAATAAAAGTCAGAGATTAAGTCGCATGTAGATATACTTCAATGTGATACGATTCACTTTCAGCCCCTAATTTCCCCAGAGATGGAGGGGGCGAGTTACTTTTCTTCACTCTTCAACTCCACGGCATGGAGGTACAGACATGAAACCGCTAGAGATGGAGTTCTTGAATTGGGAACCAGCGACACTGAAGGAACTAGGCAAAAGTGAGGACTGCAGATGATGGAAACTCGATTTTAGATCAGAGTGAATCTGGAAAAGCACAGCAGCATCGGAGGAGCAGGAACGTCGATGTTTCTGTTGCCAGTCTTTCTGTGTTCTGCAAACAAGTTTCGCTTTTGGCTCAGATTTCCAGCAACTGCAGCAATTTATATTATGTTAACATTCATAATGTTTGGACAAAACCAATGACCCGCTAGCATCGGAAAATCGGCAGAAGTACTGGTACACCGACATGTTAGCTGAACAATACTAACATTCCATGAGCGGGAATATGATCCGGGCCACGGTGCTGAGAGTAACGAATCCTCACAAGTAAACAACAAGACAAGCCGATAGATACTACCGTATTTGGTGTAAATAAAACACCCTTTCTGAACATTTTCGTTGCAGATTATTTTCAACTTGTCTTCGAAGATTTAGAAAGTGGGAAAAGGCCATTCCGCCTTTGTGCATTGCGGCTAATCAGAGAGCCATCTATTCTAGTCGCATTTTCCAACTTTGGCCCAAAGTCTCGTGTGTTCTAATGTTCCTAGGGCAAATGTCAATGACTGTATCCTTTGTTCTTAAATGGGACAAAAGTACGACACTTCTGCAACGACTTGTAACGCTTTTGAGGAACTAATGCTCATTTTCACCCACAAAGGGAGACACACAGAAAGATAGCCCCAAACCGACATCGGTCTCCGTTGTGGTGAGCTGGAATTTGAAATGGACAATAGGACAAATGCAAGTTTTAAATGCGGAAGCACAGAAGCGACACCCCAGCAGGACTTCACAGGGGAGCATCAACGTGGACCACGGTTAAAGTGCGACATTTCTCCTCGAGCCAGGTAGGACGCGAAACTGCAATCTTCGGATTCAAAGTCAGACGCGTCATCCATTACGCCACTGGCCCAAGAGACAAGCTGAGTGCTGGTAGAATGTCGATATGTAATGCCATGGACTTTTACGGAATCAGAATTAAAATGGTGAACAAGCAGCGAAGATAATCACCAACACTACATCACTTCGAAGTTTCCAATTTGTGAAGCAGTGCCTTTCATTGGCAAAGGAGAAACATTTGTCCTCAGCTGCCTGCTTCAGGGTCGCCTCCTTCTCTGCTGGAAGTTTCCATCGTTTTATTCACAGTCCCGACGCGATTTAATGATCCACGCCAGTGAAAACGTGTCATGGTGTCGTCCAATCAGGACCCTGCCGAAACTCAGCGAGAGACATCTGGTCATTTCGAGCTCAGGATGTGGAATTAGACGAGATGCGTGACACCTTTTATTGGCGCCGCCACTTCACTGCAAATTAGCGGCTCAAAACGAGCCGTTGTTCGTATTAGCTTGATTTGTACCTTCCTGCAGTGCATTTGCTAAACAACATCAGATAGATCCCATCCGGTCCAGCTGACTTATCTATTTTCACACTCTGCAGTATTTCGAATATCTCTTCCTTGTGAACCTCAACCTCTTCTAGTCTAGACGCAAGTATCTCTGTATCTTCCTCGCCAACATTTTCATTTTCTATAGCGAACACTGTCGAAAAATATTTATTTAGTGCTTCCTCTATCTCCTCTGACTCCACACACTACTTCCCACTATTATCCTTGATTGTCCCAAATTTAACTCTCGTCATTCTTTTATTGCTGACATACCTATGGAAAGCCTTAGGGTTAACCCTGATCCTATCTGCCAACGACTTCTCATGTCTCCTCCTGTGTCTTCCCAGCTCTCTTTTTGGGTCTTTCCTGATATCGTTGGAACCCTCGAGCGCTCTAACTAAGTTTTACATTTTGTCCTAAAATAAGACTTCATGTTTTTTCCCAATTAAAGACGGCAAATAAGTCCCATCTCACGCTGACACATTCGTGAGCGCTGCTGTTTCATAGTGCCACAGAATCAGGGTCACTTCCAGCCTCAAGCAACTGAATGTGTGGAGTTTGCACTTTCTCCCCGTGGCTGCGTGCTCGTGCTCTGGTTTTCCCCCGCAGTTCAAAAATGTACCGGTTTGTTGAAGTGGCCGTGCTGAATTGACGTGGTTAAAGGAGAGGAATGTTTCGATTGTTTTTCTTCAAAGTCTCTTTACAATTCAAACGAGAGAGGAAGAAGGGAAATGAATGTCTCCTATAATTCTTGACTTCTTTTATCATTCACAGGCGGTATTTTTTTCCTGTACGTTTTTTTTTACACTGTGGTTACTGTTAGTGTTCTTCTGAGCTACACCGCCTGGTTTCCTCTTTCCTCAATGTTCCTCATCTCTACCCAAACACACTTTCCATCCTTATCTCCTGAATCAAAGTAATCTCTAACAATTGCATAATTGCCACGGAATCTGGGCTTTTCACACGCCTGTGTATGTCATTTCCCAATATTAATTGATCGTTTACTGTGTTGCAATTGTGCACGAGAAGAGGAAAACAAAATAGAGGCCAAACGCTAAAATGCAGATTACTGCACACAATGCGATCACGGAAGCATGCACCGAACCGTCAGGAAGCACACAATAAGTCCAATGCTGGATGTCCTGTCAGGAACAGGACTAGAAACACAACAGAAATACTCCTCTTGGGTACTATTTTGGACGTATATCTCAATGAACTATCGTGTTTTACATATGTTCCGTTAGGAGTTTCCTCACACAAGGAAGTAACCAGTGCTGCAGACGGTCATATAATCCGAGTTCCAAGTCCCGGAGTCAGAGACACTCAGTGCCCTGTGTGTACCTACAAGGAACAGTTGTGCATGGGGTTTACAGGGTAACTGAACTGCATGAATCCAGCTCGATGGTCGTCTGTCTGCTTCTCCGCTATATTTTTCTGTGCAGTCCCTGCGTGCAATCTTGTCAACTACGTTTCTCTGGCACAAGATGGGCATTGGTCACTTGTCTCTGAGAGAGGCTGTTGGTTTATGTGTTGTCATAATTCTGAGTGTAAGGAGGAATCTGGCTGTCAGTTCCTAGAAGCTTACTTTAAGAAACGGAAGCGTGCTTTTTAACTTGCTGCTTGGCATATCCTCGTTGCGAAGTTCGTGCACTGCGAATCACGTTGCGGGACTATCCAATTTTGGCAAAGAATTTGTGTGGCAGTCACGAGTTGCCGCGACCAGCTGTCCCTAGTAGCAATACGGACAAATGGCAAGAACTACAAATTCGATTAGAGCAGCACAGGTTTAATGTGACAGGGCAAACAGAAGGCAGCCAAAAGATTTCTAGGTGCAGAGCAATCACCCAAGTTACCTTTTCATATGAAAGTCTGTGCATCAGTAGAATCTGGGACCCAAGTAGTCTACGTTGGTTATTCATATTCCAGAAAACTTGCGTTGTTCCCAGTTTACTCTGAAAGTGAATAGATATAGTTATTTCACCGTTATTTCGAAAGAAGATCCTGCATTGAATCTGTTCGCTGTTGTTTGATGCTATGGCGAAAAGGTGGGCAATCGCGATGTGAAACGTTGCTATACTTTCATTTCCTTCATTACTGTCCTGGTGAGGGAGAAAGGTGATTGGCTCTCTTGATCAGATGGTGGCACCGGCGCATTTATGGCCTAATTTAATCACGGATATAATTGGAAATGTTCACTTTTAATGGTTCGATGTTGTTCTGTTTTTTTTATGATACTTTAGCACTTTCTGGGACTTGGCAATACACTAAATCTCCAGTAGGTTTGGAATTGCCTCGCTATTATTAGTGCGAGTTTTTTATGTCAGAGACGACTCACAGTGCCTCACAGATAGCACTTAAGTTTCGGTGTGTCTGATCATGATACTGCCTTTTCAGTTTTGATTCTGTTCCCCGATAAGAGCTGTCAGTTTTTGGATTCGCTGGAGAGCAAAGTGGGTAATGCGATATGTGAGGTATTTTTCTTCAGCCAATATCTTTGATGGCAAACTTGGGAAAGTGTCAAGAAGAATGGTCATTGGCAGCAAACATCCGGAAAACCTTAATCTCTGGATCGGTTGGGCTCATCCACCCCCCAAACAAAATAGCCAAACTCGCTGACTGAGTTACAAACATCATACGTTTTTTTTTGCAAATGGTGTATTCAAACCGTTGCCGGTGGCTGGAGCATCTCAGACTTGTCGAGCATGGAAACAAATCCCGCGATCCAACTTGCCCTTGCTGAATAGATAACCGAATTTAATCCATACATATCTGTCAATATTTGTGCCTTATCTCTCCGAGGTCTTCCTGCCTATACACCCATTCAGATGCCTTTGAAATGTTGTGAGTGCACCAGACTCCGCCACTAAATGTGGCAATCCATTCCACACACACAAAAGTTCTGTGTGAACAACAAGTGTCCCTCACGTCACTTTTAAATTTTTCCTCTCTCACGTTAAATATTTGCTATGTAGATTTGAACTCGTGTGTCTTGTGAAGAAGTGCTCCCTGACTATTTACTCTGTCTGTCTTCCTCATGATTTGATAAGCTTCTGTGAGGCCATATCTAATCACTGAAGCTCCTGGGAATCTGACGAAGCCTATTCAGTTTCGTTCTCATGTCCAAGCAGTGCAAACCTTGCAAATCCTTGTAAAGGTTTTCTAAATTTACACTTGCAAGAAGTGTGTCCAGCTGCAGCACTTGTTTGACCGCGTGGCCACTCTGGAGCTGCGAGTGGACTCACTGTGGAGTGTCAGCAATTCTGGAGAGTTGTGTTGCCTCCCAGGTGCTCAGGCCAGGGATGTCGCCCATCGGGGATTCGAAAAGGGGATCGTGAACAGTCAGTTGTCTTGGTGCATACAGGCACCAACGAAAAAAAAAACGAGATGAGGACCTGCAGGGAGAATTCAGAGAGCTAGGAGAGAAATTAAAGAGGAGGACCTCAAAGGTAGTAATCTCCGGATTACTGCCGGTGCCATGTGACTGCCAGCGTAGAAATGAATAAAAAAAACGGCACGGAGAACACGTGAGTTGAGGAATGGTGCTGCAGGGCGGGTTTCAGATTTGTTGGATTTTGTGATCAGTTCTGGGGTATGTGGGACTATAAGAAAATTGACGATCTACATCTGAACCAGATGGGATCGTATGTCCTTTCGGGAGTTTTTGCGACTGCGGTTGGGGAGGTTTTATACTAATGTGGCAGGGGGCTGGGACCCACAAGATTAAACAGGTCGGCAGTGAGGTGGAAACTGGAAACGCTAAGAATCTGGAAGATAGCATTAATAATGGGAAGAGTAGGCAGAGAGCAGATGAATGCAAAATAACTGGTGGCCTGAAATGTATCGACTTTAATGCATGGAGTATAGACAGATGAACTTAGGGCTTAGGTTGGTGCCTGGGAATATGACGTTATTGCGATTCTCGGGGAATGTGTCTGTGTGTCTCTTTCTGTGGGAGACACGACGTGGGTCATAACACAGTGTGAGTATGTCAAACTTCAATCCTCTTGTTGTGTCATCTAAGATCAAAGTGAGAACCTCACTGCCATTTGCACTGGAAACATCAGAACACATAAGGTTATGGACCAAAGCTGGAAACTGGGAATAGAATAGATGAATGTCTTTAAACCAGACTGCACCATGGGCCAAATTGGATTTTCCATTCTGCAAAACTTGAAGACGAGTAGAAACCAATCTGCAGTGGAACTGATCAGAAATGAAATGGAAAATCCATTTCATCGAGATTAAGTTGAAGAGCGTCTGTCTTTATTCCGTGTAATCTCGTAGTTTGGATTTGGAACTCTAACCGCAATAGTGTTGGTTCTATTCTCGGACAGGGAATGCATGTTTTATTGTGCAAATATATCGTGGTACCAGTATTTCTTACCACTGGTCCGAACCTGGTAATGCTTGGTTTTGTGCCAGGTTATCAAAAGCCAAAAAGATACAGGTTTTGGAAATATAAACTAAAATCGAGAATTGATAGAGAAACCCGCTACAACTGGCAACATCTGTGGAGAGAAAAAGGTTTTTTTTCTTAAGATAGACAGGAAACAGGTTAGTTATAGACTTCTAGATTATACTGTTGGGAAAATGATCATCTTACCTGTCGAATCAGGATATTTATCAAAATCACTCTTGAGATTACAAACATCGAATTTACAATCTTAAAAGGACTTAATCAGCTGTCATGCTACTTTCATTTTCCTGAGCTGATGGAAGGCTACATTTTAATGTCTACATTTCCTTTTAGTTTCCGTTATTTCGCAGTCACGCCGAATGGAGAATTGTTTCTTTCAGTGTCTGACTCAATATGTGTCTTTTTTTATTCTATATTTGTCTCTGTATCCTCCTGGGCCTTTTTCACATTCTCCAACTCTCTGTCTGTCCATATCCCTCATTTCCCATTTCTGCTCTTGAAAAGCCTGACGTTCAGAGACAGTTTGAGATTCGAACTGCTGAGAGGCTTTCTGACGCCTGGCTGGAGTCGGTCGAAGTAGTATCACATTCTCTGGATAATGCGTCTGTCACTTCGACCTGAGGCAAGGAGACATTTCTTCCTCAAAATCTAAAGACCCTTTCGAAGTTAAAGTTGATTTCCTTATCCAACAGAAGAAGAAAGTAATTACATGATAGCTGAAGTAGAACAACGATGCATTTATTGTTGGTGTACAACGAATGAATGGTGACAGCAGAGAATGAGGGTGATCATGTCGTGGTGTCAGTGCCATTACCACAACATTTCCTGGGAATGCTGCAGTGTCTCCTGCCTCACCACTTAATTTCCACAAAACTGGGAATGAAGGAATGAGAATAAGAGGATGAGAAGCAGAAGTGCTTGTGGAACTGCGGGAAGAATCTCCAGGTTAAAATAGTAGTTAAAAAACGCAACCTACAGTACTGGATTTAAACCAGGAAAATGAAGCCAGAACGCGAAATCAGAATGTACAGCGATTCAAACAGGACACTGAGTTTCTCGATCAGCAACACAATACTGCGAGAAAAAACGAGCTTTCAATACAATGAGTAGGCACCAGTGTGATGGGAGCTGCTTTCACCAGCTAAGCCATGGCGCCACGTTAAAAGCCAGATTGCTCGTCCATATGTGCAATGCCTGAACTACTTGATCACAGGAATTCGAAAACGCGTTCTCTGTATTAATGTTGCTCAGTATGAATGGCAATCAAACGCTGCTTGTGCAAAAACAGACGAATCAATGCTGAGCATGCCCCACTAAAAAGGCACAGAAAAAGACAGTATCCTCTTGCATTGGCATCCAACAGATATTTTCGTCTGTTTAAACTGACAGAATAAAGAGGATGTGCCCATCTCCTCTCGCGTCCCATAAACCACATTAATACACACGCAGGGATTTTCAAACCAAGATGAACACGCTCATTGTTGTGAATTGACAGCAGTGGTGTCTGAGTCATTGCGAACAGTGAGGAATAAATGCTGAACCAATAGCACTGACACTGAGCCTTGCACCATCAGCTCCACACTCAAATCTTGTGTCATGTCTCCTAGGCATCAGTGCATTTGACTTTAATTATTCTACCCTGCACCTCTCCTCAATTTATTTCCGACCGCTTGCAATGTCGAATTAGAACATGCATTTCTGGGACACAGTTGTCTTTCAATGAGATAAGATTCACTGCCCATCCCTAATTATCCCAAAGATATAGAGGACGAGTTACTTTTGTTAACTCCTCAAATCCTTAATATGAAGGTACTGACAAGAAACCGCTAGAGATGGAGTTCCTGGATTGCGGAAAGCAGACTGATCCCAAACTGCTAACGTAACTCACCCAGGGAAGAGCAGATAGACCCCACTCTGTCAATGTAACTCAACCAGTGGACAGAAGTCTGACATCACACGATCAATGTAACTCAACGAGGAAATTATGGCCTGACAGCACTCTGTTAATGTAACTCACCCAGGGAAGAGTAGACCGACGCCACTCTGTCAATGTTAGTCATCCAGGGAAGAGCAGACTGACCCAACACTTTATATGTAACTCACCCAGCAAATGGAAGACTGACGCCACTCAGTCAGTAAAATTTACCCAAGAAAGAGCAGACTGATGCCAGTCTGTCAACGTAACTCATTCAGAGAAGAGCAGGCTGGAACCCATTCTGTCTTTGTCACTCATCCAGGAAAGAGTAGGCTGATCTGATTCTGTCAATGAAACACAAGCAGGGAGATGAGCCTGACCCCACTCTGTCAAAGTAACTCACTCAGAGAAGAGAAGACTTATTCCATTCTGTCGATGTGAATCATCCAACGAAGACAGTAAAGAAACCATTCTTGCTGTTAAACTCAGACATAGAAGAGCAGACTGTCACGATTCTGAGAAAGTAACACGACCGTGGAGGAGCAGACTGACACCACTCTCTTAACGTAGCTCACCCAGGGAATAACAGACTGAGTGCACTCTGTGATATTACTCACTCAGAAAGGAGCAGACTGACCCCATTCTGTTAATATGACTCTCCCAGGGAAGAGCAGATGAAGCCCAATCTGTCAATGTGACTCAACCAGGGAAGAGCACTCTGACATCACGCGATCACTTTAACACAACTAGGAAATTGCAGACTGACGCCACTCTGTCAATGCAACTCACCCAGGGAAGAGCAGACTGATCGCACACTGTCCAAGTAACTCACTCTGTGAAAAGCAGACTGACGCCACTCTGTCAATGTAACTCGAATAGGAAAGAGTAGACTGATGCCGCTCTGTGAATGTAACTCACTGAGGGAAGAGAAAACTGACGCCACTCAGTCAGTGTTACTCACCGAGGGAAGGGCATACTGACCCCACACTCTCAGTGTAACTCAGCAGATTTATCCCACACGGTCAATATAAGTCATTCACTGAAGAGCAGTCTGACCCCACTCTATAAATGTAATTCACTCAGGGAAGAGCAGACTGATCCCATTCTGTCTATGGCACTCACCCAATGAATGAACACTAACCCCACTCTACCAATGTAACTCGCCAGAGAAGAGCAGGCGGAGGCCAGACTGTCAACATAAATTATCGAGGGAAGAGAATACTGACCCCGCTCTTTCTGTTTCGCTCAGGCAGGGAAGAGCAGACTGTCACCAAACTGTGAAAGAAATTCGCCCAGGGAAGGGCAAACAGACCCTACTGTATCTGCGGACTGACACAAGGTAAGAGCAACTAATGCAACTGTGTCAATGTCTGCCCCTCAGGGAAGAATACCCTGACCCCTCTCTGTCCATGTAGCTCACCCAGGAAACAGCAGACTAACCTCACTCTGTCTATTTAAGTTCACTAAAATCCTCTGAAGTACGTCCTATCCAGACACTCTCCTCATCATTGTCTCTGTAACCTTGTGCACTCAATGGCGAATCCAAATAACCTGCAAACGTTTAGAATGTGGCAGCAAACCAGAGCTACCACACAGAAATTGGGCGAATGTGCAAACTTCCATCAGGCAGTCACCTAAGCCTGGAATGGAAACCAAACCCGACAGCAGTCGTGATTATAAAATGGCAGAACAGAAACCCAGCAAAAAGAATTGCTGTGTGTTGCAAGGATTCTGAGTATTAATGAAGCCCATATCACTGTAGTTAATTTCCATTTGCATCACTGCCAACCTTCTTCAAAGCAAAGCACGCACTTGCTTTTTTCAGACTTCTGATATTCCGCTTTCATCCTGCTTTTTACCTCATCATATTTCTGACTTTACAAACTACGTCATAACAGGTTGACAACTGCAGAATGAGCTTTGTTCCGTTCTCCACTGATGTTGAGAGTAGTAATACAACATATTCGAGTAGGACTTGCTGCGCTTGCGGGTGTTGTATTCGCGGCATTATGGCTTCTTTTTTTGATTTTCGGTCGAATATTTCGTGTTCATTGCGCAGACTTCTGAAGAAGACTTTTTTGTAGTCGAAATGGTAACTGTGTTTTCTCTCGGAAGACAGACGTAGCTTTATTTCTGTTCTCTTATAAATTGATCTTCTTCTGATCTTTGCAAGTGAAATAGGGTGCATTGCTATTGCTCGGTTTTAGTTTCAAAATCAAGAGAAACATGAAGGAGACAATATCAAAGAACACAAAGTACTGAGTTGTTAAGACAATTTTTGCAGCAATGGTGGACATGAAGGTCAAATTAAGATAACGGTTCAAGAACATTTAGTCTGGAAGTGGTATGTGACTTTAATTCCAAATATATGTTTCCATTCTTCCAATACATTTTTTGACTCCCAGAAAACATTGATTGTTTTCTGTATTCACTTTGTTTCGCGATATCTGTCTTCTGGTCGACCAGGGACAACTTGAATTTGCTTCTGCATTGAATAAGATTTCGCTCTTTCTTTCGAGAAGCAAACCTGTGCATTATGTACCACTTATCATGCTGATGGCTAAGAAGTTCAAAATGAATTACGGTTTATGGACCGTGAGCAAGAATGAAGTGATCCACTTGCGAACAGATGTCACCACGCCCTATTCCTACATCGGGCCTGAACGGTCCATTGGCAGAGTCTGCAGAAAGGAAATGACTAAGGGAAGTAGTCCTTTGTTCAGTTTGATTTGATACCAATGGTAGTGCTGTTTTGGGGCTGAAATGTGTCAACATCTCTGACGTTAGAGTCAAAATTTAAGTCACATCTACTCCATGGAGTGTCTTCTCATACCGGAACATGCTGACATGAAAACATGTAGCTCTGATAGCAAAGGTTTTTACATTAAACTGGGAGTATGTTTAACTAAGCAATTCAGTCAGCCAAGATGAATAATTGGCATATGGTTCTTCAAGCTGAGCTCTCCACACCAACTGCTCCAACGAAGGCCGTGGATAAGATCCCCATCGATTATTTTGGTCAATTTTAGCCTCAACAACAACCTATTGTTCTGAACAATGCGACACCACAAGCAGAGGGCTAAGTCTGATTTTCATCGTTAATTTTCAAATTCAGTTCTTAATGCACAGTTTCTTACGAATGTGGACAGCAGAAGGCCGTTAACATTCCATTTCTAGTATTTCCAGAAATTTCTACTCCGCTGATATCGCCTTGCCTTATCACACCTCAAGCCAGGAACCTGGATCAGTCGAGTTCCTTTCCACACATGGAGATGCTTTTTCTAATTCATTGATTGCTGATATAATAGATTATTGACCTTGAGAGTCAGCTGTAAATTAGGTTGAACTTTCTTAGCTTCACTTTCAACTGATCCTAAAAGAAAACTCATCACCTGCAGGTAATGTATTGCATTGCTTCTTGTTTTGCTTAATTCCACTCCCCCCACCCCTCCGAACATCCAAATTTCACGATAGTTCGACAAATGTATTGAAACTGATTCGTGTTGGAAGTTGGTGGCTTTTTGTGTCTCGACATATAATTTATTCAATTTGACGTCTTGATATTACTTCGGATTCTTCACAGATGAAAATTTACTTTCGATTGAATGCAAAGCTCAAGCTCCACGAAATCCAAATTCTGCAAAGGAATTAATGACTTTTAAAAGATTCAACGCTGTAAACAGGATTCGAACCTGCGCAGGTTTCAAATCTAACGCCTTAACCTCTCAGCCATCACAGCTGCAGCAAAATTGCCAATTTTCATAGGAGAAGAACTGAATTCATGAAATACGCAATTTGTTTGAAGAACCAATTGTCAAGACCCAAAGATTTCGCCAAATCCTTTGCAGAGACCCAGACGATCGTTACCTTAGCAGATTGACAGGCTTTCACCGCAAACTAGATTCTGACACAGCTGAAGTTGTGGGAATGATTCTTCGTCGAATTACAGAGTCACGGATGTACACCACATGAAGAGAGGATCATTGTCTCACTGTGTCCGATCGATTTTGACTCAATTGCTCATCATCCGGTGCTAAAGTTGTGTTTTAATATTCATCGAAATATGGTATTAGAAATATTGATGCTAAGTCCATAAACACTAGCTACATTCGTAAAAAAAATTGGTATGAGAAAGAATGCAGAATCAATTTACAGGAATGGATCCAGCAACTAATCCGTAAGTTCTGACATCAGGTAATGAACTTGTGAGCACAAGAGAGGACGATTGACCGAAGATTTGGAACTTGAAATCGTCTTGACGAAATCATTTGCAAAGGTTTTGGCGGTTGTTCTAGAGTCATCGAGTCCTTGAGCAATACAGCACGGAAAGTGGCCCTTCTTTCCAACTTGACCATGGTGGACAGTTATCCTAAATTAATAGGTCCCATTTGCCAACATTTGGACCACATCCCTCTAAACCTTGTTACTCATATATCCATCCAGATGCCATTAAATGTTACAGTTGTACAAGTCTCCAACAATTTCTCTGGCAGCTCATTCTGGACACGACTGAAAAAGTTGCCCCTGACGTCCCTTTTAAATCCTTACCCACTAATTTTAAAACGATGTTTTCTAAATTTTGACTTCCTCACCAGCAGGAAAACACCTTGACGAGTCAACCTATCCATGTCCCTCATGATTTAATAAATAGCAAGGATTTGACTTTATCATACTTGTCAGGAGGGAAATGTGTGGAGATTATTTGTCGAAGGTTTGAAGTAGAAAGTCTGATGTACAGATTTTTAGAATTGCATTTTGGAGAAGTTTTTAATAAGTCATTGAAGTCTAGTAGCAGTTGTAAAAGTCTGTTGTGAAAGCTGCAGAAGGATTTCAGGGCACGAGAATGAAGCATTATTTCCAACGTATTGTGGCTCAGTTCGAACGCACTTGGACGACAGTATGAGGAATTATAATCCTCAATTTAGGAAAGATACTAATGCCATATGAGGAACACCACGAATGGTGATTAGTCTTGATGTCATGGAGGAACGTTAGTCCTGTGAATTGAAATTGGGCAAATTCGTTCTTTTTTTAACAGTTTCAAAACAAGAGAGGCAATCTCATTGAGAGTTGCAAAATATTTGAAGAGATAAACAGGGTGGTGCAATTAAATTTTGTTCCCTCATTGGTGAATCTAGAAGCAGGAGAGGACAATTTTAAAATGAAGCGTTGTGATTTATGACCAGGATGAGAACTATTAATTTTTGTCTTAGCCTTGAAAAGTCTCGCTAATCAGCACTACAGTGAGCCTTGGATATTTGGTCTTTGAATGCATCACTATCAGCCTGACCCGCCGACACTTACTGCATCACTATAGACCTGACCCCTCACACTTACCCCCTTAATATCAGCGTGAACCCCTCAAACTTACTGCATAACTCTCCATCTGGCGCCCTCACATTTACTGCGCCACTTTCGCTTCAAGACCCTCATTTTGACTGCGTCATTTTCAGCCTGACTGCCAAACACTTACTTTGTCACTATCAGTCACGCCCTTACACTTCCTATGTTACTATTACCCTGACTCCTTACACTTACTGTGTCTCTATCAGCCTGCCTCCATCATATTTATTATGGAAGTACCAGACTGACGCCTCTCACTTACCATATCACTACAACACTGCTTCCTCAAACTTTCTATGTCACTATCACCTTGACCCTCTCACATTTACTGCGCCACCATCACACTGACCACCTCACACCTACTGCTTCACTATGAGCTTCAACACTCACACTGACAGCATCACTAACAGCCTGACCCCCTCATGCTTACTGCATTGGTATCTCTCTGATCCCCTCAGAATTACTGCGTCACAATCACTCTGACCCCCTCATACTTAATGCGTCACTATTCCTCTGGCACACTCATACTTCCTGCATCACTCACACCCTGACACATGCGCACCTACTGCATCCCTATCAGCCAAATCCCACTCACTAACGGCGTCGCTCTCTCTCTAACATGCTCACACTTAATGCGTCACCATCACCTTGACACTCTCTCACTTCGTGCATCAATATCAGCCTGACCCCCTCACGCTTACTGCATCACTACCAGCCTGATCCCTTCAAATGAACTGTGTAACTATCAGACTGACTCACTCATACTTACAGCATCACTATCACCTTGCCCCCCCAAACTTAGTGAGTCCAGATCACACTGAACCTTTCACTCTTCTTGCATCACCTTCAGCCAGACCCTGCACACATTTCCTGTGTCACTCTCAATCTGACACCCTCAAATTGTCCGCGTCACTGTCACCCCGAACACGTCACACTGACTGCATGGGTGTCTACCTGAAACCTCACGCTTATTGCGTCACTATCATCCTGAGCGGCTCACACTTACTGCGTCACTAGCACACCAACACTCTTACCTTTACTGCGTCACTATCGGCCTGACACCTCACACGTACTGCATCACTATTAGCCTGACCCGCTCACACGTTTTGCGTCATTACTACCCTGACCCCCTCACAACTGCTGTGTCGCTATTAGCCTGAGCCCCTCACTATCCCCCTGATCAAGCTCACAATTGCAGCATCACTATCAACCCCCTCACACTTTCTCTGTCATTATCACACTGACCCTAACACACGTAATGCGTCACTATCACACTGAGACACTCACATTTTCTGCGTCATTATCAGCCAGACCCGACAGCACACAGCGTCACTATCAACCTGGCCCCTCACACTTGCATGCCTCAATATCAGCGTGAACCCCTCACACTTACTGCATCACTGTCCATCTGCCATCCTCACACTTACTGCACCAGTTTTACCTTGACATCCTCATTTTAACTGCGTGACTATCAGCCTGACAGCCACACATATATTGCGTCCCTATCAATGACGCCCTCGCACTTCGTATGTTAATATCACCCTCACTCCTAAAACCTACTGCGTCACTATCAGCCCGACTCCATCACACTTTTTGTGTCAGTATCAGACTGACGCCTCACGCTTACCATGTTACTAAAACTCTGCCCCATCACACTGATTGTGTCACTAACAGCCTGACCCCTCAGACGTACTGTGTCAAAATCACCCTGACCCACTCACACTTTTTGTATCAGTTTCAGACTGACGCATTGCACTTACTATATGACTAAAACTCTCCCCCTCACACTGACTGTGTCACTCTCAGCCTGACCCCTTCATACTTACTGCGTCAATATCAGTCTGACCCCTCAGACTTACTGTGTCACTCTCACTCTGATCGTCTCTCTCATTTACTGCATCATTCTCACCCTGACCTCCTCACATTTACTGCGTCACTGTCACCCTGACCCACTCACACAGTCTTTGCCATTTCACCTTGCCGGCCTTATTTTTATTGCGTCCACATCAGCCTCACCACCACACACTTATTGCGTCACTTTCAGTCACGCCCTCACTCTTCCCATGTTACTATCACCCTGAATCCTTACACGTATTGTATCACTATCAGGCTGACCCCTCACACTTACTGTGTCACTATCAGCCTGACTCCATCACATTTATTGTGTCAGTATCAGACTGACGTCTCACACTTATCTTGTCACTAAAACACTACCCCGTCACATTGACTGTGTCATGATCAGCCTGACCCCCTCACACTTACTGCTTCACTATCGCAATGCCCCTCTCTCACTTACGATGTCATTTACATCCTGACACTCCACACTTGCTGTGGCACTATCACACTGAGGGTTGTACACTTAGTGTCACTGTCATCCTGACCCCTTACACTTACTGCGTCACTATTACACTGGTATATCACATCCACTGTGTCACTATCATCCTGAGCCGCTTACACCTATTGTGTCACTATCACTTTGACCCCAACACACGAACTGCATCAATATCAGCCTGACCATTTCACACATACTGCGCCACCACCAGGCTGACTCCCTCACATATACTGCAACATGATCAGGCTTACCCACACATGTTTACTGCGTGACTATCACCCTGACTCCCCACTCTTACTGCGTCAAGATCATTGTGCCCCCTACACTTACAGCGTAACTATCATCCTGACAACGTCACACTTACTGCGTCAAGATCAGCCTGATTCTTCAAACCTAATGCATCACTACCAGCTTCAACACTCACATTTACTGCGTCACTTCTAGCACTACCCCTGCACACTTACTGCATCCCTAACCGCCTTACCCCATCGCATTTACTTCATCATTATCAGCCTGTGACACTCACATTTACAGTTTTATTACAACCTGGCCCTGTGAGTGCATCCTCATCAATGTCACCCTGACCCCTTGCCCATACTGTGTCACGATAAACCTGGCCCGTCAAATGTTCTGCATCACTATCACACTGACATCTGAAACTCTCTGCGTCACTATCACCCTGACCACTCACAATTACTGCATCACTACAACCTGACACCCTGAAAGCATCTGCGTCACTGTCACCCTGACCCCATCACACTTCCCATGTCACCATCACAATGACACATTCACACACTCTGCTTCACTGTCATCCTGACACCTCACACTCACTGGATCATTACCATCCTCCCCCTCATACTGACCTGTCACTATCATCCAAAGCCGCTCACACTTCTTGCGTTCCTATCACTCTGCTCCCAAAACACTTACTGCGTCACTATCAGCCTGACACTCGCACATACTGTGACACTATCAGCCTGACCCCCACACTTGCTGCGTCTCAATCAGCCTGACCCCCTCACACTTACTAGTTCACTATCAGACTGACTCCTCACACTTACCGCATCACTAACAGCCTGACACCTCACACTTACCGCGTCACTATTCCCCTCACACCTCACTTTTATTGGCCACTATCAGCCTGCCGCCTTCAACTTACCATGTCACTACCAGCCTGAACGCACACACTTCCTCCCTCACTATCACCCTGACTGTCTCAAACTCACTGCGTCAGTCTTTGCCTGACCCCATCACACTTACTATGTCACTATCACCCTGTCCCCTCCCACTTTATGCGTCAGGATGAGCCTGACACAGTAACACTTACTGCATCACTATCAGCCTGACCACTCACTCTTACTGCGTCACTGTCACACTCACCCCTCACATGAAGTGCTTCACTATCAACCTGACCATCTCGCACTTACTGCGTCACTATTGATCTGATCCCTCAGACTTACTGCATCACTATCACTCTGACCCCCCTCACAGCATAACTATCGGCCTGATCCACTCACACAGTCTGCGTCACTACCACGCTGACACCTCACCCTCATTGTGTCACTATCATCCTCAGTCAATCACACTTATTGAGTCACTGTCAGCCTGATCCCCTGTAATGGAAAATTATCATTTTTTGTGAAATTTGTGAAAGCATGGTTGAAACAAAGAAGTATGGACCTAACTTTGCAAAAAGACAAAAAAAAATGAAGTTGAACCTAATTTTCAGCTGATTCTCTTGGCCAATAATCTATTATATCAGCAGTCAATGAATAAGAAAAAGCAACTCCATGTGTGGAAAGGAACTCGACTGATCCAGGTTCCTGGCTTGAGGTGTGATGAGGCAAGGCGATATATAGTATAAAGGGAATATGTGAAAACCGTCAGGCGTCCATTTTATGAGGCGTCTTGCAAATGTGTCGGGTCCATTCTGCAAATTTCAAAAATAAACGTTTTCTTTGCTCTTGGTAGCATTTGCGTCGAGTCGATTGAAATTCCACGTCAGTAAACTCGGGGGCTCGACTGGGACCAAGCGAATGTGTAAGATTTTGAAGATTCCCAGGAGGTGTATGCGCCAGTGCCTTGAAGGTCTTTCACTTCATTTCGAGCGCTGAATTGGCCACTTTGAGTGAGAGGACTGGGGATAAGTGGATCGCCCCAGAGTCGCGGTAAGAGTTGTGGCTAAATCCGAAATAGAGACTCGTTTGAAGAGAATAGACGAACCAGGAAGAGGGATCAGTGAACTCACGTGCGGTATTCGAGTAAAACTCAAGGGAAAGGATTGCCGTCTCTAGAGAGTATAAGAGACAGCAAGATTAACGGTGGTTTGAGACTTGGAGCCACCAGGGGCAGCGTTGGAGTCTTGGTTTGTGAAAACCAAGGCAATGAGGTGGTCGCGCCCAATGAGAGGGGACCTCCAGAGGTAAAAGCAAGTTATATTGGCAAAGAGAAGATTATGGTATCGTGAGAGAGAGAGATATAGACAGATAGACAGACAGAGAGAGATGAACACTTTTCCAATGTCCATGAAAATTGGCTCCAGCAAGAGCAAACAAAAAGAGGGTCGACAGACAACTCGGAATGGTCAAGAAAAAATACAATATATGCTAAATAATTATGGCCCAGTTTCTGTAAAATAGTTAAAAATGTAAATCAAGGAATGTGTTTTTCTGGATGAAGGAAGTTTTAGTAATATTCAGTTGCAAATGCTGAGGTCACCGTTGGAGGAGAGAAAGAAGGAGAAACGGAACGGTAAAATAGAACCTGTGAATTGGAGTGCTTATCATATGTTGAAAGCTTAGCCTGATTTCAGGGAAAGAAAATCTCGAAATAAAGATAGATCAAGTACACGTACAAACACGAGCGCACATGCACACACACACGGAAAACAACCTAATGAAGCTGGACAGTGTCTTACGACTGGATCAGATCCTGACCTTAATGTGTGCCCTCGAAGAGCTACAGCCCCCCTACGAGATCCACTTCACGAAGATTCGAAGTCAACGGTCGCCGCCTCAGGGTCTGCTGATTCACCAATAGCATATCGTACCCACAATCAATTGAAGCAAGAATCCCTAAAGAAGTCGAGACAATGTCCCAGTACCTTAAGCGCCTCACGAAAGTCGATAACATCTATTGTGGACTGATACCACCCAAGGACATACCGACGGCAGAGATCACACCGTATGAGGCACACCTGAGGAGCAGCTTCATCAATGGAATGAAGTATGAAAGAACAAAATAGGTAATAATATTCGTGTATTACCTGGGACACGGGAAAGTTGAATTAGATAGAACAATACGTGATACATGCTGAAAACTACTGGCTCAAGAGAACCATAACCGGAAATTAAAGATGGAACCGCAATCACATGAACCTCAGCGTATTATGATGCAAATGGTCGTTCAGCCATTGGAGGGAGTGGCTGCGGGAAAAGAGAGAGGCACAGGTGGAGGTCACAAAAGAGGAAGGGATCGCAAAAGTGCACTTGCAGAGATAGATCTGTCTGGTGCTTTTTTTGTGGGGCAATGGACCACTGGTCAAGACAGTGCCCGCACAGACAGCCTCAATTGGTCCTGGAGGCTGGACAGCATGGTGATTGACAGGAGACGACTGAGGTTGAGGTGGGCAGGCCACAAGGTACAGGTAAGCCTCTTTCCTTTATACTTGGCAACGAAGAATCCCTAATGCTAATCACTTCTACTAACGGGCACTGAGATGTATCCCAACTCTATATTGAACATTGAGATTGCGAAGTGTGGACAATATGTTCAATATAACAATGATGCGTATATGTCGATGCCTAACTCTATGTTATATGTGGAAGGTACACCAGTTACCTTTTTGGTAGATACATTGCCAGCATATTGACACCTCAAATCAAGACAGTTCAGAGAGTTGACACCAATAAAGATGAGTAGAATGTTCCTGAACTCAATGGAGGCATCAGGCGTCGTGATATGAGAGAGTTTTACGCACCCATATTGTGTGCAATCAGTAATGTGTATCCATTCTAATTCTCAAGTTTGTTAGCGGAATTCTGTCCTTTACATTTGATGGATTGGGATCTCATAGTGAGATTGGGGTTGTATTTGCTTAGTACTCCGACGGGTTTGCAGGTAATTCAAAGGGAAAATTCACAAGTGTAAACTGTAAAATACAACCCAAGACCCCTGGTGTATGTCTATGAGTGGCTATTAAGCCAGAGAGCAATGAGTTCAGTGAGCAATTCACTCGCCCTGGAAGCAGGTAACCATGTTAATCCTATTAACACCGATTTTTTTTGCGAGAATATGATGCACTGCACAGCACACATACACCACGATATCCCTGAGGAACCATAAGAGAAGTATTGGTTTAAACCAGGTCAGTTGTTATTGTGCGAATTTTATTGAAGAGATGACAGATGTGCAGTCAGTGTGAACTTATGTAAAGTACCTGCGATGGCAAGTAAACTCTATATTTTTGATGTGGAAGGCTATGCTCCTCGCGTGTCACTGGCGAAGGTGTCCAGTAACTGGTGGCAAGATTTGGGGCCATGGGTACTAAAGGCATAAAGAACAAAATGTTGGGTGATCTCGGACGATGTGGGTATGTGGTTCAATGCAGATGTGCGGACATATAGGAAGAAATTAATTTGTCTAACTCCGGCAATAGAACAGTCGAGGTAACCCCCTCTAGCCCTGAAGAGCCTAGAAGGCTGGCCTGGCGTTTCTCTAAGATAAACTTCTCAGACCCAAGATTAATAATGGTCCCTATTGAATTATGGGTAAAAGGCAATCATGATGTGGGGCATATACGAGGTTGTGAACCAATACGAGTATCCCGAAGTCGGAGTATCGTCCTTGCAGGGCACAATACCCGTTAAAACCCGAGGCCATGGACCTAGTTACTCCAGTCTTTCAGTCCTTCCCAAAGGCTAGAGAGATAATCCCCTGTGTAAACTCACCGGTGAGAACTCCCATTTTTCTGATCAAAAAGGCAAAAATTCCAAGTGAACTGGAGGAATGCAGGTTTGTTCAAGACCTGCAGGCAGTCAATAACAGTGTTGTCCCGCGCGCATCAAGTGTTCCCAAACCCTATACTGTAGTAGCTCAATTTCTACCAGACAGTAAATGGTTCCCTACTGTGGATTTAGCAAATACATTCTTTAGTGGAATGGTGCATCCAGATGGTCAATTCTGGTTCACTTTTTCATTCAAAGGGAAATCTTATGAGTTCAACCGACTTTGTAAATGTTACTGTGAGTCACCCACCATATATAATGAGGCTCTATGCAGGAGTCTGGAGACTCTTGTTTTAACACCTGGGTCTGCGCTTCTGCAATCTGTAGACGATTGCTTAATAGTAGCATCGACAGAGGAACAATTTGAGAAGGATTCCCTTGCGTTGCACGAGGGAAGGGCACAAAGCCAGTCTCGCAAAGGTTAAAGTTATGCAACAACAGGTGAAGTTCTTCCGTCACTTAATATCTGAACAAGGGAAGACCATTGGTCAAGACAGAGTGCAAGTAATTCAGCAAATTCCAAGGCCTCACATGAGGAAACAATTGCTATCCTTTTTGGGCATACGCTCCTACTGAAGAACGTTTATCCCACATTACACAAATCTTGAGGCACCCTGAAGTGACATGGCCCATGGAAAAGGGTAGCAGAACCAAGGTCCGTTGCAATGGATCCCAGCGGCCGAGTCGAATTGAAAAAGACGTTTCAAAGTTCAGCTACACTGGGGATTCCGAATCCAAACAAGCCTTCTGTCAAATGGTAGATGAAAACATGGCTGCATGACATCCGTGTTGTTGCAGGATCATGGGGGAAAATTCAGGCTGGCAACGTATTTTTCGGCTAAGCTAGACCTCGTAGCGGCAGGATTGCGTAAATGCCTGCGAACTGTGGTTGCTATATAATCGGCTATGGCGACTTAACCAAACTGATCGCACATGCAGTATCCTTGCTGCTTTCTGAGCAAAAGACAGCACATACGTCGGCAGCACGTTGACTCAGATACAATACTGTGTTCTTGGAGATGCCTAACATTGCAATAAAACAATGTAACGTCCTTAATGCTGCTAGTCCTCTCACTGGAGAAGGAGAAGGAGACCCACATGATTGTATCGCTGTAATTAATGAAATGTGCTGCCTAGACAAGACTTGCAGAATTCACCACTTCAGAATCCAAATATGGTGGGGTTTTTTTGTGGATGGGCCAGCATTCAGGAGCAAGGAGACAGGCCAGAATTGTATTGGGGATGCTGTAGTAACTACCCATGAGGTATTCAAAGCGGGATCACTCCCTTCTCAACTGTCAGCGCAAGCAGCGGAGCTGGTTGCCTTGACTGAGGCATGTAAATTTGCCAAGGGAAAGACAGCGAATATTTAACCGATCGCAGGTACGCATTCGGAGTTCCACATGATGTTAGAACCCTGTGGAAATACAGGGACTTCTTGACCTTCACCGGAAAGCCCATCACACACCGTGATCAGATTTCTGACCTCTTCGAAGCGGTCCTATTGCCTAACTCAATCGCTGTGTGTAAATATGAAGCCCACACGAAAAATAACGATTCCGTTTCTCAAGGAAATGCAAGGGCAGACTCAGCGGCAAGGACAGCAGCCCAGCAGCCGGTAAATGATCAGTTCAACATGGGAATGGCAAAAATCCATACCCCAACAGCAGACGTACGGGAGTCACAGTCGATGTCCAGGCTGGAAGACACGTTTGAGTGGGAAAAAGCAGAGTGCAGTTTGAGGAAAGGGGTATGGAGTGGCCTCAATGTTAAATCTTTTCTACCAAGATCATTATTTCCATTCTATGCCAAACTGACACACGGTAAGGAACATGTGTCAAAAGAGGGGAGATATGACAGCATTTCAGCACAGTGGTACACTGAGGGATTTACTTATTACTTCCAGAAATATTGTGAACGATGTGTTATCTGTGCCACAATAATGTGGGGAGGGGAGTACAGATGAGTCATGTAGCACTTCCAAAACCACAAAAACAATTTGAACATTTACAACTGGACTTTACCGAACTAACACCCTGCGAAGGAAAAAGGTATTGTCTGGTAATAGTTGATATGTTTTCCACATGGGGGCAAGCATTCCCCACGGCAAAACAGAATGCCAGTGCCATAACCAAAGCTTTCCTAACTGAAATAATTCCGAGATGGAGCATCCCTGAGAGGCTTAGTAGTCTCAAGGTTTGTGAAGGGTTATAGCTCAGGTTGAGGTTTAGGATGTCGGTTTGCTCGCCGAGCTGTACGTTTGTTATCCAAACGTTTCATTACCTGGCTAGGTAACATCATCTGTGGAGACCTCCAAGTGAAGTGAAGATGTTGTCTCCTGCTTTCTATTTATAAGTTTGTTATGGATGGGGTTTCTGGGGTTTGTGGTGATATCATTTCCTATTCGTTTTCTGAGGGGTTAACAGATGGTAAATCGATCTATGTGTTTGTCTATGGCGTTGTGATTGGAATGCGATGCCTCTCGGAATTCTCTGGTCTTTCTGCATATACAGCAAACCGACAAGCACTGACCAAATACTTAACTACACCAGCAACCATCCCAACACGCAAAATGGAAGCGGTATCAGAACACTATTCCAATGAACCACCACACATTTCAGCACAGACGAACTTCGGAAAACAGAGGAGAACCACCTATAAAACGTATTCAAGAAGACTCCTCAGGAAGAAACCACGACAAGTATACCTAACACAGCCAGAAACCCTATCGACCTTTCCATACATCAATGAAGTCTCAGAAGTGGCAACCAAACTATTAAGACTCCTCGGAATCCCACCAACGGTCTAAACAAAACTAACTAATTTAAAAGACCCAGTACATCCCATGGACAAAACCAACGTCGTATACAAAATTCCATGCAAGGACTGCCACAAACACTACGTAGGACAAACAGGAAGAAAGTTAGCCACCAGGATACAGAACACCAGCTAGCCACAAAAAGTCACGACTCTCTCGCCCTCGTAGCCCTTCACATGAATGAAATGTAAACACCATTTCGACTGGGACAACACATCTATCCTGGGACAGGCTAAGCAAAGATATGCCAGCGAATTCCTTGAGGCCTAGCACTCCAACAACAACGCCATAAAAAAAGACATATATCTCGATAGCATCTATCAACCGCTCAGAAAACGAACAGGAAATGGCATCACCACAAACCCCAGCAACCCCATCCTGGACAAACAGATATCTAGAAAGCAGGAGACAACAGCATCTCTTCACCTGGCGTTCGTCACTGATGATGTTACCTAGAACATAGAACATAGAAAAATACAGCGCAGTACAGGCCCTTTGGCCCTCGATGTTGCGCCTATCCAAGCCAACTTAACCTACACTAGCCCACTAACCTCCATATGCAAGGTAATGAAACGTCTAGATATCAAACCTACAGCTCAGCGAGCAAACCTACACTCTAGGCTTAGTAGTGACAGTGGGACACCATTTGTCCATAATGCCCTACAGCAGATTAGTGAGTATTTGGGAATAAACATGGGATAACACTGTGCCTGCCACCAAACGAGCGGTAGGGCAGAGGAAAGAGAAACTTCTACCTTAAAAATGTATTGAGAAAATGCTGTGAGGAACTCGGGATGACATGGACAAAGGCGCTTCCAATTGTGCTAATGTGTATGAGATCCAGGAGGAGAGGAGAGCTAACCTTAGTCCGTTTGAAATTTTGCTTGGTAGGCCGCCAAACACAGGAATTGTCCCGAGACGTAAGGAAAGCCAGATAACAGGCCACTGTGAGGATGAGGTGTTGTGTTACTGCATGAAACTCTCTACACTTCTGTCCCAAATACAGAATCAACTGAAGACAGCACTACCCCAATCAGCAGAAGGGAAGATGTACGATCTATAATCTGGAGCCTGAATGTTGGTGAAAGATTTCAGGAGGGAAAACAGGAAGGCGAAGAGGTGGCTGGGACCGTTTCATGTATGCCTTACAGCACAGATAGCTGTTAAGGTCGCCGGAACAGCCACGTGGATACACACCAGCCCTTACAAACTTGCAGGTGGGACTGAGGAGACATCGCACAACACCAAAACCAATTTAGAGCAAGTATTTATTAAAAGACTGAAGCAAGTGTGGGGCTGCACCAGTTCACACTGTTAGCAAGCGCCCTGGTAGGACTATTCATAAGGGCAGGGGCGTCTGGGATGCAGCATCTGAAGGTAATCTTAACTGGTAGGACGAAGTGGATCTTTACATGCAACCCATAGCCGTTCAGTAACAAGGACAACTATAAATTGGATAATTAAGATTTATGCAGGGATCCATGCCGCGCCGGTGACTGGCATTTAGTAGTAGGCACCACGGCAAAAGGGGCACCTGACATGGGAAATAGATATTCTATAATCAAAGTAAGACTCAGAAGAGCAATGAGGGAGTCTCGTGGTATGGAATAGATAGATCCTTCTCCGACATCTATAGACAGGTGAATATAGTGGTGCAGTCGTCCCACCCCCGCCCTCCGAGATGCAGTGCAGAATGTACTACAGACTATAGGAGCAGTGGGGCAATGCAACCAATCAAACCAGATCATGGACCTAACCCCAAGCCGGGCAAAGGGCATTAATGACAAACCCGAACCCGAAGGGAGACGGCCGTGGCGAGAAAGCGAATTTAAAGCAGGAGGGGAATTTGCCTGCTGGACATAAATGGCATAAATGCGATGCCAGCAGGTTGGGAGCTGCGAAGGGCCATTGCTAGATGTGAAGGGAATAGAGCATGTGCTTTGGTCATAAGACAAAACGAGAGATTAGACGTTGGCTACACTTGTTGGATATGTTTGCACACAGCCCAAAGGTAGACTGCCCAGCAAAGTACTGAGAGCCTGGCGAGAAATGCCAGCTGTCTGCTTCCATGGGAGGCGACTAGCCTGACCGTGATAATGGGGGGCAATTTGAGCAAATCTCGTGTCACCACCCGAACTCCAGGCTAACTACATCCCCAAGCCTGACACGCTATCGTCCACAGCATTCCAGATAGTGGATTGCAGGGGAGAAACGTGTATTTGCACCAATCGGGGGAGACTCCTTTTGGGTATCTCACAGTGTACCTTGATGCTGTACTTGAACAATGACTCTTGTACAGCAACATACACGAATGATACGACCATAAACATTGCTTGTTCCTTTATCAATGTTCAGACCATGAGCGGCATGGTGGCACAGTGGTTACCATTGATGCCTCACAGTGCCAGAGACCCCGGTTTAATTCCCACCTCAGGCGACTGACAGTGTGCAGTTTGCACATTCTCCCTGTGTCTGCGTGAGTTTCCTCCCACAGTCACCAGATGTGCAGGTAGGGTGAATGGGCCATGCTAAATTGCCTGTAGTGTTAGGTGTTCGGTAAATGTATGGGTGGATTGCGGTTCGGCTGGTGTGTGTGGACTTGTTGGGCGGAAAAGCCTGTTCCACACTGTAAGTAATCTAATCTAATCAGGATGGCAGGTATAATATGGGCAGGTGGCGAGAAAGGGTACCACCACTCCCCTGGGGAGAAAGGGGTGCTGCTACACCGCGATACTGTCCACCAACACAACAGTGTTCGCCCTAAAAGGCAGCAATTGCAGAACTCGAAGGGGCATCTCTCTGCATTGGAATGGGTACACACTCGCAAAACATCCTCGCGTATGGTGTATTCGCAAATGAGACAGAGGAAGGCCAGCACTCATTAACACTGAGTTAATGGCGGTTAGGAAGCAGTGACACAAAATCGATTAGTACTAGACATCCTGATGGCCGAGAGAGGGGGTGTCTGCAAAACGTTAGGTACCTCGTGCTGTATTAATGTTCCTGATGAGTCCCAAGATATTACTGGTATCATAAATGGTATGACGGCAGCTAAATGACCGCCTCCACGAGCAGATGACTCCTCCTCCCGATGGCTCACGCCCCTTAAGGAGGATGGGGGTAATGGACCGTTATCATTCTACTAGTTGTAGGACTGGTCTTACTCATACTGCTTTGAATAAGACCCTAGTTGTGTACCTGCCTACACCACTAGCTTATGAATGCAGTACGATACGAAATGTTAAACTATCAGTGGCCCCAGAGAAGGAATCCGATTGCTTCTCCGCACCCTACAGCGAAGTTGACGAATGTGACGTGTGAAGATGGGCTGTGTATCGGGCAAACCAGGCAAATGGAAAAACCACCACAAAGCTTTGTTAGAGTTAGGTGGTGTCTGAGGAAATCCCTGGTGTTCATAAATTATTTTTGATATATAGCTATCTGGCTTTTTATTTGGTTGTTGTCCTTGTTGTAAAATGACAAAAATTTGGAAAATATAATGGAAAATTAAGAAAATTAACATTTACTGTGAAATCTGTCACAGCATGTTTTGCAAAATTTAATACTTCGCTGAAATATGCAAATACTTTGCTGAAATCTGCGTCGAGGAGTCAGCTTGTCTTTGTGGAACTTTGCAAACATTTCACCTGGCCTTGCGAGCAGCCGAGTTCAGAAAAAAGCTTCGGAAAACATAAAGACAATTATGACCAAGGCATGGGAATGAGAAAATATGAGCTCGAATGTTTCCCAACACTTTTCCTTGAGCATGTGATAAGAATAGTACAACACGATTATGTGAAGTTTGTTCACAGCCCTTACATAAGGCACTTTTGTCAAGTATATTGGCCGCTCTGCATGCAGAGGTTGAAAAAAAAAAGCCTTTCCTTTGCTCTTGCGAGCAGTTGATTCGAGTCGATTAAATTTCCACGACAGGTGTCAGGGTGTCAGGCAGTGGGAGATTTTTTGGGTATCAGTAAATGGGAGAATTGTTGCACAGTGACATTACATTGGAAAATTAGTACAAATTGCCTATTCATTAAAGAATTTTAGCAGAACACCTCTCAATGGGAGAATAGGGGCAGGGAATCATTGAGAAGGAACAATTATGCAAGCAGCAGTAAAGTCGAGATTCGAGTCCGCCCACCAAGAAATGGAAAAAAATACTTTGGAGCAGGGAAGCCAATACGTGGAGGAAGTGTATCAGGAAACAACGCAATGGGACAATTGACGCAGGGCATCAATAATGGGAGAGTTGGTGCCGATGTCACGAAAGTAGAGAATTGGTGGAAGACGTGGGAGAACTGGTGCTGAATAATATAAAATGTGGTGGAGGTGCAGTTGCTGATGAAAAGAAGATTCGTGCAGGATTCGAAAATGGGAGAATGGTGTATGGAAGTGAAGCTGTGTTTGGGACAATTGTTGCACGAACCACAAAATGGAAAAGATTGTACAGTGGAACTTTAACAGCGAATTGGGGTATGGCACCACTATCTCAGAGAGTCAGAGTCGCGCTCCCCAGACTGGGATAAGTTGGTTTGGATATCAATGAACATGAGAATTGTTTCAGGGCAATATTGAATTCGAGAATTGGTGTGGTGTGCTTAAAACATGCAGAGTTGGAACAGAGCATAGTTAAATGGGAGAACACGGGCAGGAATCAGTAAGTCGGAGAAATGTTGTAAAGTGCAGGAAAGAGGCCATTCGATGCAGGGCGAAATTAATGAAAAAACATTGAGCAGTAAACCATTATGTGGAAGATGTTGGTCAGGAAACAGCAAAACAGGAGAGTTGGGGCAAGGCAATACTCATTGGGAGAGTTTCTTCAGTTCATGACGAAAGGGTGGATTAGTGCAGAATTGGCAATTTGAGAATTTGATGCAGTAAACGCCAAAATTGGAGAATTACGGCAGTGGACCACGACATGGGAGAATCATTGCAGCTACATAGTTAATGGAAGAAGTGGTGCAGAGTGGACCTAAATTAGATATTTGGTGCAAGTCACCATTAAAATGTAGAATTAGAGTAGGGCACTCCTAAATGCGAGATTTGAACTCGGGCATCAGAAAATGAGAGAATCATACTGGGATATGAGGAAATGCCAGAATTAGTATCGTTATATGAAAAAGCAGGAGAATTCAGTGTCGGAGTATGAGTTAATGGGAGAATAAGGATAGGGGTAAAAGTAAATGGAGCTGCAACAAGATCTCACGGCTCTTAAACTCAATCCCCCTGTTAATGAAAGCCAATAACACTATAGGCTTTCTTACCAACCCTGTCCATCTGGGTGGAAATTTTTAAGGGATCTATGTACCTGCACACCAAGATCCCGCTGTTCCTCCACACTGCCAAGAATGCTGCCAAGAATCCTGTACTCAACTTTCAAGTTCGATCTTCCAAAATGCATCACCTCGCATTTATCCAGTTTGAATTCCATCTACCACCTCTCAGCCCATCTGTGCATCGTGGCAATGTCGTGCCGCAGCCTGCAACAGTCCTGTATTCTGTCAATGATACCTCCAACCTTTGTGTCCTCTGCAAACCTGCTAACCCATCCTTCAATCTCCTCATCCAAGTCATTAATAAAAATTACAACGAGCAGAGGCCCAAGAACAGAGCCCGTGGAACACCATTCACCACTGACTTCCAGGCAGAATATTTTCCTTCCACAACCACTCGCTGTCTTCTGTGGACCAGCCAATTCTATATCCAGACAGCTAAATTTCCCTATATCCCATTCCTCTTGACATTCTGAACGAGCCTACCATGGGGAATCTTATCAAATGCCTTGCTGAAGTCCAGATACACAATATCCACCGCTCGACCATCATCAAATTTCTAGTAACATCCTCAAAGAACTCAATAATATTCGTGATGCATGACCATTCCGTCACAAAGCCGTGCTGACTGCATTTAATCAAGCCACGCTCTTCCAGATTTTCATAAATCCTATCCCGCAGAATCCTTTCTAATACCTTGCAGATGACAGACGTGAGACTAACTGGTCTGTACTTTCCGGGGATTTCCCTATTTCCTTTCTAGAAGAGAGGAATCACATTTGCCTCCCTCCAGTCCTCAGGTACGAATCCGGTGGAGAGGGAGGATGCAAAGATCTTCGCAAGCGGCGAAGCAATCACATTTCTCGCTTCCCACAGCAGCCGAGGTCAAATCTGGTCTGGCCCTGGCGACTTGTTAATATTAATGTTTGTCAAAATTTTCAAAACATCAGCTTCATCAATCTATCTGTTGCAGCAGGATTACCTGCTCCTCACTGGTTTCATTCACTACAAGGACCTTTTCTTTCGTAAAGACAGAAGCAAAAAACTCATTTAGGGCTTCCCCTACCTCCTTAGGCTCTATACACAAGTTCCCTTTGCTATCCCTGATCGGCCCTACTCTTTCTCTGATCATTCTCTTATTCCTCACATATGTGCAAAATGCCTTTAGATTCTGCCTAAACCTTCTTGCCAAGCCTTTTTCCTGCCCCCTCCTGGCTCTCCTCAGATCATTTTTGAGCTGCTTCCTCGCCTGCCTGTAATCCTCTAGAGCTAAGCAAGACCCTAGCTTCTTCCACTTTACGTAAGCTGCCTTCTTTCTTTTGACGAGAAGCTCCTCCGCTCTCGTCATCCAAGGTTCCTTTATCTTACCCCTTCTTGCCTGTCTCAGAGGAACACATTTGTGCATCACTCGCAACAACTGTTCCTTAAACCGTCTCCACATGTCTATACTGCACTTTCCATGGAACAATTGCTCCCAGTCCATGCTTCGCAACGCAGTCTGATGGTATCACAGTTTCCTATTCCCCAATTAAATATCCTCCCATTGTGCCTGCATCTCTCCTTCTCCATAGCTATGTAGAATGTGAGGCAGTTGTGGTCATTATCACCAAAATGGTCTCCCACCGCAAGATCTGACACCTGCCCGGGCTCATTGCCGAGCACTAAATCCAAAATGTCCTTTCCCTTCGTTGGCCTGTCAACGTACTGTGTTTGGAAACCCTCCTGAACACACCTTACAAAAACAGCTCCTTCCAAATCATCTGCTGGAAGGAGGTTCCGATCAATATTGGGAAAGTTAGTCACCCATTACAACTACCCTATTCCATTCACACTTTTCCAAAATCTGCCAACCTATGCTTTCTTCAATCTCCCTGCTTCTATTGGAGGGCCTGTAAAAAACCCCTAGTGAGGTGATTGCTGCCTTACTGTTCCTAAGTTCTACCCATACTGACTCAGTAGACAGACTCTCCTCGATAATGGTAACTTCTGTAGCTGTGATACCCTCTCTGATTAGCAGTGCTACACCCCATCCTCTTTTTTCCCCCTCCCTTTTATTTTTAAATGTTCTAAACCCTGGAACATCCAGCAACCATTCCTACCAATGAGAAACCCACGTCTCTGTTATGGCCACGACATCATAGCTCTAAGCTCATCACTTTTATTTAAATTTTCCCCAGTAGTACAGAGCACAGTAACTCCATTTTGGGGGAGGGGGCGGGGACGGGGGAATGGTGTCTCAGTGGTTAGCACGGTTGTTTCACAGTGCCAGGGACCCGGATTGGGGACGGGGGAGGGGGAGGGTGCATGGTGTCTCAGTGGTTAGCACGGCTGTCTCACAGTACGAGGGACCCGGTTTGGGGGAGGCGGAGGAAGGCATGGTGTCTCAGTGGTTAGCACGGCTGTCTCACAATACTAGGGACCTGGTTTGAGGGGTGGAGGTGGGGAATTGGGACATGGTGTCTCAGTGGGTAACACGGCTGTCTCAAAGTACCAAGGAACCGGTTTGGTGGGAGGGGAGTGGGGCATGGTGTCTCAGTGGTTAACACGGCTGTTCCACAGTACCAGAGACACAGTTTAGCGGGGAGGGGGACATGGTGTCTCAGTGGTTAACACGGCTGTTCCACAGTACCAGAGACCCGGTTTAGTGGGGAGGGGGCCAAGGTGTCTCAGTGGTTAGCACGGCTGTCTCACAGTATTAGGGACCCGGTTTGTGGGGAGGGGGAGGGGGGCATGGTGTCTCAGTGTTTAGTATGGCTGTCGCACAGTACTAGGAATTCGGTTTGAGGGGTGGCGGTGGGGAATTGGGACATGGTGTCTCAGAGGGTAACACGGCTGTCTCAAAGTACCAAGGAACCAGTTTGGTGGGAGGGGAGGGGCGCACGGTGTCTCAGTTGTTAGCACGACTGTCTGACAGTATCAGGGACCCAGTTTGGGGGAGAGGGAGAGGGGGCATGGTGTCTCAGTGGTGAGCACGGCTGTCTCACAGTACCGGGGACCTGGTTTTGGGGGGAGTGGGAGTGGGCATGGTGTCTCAGTGGTAAGCACAACTGTCTCACAGTATCAGAGACCCGGTTTTGGGGGATGGGGAGGGGGCATGGTGTCTCACTGGTTAACACGGCTGTCTCACAGTACCAGGGGCCAGGTTTTGGGGGAGGGGGAGAGGGGCATGATGTCTCAGTGGTTAGCACGGCTGTCTCACTGTACCAGGGACCCGGTTTGTGGGGATGGGGAGGGGGCCATGGTATCTCAGTGGTTAGCACGGCTGTCTTACAGGACCAGGGGCCCGGTTTGAGGGGAGGGGGAGGGGGGCTGGTGTCTCACTGCCTTTGACATTTTCCAAAACCTTTCTCCAAACACCTTAAAATTATGCTCACCTCGTGACACCCATTTCCACCCTGGGAAGAAGTCTCTGTCTATTTCCTCTGTCTGTACCTCTCACCATCATATTCAGCTCGATCAAGTTACCTCTCATCCTTCTTTGATTCAATGAGAAAAGCTATCACTCCCTCAACCTTTCTTCATAAGACAAGCCCTCTATTCCAGGCAGCATTCTGTTAAATCTCCTCTGCACCTGCTTTAAAGCTTCCCTATCCTTTCTGCAATGAGGCGACCAGAACATTTCAAATATGGTCTCACCAGAGCTTTATAGACCTGCAGCATAATCTTGCGGCTCTTCAACTCAGTCCCCCTGCTAATGAAAACCAACACACCATACGCCTTCTTAACAACCCTATCAACTTAGGTGGCAAATGAGAGACCTGCAGACATGGACCCCAAGATTAGTTTGTTCCTCCACACTGCTATGAATCTTACATTTGACCCAATAATCTGCATTAAACTTCGACTTCCAAAATGAATCCCTTCACAAAATAGGAAATTGGAACAGAATTAGGCCATTTAGCCCCTTGGATCTGCTATGCCGTTTGATCACAGCTAAAATGTTTCTCAGCCACATTATCCTGCCTTCACCAACTGACCATTGATTCCCTTATTCATGAAAAACATACTTATCTCTATCTTAAAGAAACCACTGTGTCTGTGTACAGGTGTGTGCATGTGTTTGTGTGTAAGTGTCCATATCTGGATACATGTGTGATGTGTGTTAGATGTGTCTATGTATGTTTGTATGCATCTCTGTGAAATGATGGCTCTGTGATTTTGGGGGTAAATCCATTGAAATTGAGATAAACCTTTACTCCCCTCCTCCACCTCTACGTCTGTCCCTGTTAAGTTTATAGTCATACAATGCCACCCTCTGCTGGTCTCCCCATGCCGCTGCACAGGTGTCAGTTTTTTTCTATCAGAGGACATCAAATACTGTGAATCTCTCACATTGCACGGCTGTTTGGTTTTGCAAATATCTCTGGATGCACAGATCAGTTTTGTCTGATACCTAGATATATTACCATCACCACTGGGTCAGTTTCAGGACTTTTCATTCCTTTCTCACTTACACCTTGTATGGGTGAATTATAGAATATTTCAATATAAAGAACGTGTAATAAATTCATCGCATCACCTTACAGATGATTTGGTCAGAATTGCTTGGATTCAGTTGCAGTGGAAATACTCTTTAAGGTGTACACTCTGTGTAACGAATAATCTTCAAAGACAAATCACTTTCACATTGCAGAGCGAGCACAACTATTACTCAGGAGCATTTGCCACTCTGAGTGTCCTCAGTACAATTATGATCCTCCCTATACCCAACTGTGTGTGTGTGTGTGTGTGTGTGTGCATGTGCAGATGGTACTGTCAGTTTGGATGGTGCTATGATCTACCTCCCTGTCCCCACCTCCTAGACTGAATCCCTTATGGTTTTCTCCCTCCACTGCCATCAATGCAGTGGAGTGTGAAGACCAGCAGAGGCGGACATTGCATCACCTTAAACACCACAGAGGCTGGCAAATCTGCTGTGCACACGGATACACACAGAGACACGCAGATACACAAAGATATGCATATAGATACACAGGCACACATAGAGATTGGTGCAGTCACACAGATACTAAAGCACACAGAGAGAAATGCCAATACACTGATGCACGTGCACACACAGATATACAGGCATCACTACAGTCACACCACAAACACTGACACACTGACGTTTATACAGACATGCAGAATCTGCCAGTATTTATTTTTCGCGTGGTGACTTCCTCAATATTTCACTCGATCGTGTGGTGTGTGCCAATATTTCTGTTGATCCCTAGGGATTCCTCTACACCCTCACTATAGCCTCTACATCTTTCCCATAACAAGGCGACCAGAACTGAACACAATGTTCCAAGTGTGCTGTTACGACACAGCAATGAACCCGTTTGTGAATTAAACCAAACACCCAGAAAAGCTCACATTGCCTTATAATCTGTTAAAGCACCCATCCTCCTCCTCTAACCAAAAACAAAGTACCTGTGCCACAGCTTGGAAAGTTAACGAGTTTTTTTTATTTCTTTTTTTTCAACAGTCTCTTTGGGAATTTAGACTAGTGGGAATGGAGGTTAGGACAGTTGAATGTTCCTCCCGCAGAATGTGGGAGGTATGGGTCACCACCAGTGTCCCTGCTGACTACATCTGCTGGAAGTGCACCGGACTGCAGCTCCTTGAAAACCGCGTTAGGGAACTGAAGCTGGAACTGGATGAACTTCGGATCATTCGGGTGGCAGAGTGGGTTATTGAGAGGAGTTGCAGGCAGGTAGTCACTCCTAAGGTACAAGAAAAAGGCAAATGGGTTAGGGGACGGAAAGGGAACCGGCAGGCAGTGCAGGGATCCCCTGTGGCCATTCACCTCAACAATTAATATACCGTTTTGGATATTATGGGGGGGGGGCGGGGACGTACCAGGGGAAAGCAGTGGGGTAGAGGGCTCTGGCACAGCGTCTGTCCCTGCTGCTCAGAAGGGAAAGGGGAAGAGGAGCAGAGCAGTAGTCATTGGGGACTCAATAGTTAGGGGGACAGATAGAAGGTTCTGTGTGGAGGAGGGACACTCACGGTTGTTGTGTTGCCTCCCAGAGCCAGAGCTCGTGTAGTCTCTGATCGTGTTTTTGGCATACTTAAGGGGGAGAGGGAGCAGCCCCAAGTCGTGGTCAACATAGGCACCAACGACATAGGTAGGAAGAGAGATTTGGAGATTTAAGGCAGAAATTCGGGGAGCTAGGATGGAATCTTAGAGCTAGGATGAACAGAGTTGTTGGCTCTGGTTTCTTGCCTGTGTGGCGTGCTAGTGAGGCAAGGAATAGGGAGACAGAGAACGTGAAAACGTGGCTACAGGGATGGTGCAGGAGTGAGGGTTTTGGATTCTTGGATAATTGGGGCTCTTTCTGGGGTAGGTGGGACCTCTACAAGCAGGATGGGATTCATCTGAACCAGAGGGGTACCAATGTCGTGGGGGGGGGGGGGGGGGAGGAGTTCACTAAGGCTATTTGGGTGGGTTTAAACTAATCCAGCAGTGGGATGGGAACCAAAATTGCAGTTAGAGTACAGAAAGTGTTGAGTGTAGTGAGGTCCAAAATCAAGTTTTAGGGATACAAGATGGCACCGGCAAGCAAGAGGTTGGTTTGAAGTGCGTCCACTTAAACGCCAGCAGCACCCAGAATAAGGTGGGTGAACTTGCAGCATGGGTTGGTACCTGGGACTTCAATGTTGTGGCCATTTTGGAGACATGGTTAGAGCAGGAACAGGAATAGTTGTTGCAGGTTCCAAGGATTTAGATGTTTCAGTAAGAACAGATAAGATCGTAAAAGAGGGGGAGGTGTTACATTGTTGGTCAAGGACAGTATTGCAGTTGCAGAAAGGATTTTTGAGGACTCATCAACTGAGGTTGTATGGGCTGAAGTTAGAAACAGGAAAGGAGAGGTCACCCCGTTGGGAGTTTTCTATAGGACTCCGAATAGTTCCAGAGATGCAAAGGAAAGGATAGCAAAGATGATTCTCGATAGGAGTGACAGAGACAGGGTAGATGTAATGGGGAACTTCAACTTTTGAAATATTGAACGAGAACACTATAGTACAAGTACTATAGAGTGGTCAGATTTTGTCTAGTGTGTGCAGGAGGTCTTCCTGACACAGTATATAGACAGGCCAACAAGGGGTGAAGCCACATTAGTTTTGATAATGGGTAATGAGCCTGGTCAGGTGTCAGACTTGGAAGTAGGTGAGCACTTTGGTGATAGCAATCACAATTCTGTTATATTTACTTTCGTGATATCAAGGGATAGGTGTATAACACTGGGCAAGAGTTACAGCTGGGGGAAATGCAATTACGATGCCATTAGGCAAGATTTAGGGAGCATATGATGGGGAAGGAAACTGCAGGGGATGGGCACATTAGAAATGTGGAGCTTATTCAAGGAAAAGCTACTGTGTGTCCTAGATATGTATGTACCTGTCAAACAGGAGGAAGCTGTAGACTGCGGGAGCGGTGGTTTACGAATGAAGTGGAACCTTTGGTCAAGAGGAAGACAGCGACCTCTGTTAGGATGGGATATGAAGGCTCAGTTAGGGTGCTTGAGGGTTACAAGATAGCCAGGAAAGACCTAAAGAGAGAGCTTTGGAATGCTTCGCCTGCAACAGTCGTAGATTCGCCAAAAAAAGTACATTTAAGTCATCATTGGACAAGCATATGGACGTTCTTGGAATAGTGTAAGTTAGATAGGCTTCAGATTGGTATGACAGGTCGGCGCAACTTTGAGGGCCGAAGTGCCTGTACTGTGCTGTAGTGTTCTACGTTCTATGTTCCCCTACCTCCTCCAACTCTTGGCGCAAGTTCCCTCCACTATCTTGATGAGCCCTACCCTCACTAAAACCATCATCTTGTTCCTCACAAAAGTATAGAATATCTTAAGTTTTACCTTAATCCTACTCACCAAGTCTTTTACATGCCCACTTCTCACTCTCCTGAGATTATTCTTCACTTCCTTGCTGACTACCTTGTAACCCTCTAGAGCCCTGTCTGATCCTTGCCTACTTAACCCTAAGTCATTTTCCTCTTTTCTCTTGAGATATTCTGCATCCATTGATACAATAGAGATATGGAGCTGCAAATGGATTGGAGCTGCACATCCTGACACTTCCAGCATACATAGTTACAGTACATTTGTTCCACTCTTCCTGATCATTGATACAGATTGTAAAGATCTGTGGACCTAGCACTGGTCACTGTTTGACTCCTTCTGTCAAACTGACTAAGACTGATTTATCCGAAGTGCCTGCTTCCTGTCTGATTTATTTTGAACGTTAATAAAACAGTATTGAAGTGTAATCGGTTAAGTGGAGCTATTTGTTCAGCGATTGTGATTATGTCAGTCTCCATGGATCCTAAGCATCCCTAGAGAGTTTCTCTCTTTTATCAATAACGGAATGTGTTCAGTGTTTTATCCCATTGTATGAGCGGGAGCATCATCCACACCAGTAACAGGGATCAGCAGCTCCAGAGAGAGGTGGAGGAGAGATCAGACTGTTAGAACATTAGACTGGAATGTTCTAACAATGGACAGGAGTTTATCCAATGGTCTTTACTGGCTTTCCCAGCCTTGGATATCATTAGCATATCGGATTGAAGATGTACTGCTTGTTATTCAAGCTGGTTACTATCCTATTCTTGCTATAGTTGGTGTTCCTGGTAAGTCACTCAGTCTGTCGATTAAACTGAATTGATGCTGATGACATGTAAATTTTGGAAAGGTGCAAGTCAACTTTTTCAGTTCCAACCAAATATTTCATTCCTTAGAAATAATAACTAGCAAATTATTATTTACAAATTACTCCCCAATATGCGGGGATGAATCACACTGTTCTCAACCATCTTGATTCATTTTCTCCTGCAAAGTTTACATCTCCATATCCTTCCCACATGCCAATCCTGTCCAGAACAAACATTAAGACGCCCCAGTCTTCTCCTCAGCCTTAGTGCTTCTCCTGAATAAATCATTGTTTGCGCCTTTGTTAATTCTGGATACATGTTTCAAATCCCTTCTTACCACTTGTCCATTGCTAAATAATTGAACTTGAGATTTTTAACTTGTTCTCTGTACAGAATCTGAAAGATGGGAAGATGGTGTATGGTGGTCACGTCATTGACTCGTAATCTAGATCCACGGAATAATAATCTGTTGATATCGGCTTGCCTGATGCCCATTAGAAAAGGCAGTGGGCATACTTTCCTGATCAGGTCTCTGTTTAACTGCAAATTTACAGCAGTTTGTTTTACTATTTACTGTCCTGTGGAACAGCTGAACCAGCCACTCAGTTCAAGATCGGTATAACATGCTGGCCTGACCAGGGCTGCATACATCCCGTGAGGGAAGAACAACAATGAAGGCAGCTCCCTTCCTTTGCCTATTTCCCATAATCCGACAGCTGATTTCCATTCAAGTAGGTGACCATTCAAAGTTTGGTAGAAGATTTGTAGCTCGGGTGCTCGTTGTTGTGCTTCTGTTCGCCGATCTGGGAATTTGTCTTGCAAACGTTTCGTCCCCTGTCGAGGTGACATCCTCAGTGCTTGGGAGCCTCCTGTGAAGTGCTTCTGTGCTGTTTTCTCTGGTATTTATGGCCACTATAAATTACCGAGAAAACAGCTCAGAAGCGCTTCACAGGAGGCTCCTAAGCACTGAGGATATCACCTAGACAGGGGACGAAACGTTTGCAAGACAAATTCCCAGGTCGGCGAACAGAACCACAACAGTTGACCATTCCCTGTTTTAGGTGCATTCTTTGTGATTGGGTCTCGCCCCGAGAGTGATGTCTGTCTCAATAGGCACCTCTGGTGCTGGCTTTATTGATGCTGACCTACAGATGTAACGATGTTTACATTCCATATCTGTGGCAATGGATTGTAAATGAATGGTTTCCTTTGTCACATGAAGGAAATGGAGCCAGCGAGGTGAGGTAAATGAATTATTGCGATCAAACCTGAGAGTGTAGTTGAGGCAGTATTTGGGGCATTGTGGACAGATTTTCTCTCCTTTATAAGGAGTGGTCTCCTAATCACAGAGAGAGTGAAGAGGAGTTCCAACAGATTAATCCCTGGGACAATGGCATCATGAGGAGTGAGTAAAGTTTGATCTGGAGTGCCCTCAGAAAATAAGACGTGATTGCATTGAACACTGAGTGGGATGGCAATCACTAATTATATTCTAAACAGACAATGAGAAGGTGTTAAATTCCATGTCTGCTCTTTCACTCAGAATGCATGATTCTGGATTGTTTTAGTGCCTCTGAGGATGTTACGCCCACCCACCTCAACCTCCACTCCCCACGGTGATTGAGAGAGACAGAGAGGTCCAGGTTTTTAATAAACTCTCACCACGTTAATACCGTGCAGTTGGTGTGTGATCCTGCACTGAATGTCATATTATCCACCACCCCAACAGCATCCACAGCACCTTTATTATAAAACGGTTATGTATTACCACCAGCTTCTGACATTCTTGAAGAACATGAATCCATCTTCTCAGCGATGCAAGTGTATCCTTAAGGTTTAGAATATTAGTCTATAAAACACAGGAGCAGACACTAGGCTAGTTAGACTGTCGAGTTTGCCCATCATTCAATCATCGCTGATAGGTTTCCCAAATCCATTCTCCAGCCTTCTCCTTGTAATTCTTCATCCCTGTACAATCAAGAACCTATCTAAATCCGTCTCAAATGTACTTAATGACCTGGCCCCCACGGCCTTCTGTGGCAATACATTTTAAAGATTCGACATTCTCTGGGTAAAGACATTTCTCCTTATCACTCTTCTCAAAGTCTCTGCTCTCGAGCTCTCGTCCAATGGAAACAGCTTACCAACATCAACTCTGTTCAGTTATTTCAGTACACTGTGCTTCCATTTCATTCCCTCTCATCCTCTCATCCTTCTAAACTTTACCGAGGATCGACCCAGAGCCCACAAACATTCCTCATACGATAATCTTTTCATTCCTATGACCATTCTCGTGAAAATATTCTGCTCAAGCTCCAGGGCCACTACATCTGTCCTGAGATATGGGCCTCAAATTTTCGCACAATACTCCAAATGTAGTCTGACCAGAGACGTGTAACACCTGTTTTATATTCAATTCCTCTCATAATAAATGCCATCAATAATAAATGCCAATTGTCCTCCTGACTACAGCCTCAACCTGCAAGCTTACCTTGAGAGAACCCTGCACGAGAACGCCCAAGTCCCTTTGCACTCAGATTTCTGAATTTTCTCCTTATTTAAAAAAATAGACCATGCCTCTATTCTTCATGCCAAAGTACATGACCACACACTTTCCAACATTGGAATGCATCTGCTAATCTCCTTCTTCAGCCTCTCCGCCTCCTCAATACGACCAGTCCATCTGCCTATCTACGTATCGTCTGCAAACTTAGCCAGAATACACTCAGTTCCATCATCTAGATTGTTATCGTAACAAATAAAAAGTTACGATTCCAACACTGAGACTTGTAAAACACCACTTGTCACCGACTGCCATCCTGAGAAGGACTATTGTATCCCCACTCTCTGCTTTCTGCCAGACAGACAAGCTTCCATTTATGCCGCTACCTTACCTCTAACACCACGGACCCTTATCACACTCAGTCATCTCCTTTGTGACACCTTGTCATAGGCCTTCTTGAAATCCAGGTGGATAACAGCCATTGGCTGTGCTTGGTAAGGCTTGCTCATTTCCTCTTCAAATAATTCCAACAGATTTCTGAGGCATGACCTTCCCTTGATGAAGTGATTTTGACCTATTTTACCAAACACTTCCAAGTATTCAGAAATCTCATTGTTCACAACGTATTCCAGGATCTTACCCATGACCGAATTTAAGCTCTTAACTGTGGATATTTTTGTCTTTTTCCTCATTCCCTTGTTACAATGGGTGGGTTTCCGATGTTCTGGGATCGTTCTTTACTGTAATGATTCCTGAAAGATCACCACTATCCCTACACAACCTCTTCAGCTATCTTCCTTATATCTCTGGGATGTAGTCCATCCGTTCCAGGATAGTTCCAGGATAGTTAACCAGGATAGTCATTCAGTTTTTTCCAACACGCTCTCCATGGTGGTGGCCAGCATACTCAGCTCTGGCCTCTCATTATCTTGAATGTTAAGGTCTTACTCGCATCTTCCACCGTGAACTAATTTTTCAGTTCCTCGTTCTTTTCTTGTTCACCACTACTACCTCTCCAGTATCATTTTCCAGCAGTCCAATGTCCACTTTGCCTCTCTTTTGTACTTTATATATTGAAAGAAGCTCTTACAGACTTCCTTTATATTAGTGGCTACCTTACCTCCATATTTAATAATCTCCATCCTTATCATATTTCTTTTGCTGTCTGTTTTGTCTTTGTAAGCTTCCCAATCCTCTGGTTCCCACTGCCCCTCACCACATTATATGCGTTCTCATTTATTTCTATGCTGTCCCTGATTTCCCTAGTCAGCTATGGTTGCCTTATCCTCCCTCTATCATGCCTCTTTTTCCTCAGGATAAATCTCCGCTACATCCTGAATTACTCCAAAAATCTCGTGTCATTGCTGTTCCACTGTCTTTCCTTCTGGGCCTGTGTCCAAGTTACTTCTACCCAGCTCCTCTCTCATGCCTCTGTAATTGCCTTTATTCAGCTGTAATACCATTACCTCTGATTCTAACTTCTCCACCTGAAATTGCAGAGTAAGTTCAATCATATTATGATCACTGCCACCTGTGATTTCCTTCATCCAAAGCTCACTTCGCCTAGTCTGCCTGCACAAGCTGCTATATAAAGCCATCTCATAGACATTCGACAAATTCCTTTTTCTGCAAACCATGAGCAAACTGAATTCCCAGTCCACCTGCAAAATAAAATCCCACGTGATCTCTGTAACGTTGCCTTTCCTACAGTTCTTTCTATGTCCTGGTGTATCTTGCACCCCAGCTCCTGACTACTATTTGGCGGCCTGTACATAACTCTAACGGCATTTTTTCACTTTTTTGATTCCCCAATTCTACCGACACAGATTCTACACCATCTGATTTACTTCATTTCTTCTAATTGATTCAATTCCATTTCTTCCTAATAAGACAAATTTGTCTCTCTGCCCACCTGCCTATCATTTCGACAGGAAGAATATCCTTGAATATTCAGCTCACAATCCTGATCCTCTTGCAGTGATGTCACTGTGATGCCCACCACGTCATACCTGCCAAGTTGTATATGCGTCACAAGCTCATTTACATTATTCCTTCTACTGCTTGCATTCCAATATAACAGTTCAGTTCTCTATTTACCGTTCCTCTTCTCATTGTCATTTGCTTGTCCAGCCGTTGGTACCTACACGAACCCTGACCACTCCAACTTCTTCTGCACCCCAGATGATATATTCCAATCCCTAGCACCAGGTAGGCAGCAAAACCTTCAGGACTTTCAATCCTGGTCACAGAGAATATTATCTATGCCTCCAAATATATTTCCTGCAATTATCCATAATTGGGCAGCACAGTGACACAGCAATTCTGCCTCACGGTGATAGGGATATGGGTTCAATTCCATCCTCTGGACCCTGTCTGTGTGGACTTTGTACATTCTTCCCGCATCTGCAATGGGAGCATTAACTCTTTTCTCTCTCCACAGGGTGTCTCTGTATTTGCTTCGGATGTCTACAATCTACAGTATTTTTTTTCTTTTATTTGATGGAGAAATGCTGAAAATGTGACAGATTTTTGTAAAAGCAGCCGTGGTTCGCGGATTCCCCTTGGTGTTTAGGAATCTTGCCCGGCCACTTGTCTGAGTGCAGTGTCCCTGGATACTCATTCCATCTCTTTCAGTCCCTCAGTCCATCGTCACTGCATGCAGCCTTTCCTTTGCCACCCCGGGACTCCCCACACCCCATTGCCTGGCACTGGATACTCCCTTCGCAGGACTGTGCAAACAACGATACTGGGCACTTTCTCACCCGCTGGGGATGCGGGGTAAAGACCATGCCTTTGAAAGGAACAGAATAACTAAACTCCAATTTAATAGCAAAGCAGAGTAAACAGGCTGAATGACATCGATCTGCTCTGACATTTTGTAGTCTTCTGTTTATCCTCGTCAATCTGCAAATAAATGATCCATATGTCTACTTGTCAATCAGATTTGGTGGAGGTGATAGATATCAGATTCTCTGGCCTTTGGACTGAGTCAGTGGGCTCTACCTTCCTGGTTAATGAAGTCACACTTCCGTTTTTATAATCACGTCTATCCACTTTAAAGAAAAGGCCTTGCTGGAGTTGTGCTGAAAGGATGTTTGAATTTTGGAGATGCTACAATATGTCACTTGCGAGTGAGATTCGGAGTACGAAGGTAGAACAGTTAAATACACGGCCAAATAGCTGGTAGCACTTCTGATATATTGATCATGGGGATTACCGACTCGGTAGGATATACCCAAGGAGGACGGGATGGACCTGAACTGGCAGCAATCTCCGATATGTGGATCATTGGGATTCACGGGTTAGTAGGATACACACAAGAAAGAAGGGATGGGCCTGAACTGGCAGCAATCTCCAATATGTGCAGCATTGGGATTCGCGGGTCGGTAGGACCTACACAAGAAGTATGGAATGGACCTGTACTGGCGGCAATCTCCTGGCAGGCAGGTTTGCTATTGTCACTCAGGAGGATTGAAACTAGTGTGGCACTGGGGAGTGGGAACCAGAGCAGTAGGTCCACAATACAGTGACTGAGGAGGAATTGGAGACTAAAACCAGTGCATCTAAGACCAACAAAAAAGACGCAGAGGGCACTGAACACAATGGGACTGGCAACCTCAAGTGTTATTTTAGTTTTATGTGAGGACACTGGCTTGTAGGAATCTGGAGATTGAATGAGTACATATAACTCCAATGTAAATATTACAGAGATTTCTTGAGAGAGGGACAAGAAAGCAATCAATCCAGTGAGTCCAGAAATGGTTGTTGAATATTCAGTGAGTGGCTGGAGACACTTGTTTGAAGTGAAATAATTATCCAGCACTCTATCAAAATCGGACCATGTGTAATTGAAGTGACAATGGACGAAACTGGAAGTGTCTGTCTACAATGTTTTCTGCTTTACTGATAGTCTTTTGTAATCTCCTGTCACGTGAAAATAGCAGCAGAAAATACTTCAGGGAATCTCAAACCAAATATCAAGTCAGTGTGTGATGTGTTTGGCTGAAGTGTATTTATTTCAATGCAAGTATTATTATGGGTATACAGATGAATTTAGAGCCTGAATGGGACTACGATGGGATTACGATGTTGCAAACATTATAGGGACTTGGTTGAGAAAGGGACAGGACTGGCTGCTCAACTTTCCAGGGTTTTGTTGTTTTAGATAAGATAGAGGGGTATCTAAAAGAGGCGAAGGATTTGCATTACTAATCAGGGAGGTTGTTACATCTGCACTTAGGACGTATTAGAGGGCTCTTCTACTGAGGCAACATGAAAAGAGCTCAAGATATGATGGATGCATGTGTTAGGATTGTACTGTAGTCCCTCCAACAGCCACCGAGAGATTGAGGAACAAATATGTCGGCCGATTATTGAAACGGATATTAAAAACAGAGTTACCATAATGAGTGACTTTAACATCCCCAATATTGACTGAGAATCCCTTAGACGGGATAGAATTTCTTAAGTGCATCCAAGAAAGTTACTTACAGCGGTATGGGGCTTGTCCAACCACAGGAGGGGCCATACTGGAACTTGTATTATAAAATGAGTCTGTCCAGGTGACTGATCATTCAGTAGAAGATCATTTTGGAAACAGGGATCACAATGCCCTCAGGTTTGACATAGCTACGATCATGGAATAAGGCAGGCCCTTGTGGAAGTTAATAACTTGGTGGAAGGCAAATCCGCATCAGGAAGAAGCGAGGGACTGCTAATTGGGAGTAGCTGCTATCAGACAAATCCACATTTTGCATGGTGGAACTATTTATTAAATCCTGATTTCACTATCGTCTGGTGAATGTCCTCCCAACTGCTCGAATGTAAATCTATTTTGTTTGAACAGATATTTAAAGGACACTGCATGTCAGAAAACAGGAAGAGACAATGGATGATTGTGTACTATGTCCTTCGCAGGACCACCTTGTTTCTACAGGCACTTAAAGTCTTTATTGTGGGTCAGAGACCTTCAGAATTAATACGGCACAGATGGAGGCAATTTAGCCTATCCTACATCCACAACCTCTCCAAATGCACTATCCAAAAGCAGAGAGAGTTAATGGAGATACAGAAAGAGAGAGAGAGAGAGAGACAGAGAGAGAGAGAATGAAACAGAAAGAAAGAATGTGAAGGGAGGTCAACACCGTAGATAGGAAGCATGGACTGCGTGGGAGAAACGGGTGTTAGAAGAGAGCGAAGCTGGGTAGATCAGGAGACACCATGAGGAAAATAGACAGAATATGGAAATTTTATTTCGATATTCCCCTGGACTGAAAGTCTTTGTCTGGTGCCATACACTGTGAGCACTGTGCTGATATTGGCTGTCATCCCAGATCATTTATCTCCAATAACATCACAGAGCTAGGTTGTTGACAATTAAACGGAATCCAATAGACCAATTGATTGGATCCAGGGAGAAGGTAGATTAACTTCAATAGACCGGGCGAACAGCAGCTGGAACTGATAATCCCCCGAAATACAGTGTGTAGGACTGGACCAGAGAATCTCAGTGAAGGGGAACACTGACAAAGGGGAAATCAATATCTCAGCTGTGTGCCGAATAATGATTGATAAAGTTTGCACAGCACTTCCATGCTTTTGGAATTCACATTTCAATTTATATAGCTCAAGGTCATGAGTGTATTTTAACAATCATATCTGTTTGTACTTTCCATATTTAGGAATGCATGACAAGTCATTTTGACCCTGCATTTTGTGTTGCATAAGCATATTGCATTACTGGGGAAGAAGGGACCTGTCTGATGGTCTGGTCTTCATCTGAACAATTCTGGGACCAGAGTCCTAACAAATCACATAACTAGGGCTTCGGTCAGATCTTTCAACAATTATTTTAGGTTTGGGCGGCGTTTCAGTTATAGGGGAAATTAGAAAATTCGAATTCAAAGAGGAGGTAAGAGTGCAGAACGCAGGATAGTTTATTAAAATCTCCAGCACAGGCACAAATAGGACAGAGTGTATTGAAAGTGTAAACAATCAAACTTCAAGCACACTGGACAGACAAATGAAATTGAGAGGAGGCACGGCTAATACAGGACTGAGAGTGTTATAGCTGAATATATGCCGCATATGAAATATGGTAAATGCGCATGTAGGGCAGATCGAAATTGGCAGAGACGTGCTGAAAGGTGATCAGGATTGACAATATTCAAGGGTATGCATCCTACGAAAAGATAGTTTGGTGGGTGGAGTAAGAATGAAAATAAATCAATCGTTAGAATCCTGGTCTCCTTGCTATCGGAAGAATGTTATGAAACTTGAAAGTATTCAGAAAATATTTACAAGGATTGGACTATTTGAGTTACATGGAGATGTTGAATAGGCTGGGGCTGTTTGCCCTGGATCGTCAGAGGCTGAGAGGTGACCTTATAGCGGTTTAGAAAATCACAAGGGGCATGCGTGGGATAAATAGACAATGTATTTTCGCTGGGGTGGGGGAGAACTAGAGGGCATAGGTTTAGGTTGAGAAGGGAAAGATTTAAAAGGGACCAGAAGAGCAAGTTTTTTCATGCACAGGGTGGTGTGTGTAAGGAAACAACTGTGGGAGGAAGTGGTGGACACTGGTCCCATTACAATATTTAAAAGGCATCTGGATGGGTTGGTAAATAGGAGGGGTACGAAGGATATAGGCAAATGGGACTAGATTAGGTTGGGTAATCTGGTCGGCATGGACGAGTTGGACTGAAGGATCTCATTCCATGCTGTACATCTCTCTGACTGTAAAACCTTCTGACTGTATTCTATAAAGTAGGGTCAGATGGCACAGAATTAGTGTGGGTAGAATTAAGTATCCCCAAAGGTTGAATAAAGAAGCATAAATGGCGTTATGTTCCGGATTCCAAAAAGTATTCAGGGCCTGCGTCACAATATACACCAGGAGATAGGAAAGATGCATAGAAAAGGCAAAGTACAGTAGTCCTGTGAGATTTTACTACACTGGGGAGGGGGGGGGGTGGGGACTGGGAAAGTCTGGGTGGTAGTGGTTTGCAAGACAAATAATTTGTGGAGTATCTTCGATAGGGCTTTTTGGAGCAGCTTAAAGTGGAGCCTACTCAGGAATAGGCAATACTGGGTTTAGTGTTGTGCAATGAGGCAGACTATTTAAGAGAACTTAAAGTGAAGGAACTCGAAGGAAGCAGAAATCATAATATGATTCAATTTATTCTGCAATTTGAGAGGGAGAAGATAGAATCACAGGTAATGGTATAGTTGGTGTTCCTAGTAAGTCATTCTCTTTGTCTATTAAACCGGGCTGAACTGTGTTTCTGCTCATGTTAGGTAAATTGTGGGAAAGGTGAAATCAGTGTCTTCATTTCCAATCAAAAATTCCTTTCCTGATAAATTCTACAAAGCAAATTACTATTAATAAATTGTTCACTGATATGCGAGAAGGAACCAGACTGTTCTCAAACTCCATGATCCTTCTAGCCCTGCACAGATCTACATTTCCATATCCTCCCCACTCACCAATCCTGCCCAGTACCACTATTATGATGTCACAGTCTAATCGTCAGCCTCAGTGCAACTTCTGAATAAACTTGTTTATTTGTGTCACTATTGAATTTGGATTCATTTGTTTCAAGTTCCTTCTAACCACATGTCCATGACAAGAGAATTGTACTTGAGATGTTTAACCTGTTCTCTCTACAGAATCTGTCAGACAGGAAGATAGTGCGTGGTGCTCAACTCATTGACTCTTCATGCAGAGGTACAGATAGTAATCTGTTGATGTCTCATGAAGCAAATTGATGAAATTTAAAATAAACCATCATTATATTTAATAAACAGAAGCCCATCTGCTAGCGTCATATCCTTTTAGAAGTCAATGAGTTATCCTTCCTTGGTCAGGTCTCCGTGTAACTGCAAACCCACAGCAATGTGGTTTACTGTTTACTGTCCAATGGAACAGCTGAACCAGCCACTCAGTTCAAGATAGGGATAACATACTGGTCTGACCAGGGCTTCATATTGCTACTGCTCATTTCCATCAGGTAGGCGACTATTCCTTATTTTAGGTGTAATCCATCTCATTGAATCTGTCCCCAAGAGTGATGTCCATCTTGATAGGCTGCTCTGGTGTTGGTTTATTGACACTGACATACAGATGTGAGGAAGATGCAAATTTCGCATCAGTGGCAATATATAGAGAATGATGCTTTTTCCGCCATTAGAAAACAATGGAGACGGCGAAGTGAGGGAAAGTAATTAATGTGATCATCACTGAGAGTTTTGTTGAGGCAGTATTTGTGGAATTGTCCACAGATTTTCTCTCCTTTATAAGGAATGATCTCCTTACCACAGAGAGAGTTCAAAGGAGTTCCACCAAACTAATCCCTGGGATGATGGTACCATGAGGAGTGAGTGAAGATTAATCTGTCGCACTGTGAGAGAATAAAATGGGATTGCGTTGGAACTTCAGGGGGAAGGACAATCACACATGATGTTCTAAACAGACACTGATACGGTGAGAGATCCCACGGCCTCTTTTTTTTTGCTAACTTTATGAAATTCTAGATACTTTTAGTACCTCTGAAAACATTCCCCCCAACCACCACGCACTCCCCACTCCCCATATCAATGAGAGAGTTGAAAATCCAGACTTTGAATAAATACTCCACATATTAATGCAGTGCATTTGTTGAGTGATCCTGCACTGAATGTCATGTTATTCATAATCCCAACATCAGCCACAATACCTTCAATCTAAAACAGTTAACTATTCCCATCAGCATCTGGTCCCCACGGAGAACATGGGTCTGCCTTTTCAGAGATGGAAGATGTCTCCTTGAGACTTGACAGAAAACATCTCGCTTCCCTCCTCACTGCCAGCAAACCACGTTAAAGTAGCAATTGTTCCACAGACAATGGAGCCACGATCAACATCAAGATCTACTCCTGTGATTTGTCATGTTGGAGCATCAGTGACATCCTCCTGTTCCTCTATAAGCCTTTGCGAGGCTGAATGGCCTCTTCCTGGTCCCGTGGAATAGTTTCGAGAGACTGCTTTGGCTCCACCTGTTCCTGTTTAACAGTTCGATATGCTGACCAGACCCCTCCCCTTCCTATGTAACAGGCAGGAGTATTGAATGTATTGCCACTCTTCCTGTTCAGTAAATTTGATGGCTAAATGCTAGCTCATATTCGTGTGTAACCAGCTTGAGATGCTGAATGAGCTCCTTTTTTAACGATGGAAATGTGCAATGTCTGACCCTGCTATTACATAAATTTTACCAATACTTTAACAGCACAAACTGGAATGCTGTCCGGGCCTTGCAGCACATGGACACAGACTGCTTCAGGAGATGAGGGGGAAGATATTCTGAACATTGTGTGATCTTCAGTGATCATCCCCATTTCTGATGTAATGATGGGGAAGGACATTTATGACGCAGCTGATTGTGTCGAGGAAGCTACCCTGAGGATCTCGTGTAGGGATGTCCCGGGACTGAAAGGATTGATGTCCACAACCATGAACATCTTCCTCTGTGCGATGGCTGACCCCCAGTGGAGAGATTGTGGCTGATCCCTATTAAATTTAATTCAGTCAACTTTTCTTGATCCCATTCTGAGTCAACTCCTGCCTTGATATCAGGGTCTGTCACTCTTACATGAGCTGCTGTGTTCACTCTTTTGAATATACAAATAGGTTATTGTAAATGTTTGGGGCGTGTAACCTTCTCACAGAGGATCGTGAATGTCAGAAATTATCTGGTCAAGAGAGTTCGGGGAGCTATAACACTGAATGTATTTACAGATGAGGTAGGTGGGTTTTCGACCTGCCATGGAATTGAGGGATGTGAAAAATTGGGAAATAAAGCAGAGTTGATAACAATAGTGGATCATCAATAGTCTTATACAATGGCACGGCAAGCCTGACCATCCGAATTACCATCCGATCATGTTCCTTATGCTCTCATATTCTGTAATTAGGAAGTTAATGGTTGTAATTTTCCTGAACATTCCGTTATTGGATGTTACAGTTACAGAGAGCAAAGCATTTTATGAGTCATCTCAGGGTGAGGTATGGGGACTGTATTCACAGTGAATCTGGATCTGCACCATGACCAACAAATGAGGCACAAGTTGCAAAGAGGAGACACTCTCTTAATAGACCAGAGGCGTCTTTTGAGCCCAGCCTGGGTTTTGAATTAACATTTTTCAACCCACCCCAAACTCTGTGTGACAATTGTGAGGGAGAGAAGGAGATCCTGTATTACTGTGGACCAGGTATTTCGAGCAATTGGCCTCTGTCCACTCCTGTGAGGGGCTGAATGGAATATAGGAACATCGGACTGAGGAGCAGGAGTGGGCCATTAGGCACTTTGTCTTTGCTCTGACATGCACTAAGATCGTAGCTGATCTGATTGTGGTCTCAGCAGGGCTTCTTCTGTACGTGCACCATTTTCCTACATTCACTTGTCTATCAAGTATTTAACAGACACAACTTTGAATAAATGTAAACATCCAGGCACCACAAACTTCTGGGGAAGGGAACCCCCACTTGAACAGCCCTTTTAGAATTTGTCATTCGTGGTCCAATCAATATTGTAGGTTCAGTGTTTCATTTTGCTCTCACACTGCTCCACATTTTACAACAAATTTCAAAGTTTAGTGATATGGCTAATGATATAAATGTCAGCCTGGCTCATCTTCTAGAATAATGTGAAACACACACACACACAGATCTTAAGACAAACAGAAAAATCAAAGCTTTCCAGAGTTTCACAATAGTTGAACTCATAACAAATGGATAGATGACAGACTGTCCCAAATGTTATTCGGTCCTCTGAAGTCATTAGTTTAGATTCCTTACAGTGCGGAAACAGGCCCTTCAGCTCAATAAGTCCACACCGACCCTCCCAAGATTAACTGATCCAGTCCCATTTCCCTCTGGCTAAAGCACTGAACACTTTGGACAATTTAGCATGGCTAATTCATACGGCCTGCACATTTTTGGACCAGTGGGAATAAACCGGAGCACACGGAGGAAATCCACACAGACACGGGGAGAATACGCAAACTCCACACAGACAATCGCCCGAGGCTGGAATCAAACCCTGGTGCTGGGAGGTAGTGGTGCTAACCACTGAGCCGCTGTGCCACCCATTCTGCTCAGGCAAGTTACTTGTGATGTGATTTCTCCCCAGAATAGTTGGATTTAGCTGAATTCCCTTTGCTTCAGATGGGAGAGAGATTTCAATGAACCTCTCATCAGGAATATTCCACGACTCATCAGTTAGAGGTGAGTCACAGATTTACTGTTGCCAGCTGGAACAAAAACAGATAGAGGGATCCGTCGGCTGCTGCTTCTCAGGCAGGGAACTTTGTTCTCCCTCTCTGTGTTGAAACATGCAATCCATAGTTTTTGTCTCCCTGAGAAGAGAAAATGTGCATCCCACTGATTTTTCTCAAAATTGTGTATGCTTCTCAAGGATTTCTCATCTAAGACCAAAATTGATAGTGTTTCAAAACAAAAGGCCTTCATTCCAGAAAATTGTGAACAAAACATTGTTCATAAGCTTCAAGAACTTTTTTTAGGTTAAGGGATCAAAACTGCACATAATGTGCCAGATGTGGTCTTGGCAACGCCCTGTACAGATGTAGACGCGAAAAATGCGATGCTGGAAAACCACAACAGGTCAGGCACTTCCAACGAACAGGAGATTCGATGTTTCGGTCATATTCCTGATGAAAGACTTATACCCGTGACGCCAATTTTCCTGCTCCTCAGACGCTGCCTGATTGTCTGTGCTTTTCCAGCCTCACACTGTTCGACTCTGTTCTCCAGCATCTGCACTCCTCACTTTTACCGGTACAGATGCCTCTAGGAATTCCCTGGCTGTTGTCTGTTTGGCTTGTCCTATAATAGTAGTGTTGTCCCAGTCGAAATTCATGTTGCTTGTCGTCTGTGTTTGTAACTACTAAGGATAGCTGGTCGTGCCGTTTCGTGGCGAGTTGGTGTTCACAGCCAGGGAACAGGCAGGGAATTCCTAGAGGCATGGCACTCATCCACAGACTCTATCAACAAACACATCGACCTGGACCCAATATACCAGCCACTACAGCGGACAGCTGGAACTGACAACCGGAAGCGGCAGAGACAGGCCACTATAAATGCCGGAGAAAACAGCACAGAAGCGCTTCACAGGAGGCTGCCGAGCATTGAGGATGTCACCTAGACAGGAGACGAAATGGTTGCAAGATATATTCCCAGCTCGGCGAACAGAACCACAACAACGAGCACCCAAGCTACAAATCTTCTCCCAAACTTTGAACAGTGTTATTAGTGTTGGGAGTATAGTGGAGGGAGAGAGTGCGCGGGGTGGGGGGGGGGGTGTGGGGTGGGGGATGGTAGGTGCTGAATTCAACAGTGAGAGTGTTAGTGCCTGAGCCTTATTTAGAGATAAAATATGAGCCTTGTTAGGGGGTAGGTGCGATAACAGGTCGTGAGTGTGAGGGCGCAGAGAGAGTATGGCGAAAGTTAACATGGCAGAGTGGGGAGGATATTGATGCTTGTCCTGTGATGCTGGTCATTTCTTCAAATCATGTCAGCGTCGAGGTGACCCTCCCAGAATGGCTTGTTCACGTCTATCACTAATCACGCCACAGACCCTGTCCCTCAGATTCCACAGAATCAGTTTGGGTGGATCTTACAAATAGGAAGGAGAAGCAAGCATTAGTGTATTATTTGCTCTCGGGCAAATTCTGTGCATTATATGCTCTGTAAATTAGAGATGCAAATATTGTATAATTGCATGATCTCAAATTGCATCTAAACTGCATTAACTAAGTGACTGCCAATGTTGTGAAAGTAAATTCCATAAGTGTATAACAGGTTGGTTGAAGAATATGTTGTGACTCAAACAAGAGAGCCTATTATTTTGGATTTGGTGTTGTGTGGTCAGAAGGACTCATTAATAACCTTGCTCTGAGGAATAGAGAGGTTAATATACTACATTTTACACGGCGCCTGCATACAATCTCGAATGTTTGAACACGGAGTGGTAGACACGAAATGGTTGTTAGAATATTAGAATCATGGAGTCCTGCAGCTTGGATACAGGCCCTTTGGACCAAAGTGGTCCTTGCCGACCAAAATGTCCATCCATGCTAATTCCATTTCCCTGCCCTTGTCCCTTATTCTTCTAAATCTTTCTTATCTGCGTATTTGTCTAAAAGCCTTTTGAATGTTGTTAATGTACGTGCCTCAATCAAACTGCTGTCTGCTAATTCCATATGTCTACTAACCTCTGCGTAAAAAACTTGGCGCTCACGATCATTTTTATTCTTTCATCTCTAACCTTATGTCCTCTAGTCTTTGATTCTCAAAACTGGGAAAAAGAATGAGTGCATTCACCTTATTGACGCATCTCATGATCTTATACATTTCTGTAGGATTTCCCCTCAGTTTCTTCCACTTAAAGGAAAATGCCTTGCCAAACTTTCCCTACAACTCAGACCATTGAGTACTGGCAACATCCTTGTAAATTTCTTCTGTCCTCTTTCCAATTTAATCACATTCTTCCTATGGCAAGTGAACAAAACCGAACACAATACTCCAAGTGCATGTCTCACCAGAGTCCTGTCCAACTGCAATATAATTCTCGAACGTCTATACTCAATGCCCTGACTGATGAAGGCCAGTGTGCCAAAAGCCTTTTTCACTGTCCTGTCTACATGCAACTACTTTCAGAGAACCACGGATCTGAGCACTAAGGTCCCCCTGTTCCACTACAATTCTTGAGTGTCTAACATTCAGCACGAAATTTCAACCTGGATTTGACTTTTCAAAAAGCAACATCCCATATGTTAATCTCCATTTGCCATTTCTCGGCCCACTTCCCCAGCTGATAAAGGTCCTGCTGCAATTTCTGATAACCTCACTGTTCACAGTCCTGCCTATTTTATTGTCATCAGCCTAACTACTAATCATGCTTTGCACATTCTCATCCAAATCATTGATCTAGATAACAAACAGTCTCTGTCAATGTAACACGCCCAGGGAAGAGCAGAAGGACTCCACTCTGCCAATGTAACACACCCAGGAAAGAAAAGAGTGACCCCACTCTGTCAATGTAACAGGCCCAGGGAAGAGCCGACTGACCCCACTCTGGCAATGTAACACACCGAGGGAAGAGCAGACTAACCACACTCTGTCAATGTTACACTCCCCGGGAAGATCAAGCTGTCACCACTCTGTCAACGTAACATACTCATGGAAGAGCAGACGGACCCCACCCTGTCACTGTAAAACACCCACGGAAGAGCAGACTGACCCCACTCTGTCAATGTAACACACCCAGGGAAGAACAGACTGACCCAAATCTGTCAATGTAACACACCCAGGGAAGAGCAGACTGACCTCACTCTGTCAATGTGAACCACCCAGGGATGAGCAGACTGACCCCACTCTGTCAATGTAACAACCCAGGGAATAGCAGACTGACCCCACTCTGTCAATTTAACACGCCCAGGGAAGAGCAGAAGGACTCCACTCTGCCAATGTAACCCACCCAGGGAAGAGCAGGTTGACCCCACTCTGTCAATGTAACACACCCAGGGAAGAGCAGACTGACCCCACTCTGTCAATGTAACAGGCCCAGGGAAGAGCCGACTGACCCCACTCTGTCAATGTGACACACCGAGGGAAGAGCAGACTAACCACACTCTGTCAATGTAACACACCCAGGGAAGAGTAGAATGACCTCACTCTCAATGTGACTCACACAGTGAAGATCAGACGGACCCCACCCTGTCACTGGAACACACCCAGGTAAGAGCAGACTAACCACACTCTGTCAATGTAACACATCCAGGGAAGAGCAGACGGACCACACTCTGTCAATGTTACACACCCAGGGAAGATCAGGCGGACCACACTCTGTCAATGTAACACACCCAGGGAAGAGCAGAAGGACAGCACTCTGTCAATGTAACCCACCCAGCGAAATACAGAATGACCCCACTCTGTCAATGTAACACACCCAGGGAAGAGCAGACTGACCCCACTCTGTCAATGTAAAACACACAGGGAAGAGCAGACTAACCACACTCAGTTAATGTAACACACCTAGGGAAGTGCAGATTGACCCCACTCTGTCAATGTGACCCACCCAGGGAAGAGCAGACTGACCCCACTCTGTCAATGTAACAACCCAGGGAAGAGCAGACTGACCCCACTCTGTCAATGTAACACACCCAGGAAAGAGCAGAAGGACAGCACTCTGTCAATGTAACCCACCCAGGGAAATACAGAATGACCCCACTCTGTCAATGTAACACACCTAGGGAAGTGCAGATTGACCCCACTCTGTCAATGTTACACTCCCAGGGAAGAGCAGACTGACCCCACTCTGTCAATGTAACATCCCAGGGAAGAGCAGACTGACCGGAACTCTGTCAATCTAACATACCCAGGTAAGAGCAGGCTGACCCCACTCTGTCAATGTTACACACCCAGGGAAGAACAGACTGACACCACTCTGTTAATGTAACGAACACAGGGAAGAGCAGACTGACCTCACTCTGTCAATGTAACACATGCAGAGAAGAGTAGAATGACCTCACTCTCAATGTGACTCACGCAGTGAAGAGCAGACGGACCCCACCCTGTCACTGGAACACACCCAGGTAAGAGCAAACTAACCACGCTCTGTCAATGTAACACACCCAGGGAAGAGCAGGCGGACCACACTCTGTCAATGTAACACACCCAGGGAAGAGCAGACTGACCCCACTCTGTCAATGTAACACACCCAGGGAAGAGCAAACTGACCCCACTCTGTCAATGTAACACACCCAGGGAAGAGCAGACTGACCCCACTCTATCAATGTAACACACCCAGGGAAGTGCAGATTGACTCCACTCTGTCAATGTGACCCACCCAGGGAAGAGCAGACTGACCCCACTCTGTCAATGTAACACGACCAGGGAAGAGCAGAAGGACTCCACTCTGCCAATGTAACCCACCCAGGGAAGAGCAGATTGACCCCACTCTGTCAATGTAACACACCCAGGGCTGAGCAGACGGACATCACTCTGTCAATGTAACACACCCAGGAAAGAACAGAGTGACCCCACTCTGTCAATGTAACAAGCCCAGGGAAGAGACGACTGACCCCACTCTGTCAATGTAACACACCGAGGGAAGAGCAGACTAACCTCACTCTGTCAATGTTACACTCCCAGGGAAAAGCAAACTGACCACACTCTGTCAATGTTACACACCCAGGGAAGAGCAGGCTCACCCCACTCTGTCAATGTAATACACCCAGGGAAGAGCAGACTGACCCCACTTTGTCAATGTGACATACCCAGGGAAGAGCAGACTGACCCAACTCTGTCAATGTAACACACCCAGGGAAGATCAGACTGACCCAACTCTGTCAATGTAACACACCCAGGGAAGAGCAGACTGACCTCACTCTCAATGTGACTCACACAGTGAAGAGCAGACGGACCCCACCCTGTCACTGGAACACACCCAGGTAAGAGCTGACTAACCACACTCTGTCAATGTAACACATCCAGGGAAGAGCAGACGGACCACACTCTGTCAATGTTACACACCCAGGGAAGATCAGGCGGACCACACTCTGTCAATGTAACACACCCAGGGAAGAGCAGAAGGACAGCACTCTGTCAATGTAACCCACCCAGCGAAATACAGAATGACCCCACTCTGTCAATGTAACACACCCAGGGAAGAGCAGACTGACCCCACTCTGTCAATGTAAAACACACAGGGAAGAGCAGACTAACCACACTCAGTTAATGTAACACACCTAGGGAAGTGCAGATTGACCCCACTCTGTCAATGTGACCCACCCAGGGAAGAGCAGACTGACCCCACTCTGTCAATGTAACAACCCAGGGAAGAGCAGACTGACCCCACTCTGTCAATGTAACACACCCAGGAAAGAGCAGAAGGACAGCACTCTGTCAATGTAACCCACCCAGGGAAATACAGAATGACCCCACTCTGTCAATGTAACACACCTAGGGAAGTGCAGATTGACCCCACTCTGTCAATGTTACACTCCCAGGGAAGAGCAGACTGACCCCACTCTGTCAATGTAACATCCCAGGGAAGAGCAGACTGACCGGAACTCTGTCAATCTAACATACCCAGGTAAGAGCAGGCTGACCCCACTCTGTCAATGTTACACACCCAGGGAAGAACAGACTGACACCACTCTGTTAATGTAACGAACACAGGGAAGAGCAGACTGACCTCACTCTGTCAATGTAACACATGCAGAGAAGAGTAGAATGACCTCACTCTCAATGTGACTCACGCAGTGAAGAGCAGACGGACCCCACCCTGTCACTGGAACACACCCAGGTAAGAGCAAACTAACCACGCTCTGTCAATGTAACACACCCAGGGAAGAGCAGGCGGACCACACTCTGTCAATGTAACACACCCAGGGAAGAGCAGACTGACCCCACTCTGTCAATGTAACACACCCAGGGAAGAGCAGACTGACCCCACTCTGTCAATGTAACACACCCAGGGAAGAGCAGACTGACCCCACTCTATCAATGTAACACACCCAGGGAAGTGCAGATTGACTCCACTCTGTCAATGTGACCCACCCAGGGAAGAGCAGACTGACCCCACTCTGTCAATGTAACACGACCAGGGAAGAGCAGAAGGACTCCACTCTGCCAATGTAACCCACCCAGGGAAGAGCAGATTGACCCCACTCTGTCAATGTAACACACCCAGGGCTGAGCAGACGGACATCACTCTGTCAATGTAACACACCCAGGAAAGAACAGAGTGACCCCACTCTGTCAATGTAACAAGCCCAGGGAAGAGACGACTGACCCCACTCTGTCAATGTAACACACCGAGGGAAGAGCAGACTAACCTCACTCTGTCAATGTTACACTCCCAGGGAAAAGCAAACTGACCACACTCTGTCAATGTTACACACCCAGGGAAGAGCAGGCTCACCCCACTCTGTCAATGTAATACACCCAGGGAAGAGCAGACTGACCCCACTTTGTCAATGTGACATACCCAGGGAAGAGCAGACTGACCCAACTCTGTCAATGTAACACACCCAGGGAAGATCAGACTGACCCAACTCTGTCAATGTAACACACCCAGGGAAGAGCAGACTGACCTCACTCTCAATGTGACTCACACAGTGAAGAGCAGACGGACCCCACCCTGTCACTGGAACACACCCAGGTAAGAGCTGACTAACCACACTCTGTCAATTTAACACACCCAGGGAAGAGCAGACGGACCACACTCTGTCAATGTAACACACCCAGTGAAGAGCAGGCGGACCACACTCTGTCAATGTAACACACCCAGGGAAGGGCAGACTGACCCCACTCTGTCAATGTAACACACCCAGGGAAGAGCAGACTGACCCCACTCTGTCAATGTAACACACCCTGGGAAGTGCAGATTGACCCCACTCTGTCAATGTGACCCACCCAGGGAAGAGCAGACTGACCCCACTCTGTCAATGTAACAACCCAGGGAAGAGCAGACTGACCCCACTCTGCCAATGTAACCCACCCAGGGAAGAGCAGATTGACCCCACTCTGCCAATGTAACACACCCAGGGAAGAGCAGACTGACCCCACTATGTCAATGTAACAGGCCCAGGGAAGAGCCGACTGACCCCACTCTGTCAATGTAACACACCGAGGGAAGAGCAGACTAACCACACTCTGTCAATGTTACACTCCCAGGGAAGAGCAAACTGACCACACTCTGTCAATGTTACACACCCAGGGAAGAGCAGGCTCACCCCACTCTGTCAAATTAACACACACAGGGAAGAGCAGACTGACCTCACTCTGTCAATGTAACACACCCAGGGAAGAGTAGAATGACCTCACTCTCAATGTGACTCACACAGTGAAGATCAGACGGACCCCACCCTGTCACTGGAACACACCCAGGTAAGAGCAGACTAACCACACTCTGTCAATGTAACACATCCAGGGAAGAGCGGACGGACCACATTCTGTCAATGTAACACACCCAGGGAAGATCAGGCGGACCACACTCTCTCAATGTAACACACGCAGGGAAGAGCAGAAAGACACCACTCTGTCAATGTAACCCACCCAGGGAAAAGCAGAATGACCCCACTCTGTCAATATAACACACCCAGGGAAGAGCAGACTGACCCCACTCTGTCAATGCAACACACCCAGGGAAGAGCAGACTGACCACACTCAGTCAATGTAACACACCCAGGGAAGTGCAGATTGACCCCACTCTGTCAATGTGACCCACCCAGGGAAGAGCAGACTGACCCAACTCTGTCAATGTAACAACCCAGGGAAGAGCAGACTGACCCCACTCTGTCAATGTAACACACCAAAGGAAGAGCAGAAGGACTCCAGTCTGCCAATGTAACCCACCCAGGGAAGAGCAGATTGACCCCACTCTGTCAATGTTACACTCCCAGGGAGGAGCAGACTGACCCCAATCTGTCAATGTAACACACCCAGGGAAGAGCAGACTGACCACACTCAGTCAATGTAACACACCCAGGGAAGTGCAGATTGACCCCACTCTGTCAATGTGACCCACCCAGGGAAGAGCAGACTGACCCCACTCTGTCAATGTAACAACCCAGGGAAGAGCAGACTGACCCCACTCTGTCAATGTAAAACACCCAGGGAAGAGCAGAAGGACTCCAGTCTGCCAATGTAACCCACCCAGGGAAGAGCAGATTGACCCCACTCTGTCAATGTAACATCCCAGGGAAGAGCAGACTGACCCGAACTCTGTCAATCTAACATACCCAGGTAAGAGCAGGCTGACCCCACGCTGTCAATGTTACACACCCAGGGAAGAACAGACTGACACCACTCTTTCAATGTAACAAACACAGGGAAGAGCAGACTGACCTCACTCTGTCAATGTAACACATGCAGGGAAGAGTAGAATGACCTCACTCTCAATGTGACTCACGCAGTGAAGAGCAGACGGACGCCACCCTGTCACTGGAACACACCCAGGTAAGAGCAGACTAACCACGCTCTGTCAATGTAACACACCCAGGGAAGAGCAGACTGACCACACTCTGTCAATGTAACACACCCAGGGAAGAGCAGACTGACCCCACTCTGTCAATGTAACACACCCAGGGAAGAGCAGAAGGACCCCACTCTGTCAATGTAACACAGCCAGGGAAGAGCAGACTGACCCCACTCTGTCAATGTAACACACCCAGGGAAGAGCAGACTGACCCCACTCTGTCAATGTAACACACCCAGAGAAGTGCAGATTGACCCCACTCTGTCAATGTGACCCACCCAGGGAAGAGCAGACTGGCTCCACTCTGTCAATGTAACACGCCCAGGGAAGAGTAGAAGGACTCCACTCTGCCAATGTAACCCACCCAGGGAAGAGCAGATTGACCCCACTCTGTCAATGTAACACACCCAGGGAAGAGCAGACGGACATCACTCTGTCAATGTAACACACCCAGGAAAGAACAGAGTGACCCCACTCTGTCAATGTAACAGGCCCAGGGAAGAGCCGACTGACCCCACTCTGTCAATGTAACACACCGAGGGAAGAGCAGACTAACCACACTCTTTCAATGTTACACTCCCAGGGAAGAGCAAACTGACCACACTCTGTCAATGTTACACACCCAGGGAAGAGCAGGCTTAACCCACTCTGTCAATGTAACACACCCAGGGAAGAGCAGACTGACCCCACTTTGTCAATGTGACACACCCAGGGAAGAGCAGACTGACCCAACTCTGTCAATGTAACACACCCAGGGAAGAACAGACTGACCCAACTCTGTCAATGTAACACACCCAGGGAAGAGCAGACTGACCTCACTCTGGCAATGTAACACACCCAGGTAAGAGCAGACTAACCACACTGTGTCAATGTAACACACCCAGGGAAGAGCAGGCGGACCACACTCTGTCAATGTGACACACCCAGGGAAGAGCAGGCGGACCACACTCTGTCAATGTAACACACCCAGGGAAGAGCAGACTGACCCGAACTCTGTCAATGTAACACACCCAGGGAAGAGCAGACTGACCCCAATCTGGCAGTGTAACACACCCAGGGAAGAGCAGGCTGATCCCAATCTGTCAATGTCACACACCCAGGGAAGAGCAGACTGACCCCACTCTGTCAATGTAAACATACCCAGGGAAGAACAGACTGACCCCACTCTGTCAATGTAAAAGTCACAGGGAAGAACAGGCTCACCCCACTCTTTCAATGTTACACTCCCAGGGAAGAGCAGACTGACACCACTCTGTCAATGTAATTAACCCAGGGAAGAGCAGACTGACCCCACTCTGTGAATGTAACACACCCAGGGAAGAGCAGACTGACCTCACTCTGTCAATGTAACACACACTGGGAAGAGCCCACTGACCTCACTCTGCCAATGTAGCACACCCAGGGAAGAGCAGAATGACCTCACTCTCAATGTGACTCACACAGTGAAGAGCAGACGGACCCCACCCTGTCACTGGAACCCACCCAGGTAAGAGCAGACTAACCACACTCTGTCAATGTAACACACCCAGGGAAGGCAGACGGACCACACTCTGTCAATGTAACACACCCAGGGAAGACCAGACTGACCCCACTCTGTCAATGTAACACACCCAGGGAAGAGCAGAATGACCCCACTCTGTCAATGTAACACACCCAGGGAACAGCTTAAGGACTCCAATCTGTCAATGAAACCCACCCAGGGAAGAGCAGATTGACCCCACTACATCAGTGCATCACAGCCAGGGAAGAGCAGACTGACCCCCATCTGTCAATGTCACACACCCAGGGAAGAGCAGAGTGACAACACTCTTTCAATGTAACACACCCAGGGAAGAACAGACTGACACCACTCTGTCAATGTAACACACCCAGGGAAGTGCGGACTGACCCCACTCAGTCAATGTAACAAACCTAGGTTAGATAAGACTGACCCCACTCTGTCAACGTAACAGTCACAGTGAAGAACAGGCTGACCGCACTCTTTCAATGTTACACTCCCAGGGAAGAGCAGACTGACACCACTCTGTCAATGTAATCAACCCAGGGAAGAGCAGACTGACCCCACTCTGTCAATGTAACACACCCAGGGAAGAGCAGACTGACCCCACTCTGTCAATGTAACACACACAGGGAAGAGCAGACTGACCTCACTCTGTCAATGTAACACACCCAGCGAATACAAGACTGACACCACTCTGTCAATGTAACACACCCAGGGAAGAGTAGACTAACCACACTCTGTCAATGTAACACACCCAGGTAAGAGCAGACTAACCACACTGTGTAAATGTAACACACCCAGGGAAGAGCAGGCGGACCACAATCTGTCAATGTAACACACCCAGGGAAGAGCAGAAGGACTCCACTCTGTCAATGTAACACACCCAGGGAACAGCAGAAGGACTTCACTCTGTCAATGGAACCCACCCAGGGAACAGCGGAAGGACTCCACTCTGTCAATGTAACCCACCCAGGGAACAGCAGAAGGACTCCACTCTGTCAATGTAACCCACCCAGGGAAGAGCACATTGACCCCACTCCATCAGTGCATCGCAGCCAGGGAAGAGCAGACTGACCCCAATCTGTCAATGTCACACACCCAGGGAAGAGCAGACTGACCCCAGTCTGTCAATGTAACAGTCACAGGGAAGAACAGGCTCACCCCACTGTTTCAATGTTACACTCCCAGGGAAGAGCAGACTGACACCACTCTTTCAATGTAATCAACCCAGGGAAGAGCAGACTGACCCCACTCTGTCAATGTATCACACCCACGGAAGAGCAGACTAACTACACTCTGTCAATGTAACACACCCAGGGAAGGCAGACGGACCACACTCTGTCAATGTAACATACCCAGGGAAGACCAGACTGACCCCACTCTGTCAATGTAACACACCCAGGGAAGAGCAGAATGACCCCACTCTGTCAATGTAACACACCCAGGGAACAGCTTAAGGACTCCACTCTGTCAATGAAACCCACCCAGGGAAGAGCAGATTGACCCCACTCCATCAGTGCATCACAGCCAGGGAAGAGCAGACTGACCCCAATCTGTCAATGTCACACACCCAGGGAAGAGCAGACGGACAACACTCTGTCAATGTAACACACACATTGAAGAGCAGACTGACACCACCCTGGCACTGTAACACACCCAGGTAAGAGCAGACTGACCCCACTCTTTCAATGTAACACACCCAGGGAAGAACAGACTGACACCCCTCTGTCAATGTAACACACCCAGGGAAGTGCGGACTGACCCCACTCAGTCAATGTAACACACCTAGGTTAGATGAGACTGACCCCACTCTGTCAATGTAACAGTCACAGTGAAGAACAGGCTGACCCCACTCTTTCAATGTTACACTCCCAGGGAAGAGCAGACTGACACCACTCTGTCAATGTAATCAACCCAGGGAAGAGCAGACTGACCCCACTCTGTCAATGTAACACACCCAGGGAAGAGCAGACTGACCACACTCTGTCAAGGTAACACACCCAGGGATGAGCAGGCGGACCACACTCTGTCAATGTAACACACCCAGGGAAGAGCAGATTGACCGCACACCATCAGTGCATCACAGCCAGGGAAGAGCAGACTGACACCACTCTGTCAATGTAACACACCAAGGGAAGAGTAGAATGACCTCACTCTCAATGTAACTCACACAGTGAAGAGCAGACGGACCCCACCTGTCACTGGAACAAACCCAGGTAAGAGCAGACTAACCACACTCTGTCAATGTAACACACCCAGGGAAGAACAGACTGACACCACTCTGTCAATGTAACACACCCAGGGAAGTGCGGACTGACCCCACTCTGTCAATGTAACACACACAGGGAAGAGCAGACTGACCTCACTCTGTCAATGTAACACACCCAGCGATAACCAGACTGACCCCACTCTGTCAACATATCACACCCAGGGAAGAGCAGACTGACACCACTCTGTCAATGTAACACACCCAGGGAAGAGTAGAATGACCTCACTCTCAATGTAACTCACACAGTGAAGAGCAGACGGACCCCACTTTTCACTGGAACACTCCCAGGTAAGAGCAGACTAACCACACTCTCTCAATGTAACACACCCAGGGAAGAGCAGACGGACCACACTCTGTCAATGTAACACACCCAGGGAAGAGCAGGCGGACCCCACTCTGTCAATGTAACACACCCAGGAAAGAGCAGATTGACCCCACACCATCAGTGCATCACAGCCAGGGAAGAGCAGACTGACCCCAATCTGTCAATGTCACACACCCAGGGAAGAGCAGACTGACTCCACTCTGTCAATGTAACACACCCAGGGAAGAGCAGACTGACCCCACTCTGTCAATGTAACCCACCCAGGGAAGAGCAGACTGACCCCACTCTGTCAAAGTAACACACACAGGGAAGAGCAGACTGACCCCACTCTGTCAAGGGAACGCACCCAGGGAAGAGCAGACTGACCCCACTCTGTCAATGTAACACACCCAGGGAAGAGCAGACTGACCCCACTCTGTCAATGTAACACACCCAGGGAAGAGCAGAAGGACTCCACTCTGTCAATGTAACCCAACAAGGGAAGAGCAGATTGCCGCCACTCTATCAAGGTAACTCACCCAGGGAAGAGCAGACTGACCTCACTCTGTCATTGTAACACACCCAGGGAAGAGCAGACTGACACCACTCTGTCAATGTAACCCTCCCAGTGAAGAGCAGAATGACCCCACTCTGTCAATGTAACACACCCAGGGAAAAGCAGAAGGACTCCACTCTGCGAATGTTACCCACCCACGGAAGAGCAGATTGACCCCACTCCATCAGTGCATCACAGCCAGGGAAGAGAAGACTGACCCCAGTCTGTCAATGTCACACACCCAGGGAAGAGCAGACTGACCCCACTCTGTCAATGTAACACACACATTGAAGAGCAGACTGACACCACCCTGGCACTGTAACACACCCAGGGAAGAGCAGACTGACCCAACTCTGTTAATGTAACACACCCGGGGAAGAACAGGCTGAACCCACTCTGTCAAGGTAACACAACCAGGGAAGAGCAGACTGACCCGGCTCTGTCAATGTAACACACCCAGGGAAGAGCAGATTACCCCACTCTGTCAATGCAACACACCCAGGGAAGAGCAGGCTGACACCACTCTTTCAATGTAACACACTCATGGAAGATCAGACGGACCCCACCCTGTCACTGTAAAACACCCAGGGAACAGCAGAAGGACTCCACTCTGTCAATGTAACCCACCCAGGGAAGAACAGACTGACACCACTCTGTCAATGTAACACACCCAGGGAACTGTAGACGGACCCCACTCAGTCAATGTAACACACCCAGGGAAGACAGACTGACCCCACTCTGTAAATGTAACACACCCAGGGAAGCGCAGACTGACCCCACTCTGTCAATGTAACACACACAGGGAAGAGCAGACTGACCTCACTCTGTCAATGTAACACACCCAGCGATAACCAGACTGACCCCACTCTGTCAACATATCACACCCAGGGAAGAGCAGACTGACACCACTCTGTCAATGTAACACACCCAGGGAAGAGTAGAATGACCTCACTCTCAATGTAACTCACACAGTGAAGAGCAGACGGACCCCACTTTTCACTGGAACACTCCCAGGTAAGAGCAGACTAACCACACTCTCTCAATGTAACACACCCAGGGAAGAGCAGACGGACCACACTCTGTCAATGTAACACACCCAGGGAAGAGCAGGCGGACCCCACTCTGTCAATGTAACACACCCAGGAAAGAGCAGATTGACCCCACACCATCAGTGCATCACAGCCAGGGAAGAGCAGACTGACCCCAATCTGTCAATGTCACACACCCAGGGAAGAGCAGACTGACTCCACTCTGTCAATGTAACACACCCAGGGAAGAGCAGACTGACCCCACTCTGTCAATGTAACCCACCCAGGGAAGAGCAGACTGACCCCACTCTGTCAAAGTAACACACACAGGGAAGAGCAGACTGACCCCACTCTGTCAAGGGAACGCACCCAGGGAAGAGCAGACTGACCCCACTCTGTCAATGTAACACACCCAGGGAAGAGCAGACTGACCCCACTCTGTCAATGTAACACACCCAGGGAAGAGCAGAAGGACTCCACTCTGTCAATGTAACCCAACAAGGGAAGAGCAGATTGCCGCCACTCTATCAAGGTAACTCACCCAGGGAAGAGCAGACTGACCTCACTCTGTCATTGTAACACACCCAGGGAAGAGCAGACTGACACCACTCTGTCAATGTAACCCTCCCAGTGAAGAGCAGAATGACCCCACTCTGTCAATGTAACACACCCAGGGAAAAGCAGAAGGACTCCACTCTGCGAATGTTACCCACCCACGGAAGAGCAGATTGACCCCACTCCATCAGTGCATCACAGCCAGGGAAGAGAAGACTGACCCCAGTCTGTCAATGTCACACACCCAGGGAAGAGCAGACTGACCCCACTCTGTCAATGTAACACACACATTGAAGAGCAGACTGACACCACCCTGGCACTGTAACACACCCAGTGAAGAGCAGACTGACCCAACTCTGTTAATGTAACACACCCGGGGAAGAACAGGCTGAACCCACTCTGTCAAGGTAACACAACCAGGGAAGAGCAGACTGACCCGGCTCTGTCAATGTAACACACCCAGGGAAGAGCAGATTACCCCACTCTGTCAATGCAACACACCCAGGGAAGAGCAGGCTGACACCACTCTTTCAATGTAACACACTCATGGAAGATCAGACGGACCCCACCCTGTCACTGTAAAACACCCAGGGAACAGCAGAAGGACTCCACTCTGTCAATGTAACCCACCCAGGGAAGAGCAGATTGACCCCACTCCATCAGTGCATCACAGCCAGGGAAGAGCAGACTGACCCCAATCTGCTAATGTCACACACCCAGGGAAGAGCAGACTGACCCCACTCTGTCAATGTAACACACACATTGAAGAGCAGACTGCCACCTCCCTGGCACTGTAACCCACCCAGGGAAGAGCAGACTGACCCCACTCTGTCAATGTAACACACCCAGGGAAGAGCAGAATGACCCCACTCTGTCAATGTAACTCACCCAGGGAACAGCAGAAGGACTCCACTCTGTCAATGTAACCCACACAGGGAAGAGCAGATTGGCCCCACTCCATCAGTGCATCACAGCCAGGGAAGAGCAGACTGACCCCAATCTGTCAATGTCACACACCCAGGGAAGAGCAGACTGACAACACTCTGTCAATGTAACACACACATTGAAGAGCAGACTGACACCACCCTGGCACTGTAACACACCCAGGGAAGAGCAGACAGACCCCACTCTGTCAATGTAACACACCCAGGGAAGAACAGACTGACACCACTCTGTCAATGTAACACACCCAGGGAACTGTAGACGGACCCCACTCAGTCAATGTAACACACCCTGGGAAGACAGACTGACCCCACTCTGTAAATGTAACACACCCAGGGAAGCGCAGACTGACCCCACTCTGTCAATGTAACACACACAGGGAAGAGCAGACTGACCTCACTCTGTCAATGTAACACACCCAGCGATAACCAGACTGACCCCACTCTGTCAACATATCACACCCAGGGAAGAGCAGACTGACACCACTCTGTCAATGTAACACACCCAGGGAAGAGTAGAATGACCTCACTCTCAATGTAACTCACACAGTGAAGAGCAGACGGACCCCACTTTTCACTGGAACACTCCCAGGTAAGAGCAGACTAACCACACTCTCTCAATGTAACACACCCAGGGAAGAGCAGACGGACCACACTCTGTCAATGTAACACACCCAGGGAAGAGCAGGCGGACCCCACTCTGTCAATGTAACACACCCAGGAAAGAGCAGATTGACCCCACACCATCAGTGCATCACAGCCAGGGAAGAGCAGACTGACCCCAATCTGTCAATGTCACACACCCAGGGAAGAGCAGACTGACCCCACTCTGTCAATGTAACACACCCAGGGAAGAGCAGACTGACCTCACTCTGTCAATGTAACACAAACAGGGAAGAGCAGACTGACCTCACTCTGCCAATGTCACACACCCAGGGAAGAGCAGAGTGACAACACTCTGTCAATGTAACACACACATTGAAGAGCAGACTGACACCACTCTGGCACTGTAACACACCCAGGGAAGAGCAGACAGACCCCACTCTGTCAATGTAACACACCCAGGGAAGAACAGACTGACACCACTCTGTCAATGTAACACACCCAGGGAACTGTAGACGGACCCCACTCAGTCAATGTAACACACCCAGGGAAGAGCAGACTGACCCCACTCTGTAAATGTAACACACCCAGGGAAGCGCAGACTGACCCCACTCTGTCAATGTAACACACACAGGGAAGAGCAGACTGACCTCACTCTGTCAATGTAACACACCCAGCGATGACCAGACTGACCCCACTCTGTCAATGTATCACATCCAGGGAAGAGCAGACTGACACCACTCTGTCAATGTAACACACCCAGGGAAGAGTAGAATGACCTCACTCTCAATGTAACTCACACAGTGAAGAGCAGACGGACCCCACTTTTCACTGGAACACTCCCAGGTAAGAGCAGACTAACCACACTCTCTCAATGTAACACACCCAGGGAAGAGCAGACGGACCACACTCTGTCAATGTAACACACCCAGGGAAGAGCAGGCGGACCCCACTCTGTCAATGTAACACACCCAGGGAAGAGCAGATTGACCCCACACCATCAGTGCATCACAGCCAGGGAAGAGCAGACTGACCCCAATCTGTCAATGTCACACACCCAGGGAAGAGCAGACTAACCACACTCTGTCAATGTAACACACCCAGGGAAGAGCAGACTGACCCCACTGTGTCAATGTAACACACACAGGGAAGAGCAGACTGACCCCACTCTGTCAAGGGAACGCACCCAGGGAAGAGCAGACTGACCCCACTCTGTCAATGTAACACACTCAGGGAAGATCAGACTGACACCACTCTGTCAATGTAACGCACCTAGGGAATAGCAGTCAGACCCCACTGTGTCAATGTAACACACACAGGGAAGAGCAGACTGACCCCACTCTGTCAAGGGAACGCACCCAGGGAAGAGCAGACTGACCCCACTCTGTCAATGTAACACACCCAGGGAAGAGCAGACTGACCCCACTCTGTCAATGTAACACACCCAGGGAAGAGCAGAAGGACTCCACTCTGTCAATGTAACCCAACAAGGGAAGAGCAGATTGCCGCCACTCTATCAAGGTAACTCACCCAGGGAAGAGCAGACTGACCTCACTCTGTCATTGTAACACACCCAGGGAAGAGCAGACTGACACCACTCTGTCAATGTAACCCTCCCAGTGAAGAGCAGAATGACCCCACTCTGTCAATGTAACACACCCAGGGAAAAGCAGAAGGACTCCACTCTGCGAATGTTACCCACCCACGGAAGAGCAGATTGACCCCACTCCATCAGTGCATCACAGCCAGGGAAGAGAAGACTGACCCCAGTCTGTCAATGTCACACACCCAGGGAAGAGCAGACTGACCCCACTCTGTCAATGTAACACACACATTGAAGAGCAGACTGACACCACCCTGGCACTGTAACACACCCAGGGAAGAGCAGACTGACCCAACTCTGTTAATGTAACACACCCGGGGAAGAACAGGCTGAACCCACTCTGTCAAGGTAACACAACCAGGGAAGAGCAGACTGACCCGGCTCTGTCAATGTAACACACCCAGGGAAGAGCAGATTACCCCACTCTGTCAATGCAACACACCCAGGGAAGAGCAGGCTGACACCACTCTTTCAATGTAACACACTCATGGAAGATCAGACGGACCCCACCCTGTCACTGTAAAACACCCAGGGAACAGCAGAAGGACTCCACTCTGTCAATGTAACCCACCCAGGGAAGAACAGACTGACACCACTCTGTCAATGTAACACACCCAGGGAACTGTAGACGGACCCCACTCAGTCAATGTAACACACCCAGGGAAGACAGACTGACCCCACTCTGTAAATGTAACACACCCAGGGAAGCGCAGACTGACCCCACTCTGTCAATGTAACACACACAGGGAAGAGCAGACTGACCTCACTCTGTCAATGTAACACACCCAGCGATAACCAGACTGACCCCACTCTGTCAACATATCACACCCAGGGAAGAGCAGACTGACACCACTCTGTCAATGTAACACACCCAGGGAAGAGTAGAATGACCTCACTCTCAATGTAACTCACACAGTGAAGAGCAGACGGACCCCACTTTTCACTGGAACACTCCCAGGTAAGAGCAGACTAACCACACTCTCTCAATGTAACACACCCAGGGAAGAGCAGACGGACCACACTCTGTCAATGTAACACACCCAGGGAAGAGCAGGCGGACCCCACTCTGTCAATGTAACACACCCAGGAAAGAGCAGATTGACCCCACACCATCAGTGCATCACAGCCAGGGAAGAGCAGACTGACCCCAATCTGTCAATGTCACACACCCAGGGAAGAGCAGACTGACTCCACTCTGTCAATGTAACACACCCAGGGAAGAGCAGACTGACCCCACTCTGTCAATGTAACCCACCCAGGGAAGAGCAGACTGACCCCACTCTGTCAAAGTAACACACACAGGGAAGAGCAGACTGACCCCACTCTGTCAAGGGAACGCACCCAGGGAAGAGCAGACTGACCCCACTCTGTCAATGTAACACACCCAGGGAAGAGCAGACTGACCCCACTCTGTCAATGTAACACACCCAGGGAAGAGCAGAAGGACTCCACTCTGTCAATGTAACCCAACAAGGGAAGAGCAGATTGCCGCCACTCTATCAAGGTAACTCACCCAGGGAAGAGCAGACTGACCTCACTCTGTCATTGTAACACACCCAGGGAAGAGCAGACTGACACCACTCTGTCAATGTAACCCTCCCAGTGAAGAGCAGAATGACCCCACTCTGTCAATGTAACACACCCAGGGAAAAGCAGAAGGACTCCACTCTGCGAATGTTACCCACCCACGGAAGAGCAGATTGACCCCACTCCATCAGTGCATCACAGCCAGGGAAGAGAAGACTGACCCCAGTCTGTCAATGTCACACACCCAGGGAAGAGCAGACTGACCCCACTCTGTCAATGTAACACACACATTGAAGAGCAGACTGACACCACCCTGGCACTGTAACACACCCAGTGAAGAGCAGACTGACCCAACTCTGTTAATGTAACACACCCGGGGAAGAACAGGCTGAACCCACTCTGTCAAGGTAACACAACCAGGGAAGAGCAGACTGACCCGGCTCTGTCAATGTAACACACCCAGGGAAGAGCAGATTACCCCACTCTGTCAATGCAACACACCCAGGGAAGAGCAGGCTGACACCACTCTTTCAATGTAACACACTCATGGAAGATCAGACGGACCCCACCCTGTCACTGTAAAACACCCAGGGAACAGCAGAAGGACTCCACTCTGTCAATGTAACCCACCCAGGGAAGAGCAGATTGACCCCACTCCATCAGTGCATCACAGCCAGGGAAGAGCAGACTGACCCCAATCTGCTAATGTCACACACCCAGGGAAGAGCAGACTGACCCCACTCTGTCAATGTAACACACACATTGAAGAGCAGACTGCCACCTCCCTGGCACTGTAACCCACCCAGGGAAGAGCAGACTGACCCCACTCTGTCAATGTAACACACCCAGGGAAGAGCAGAATGACCCCACTCTGTCAATGTAACTCGCCCAGGGAACAGCAGAAGGACTCCACTCTGTCAATGTAACCCACACAGGGAAGAGCAGATTGGCCCCACTCCATCAGTGCATCACAGCCAGGGAAGAGCAGACTGACCCCAATCTGTCAATGTCACACACCCAGGGAAGAGCAGACTGACAACACTCTGTCAATGTAACACACACATTGAAGAGCAGACTGACACCACCCTGGCACTGTAACACACCCAGGGAAGAGCAGACAGACCCCACTCTGTCAATGTAACACACCCAGGGAAGAACAGACTGACACCACTCTGTCAATGTAACACACCCAGGGAACTGTAGACGGACCCCACTCAGTCAATGTAACACACCCAGGGAAGACAGACTGACCCCACTCTGTAAATGTAACACACCCAGGGAAGCGCAGACTGACCCCACTCTGTCAATGTAACACACACAGGGAAGAGCAGACTGACCTCACTCTGTCAATGTAACACACCCAGCGATAACCAGACTGACCCCACTCTGTCAACATATCACACCCAGGGAAGAGCAGACTGACACCACTCTGTCAATGTAACACACCCAGGGAAGAGTAGAATGACCTCACTCTCAATGTAACTCACACAGTGAAGAGCAGACGGACCCCACTTTTCACTGGAACACTCCCAGGTAAGAGCAGACTAACCACACTCTCTCAATGTAACACACCCAGGGAAGAGCAGACGGACCACACTCTGTCAATGTAACACACCCAGGGAAGAGCAGGCGGACCCCACTCTGTCAATGTAACACACCCAGGAAAGAGCAGATTGACCCCACACCATCAGTGCATCACAGCCAGGGAAGAGCAGACTGACCCCAATCTGTCAATGTCACACACCCAGGGAAGAGCAGACTGACCCCACTCTGTCAATGTAACACACCCAGGGAAGAGCAGACTGACCTCACTCTGTCAATGTAACACAAACAGGGAAGAGCAGACTGACCTCACTCTGCCAATGTCACACACCCAGGGAAGAGCAGAGTGACAACACTCTGTCAATGTAACACACACATTGAAGAGCAGACTGACACCACTCTGGCACTGTAACACACCCAGGGAAGAGCAGACAGACCCCACTCTGTCAATGTAACACACCCAGGGAAGAACAGACTGACACCACTCAGTCAATGTAACACACCCAGGGAACTGTAGACGGACCCCACTCAGTCAATGTAACACACCCAGGGAAGAGCAGACTGACCCCACTCTGTAAATGTAACACACCCAGGGAAGCGCAGACTGACCCCACTCTGTCAATGTAACACACACAGGGAAGAGCAGACTGACCTCACTCTGTCAATGTAACACACCCAGCGATGACCAGACTGACCCCACTCTGTCAATGTATCACATCCAGGGAAGAGCAGACTGACACCACTCTGTCAATGTAACACACCCAGGGAAGAGTAGAATGACCTCACTCTCAATGTAACTCACACAGTGAAGAGCAGACGGACCCCACTTTTCACTGGAACACTCCCAGGTAAGAGCAGACTAACCACACTCTCTCAATGTAACACACCCAGGGAAGAGCAGACGGACCACACTCTGTCAATGTAACACACCCAGGGAAGAGCAGGCGGACCCCACTCTGTCAATGTAACACACCCAGGGAAGAGCAGATTGACCCCACACCATCAGTGCATCACAGCCAGGGAAGAGCAGACTGACCCCAATCTGTCAATGTCACACACCCAGGGAAGAGCAGACTAACCACACTCTGTCAATGTAACACACCCAGGGAAGAGCAGACTGACCCCAATCTGTCAATGTCACACACCCAGGGAAGAGCAGACTGACCCCACTCTGTCAATGTAACACACACATTGAAGAGCAGACTGGCACCACCCTGGCACTGGAACACACCCAGGGAAGAGCAGACTGACCCAACTCTGTTAATGTAACACACCCGGGGAAGAACAGGCGGACCACACTCTGTCAATGTAACGCACCCAGGGAAGAGCAGACTGACCTCACTCTGTCAATGTAACCAAACCCAGGGAAGAGCAGACTGACCCCAATCTGTCAGTGTAATACATCCATGGTGATAACACTGACTCCACTCTGTCAACATAACACACCCAGGGAAGAGCAGACTGACTCCACTCTGTCAAGGTAACACACCCAGGGAAGTGCAGACTGACCCCACTCAGTCAATGTAACACACCTATGGTAGATCAGACTGACCACACTCTGTCAATGTAACAGTCACAGGGAAGAACAGGGTGACCCCACTCTTTCAATGTTACACTCCCAGCGAAGAGCAGACTGACCCCAATCTGTCAATGTAATCAACCCAGGGAAGAGCAGACGGACCACACTCTGTCAATGTTGCACACCCAGGGAACAGCAGAAGGACTCCACTCTGTCAATGTAACACACCCAGGGAAGAGCAGATTGACCCCACACCATCAGTGCATCACAGCCAGGGAAGAGCAGACTCACCCCAATCTGTCAATGTCACACACCCAGGGAAGAGCAGACTGACCCCACTCTGTCAATGTAACACACCCAGGGAAGAGCAGAAGGACACCACTCTGTCAATGTAACCCAACCAGGGAAGAGCAGAATGACCCCACTCTGTCAAAGTTACACACCCATGGAAGAGCAGACTGACCTCACTCTGTCAATGTAACACACCCAGTTGAAGAGCAGACTGACCCCACTCTGTCAATGTAACCCACCCAGGGAAGAGCAGACTGACCCCACACTGTCAATGTAACACACCCAGGGAAGAACAGACTGACCCCACTCTGTCAATGTCACGCACACAGGGAAGAGCAGACTGACACCACCCTATCAATGTAACACACCCAGGGAAGAGCAGACGGACCCCACTCTGTCAATGTAACACATCCAGAGAAGAGCAGAAGGACTCCACTCTGTCAATATAACCCAACAAGGGAACAGCAGATTGACCCCACTCTGTGAATGTAACACACCCAGGGAAGAACAGACTGACCCGACTCTGACAATGTAACAGTCACAGGGAAGAACAGGCTCACCCCACTCTTTCAGTGTTACACTCCCAGGGAAGAGCAGACTGACACCACTCTGTCAATGTAATCAACCCAGGGAAGAGCAGACTGACCTCACTCTGTCAATGTAACACAAACAGGGAAGAGCAGACTGACCTCACTCTGCCAATGTAACACACCCAGGGAAGAGTAGAATGACCTCAGTCTCAATGTGACTCACACAGTGAAGAGCAGACGGACCCCACCCTGTCACTGGAACACACCCAGGTCAGAGCAGACTAACCACACTCTGTCAATGTACCACACCCAGGGAAGAGCAGACGGACCACACTCTGTCAATGTAATACACCCAGGGAAGAGCAGACTGACCCCACTCTGTCAATGTAACACACCCAGGGAAGAGCAGAATGACCCCACTCTGTCAATGTAACTCACCCAGGGAACAGCAGAAGGACTCCACTCTGTCAATGTAACCCACCCAGGGAAGAGCAGATTGGCCCCACTCCATCAGTGCATCACAGCCAGGGAAGAGCAGACTGACCCCAATCTGTCAATGTCACACACCCAGGGAAGAGCAGACTGACAACACTCTGTCAATGTAACACACACATTGAAGAGCAGACTGACACCACTCTGGCACTGTAACACACCCAGGGAAGAGCAGACAGACCCCACTCTGTCAATGTAACACACCCAGGGAAGAACAGACTGACACCACTCTGTCAATGTAACACACCCAGGGAACTGTAGACGGACCCCACTCAGTCAATGTAACACACCCAGGGAAGAGCAGACTGACCCCACTCTGTAAATGTAACACACCCAGGGAAGCGCAGACTGACCCCACTCTGTCAATGTAACACACACAGGGAAGAGCAGACTGACCTCACTCTGTCAATGTAACACACCCAGCGAATACCAGACTGACCCCACTCTGTCAATGTATCACACCCAGGGAAGAGCAGACTGACACCACTCTGTCAATGTAACACACCCAGGGAAGAGTAGAATGACCTCACTCTCAATGTAACTCACACAGTGAAGAGCAGACGGACCACACTTGTCACTGGAACACTCCCAGGTAAGAGCAGACTAACCACACTCTCTCAATGTAACACACCCAGGGGAGAGCAGACGGACCACACTCTGTCAATGTAACACACCCAGGGAAGAGCAGGCGGACCCCACTCTGTCAATGTAACACACCCAGGGAAGAGCAGATTGACCCCACACCATCAGTGCATCACAGCCAGGGAAGAGCAGACTGACCCCAATCTGTCAATGTCACACACCCAGGGAAGAGCAGACTAACCACACTCTGTCAATGTAACACACCCAGGGAAGAGCAGACTGACCCCAATCTGTCAATGTCACACACCCAGGGAAGAGCAGACTGACCCCACTCTGTCAATGTAACACACACATTGAAGAGCAGACTGGCACCACCCTGGCACTGTAACACACCCAGGGAAGAGCAGACTGACCCAACTCTGTTAATGTAACACACCCGGGGAAGAACAGGCGGACCACACTCTGTCAATGTAACACACCCAGGGAAGAGCAGACTGACCTCACTCTGTCAATGTAACCAAACCCAGGGAAGAGCAGACTGACCCCAATCTGTCAGTGTAACACATCCATGGTGATAACACTGACTCCACTCTGTCAACATAACACACCCAGGGAAGAGCAGACTGACTCCACCCTGTCAAGGTAACACACCCAGGGAAGTGCAGACTGACCCCACTCAGTCAATGTAACACACCTATGGTAGATCAGACTGACCACACTCTGTCAATGTAACAGTCACAGGGAAGAACAGGGTGACCCCACTCTTTCAATGTTACACTCCCAGCGAAGTGCAGACTGACCCCAATCTGTCAATGTAATCAAACCAGGGAAGAGCAGACGGACCACACTCTGTCAATGTAGCACACCCAGGGAACAGCAGAAGGACTCCACTCTGTCAATGTAACACACCCAGGGAAGAGCAGATTGACCCCACACCATCAGTGCATCACAGCCAGGGAAGAGCAGACTCACCCCAATCTGTCAATGTCACACACCCAGGGAAGAGCAGACTGACCCCACTCTTTCAATGTAACACACCCAGGAAAGAGCAGAAGGACACCACTCTGTCAATGTAACCCAACCAGGGAAGAGCAGAATGACCCCACTCTGTCAAAGTAACACACCCATGGAATAGCAGACTGACCTCACTCTGTCAGTGTAACACACCCAGTTGAAGAGCAGACTGACCCCACTCTGTCAATGTAACCCACCCAGGGAAGAGCAGACTGACCCCACACTGTCAATGTAACACACCCAGGGAAGAACAGACTGACCCCACTCTGTCAATGTAACGCACCCAGGGAAGAGCAGACTGACACCACCCTATCAATGTAACACACCCAGGGAAGAGCAGACGGACCCCACTCTGTCAATGTAACACACCCAGAGAAGAGCAGAAGGACTCCACTCTGTCAATATAACCCAACAAGGGAACAGCAGATTGACCCCTCTCTGTCAATGTAACACACCCAGGGAAGAACAGACTGACCTCACTCAGTCAATGTAACACACCCAGGGAAGAGCAGACTGACACCACACTGTCAATATAACACACCCTGGGAAGAACAGACTGACCCCACTCTGTCAATGTAACAGGCCCAGGGAAGAGCCAACTGACCCACTCTGTCAATGTAATACACCCAGGGAAGAGCAGACTGACCTCACTCTGTCAATGTAACACACCCCGGGAAGATAAGACTGACCCTAATCTGTCAGTGTAACACATCCATCGTGATCACACTGACTCCACTCTGTCAATATAACACGCCCAGGGAAGAGCAGACTGACCATTCTCTGTCAATGTAACACATCCAAGGAAGAGCAGAGTGACCCCACTCTGTCAATGTAACCGACCCAGGGAAGAGCAGACTGACTCCACTCTGTCAATGTAACAAACCCAGGGAAGAGCAGACTGACCCAACTCTGTCAATGTAACGCACCCAGCGAAGAGCAGACTGACCCCACTCTGTCAATGTAACACACCCAGGGAAGAGCAGAAGGACACCACTCTGTCAATGTAACCCACCCAGGGAAGAGCAGAATGACCCCACTCTGTCAATGTAACACACCCAGGGAAGAGCAGACTGACCTCACTCTGTCAATGTAACATACCCAGGGAAGAGCAGACTGACCCCAATCTGTCAGCGTAACTCATCCATTGTGAAAGCGCTGAATCCACTCTGTCAATGTAACACACCCAGGGAAGAGCAGACTGATTCCACTCTGTCAATGTAACACACACAGGGAGGAGCAGACTGACCACACTCTGTCAATGTAACCCACCCAGGGAAGAGCAGACTGACCCCACTCTGTCAATGTACCACACCCAGGGAAAAGCAGACAGAACCCACTCTGACAATGGAACCCACCCAGAGAAAAGCAGACTGAAACCACTCTGTCAATGTAACACACCCAGGGAAAAGCAGAAGGACTCCACTCTGTCAATGTAACACACCCAGGGAAGAGCAGACTGACGCCACTCTGTCAATGTAACACACACTGGGAAGAACAGACTGACCCCACTCTGTCAATGTTACAGGCCGAGGGAAGAGCCGACTGACCCACTCTGTCAATGTAACACACCCAGGGAAGAGCAGACTGACCTCACTCTGACAATGTAACACACCCATGAAAGGGCAGACTGACCCCAATCTGTCAGTCTAACACATCAATGCTGATAACACTGACTCCAGTCTGTCAATTTAACACACACAGGGAAGAGCAGACTGACTTCACTCTGTAAATGTAACACACCCAGTTGAAGAGCAGACTGACCCCACTCTGTCAATGTAACCCACCCAGGGAAGAGCAGACTGACCCCACTCTGTCAATGTAACACACCCAGGGAAGAGCAGACTGACACCACCCTCTCAATGTAACACACCCAGGGAAGAGCAGACTGAACCCACTCTGTCAATGTAACACACCCAGGGAAGAGCAGAAGGTCTCCACTCTGTCAATATAACACACGCAGGGAAGAACAGACTGACCTCACTCAGTCTATGTAACACACCCAGGGAAGAGCAGACTGACACCACTCTGTCAATATAACACACCCTGGGAAGAACAGACTGACCCCACTCTGTCAATGTAACAGGCCCAGGGAAGAGCAGACTGAACTCACTCTGTCAATGTAACACACGCCGGGAAGATAAGACTGACCCCAATCTGTCAGTGTAACACATCCATCGTGATCACACTGACTCCACTCTGTCAATATAACACGCCCAGGGAAGAGCAGACTGACCCCACTCTGTCAATGTAACACACCCAAGGAAGAGCAGACTGACCCCACTCTGTCAATGTAACACACCCAGGAAAGAGCAGACTGACCCAACTCTGTCAATGTAACACACCCAGGGAAGAGCAGACTGACCTCACTCTGTCAATGTAACACACCCATGAAAGAGCAGACTGACCTCAATCTGTCAGTCTAACACATCCATGGTGATAACACTGACTCCACTCTGTCAATATAACACACCAAGGGAAGAGCAGACTGACCCCACTCTGTCAATATAACATAAACAGGGAAGAGCAGACTGACCCAACTCTGTCAATGTAACGCACCCAAGGAAGGGCAGACTGACCCCACTCTGTCAATGTAACACACCCAGGGAAGAGCAGACTGACCCCACTCTGTCAATGTAACACACCCAGGGAAGAGCAGAAGGACTCCACTCTGTCAATGTAACACACCCAGGGAAGAGCAGACTGACCTCACTCTGTCAATGTAACACACCCATGAAAGAGCAGACTGACCCCAATCTGTCAGTCTAACACATCCATGGTGATAACAGTGACTCCACTCTGTCAATATAACACACCAAGGGAAGAGCAGACGGACCCCACTCTGTCAATGTAACACACCAAGTAAGAGCAGACTGACAACACTCTGGCAATGTAACCGACCCAGGGAAGAGCAGACTGACCCCACTCTGTCAATGTAACATACCCAGGGAAGAGCAGACTGACCCAACTCTGTCAATGTATGCACCCAAGGAAGGGCAGACTGACCCCACTCTGTCAATGTAACACACCCAGGGAAGAGCAGACTGACCCCACTCTGTCAATGTAACACACCCAGGGAAGAGCAGACTGACACCACTCTGTCAATGGAGCACACCCTGGGAAGAACAGACTGAACCCACTCTGTCAATGTAACAGGCCCAGTGAAGATCCGACTGACCCCACTCTGTCAATGTAACACACCGAGGGAAGAGCAGACTAACCACACTCTGTCAATGTAACACTCCCAGTGAAGAGCAGACTGTCCCCACTCTGTCAATGTAACAAACCCAGGGAAGAGCAGACTGACCCGACTCTGTCAATCTAACATACACAGGTAAGAGCAGGCTGACCCCACTCTGTCAATGTTACACACCCAGGAAAGAGCAGACTCACCCGACTCTATCAATTTACGCACGCAGGGAAGAGCAGACTGACCCCACTTGTCAATGTGACACACCCAAGGAAGAGCAGACTGACCCCACTCTGTCAATGTAACAGTCCCAGGGAAGAACAGGCTGAACACACCCTGTCACGGTTACACACCCAGGGAAGAGCAGACTGACCCCGCTCTGTCAATGTAACACACCCAGGGAAGAGCAGACTGACCTCACTCTGTCAATGTAACACACCCAGGGAAGAGCAGACTGACCCCAATCTGTCAGTGTAACACATCCATGGTGATAACACTGACTCCACTCTGTCAATATAACACACCCAGGGAAGAGCAGACTTCCCCCACTCTGTCAATGTAACAACCCAGGGAAGAGCAGTCTGACCCCACTCTGTCAATGTAACACACCCAGGGAAGACCAGAAGGACTCCACTTTATCAATGTAACCCAACAAGGGAAGAGCAGACTGACGCCACTCTGTCAATGTAACACACCCAGGGAAGAGCAGAAGGACTCCACTCTGCCAATGGAACACAAAAAGGGAAGAGCCGACTTACCTCACTCTGTCAATGTAACACACCGAGCGAAGAGCAGACTAACCACACTTTGTCAATGTTACACTCCCAGGGAAGAGTAGACTGACCCCACTCTGTCAATGTCACAAACCCAGCGAAGAGTAGACTGACCCGTCTCTGTCAATCTAACATACCCAGGTAAGAGCAGACTGACCCCACTCTGCCCATGTTACACACCCAGGGAAGAGCAGGCTCACCCCACTCTGTCAACGTAACACAATCAGGGAAGAGCAGCCTGACCCCACTTTGTCAATGTGACACACCCAGGGAAGAGCAGACTGACCCAACTCTGTTAATGTAACACACCCGGGGAAGAACAGGCTGAACTCACTCTGTCAAGTAACACACCCAGGGAAGAGCAGACTGACCCCACTCTGTCAATGGATCCCACCCAGGGAAGAGCAGACTGACCCAACTCTGTCAATGTAACACACACAGGGAAGAGCAGACTGACACCACTCTGTCAATGTAACACACACAGAGAATAGCAGTCTAAGCTCACTCTGTCAATGGAACACACCAGGGGAAGAGCAGACTGACCCCACTCTGTCAATGTATCACACCCAATGAAAAGCAGACGGACCCCACCCTGTCACTGGAACACACCCAGCGAAGAGCAGGCGGATCACACTCTGTCAATCGAAATCACCCAGGGAAGGGCAGATTGACACCACTCTGTCAATGTAACACACCCAGGGAAGAGCAGAAGGACATCACTCTGTCAATGTAACCCACCCAGTGGAGAGCAAAATGACCCCACTCTGTCAATGTTACACACCCATGGGAAGAGCAGACTGACCTCACTCTGTCAATGTAACACACCCTGGGAGAGCAGACTGACACCACTCTGCCAGTGGAACACGCCCATGGAATAGCAGACTGACCCCACTCTGTCAAAGTAACACACCCCGGGAAGAGCAGACTGACCCCACTCTGTCAATGTAACCCACCCAGGGAAGAGCAGACTGACCCCACTCTGTCAATGTAACACACCCAGGGAAGAGCAGACTGACCCCACTGTGTCAATGTAACGCACCCAGGGAAGAGTAGACTGACCTCACTCTGTCAATGCAAAACACACGGGGAAGTACAGGCTGACCCCACTCTTTCAAAGTTACACTCCCAGGGAAGAGCAGACCGACCCCACTCTGTCAAAGTAACACCCCAGGGAAGAGCAGGCTGACTCCACTCTGTCAATGTTACACACCCAGGCAAGAGCAGACTGACCCCACTCTGTCAATGTAACCCACCGAGGGAAGAGCAGACTGACCCCACTCTGTCAATGTAACACACCCAGGGAAGAGCAGGCGGACCCCTCTCTGTCAATGTAACACACCCAGGGAAGAGCAGATTGACCCCACACCATCAGTGCATCACAGCCAGGGAAGAGCAGACTGACCCCAATCTGTCAATGTCACACACCCAGGGAAGAGCAGACTAACCACACTCTGTCAATGTAACACACCCAGGGAAGAGCAGACTGACCCCAATCTGTCAATGTCACACACCCAGGGAAGAGCAGACTGACCCCACTCTGTCAATGTAACACACACATTGAAGAGCAGACTGGCACCACCCTGGCACTGTAACACACCCAGGGAAGAGCAGACTGACCCAACTCTGTTAATGTAACACACCCGGGGAAGAACAGGCGGACCACACTCTGTCAATGTAACACACCCAGGGAAGAGCAGACTGACCTCACTCTGTCAATGTAACAAACCCAGGGCAGAGCAGACTGACCCCAATCTGTCAGTGTAACACATCCATGGTGATAACACTGACTCCACTCTGTCAACATAACACACCCAGGGAAGAGCAGACTGACTCCACTCTGTCAAGGTAACACACCCAGGGAAGTGCAGACTGACCCCACTCAGTCAATGTAACACACCTATGGTAGATCAGACTGACCACACTCTGTCAATGTAACAGTCACAGGGAAGAACAGGGTGACCCCACTCTTTCAATGTTACACACCCAGCGAAGAGCAGACTGACCCCAATCTGTCAATGTAATCAACCCAGGGAAGAGCAGACGGACCACACTCTGTCAATGTAACACACCAAGGGAACAGCAGAAGGACTCCACTCTGTCAATGTAACACACCCAGGGAAGAGCAGATTGACCTCACTCTGTCAATGTAACACACCCCGGGAAGATAAGACTGACCCTAATCTGTCAGTGTAACACATCCATCGTGATCACACTGACTCCACTCTGTCAATATAACACGCCCAGGGAAGAGCAGACTGACCCCTCTCTGTCAATGTAACACACCCAAGGAAGAGCAGACTGACCCCACTCTGTCAATGTAACCGACCCAGGGAAGAGCAGACTGACTCCACTCTGTCAATGCAACACACCCAGGGAAGAGCAGACTGACCCAACTCTGTCAATGTAACGCACCCAGGGAAGAGCAGACTGACCCCACTCTGTCAATGTAACACACCCAGGGAAGAGCAGAAGGACACCACTCTGTCAATGTAACCCACCCAGGGAAGAGCAGAATGACCCCACTCTGTCAATGTAACACACCCAGGGAAGAGCAGACTGACCTCACTCTGTCAATGTAACATACCCAGGGAAGAGCAGACTGACCCCAATCTGTCAGTGTAACTCATCCATTGTGAAAACGCTGAATCCACTCTGTCAATGTAACACACCCAGGGAAGAGCAGACTGATTCCAATCTGTCAATGTAACACACCCAGGGAAGAGCAGACTGACCCCACTCTGTCAATGTAACCCACCCAGGGAAGAGCAGACTAAATCCACTCTGTCAATGTACCACACCCCGGGAAAAGCAGACTGATCCCACTCTGACAATGGAACCCACCCAGAGAAGAGCAGACTGAAACCACTCTGTCAATGTAACACACCCAGCGAAGAGGAGAAGGACTCCACTCTGTCAATGTAACACACCCAGGTAAGAGCAGACTGACGCCACTCTGTCAATGTAACACACACTGGGAAGAACAGACTGACCCCACTCTGTCAATGTAACAGGCCGAGGGAAGAGCCGACTGACCCACACTGTCAATGTAACACACCCAGGGAAGAGCAGACTGACCTCACTCTGTCAATGTAACACACCCATGAAAGGGCAGACTGACCCCAATCTGTCAGTCTAACACATCAATGCTGATAACACTGACTCCAGTCTGTCAATTTAACACACACAGGGAAGAGCAGACTGACTTCACTCTGTCAATGTAACCCACCCAGTTGAAGAGCAGACTGACCCCACTCTGTCAATGTAACCCACCCAGGGAAGAGCAGACTGACCCCACTCTGTCAATGTAACACACCCAGGGAAGAGCAGACTGACCCCACCCTGTCAATGTAACCCACCCAGGGAAGAGCAGACTGACCCCACTCTGTCAATGTAACACACCCAGGGAAGAGCATAAGGACTCCACTCTGTCAATATAACACACCCAGGGAAGAACAGATTGACCTCACTCAGTCAATGTAATACACCCAGGGAAGAGCAGACTGACACAACTCTGTCAATATAACACACCCTGGGAAGAACAGACTGACCCCACTCTGTCAATGTAACACACCCCGGGAAGATAAGACTGACCCCAATCTGTCAGTGTAACACATCCATCGTGATCACACTGACTCCACTCTGTCAATATAACACGCCCATGGAAGAGCAGACTGACCCCACTCTGTCAATGTAACACACCCAAGGAAGAGCAGACTGACCCCACTCTGTCAATGTAACCGACCCAGGGAAGAGCAGACTGACCCAGCTCCGTCAATGTAACGCACCCAGGGAAGAGCAGACTGACCCCACTCTGTCAATGTAACACACCCAGGGAAGAGCAGACGGACCACACTCTGTCAATGTAACACACCCAGGGAAGAGCAGAAGGACACCACTCTGTCAATGTAACCCACTCAGGGAAGAGCAGAATGACCCCACTCTGTCAATGTAACATACCCAGGGAAGAGCAGACTGATCTCACTCTGTCAATGTGACATACCCAGGGAAGAGCAGACTGACCCCAATCTGTCAGTGTAACTCATCCATTGTGAAAACGCTGACTCCACTCTTTCAATGTAACACACCCAGGGAAGAGCAGACTGACCCCACTCTGTCAATGTAACACACCCAGGGAAGAGCAGACTGACCTCACTTTGTCAATGTAACTCACCTAGGGAACATCAGTCTGCCCCCACTGTGTCAATGTAACACACCCAAGGAAGAGCAGACTGACCCCACTCTGTCAATGTAACACACCCAGGGAAGATCAGACTGACACCACCCTGTCAATGTAACGCACCTAGGGAATAGCAGACAGACCCCACTCTGTCAATGTAACGCACCCAGGGAAAAGCAGACAGACCCCACTCTGTCAATGTATCACACCCAGGGAGGAGCAGACTGACCCCACTTTGTCAATGTAACACACCCAGGGAAGAGCAGACTGACCTCACTCTGTCAATGTAACACACCCAGGGAAGAGCAGACTGACCCCACTCTGTCAATGTAACACACCAAGGGAAGATCAGACTGACCTCACTCTGTCAACGTAACACACCCAGGGAAGAGCAGACTTACCCCACTCTGTCAATGTAACACACCCAGGAAAAATCAGACTGACCCAACTCTGTCAATGTAACACACCCAGGGAAGAGCAGACTTACCCCACTCTGTCAATGTAACACACACTGGGAAGAACGGAGTGACCCCACTCTGTCAATGTTACAAGCCCAGGGAAGGGCCGACTGACCCACTCTGTCAATGTAACACACCCAGGGAAGAGCAGACTGACCCCACTCTGTCAATGTAACACACCCAGGGAAGAGCAGACTGATCTCACTCTGTCAATGTAACACACCCATGAAAGTGCAGACTGACCTCAATCTGTCAGTCTAACACATCCATGGTGATAACACTGACTCCACTCTGTCAATATAACACACCAAGGGAAGAGCAGACTGACCCCACTCTGTCAATATAACTAACCAAGGAAGAGCAGACTGAACCCACTCTGGCAATGTAACCGACCCAGGAAAGACCAGACTGACCCCACTCTGTCAATGTAATATACCCAGGGAAGAGCAGACTGACCCAACTCTGTCAATGTAACGCACCCAAGGAAGGGCAGACTGACCCCTCTCTGTCAATGTAACACACCCAGGGAAGAGCAGACTGACCCCACTCTGTCAATGTAACACACCCAGGGAAGAGCAGAAGGACTCCACTCTGTCAATGTAACACACCCAAGAAAGAGCAGACTGACCCCAATCTGTCTGTCTAACACATCCATGGTGATAACACTGACTCCACTCTGTCAATATAACACACCAAGGGAAGAGCAGACGGACCCCACTCTGTCAATGTAACACACCAAGAAAGAGCAGACTGACAACACTCTGGCAATGTAACCGCCCAGGGAAGAGCAGACTGACCCCACTCTGTCAATGTAACATACCCAGGGAAGAGCAGACTGACCCAACTCTGTCAATGTATGCACCCAAGGAAGGGCAGACTGACCCCACTCTGTCAATGTAACACACCCAGGGAAGAGCAGACTGACCCCACTCTGTCAATGTAACACACCCAGGGAAGAGCAGACTGACACCACTCTGTCAATGTAACACACCCTGGGAAGAACAGACTGAACCCACTCTGTCAATGTAACAGGCCCAGTGAAGATCCGACTGACCCCACTCTGTCAATGTAACACACCGAGGGAAGAGCAGACTAACCACACTCTGTCAATGTAACACTCCCAGGGAAGAGCAGACTGTCCCCACTCTGTCAATGTAACAAACCCAGGGAAGAGCAGACTGACCCGACTCTTTCAATCTAACATACACAGGTAAGAGCAGGCTGACCCCACTCTGTCAATGTTACACACCCAGGAAAGAGCAGACTCACCCGAATCTATCAATTTACGCACGCAGGGAAGAGCAGACTGACCCCACTTGTCAATGTGACACACCCAAGGAAGAGCAGACTGACCCCACTCTGTCAATGTAACAGTCCCAGGGAAGAACAGGCTGAACACACCCTGTCACGGATACACACCCAGGGAAGAGCAGACTGACCCCGCTCTGTCAGTATAACACACCCAATGAAGAGCAGACTGACCTCACTCTGTCAATGTAACACACCCAGGGAAGAGCAGACTGACCCCACTCTGTCAATGTAACACACCCAGGGAAGAGCAGTCTTACCCCACTCTGTCAATGTAACAACCCAGGGAGGAGCAGTCTGACCCCACTCTGTCAATGTAACACACCCAGGGAAGACCAGAAGGACTCCACTTTATCAATGTCACCCAACAAGGGAAGAGCAGACTGACGCCACTCTGTCAATGTAACACACCCAGGGAAGAGCCGACTTACCCCACTCTGTCAATGTAACACACCGAGCGAAGAGCAGACTAACCACACTTTGTCAATGTTACACTCCCAGGGAAGAGCCGACTGACCCCACTCTGTCAATGTAACAAACCCAGCGAAGAGTAGACTGACCCGACTCTGTCAATCTAACATACCCAGGTAAGAGCAGACTGACCCCACTCTGTCAATGTTACACACCCAGGGAAGAGCAGGCTCACCCCACTCTGTCAACGTAACACACCCAGGGAAGAGCAGACTGACCCCACTTTGTCAATGTGACACACCCAGGGAAGAGCAGACTGACCCAACTCTGTTAATGTAACACACCCGGGGAAGAACAGGCTGAACTCACTCTGTCAAGTAACACACCCAGGGAAGAGCAGATTGACCCCACTCTGTCAATGGATCCCACCCAGGGAAGAGCAGACTGACCCAACTCTGTCAATGTAACACACACAGGGAAGAGCAGACTTACACCACTCTGTCAATGTAACACACACAGAGAATAGCAGTCTAAGTTCACTCTGTCAATGTAACACACCCATGGGAAGAGCAGACTGACCTCACTCTGTCAATGTAACACACCCTGGGAGAGCAGACTGACACCACTCTGTCAGTGGAACACGCCCATGGAAGAGCAGACTGACCACACTCTGTCAAAGTAACACACCCCGGGAAGAGCAGACTGACCCCACTCTGTCAATGTAACACACCCAGGGAAGATAACCCTGACCACACTCTTTTAATATAACACAACCAGGTAAGAGCAGACTGACACAACTCAGTCAATGTAACACACCCAGGGAAGAGTAGACTGAGGTCACACTGTCAATGTAACACACACAGTGAAGAGCAGATTTACCCCTCTCTGTCAATGGAACAAACCAAGGAAAGCAGACTGACCCCACTCAGTCAATGTAACACATCCAGGGAAGATCAGACTGTGCCAAATCTGTCAATGCAACACACCCAGGGAAGAGCAGACTGACCCCACTCTGTCAATGTAACACACCCAGGGACGAGCAGACTGACCTCACTTTGTCAATGTAACTCACCCAGGGAACATCAGTCTGCCCCCACTGTGTCAATGTAACACACCCAGGGAAGAGCAGACTGACCCCACTCTCTCAATGTAACACACCCAGGGAAGAACAGGCTGAACTCACTCTGTCAAGTAACACACCCAGGGAAGAGCAGATTGACCCCACTCTGTCAATGGATCCCACCCAGGGAAGAGCAGACTGACCCAACTCTGTCAATGTAACACACACAGGGAAGAGCAGACTTACACCACTCTGTCAATGTAACACACACAGAGAATAGCAGTCTAAGTTCACTCTGTCAATGTAACACACCCATGGGAAGAGCAGACTGACCTCACTCTGTCAATGTAACACACCCTGGGAGAGCAGACTGACACCACTCTGTCAGTGGAACACGCCCATGGAAGAGCAGACTGACCACACTCTGTCAAAGTAACACACCCCGGGAAGAGCAGACTGACCCCACTCTGTCAATGTAACCCACCCAGGGAAGATAACCCTGACCACACTCTTTTAATATAACACAACCAGGGAAGAGCAGACTGACACAACTCAGTCAATGTAACACACCCAGGGAAGAGTAGACTGAGGTCACACTGTCAATGTAACACACACAGTGAAGAGCAGATTTACCCCTCTCTGTCAATGGAACAAACCAAGGAAAGCAGACTGACCCCACTCAGTCAATGTAACACATCCAGGGAAGATCAGACTGTGCCAAATCTGTCAATGCAACACACCCACGGAAGAGCAGACTGACCCCACTCTGTCAATGTAACACACCCAGGGACGAGCAGACTGACCTCACTTTGTCAATGTAACTCACCCAGGGAACATCAGTCTGCCCCCACTGTGTCAATGTAACACACCCAGGGAAGAGCAGACTGACCCCACTCTCTCAATGTAACACACCCAGGGAAGATCAGACGGTCCCCACTCTGTCAATGCAACACACCCAGGGAAGCGCAGACTGACCCCAAACTGTCAATGTAACACAGCCGTGGAAGACAACACTGACTCCACTCTGTCAATGTAGCAAACCGTTGGAAGAGCAAACTGACCCCACTCTGTCTATGTAGCACACTCAGGGAAGAGCAGACTGACCCCACTCTGTCATTGTAACACACCCAGGGAAGAGCAGACTGACCCCACTCTGTCTATGCAGCGCACCCAGGGAAGAGCAGACTGCCCCCACTCTGTCAATGTAACACACCCAGGGAAGAGCAGACTGACGCCACTCTGTCAATGTAACGCACACAGGGAAGAGCAGACTGACCCCACTCTGTCAATGGACGCACCCAGGGAATAGCAGACAGACCCCACTCTGTCAATGTATCACACCCAGGGAGGAGCAGACTGACCCCACTTTGTCAATGTAACACCCCAGGGAAGAGCAGGCTGACTCCACTCTGTCAATGTTACACACCCAGGCAAGAGCAGACTGACACCACTCTGTATATGTAACCGACCCAGGGAAGAGCAGACTGACCCCACTCTATCAATGTAACACAACCGTGGAAGATAACACTGACCCCACTCTTTTAATATAACACAACCAGGGAAGAGCAGACTGACACCACTCAGTCAATGTAACACACCCAGGGAAGAGTAGACTGAGGTCACACTGTCAATGTAACACACACAGTGAAGAGCAGATTTACCCCTCTCTGTCAATGGAACAAACCCAGGGAAAGCAGACTGACCCCACTCAGTCAATGTAACACATCCAGGGAAGATCAGACTGTGCCAAATCTGTCAATGCAACACACCCAGGGAAGAGCAGACTGACCCCACTGTGTCAATGTAACACACCCAGGGAAGAGCAGACTGACCCCACTCTGTCAATGTAACACACCCAGGGAAGATCAGACGGTCCCCACTCTGTCAATGCAACACACCCAGGGAAGCGCAGACTGACCCCAAACTGTCAATGTAATTCAGCCGTGGAAGACAACACTGACTCCACTCTGTCAATGTAACAAACCGTTGGAAGAGCAAACTGACCCCACTCTGTCTATGTAGCACACTCAGGGAAGAGCAGACTGACCCCACTCTGTCATTGTAACACACCCAGGGAAAAGCAGACTGAACCCACTCGGTCTATGCAGCACACCCAGGGAAGAGCAGACTGCCCCCACTCGGTCAAAGTAACACACCCAGGGAAGATCAGACTGACACCAGTCTGTCAATGTAACGCACCTAGGGAATAGCAGACATACCCCACTCTGTCAATGTAACGCACCCAGGGAATAGCAGACAGACCCCACTCTGTCAATGTATCACACCCAGGGAGGAGCAGACTGACCCCACTTTGTCAATGTAACACACACAGCGAAGAGCAGACTGACCTCACTCTGTCAATGTAACACACCCAGGGAAGAGCAGACTGACCTCATTCTGTCAATGTAACACACCCAGGGAAGAGCAGACTTACCCCACTCTGTCAATGTAACACACCCAGGGAAGACCAGACTGACCCCACTCTGTCAATGTAACACACGCAGGGAAGAGCAGACTGACCCCACTCGGTCAATGTAACACACCCAAGGAAGATCAGACTGACCTCACTCTGTCAACGTAACACACCCAGGGAAGAGCAGACTTACCCCACTCTGTCAATGTAACACACCCAGGAAAAATCAGACTGACCCAACTCTGTCAATGTAACACACCCAGGGAAGAGCAGACTTAGCCGACTCTGTCAATGTAACACACTCTGGGAAGAACAGAGTGACCCTACTCTGTCAATGTTACAGGCCCAGGGAAGAGCCGACTGACCCACTCTGTCAATGTAACACACCCAGGGAAGAGCAGACTGACCTCACTCTGTCAATGTAACACACACATGAAAGAGCAGACTGACACCAATTTGTCAGTCTAACACATCCATGGTGATAACACTAACTCCACTCTGTCAATATAACACACCAAGGGAATAGCAGACAGACCCCACTCTGTCAATGTAACGCACCCAGGGAATAGCAGACAGACCCCACTCTGTCAATGTAACGCACCCAGGGAATAGCAGACAGACCCCACTCTGTCAATGTATCACACCCAGGGAGGAGCAGACTGACCCCACTTTATCAATGTAACACACACAGCGAAGAGCAGACTGACCTCACTCTGTCAATGTAACACACCCAGGGAAGAGCAGACTGACCTCACTCTGTCAATGTAACACACCCAGGGAAGAGCAGACTTACCCCACTCTGTCAATGTAACACACCCAGGGAAGAGCAGACTGACCCCACTCTGTCAATGTAACACACGCAGGGAAGAGCAGACTGACCCCACTCTGTCAATGTAACACACCCAGGGAAGATCAGACTGACCTCACTCTGTCAACGTAACACACCCAGGGAAGAGCAGACTTACCCCACTCTGTCAATGTAACACACCCAGGAAAAATCAGACTGACCCAACTCTGTCAATGTAACACACCCAGGGAAGAGCAGACTTAGCCCACTCTGTCAATGTAACACACACTGGGAAGAACAGAGTGACCCCACTCTGTCAATGTTACAGGCCCAGGGAAGAGCCGACTGACCCACTCTGTCAATGTAACACACCCAGGGAAGAGCAGACTGACCTCACTCTGTCAATGTAACACACACATGAAAGAGCAGACTGACACCAATCTGTCAGTCTAACACATCCATGGTGATAACACTGACTCCACTCTGTCAATATAACACACCAAGGGAAGAGCAGACGGACCCCACTCTGTCAATGTAACACACCAAGAAAGAGCAGACTGACAACACTCTGGCAATGTAACCGACCCAGGGAAGAGCAGACTGACCCCACTCTGTCAATGTAACATACCCAGGGAAGAGCAGACTGACCCAACTCTGTCAATGTATGCACCCAAGGAAGGGCAGACTGACCCCACTCTGTCAATGTAACACACCCAGGGAAGAGCAGACTGACACCACTCTGTCAATGTAACACACCCTGGGAAGAACAGACTGAACCCACTCTGTCAATGTAACAGGCCCAGTGAAGATCCGACTGACCCCACTCTGTCAATGTAACACACCGAGGGAAGAGCAGACTAACCACACTCTGTCAATGTAACACTCCCAGGGAAGTGCAGACTGTCCCCACTTGTCAATGTGACACACCCAAGGAAGAGCAGACTGACCCCACTCTGTCAATGTAACAGTCCCAGGGAAGAACAGGCTGAACACACCCTGTCACGGATACACACCCAGGGAAGAGCAGACTGACCCCGCTCTGTCAGTATAACACACCCAATGAAGAGCAGACTGACCTCACTCTGTCAATGTAACACACCCAGGGAAGAGCAGACTGACCCCACTCTGTCAATGTAACACACCCAGGGAAGAGCAGACTCACCCCACTCTGTCAATGTAACAACCCAGGGAAGAGCAGTCTGACCCCACTCTGTCAATGTAACACACCCAGGGAAGACCAGAAGGACTCCACTTTATCAATGTCACCCAACAAGGGAAGAGCAGACTGACGCCACTCTGTCAATGTAACACACCCAGGGAAGAGCAGAAGGACTCCACTCTGCCAATGGAACACACCCAGGGAAGAGCCGACTTACCCCACTCTGTCAATGTAACACACCGAGCGAAGAGCAGACTAACCACACTTTGTCAATGTTACACTCCCAGGGAAGAGCCGACTGACCCCACTCTGTCAATGTAACAAACCCAGCGAAGAGTAGACTGACCCGACTCTGTCAATCTAACATACCCAGGTAAGAGCAGACTGACCCCACTCTGTCAATGTTACACACCCAGGGAAGAGCAGGCTCACCCCACTCTGTCAACGTAACACACCCAGGGAAGAGCAGACTGACCCCACTTTGTCAATGTGACACACCCAGGGAAGAGCAGACTGACCCAACTCTGTTAATGTAACACACCCGGGGAAGAACAGGCTGAACTCACTCTGTCAAGTAACACACCCAGGGAAGAGCAGATTGACCCCACTCTGTCAATGGATCCCACCCAGGGAAGAGCAGACTGACCCAACTCTGTCAATGTAACACACACAGGGAAGAGCAGACTTACACCACTCTGTCAATGTAACACACACAGAGAATAGCAGTCTAAGTTCACTCTGTCAATGTAACACACCCATGGGAAGAGCAGACTGACCTCACTCTGTCAATGTAACACACCCTGGGAGAGCAGACTGACACCACTCTGTCAGTGGAACACGCCCATGGAAGAGCAGACTGACCACACTCTGTCAAAGTAACACACCCCGGGAAGAGCAGACTGACCCCACTCTGTCAATGTAACCCACCCAGGGAAGATAACCCTGACCACACTCTTTTAATATAACACAACCAGGGAAGAGCAGACTGACACAACTCAGTCAATGTAACACACCCAGGGAAGAGTAGACTGAGGTCACACTGTCAATGTAACAAACACAGTGAAGAGCAGATTTACCCCTCTCTGTCAATGGAACAAACCAAGGAAAGCAGACTGACCCCACTCAGTCAATGTAACACATCCAGGGAAGATCAGACTGTGCCAAATCTGTCAATGCAACACACCCAGGGAAGAGCAGACTGACCCCACTCTGTCAATGTAACACACCCAGGGACGAGCAGACTGACCTCACTTTGTCAATGTAACTCACCCAGGGAAAATCAGTCTGCCCCCACTGTGTCAATGTAACACACCCAGGGAAGAGCAGACTGACCCCACTCTCTCAATGTAACACACCCAGGGAAGATCAGACCGTCCCCACTCTGTCAATGCAACACACCCAGGGAAGCGCAGACTGACCCCAAACTGTCAATGTAACACAGCCGTGGAAGACAACACTGACTCCACTCTGTCAATGTAGCAAACCGTTGGAAGAGCAAACTGACCCCACTCTGTCTATGTAGCACACTCAGGGAAGAGCAGACTGACCCCACTCTGTCATTGTAACACACCCAGGGAAGAGCAGACTGACCCCACTCTGTCTATGCAGCGCACCCAGGGAAGAGCAGACTGCCCCCACTCTGTCAATGTAACACACCCAGGGAAGAGCAGACTGACGCCACTCTGTCAATGTAACGCACACAGGGAAGAGCAGACTGACCCCACTCTGTCAATGGACGCACCCAGGGAATAGCAGACAGACCCCACTCTGTCAATGTATCACACCCAGGGAGGAGCAGACTGACCCCACTTTGTCAATGTAACACCCCAGGGAAGAGCAGGCTGACTCCACTCTGTCAATGTTACACACCCAGGCAAGAGCAGACTGACACCACTCTGTATATGTAACCGACCCAGGGAAGAGCAGACTGACCCCACTCTATCAATGTAACACAACCGTGGAAGATAACACTGACCCCACTCTTTTAATATAACACAACCAGGGAAGAGCAGACTGAGGTCACACTGTCAATGTAACACACACAGTGAAGAGCAGATTTACCCCTCTCTGTCAATGGAACAAACCCAGGGAAAGCAGACTGACCCCACTCAGTCAATGTAACACATCCAGGGAAGATCAGACTGTCCCAAATCTGTCAATGCAACACACCCAGGGAAGAGCAGACTGACCCCACTGTGTCAATGTAACACACCCAGGGAAGAGCAGACTGACCCCACTCTGTCAATGTAACACACCCAGGGAAGATCAGACGGTCCCCACTCTGTCAATGCAACACACCCAGGGAAGCGCAGACTGACCCCAAACTGTCAATGTAATTCAGCCGTGGAAGACAACACTGACTCCACTCTGTCAATGTAACAAACCGTTGGAAGAGCAAACTGACCCCACTCTGTCTATGTAGCACACTCAGGGAAGAGCAGACTGACCCCACTCTGTCATTGTAACACACCCAGGGAAAAGCAGACTGAACCCACTCGGTCTATGCAGCACACCCAGGGAAGAGCAGACTGCCCCCACTCGGTCAAAGTAACACACCCAGGGAAGATCAGACTGACACCAGTCTGTCAATGTAACGCACCTAGGGAATAGCAGACATACCCCACTCTGTCAATGTAACGCACCCAGGGAATAGCAGACAGACCCCACTCTGTCAATGTATCACACCCAGGGAGGAGCAGACTGACCCCACTTTGTCAATGTAACACACACAGCGAAGAGCAGACTGACCTCACTCTGTCAATGTAACACACCCAGGGAAGAGCAGACTGACCTCACTCTGTCAATGTAACACACCCAGGGAAGAGCAGACTTACCCCACTCTGTCAATGTAACACACCCAGGGAAGAGCAGACTGACCCCACTCTGTCAATGTAACACACGCAGGGAAGAGCAGACTGACCCCACTCTGTCAATGTAACACACCCAGGGAAGATCAGACTGACCTCACTCTGTCAACGTAACACACCCAGGGAAGAGCAGACTTACCCCACTCTGTCAATGTAACACACCCAGGAAAAATCAGACTGACCCAACTCTGTCAATGTAACACACCCAGGGAAGAGCAGACTTAGCCGACTCTGTCAATGTAACACACACTGGGAAGAACAGAGTGACCCTACTCTGTCAATGTTACAGGCCCAGGGAAGAGCCGACTGACCCACTCTGTCAATGTAACACACCCAGGGAAGAGCAGACTGACCTCACTGTGTCAATGTAACACACACATGAAAGAGCAGACTGACACCAATTTGTCAGTCTAACACATCCATGGTGATAACACTAACTCCACTCTGTCAATATAACACACCAAGGGAATAGCAGACAGACCCCACTCTGTCAATGTAACGCACACAGGGAATAGCAGACAGACCCCACTCTGTCAATGTAACGCACCCAGGGAATAGCAGACAGACCCCACTCTGTCAATGTAACACACCCAGGGAGGAGCAGACTGACCCCACTTTATCAATGTAACACACACAGCGAAGAGCAGACTGACCTCACTCTGTCAATGTAACACACCCAGGGAAGAGCAGACTGACCTCACTCTGTCAATGTAACACACCCAGGGAAGAGCAGACTTACCCCACTCTGTCAATGTAACACACCCAGGGAAGAGCAGACTGACCCCACTCTGTCAATGTAACACACGCAGGGAAGAGCAGACTGACCCCACTCTGTCAATGTAACACACCCAGGGAAGATCAGACTGACCTCACTCTGTCAACGTAACACACCCAGGGAAGAGCAGACTTACCCCACTCTGTCAATGTAACACACCCAGGAAAAATCAGACTGACCCAACTCTGTCAATGTAACACACCCAGGGAAGAGCAGACTGACCCCACTCTGTCAATGTAACACACGCAGGGAAGAGCAGACTGACCCCACTCTGTCAATGTAACACACCCAGGGAAGATCAGACTGACCTCACTCTGTCAACGTAACACACCCAGGGAAGAGCAGACTTACCCCACTCTGTCAATGTAACACACCCAGGAAAAATCAGACTGACCCAACTCTGTCAATGTAACACACCCAGGGAAGAGCAGACTTAGCCGACTCTGTCAATGTAACACACACTGGGAAGAACAGAGTGACCCTACTCTGTCAATGTTACAGGCCCAGGGAAGAGCCGACTGACCCACTCTGTCAATGTAACACACCCAGGGAAGAGCAGACTGACCTCACTGTGTCAATGTAACACACACATGAAAGAGCAGACTGACACCAATTTGTCAGTCTAACACATCCATGGTGATAACACTAACTCCACTCTGTCAATATAACACACCAAGGGAATAGCAGACAGACCCCACTCTGTCAATGTAACGCACACAGGGAATAGCAGACAGACCCCACTCTGTCAATGTAACGCACCCAGGGAATAGCAGACAGACCCCACTCTGTCAATGTAACACACCCAGGGAGGAGCAGACTGACCCCACTTTATCAATGTAACACACACAGCGAAGAGCAGACTGACCTCACTCTGTCAATGTAACACACCCAGGGAAGAGCAGACTGACCTCACTCTGTCAATGTAACACACCCAGGGAAGAGCAGACTTACCCCACTCTGTCAATGTAACACACCCAGGGAAGAGCAGACTGACCCCACTCTGTCAATGTAACACACGCAGGGAAGAGCAGACTGACCCCACTCTGTCAATGTAACACACCCAGGGAAGATCAGACTGACCTCACTCTGTCAACGTAACACACCCAGGGAAGAGCAGACTTACCCCACTCTGTCAATGTAACACACCCAGGAAAAATCAGACTGACCCAACTCTGTCAATGTAACACACCCAGGGAAGAGCAGACTTAGCCCACTCTGTCAATGTAACACACACTGGGAAGAACAGAGTGACCCCACTCTGTCAATGTTACAGGCCCAGGGAAGAGCCGACTGACCCACTCTGTCAATGTAACACACCCAGGGAAGAGCAGACTGACCTCACTCTGTCAATGTAACACACACATGAAAGAGCAGACTGACACCAATCTGTCAGTCTAACACATCCATGGTGATAACACGAACTCCACTCTGTCAATATAACACACCAAGGGAATAGCAGACAGACCCCACTCTGTCAATGTAACGCACCCAGGGAATAGCAGACAGACCCCACTCTGTCAATGTAACACACCCAGGGAGGAGCAGACAGACCCCACTTTGTCAATGTAACACACCCAGCGAAGAGCAGACTGACCTCACTCTGTCAATGAAACACACCCAGGGAAGAGCAGACTTACCCCACTCTGTCAATGTAACACACCGAGGGAAGAGCAGACTGACCCCACTCTGTCAATGTAACAATCGCAGGGAAGAGCAGACTGACCCCACTCTGTCAATGTAACACACCCAGGGAAGATCAGACAGACCTCACTCTGTCAACGTAACACACCAAGGGAAGAGCAGACTTACCCCACTCTGTCAATGTAACACACCCAGGAAAAATCAGACTGACCCAACTCTGTCAATGTAACACACCCAGGGAAGAGCAGACTTACCCCACTCTGTCAATGTAACACACACTGGGAAGAACCGAGTGACCCCACTCTGTCAATGTTACAGGCCCAGGGAAGAGCCGACTGACCCACTCTGTCAATGTAACACACCCAGGGAAGAGCAGACTGACCCCACTCTGTCAATGTAACACACCCAGGGAAGAGCAGACTGACCTCACTCTGTCAATGTAACACACCCATGAAAGAGCAGACTGACCCCAATCTGTCAGTCTAACACATCCATGGTGATAACACTGACTCCACTCTGTCAATATAACACACCAAGGGAAGATCAGACTGACCCCACTCTGTCAATGTAACACACCAAGGAAGAGCAGGCTGACCCCACTCTGGCAATGTAACCGACACAGCGAAGAGCAGACTGACCCCACTCTGTCAATGTAACATACCCAGGGAAGCGCAGACTGACCCCACTCTGTCAATGTAACACACCCAGGGAAGAGCAGAAGGACTCCACTCTGTCAATGTAACCCAACCAGGGAAGAGCAGATTGACCCCAGTCTGTCAATGCAACACACCCAGGGAAGAGCAGACTGACCTCACTCTGTCAATGTAACACACCCAGGGAAGAGCAGACTGACGCCACTCTGTCAATGTAACACACCCAGGGAAGAGCAGAAGGACTCCACTCTGCCAATGGAACACACCCAGGGAAGAGCCGACTTACCCCACTCTGTCAATGTAACACACCGAGCGAAGAGCAGACTAACCACACTTTGTCAATGTTACACTCCCAGGGAAGAGCCGACTGAACCCACTCTGTCAATGTAACAAACCCAGCGAAGAGTCGACTGACCCGACTCTGTCAATCTAACATACCCAGGTAAGAGCAGACTGACCCCACTCTGTCAATGTTACACACCCAGGGAAGACCAGGCTCACCCCAATCTGTCAACGTAACACACCCAGGGAAGAGCAGACTGACCCCACTTTGTCAATGTGACACACCCAGGGAAGAGCAGACTGACCCAACTCTGTTAATGTAACACACCCGGGGAAGAACAGGCTGAACTCACTCTGTCAAGTAACACACCCAGGGAAGAGCAGATTGACCCCACTCTGTCAATGGATCCCACCCAGGGAAGAGCAGACTGACCCAACTCTGTCAATGTAACACACACAGGGAAGAGCAGACTTACAACACTCTGTCAATGTAACACACACAGAGAATAGCAGTCTAAGTTCACTCTGTCAATGTAACACACCCATGGGAAGAGCAGACTGACCTCACTCTGTTAATGTAACACACCCTGGGAGAGCAGACTGACACCACTCTGTCAGTGGAACACGCCCATGGAAGAGCAGACTGACCACACTCTGTCAAAGTAACAACCCCGGGAAGAGCAGACTGACCCCACTCTGTCAATGTAACCCACCCAGGGAAGATAACCCTGACCACACTCTTTTAACATAACACAACCAGGGAAGAGCAGACTGACACAACTCAGTCAATGTAACACACCCAGGGAAGAGTAGACTGAGGTCACACTGTCAATGTAACACACACAGTGAAGAGCAGATTTACCCCTCTCTGTCAATGGAACAAACCAAGGAAAGCAGACTGACCCCACTCTGTCAATGTAACACACCCAGGGAAGAGCAGGCTGACCCCTCTCTGTCAATGTAACACACCCAGGGAAGAGCAGATTGACCCCACACCATCAGTGCATCACAGCCAGGGAAGAGCAGACTGTCCCCAATCTGTCAATGTCACACACCCAGGGAAGATCAGACTGTGCCAAATCTGTCAATGCAACACACCCAGGGAAGAGCAGACTGACCCCACTCTGTCAATGTAACACACCCAGGGAAGAGCAGACTGACCTCACTTTGTCAATGTAACTCACCCAGGGAACATCAGTCTGCCCCCACTGTGTCAACGTAACACACCCAGGGAAGAGCAGACTGACCCCACTCTCTCAATGTAACACACCCAGGGAAGATCAGACGGTCCCCACTCTGTCAATGCAACACACCCAGGGAAGCGCAGACTGACCCCAAACTGTCAATGTAACACAGCCGTGGAAGACAACACTGACTCCACTCTGTCAATGTAGCAAACCGTTGGAAGAGCAAACTGACCCCACTCTGTCTATGTAGCACACTCAGGGAAGAGCAGACTGACCCCACTCTGTCATTGTAACACACCCAGGGAAGAGCAGACTGACCCCACTCTGTCTATGCAGCGCACCCAGGGAAGAGCAGACTGCCCCCACTCTGTCAATGTAACACACCCAGGGAAGAGCAGACTGACCCAACTCTGTCAATGTAACACACCCAGGGAAGAGCAGACTTACCCCACTCTGTCAATGTAACACACACTGGGAAGAACAGAGTGACCCTACTCTGTCAATGTTACAGGCCCAGGGAAGAGCCGACTGACCCACTCTGTCAATGTAACACACCCAGGGAAGAGCAGACTGACCTCACTGTGTCAATGTAACACACACATGAAAGAGCAGACTGACACCAATCTGTCAGTCTAACACATCCATGGTGATAACACTAACTCCACTCTGTCAATATAACACACCAAGGGAATAGCAGACAGACCCCACTCTGTCAATGTAACGCACCCAGGGAATAGCAGACAGACCCCACTCTGTCAATGTAACGCACCCAGGGAATAGCAGACAGACCCCACTCTGTCAATGTATCACACCCAGGGAGGAGCAGACTGACCCCACTTTATCAATGTAACACACACAGCGAAGAGCAGACTGACCTCACTCTGTCAATGTAACACACCCAGGGAAGAGCAGACTGACCTCACTCTGTCAATGTAACACACTCAGGGAAGAGCAGACTTACCCCACTCTGTCAATGTAACACACGCAGGGAAGAGCAGACTGACCCCACTCTGTCAATGTAACACACCCAGGGAAGATCAGACTGACCTCACTCTGTCAACGTAACACACCCAGGGAAGAGCAGACTTACCCCACTCTGTCAATGTAACACACCCAGGGAATAGCAGACAGATCCCACTCTGTCAATGTATCACACCCAGGGAGGAGCAGACTGACCCCACTTTATCAATGTAACACACACAGCGAAGAGCAGACTGACCTCACTCTGTCAATGTAACACACCCAGGGAAGAGCAGACTGACCTCACTCTGTCAATGTAACACACTCAGGGAAGAGCAGACTTACCCCACTCTGTCAATGTAACACACGCAGGGAAGAGCAGACTGACCCCACTCTGTCAATGTAACACACCCAGGGAAGATCAGACTGACCTCACTCTGTCAACGTAACACACCCAGGGAAGAGCAGACTTACCCCACTCTGTCAATGTAACACACCCAGGAAAAATCAGACTGACCCAACTCTGTCAATGTAACACACCCAGGGAAGAGCAGACTTAGCCCACTCTGTCAATGTAACACACACTGGGAAGAACAGAGTGACCCCACTCTGTCAATGTTACAGGCCCAGGGAAGAGCCGACTGACCCACTCTGTCAATGTAACACACCCAGGGAAGAGCAGACTGACCTCACTCTGTCAATGTAACACACACATGAAAGAGCAGACTGACACCAATCTGTCAGTCTAACACATCCATGGTGAAAACACTAACTCCACTCTGTCAATATAACACACCAAGGGAATAGCAGACAGACCCCACTCTGTCAATGTAACGCACCCAGGGAATAGCAGACAGACCCCACTCTGTCAATGTAACGCACCCAGGGAATAGCAGACAGACCCCACTTTGTCAATGTAACACACCCAGCGAAGAGCAGACTGACCTCACTCTGTCAATGTAACACACCCAGGGAAGAGCAGACTGACCTCACTCTGTCAATGAAACACACCCAGGGAAGAGCAGACTTACCCCACTCTGTCAATGTAACACACCCAGGGAAGAGCAGACTGACCCCACTCTGTCAATGTAACAATCGCAGGGAAGAGCAGACTGACCCCACTCTGTCAATGTAACACACCCAGGGAAGATCAGACAGACCTCACTCTGTCAACGTAACACACCAAGGGAAGAGCAGACTTACCCCACTCTGTCAATGTAACACACCCAGGAAAAATCAGACTGACCCAACTCTGTCAATGTAACACACCCAGGGAAGAGCAGACTTACCCCACTCTGTCAATGTAACACACACTGGGAAGAACCGAGTGACCCCACTCTGTCAATGTTACAGGCCCAGGGAAGAGCCGACTGACCCACTCTGTCAATGTAACACACCCAGGGAAGAGCAGACTGACCCCACTCTGTCAATGTAACACACCCAGGGAAGAGCAGACTGACCTCACTCTGTCAATGTAACACACCCATGAAAGAGCAGACTGACCCCAATCTGTCAGTCTAACACATCCATGGTGATAACACTGACTCCACTCTGTCAATATAACACACCAAGGGAAGAGCAGACTGACCCCACTCTGTCAATGTAACACACCAAGGAAGAGCAGGCTGACCCCACTCTGGCAATGTAACCGACACAGCGAAGAGCAGACTGACCCCACTCTGTCAATGTAACATACCCAGGGAAGCGCAGACTGACCCCAGTCTGTCAATGTAACACACCCAGGGAAGAGCAGAAGGACTCCACTCTGTCAATGTAACCCAACCAGGGAAGAGCAGATTGACCCCAGTCTGTCAATGCAACACACCCAGGGAAGAGCAGACTGACCTCACTCTGTCAATGTAACACACCCAGGGAAGAGCAGACTGACACCACTCTGTCAATGTAACACACCCAGGGAAGAGCAGACTGACCTCACTCTGTAAATGTAACACACCCATGAAAGAGCAGACTGACCCCAATCTGTCAGTCTCACACATCCATGGTGATAACACTGACTCCACTCTGTCAATATAACACACAAAGGGAAGAGCAGACGGTCCACACTCTGTCAATGTAACACACCAAGGAAGAGCAGACTGACCCCTCTCTGGCAATGTAACCGATCCAGGGAAGAGCAGACTGACCCCACTTTGTCAATGTGACACACCCAGGGAAGAGCAGACTGACCCAACTCTGTTAATGTAACACACCCGGGGAAGAACAGGCTGAACTCACTCTGTCAAGTAACACACCCAGGGAAGAGCAGATTGACCCCACTCTGTCAATGGATCCCACCCAGGGAAGAGCAGACTCACCCGACTCTATCAATTTACGCACGCAGGGAAGAGCAGACTGACCCCACTTGTCAATGTGACACACCCAAGGAAGAGCAGACTGACCCAACTCTGTCAATGTAACAGTCCCAGGGAAGAACAGGCTGAACACACCCTGTCACGGATACACACCCAGGGAAGAGCAAACTGACCCCGCTCTGTCAATATAACACACCCAATGAAGAGCAGACTGACCTCACTCTGTCAATGTAACACACCCAGGGAAGAGCAGACTGACCCCACTCTGTCAATGTAACACACCCAGGGAAGAGCAGTCTTACCCCACTCTGTCAATGTAACAACCCAGGGAAGAGCAGTCTGACCCCACTCTGTCAATGTAACACACCCAGGGAAGACCAGAAGGACTCCACTTTATCAATGTCACCCAACAAGGGAAGAGCAGACTGACGCCACTCTGTCAATGTAACACACCCAGGGAAGAGCAGAAGGACTCCACTCTGCCAATGGAACACACCCAGGGAAGAGCCGACTTACCCGACTCTGTCAATGTAACACACCGAGCGAAGAGCAGACTAACCACACTTTGTCAATGTTACACTCCCAGGGAAGAGCCGACTGACCCCACTCTGTCAATGTAACATACCCAGGTAAGAGCAGACTGACCCCACTCTGTCAATGTTACACACCCAGGGAAGAGCAGGCTCACCCCACTCTGTCAACGTAACACACCCAGGGAAGAGCAGACTGACCCCACTTTGTCAATGTGACACACCCAGGGAAGAGCAGACTGACCCAACTCTGTTAATGTAACACACCCGGGGAAGAACAGGCTGAACTCACTCTGTCAAGTAACACACCCAGGGAAGAGCAGATTGACCCCACTCTGTCAATGGATCCCACCCAGGGAAGAGCAGACTGACCCAACTCTGTCAATGTAACACACACAGGGAAGAGCAGACTTACACCACTCTGTCAATGTAACACACACAGAGAATAGCAGTCTAAGTTCACTCTGTCAATGTAACACACCCATGGGAAGAGCAGACTGACCTCACTCTGTCAATGTAACACACCCTGGGAGAGCAGACTGACACCACTCTGTCAGTGGAACACGCCCATGGAAGAGCAGACTGACCACACTCTGTCAAAGTAACACACCCCGGGAAGAGCAGACTGACCCCACTCTGTCAATGTAACCCACCCAGGGAAGATAACCCTGACCACACTCTTTTAATATAACACAACCAGGGAAGAGCAGACTGACACAACTCAGTCAATGTAACACACCCAGGGAAGAGTAGACTGAGGTCACACTGTCAATGTAACACAAACAGTGAAGAGCAGATTTACCCCTCTCTGTCAATGGAACAAACCAAGGAAAGCAGACTGACCCCACTCAGTCAATGTAACACATCCAGGGAAGATCAGACTGTGCCAAATCTGTCAATGCAACACACCCAGGGAAGAGCAGACTGACCCCACTCTGTCAATGTAACACACCCAGGGAAGAGCAGACTGACCTCACTTTGTCAATGTAACTCACCCAGGGAACATCAGTCTGCCCCCACTGTGTCAATGTAACACACCCAGGGAAGAGCAGACTGACCCCACTCTCTCAATGTAACACACCCAGGGAAGATCAGACGGTCCCCACTCTGTCAATGCAACACACCCAGGGAAGCGCAGACTGACCCCAAACTGTCAATGTAACACAGCCGTGGAAGACAACACTGACTCAGTTCTGTCAATGTAGCAAACCGTTGGAAGAGCAAACTGACCCCACTCTGTCTATGTAGCACACTCAGGGAAGAGCAGACTGACCCCACTCTGTCATTGTAACACACCCAGGGAAGAGCAGACTGACCCCACTCTGTCTATGCAGCGCACCCAGGGAAGAGCAGACTGCCCCCACTCTGTCAATGTAACACACCCAGGGAAGAGCAGACTGACGCCACTCTGTCAATGTAACGCACACAGGGAAGAGCAGACTGACCCCACTCTGTCAATGGACGCACCCAGGGAATAGCAGACAGACCCCACTCTGTCAATGTATCACACCCAGGGAGGAGCAGGCTGACCCCACTTTGTCAATGTAACACCCCAGGGAAGAGCAGGCTGACTCCACTCTGTCAATGTTACACACCCAGGCAAGAGCAGACTGACACCACTCTGTATATGTAACCGACCCAGGGAAGAGCAGACTGACCCCACTCTATCAATGTAACACAACCGTGGAAGATAACACTGACCCCACTCTTTTAATATAACACAACCAGGGAAGAGCAGACTGACCCCAATCTGTCAATGTAACACACACATGAAAGAGCAGGCTGACACCAATCTGTCAGTCTAACACATCCATGGTGATAACACTAACTCCACTCTGTCAATATAACACACCAAGGGAATAGCAGACAGACCCCACTCTGTCAATGTAACGCACCCAGGGAATAGCAGACAGACCCCACTCTGTCAATGTAACACACCCAGGGAGGAGCAGACAGACCCCACTTTGTCAATGTAACACACCCAGCGAAGAGCAGACTGACCTCACTCTGTCAATGTAACACACCCAGGGAAGAGCAGACTGACCTCACTCTGTCAATGAAACACACCCAGGGAAGAGCAGACTTACCCCACTCTGTCAATGTAACACACCCAGGGAAGAGCAGACTGACCCCACTCTGTCAATGTAACAATCGCAGGGAAGAGCAGACTGACCCCACTCTGTCAATGTAACACACCCAGGGAAGATCAGACAGACCTCACTCTGTCAACGTAACACACCAAGGGAAGAGCAGACTTACCCCACTCTGTCAATGTAACACAAACAGGAAAAATCAGACTGACCCAACTCTGTCAATGTAACACACCCAGGGAAGATCAGACTTACCCCACTCTGTCAATGTAACACACACTGGGAAGAACAGAGTGACCCCACTCTGTCAATGTTACAGGCCCAGGGAAGAGCCGACTGACCCACTCTGTCAATGTAACACACCCAGGGAAGAGCAGACTGACCCCACTCTGTCAATGTAACACACCCAGGGAAGAGCAGACTGACCTCACTCTGTCAATGTAACACACCCATGAAAGAGCAGACTGACCCCAATCTGTCAGTCTAACACATCCATGGTGATAACACTGACTCCACTCTGTCAATATAACACACCAAGGGAAGAGCAGACTGACCCCAATCTGTCAATGTAACACACCAAGGAAGAGCAGGCTGACCCCACTCTGGCAATGTAACCGACACAGCGAAGAGCAGACTGACCCCACTCTGTCAATGTAACATACCCAGGGAAGCGCAGACTGACCCCACTCTGTCAATGTAACACACCCAGGGAAGAGCAGAAGGACTCCACTCTGTCAATGTAACCCAACCAGGGAAGAGCAGATTGACCCCAGTCTGTCAATGCAACACACCCAGGGAAGAGCAGACTGACCTCACTCTGTCAATGTAACACACCCAGGGAAGAGCAGACTGACACCACTCTGTCAATGTAACACACCCAGGGAAGAGCAGACTGACCCCAATCTGTCAGTGTAACACATCCATGGTGATAACACTGACCCCACCCTGTCAATATAACACACCCAGGTAAGAGCAGACTGACCCCACTCTGTCAATGTAACAACCCAGGGAAGAGCAGTCTGACGCCACTCTGTCAATGTAACACACCCAGGGAAGACCAGAAGGACTCCACTTTATCAATGTTACCCAACAAGGGAAGAGCAGACTGACATCACTCTGTCAATGTAACACACCCAGGGAAGAGCAGACTGACCCCACTCTGTCAATGTAACACACCCAGGGAAGAGCAGAAGGACTCCACTCTGCCAATGGAACACACCCAGGGAAGAGCCGACTTACCCCACTCTGTCAATGCAACACACCGAGCGAAGAGCAGACTAACCACACTTTGTCAATGTTACAATCCCAGGGAAGAGCAGACTGACCCCACTCTGTCAATGTAACAAACCCAGCGAAGAGTAGACTGACCCGACTCTGTCAATCTAACATACCCAGGTAAGAGCAGACTGATCCCACTCTGTCAATGTTACACACCCAGGGAAGAGCAGGCTCACCCAACTCTGTCAACGTAACACACCCAGGGAAGAGCAGACTGACCCCACTTTGTCAATGTGACACACCCAGGGAAGAGCAGACTGACCCAACTCTGTTAATGTAACACACCCAGGGAAGAGCAGACTTACCCCACTCTGTCAATGTAACACACCCAGGGAAGAGCAGACTGACCCCACTCTGTCAATGTAACAATCGCAGGGAAGAGCAGACTGACCCCACTCTGTCAATGTAACACACCCAGGGAAGATCAGACAGACCTCACTCTGTCAACGTAACACACCCAGGGAAGAGCAGACTTACCCCACTCTGTCAATGTAACACACCCAGGAAAAATCAGACTGACCCAACTCTGTCAATGTAACACACCCAAGGAAGAGCAGACTTACCCCACTCTGTCAATGTAACACACACTGGGAAGAACCGAGTGACCCCACTCTGTCAATGTTACAGGCCCAGGGAAGAGCCGACTGACCCACTCTGTCAATGTAACACACCCAGGGAAGAGCAGACTGACCCAACTCTGTCAATGTAACACACCCAGGGAAGAGCAGACTGACCTCACTCTGTCAATGTAACACACCCATGAAAGAGCAGACTGACCCCAATCTGTCAGTCTAACACATCCATGGTGATAACACTGACTCCACTCTGTCAATATAACACACCAAGGGATGAGCAGACTGACCCCACTCTGTCAATGTAACACACCAAGGAAGAGCACACTGACCCCACTCTGGCAATGTAACCGACCCAGGGAAGAGCAGACTGACCCCACTCTGTCAATGTAACATACCCAGGGAAGCGCAGACTGACCCCACTCTGTCAATGTAACACACCCAGGGAAGAGCAGAAGGACTCCACTCTGTCAATGTAACCCAACCAGGGAAGAGCAGATTGACCCCAGTCTGTCAATGTAACACACCCAGGGAAGAGCAGACTGACCTCACTCTGTCAATGTAACACACCCAGGGAAGAGCAGACTGACACCACTCTGTCAATGTAACACACCCAGGGAACAGCAGACTGACCTCACGCTGTCAATGTAACACACCCATGAAAGAGCAGACTGACCCCAATCTGTCAGTCTCACACATCCATGGTGATAACACTGACTCCACTCTGTCAATATAACACACCAAGGGAAGAGCAGACGGTCCCCACTCTGTCAATGTAACACACCAAGGAAGAGCAGACTGACCCCACTCTGGCAATGTAACCGACCCAGGGAAGAGCAGACTGACCACACTCTGTCAATGTAACATACCCAGGGAAGAGCAGACTGACCCAACTCTGTCAATGTAACGCACCCAAGGAACGGCAGACTGACCCCACTCTGTCAATGTAACACACCCAGGGAAGAGCAGACTGACCCCACTCTGTCAATGTAACACACCCAGGGAAGAGCAGAAGGACTCCACTCTGTCAATGTAACCCAACCAGGGAATAGCAGACTGACCCCAGTCTGTCAATGTAAAACACCCAGGGAAGAGCAGACTGACCTCAATCTGTCAATGTAACACACCCAGGGAAGAGCAGACTGACCCCACTCTGTCAATGTAACAATCCCAGCGAAGAGTAGACTGACCCGACTCTGTCAATCTAACATACCCAGGTAAGAGCAGACTGATCCCACTTTGTCAATGTGACACACCCAGGGAAGAGCAGACTGACCCAACTCTGTTAATGTAACACACCCGGGGCAAGAACAGGCTGAACTCACTCTGTCAAGTAACACACCCAGGGAAGAGCAGACTGACCCCACTTTGTCAATGTAACACACCCAGCGAAGAGCAGACTGACCTCGCTCTGTCAATGTAACACACACAGGGAAGAGCAGACTGACCTCACTCTGTCAATGTAACTCACCCAGGGATGAGCAGACTTACCCCACTCTGTCAATGTAACACACCCAGGGAAGAGCAGACTGACCCCACTCTGTCAATGTAAAACACGCAGGGAAGAGCAGACTGACCCCACTCTGTCAATGTAACACACCCAGGGAAGATCAGACAGACCTCACTCTGTCAACGTAACACACCCAGTGAAGAGGAGACTTACCCCAATCTGTCAATGTAACACACCCAGGAAAAATCAGACTGACCCAACTCTGTCAATGTAACACACCCAGGGAAGAGCAGACTTACCCCACTCTGTCAATGTAACACACACTGGGAAAAACAGAGTGACCCCACTCTGTCAATGTTACAGGCCCAGGGAAGAGCCGACTGACCCACTCTGTCAATGTAACACACCCAGGGAAGAGCAGACTGACCCCACTCTGTCAATGTAACACACCCAGGGAAGAGCAGACTGACCTCACTCTGTCAATGTAACACACCCATGAAAGAGCAGACTGACCCCAATCTGTCAGTCTAACACATCCATGGTGATAACATTGACTCCACTCTGTCAATATAACACACCAAGGGAAGAGCAGACTGACCCCACTCTGTCAATGTAACACACCAAGGAAGAGCACACTGACCCCACTCTGGCAATGTAACCGACCTAGCGAAGAGCAGACTGACCCAACTCTGTCAATGTAACGCACCCAAGGAAGGGCAGACTGACCCCACTCTGTCAATGTAACGCACCCAGGGAAGAGCAGACTGACCCCACTCTGTCAAAGTAACACACCCAGGGAAGAGCAGAAGGATTCCACTCTGTCAATGTAACCCAACCAGGGAAGAGCAGATTGACCCCAGTCTGTCAATGTAACACACCCAGGGAAGAGCAGACTGACCTCACTCTGTCAATGTAACACACCCAGGGAAGAGCAGACTGACACCACTCTGTCAATGTAACACACCCAGGGAAGAGCAGACTGACCTCACTCTGTCAATGTAACACACCCATGAAAGAGTAGACTGACCCCAATCTGTCAGTCTGACACATCCATGGTGATAACACTGACTCCACTCTGTCAATATAACACACCAAGGGAAGAGCAGATGGTCCCCACTCTGTCAATGTAACACACCAAGGAAGAACAGACTGACCCCACTCTGTCAATGTAACAGGCCCAGGGAAGATCCGACTGACCACACTCTGTCAATGTAACACACCGAGGGAAGAGCAGACTAACCACACTCTGTCAATGTAACACTCACAGGGAAGAGCAGACTGTCCCCACTCTGTCAATGTAACAAACCCAGGGAAGAGCAGACTGACCCGACTCTGTCAATGTGACACACCCAGGGAAGAGCAGACTGACCCCACTCTGTCAATGTAACAGTCCCAGGGAAGAACAGGCTGAACACACCCTGTCACGGTTACACACCCAGGGAAGAGCAGACTGACCCCGCTCTGTCAATGTAACACACCCAGGGAAGAGCAGACTGACCTCACTCTGTCAATGTAACACACCCAGGGAAGAGCAGACTGACCCCAATCTGTCAGTGCAACACATCCATGGTGATAACACTGACTCCACTCTGTCAATGTAACACACCCAGGGAAGACCAGAAGGACTCCACTTTATCAATGTTACCCAACAAGGGAAGAGCAGACTGACATCACTCTGTCAATGTAACACACCCAGGGAAGAGCAGACTGACCCCACTCTGTCAATGTAACACACCCAGGAAGAGCAGAAGGACTCCCCTCTGCCAATGGAACACACCCAGGGAAGAGCCGACTTACCCCACTCTGTCAATGCAACACACCGAGCGAAGAGCAGACTAACCACACTTTGTCAATGTTACACTGCCAGGGAAGAGCAGACTGACCCCACTCTGTCAATGTAACAAACCCAGCGAAGAGTAGACTGACCCGACTCTGTCAATCTAACATACCCAGGTAAGAGCAGACTGACCCCACTCTGTCAATGTTAAACTCCCAGGGAAGAGCAGGCTCACCCCACTCTGTCAACGTAACACACCCAGGGAAGAGCAGACTGACCCCACTTTGTCAATGTGACACACCCAGGGAAGAGCAGACTGACCCAACTCTGTTAATATAACACACCCGGGGAAGAACAGGCTGAACTCACTCTGTCAAGTAACACACCCAGGGAAGAGCAGACTGACCCCACTCTGTCAATGGATACCACCCAGGGAAGAGCAGACTGACCCAACTCTGTCAATGTAACACACACAGGGAAGAGCAGACTGACACCACTCTGACAATGTAACACACACAGAGAATAGCAGTCTAAGCTCACTCTGTCAATGAAACACACCAGGGGAAGAGCAGACTGACCCCACTCTGTCAAAGTATCACACCCAGTGAAAAGCAGACGGACCCCACCCTGTCACTGGAACACACCCAGCGAAGAGCAGACGGACCACACTCTGTCAATGTAAAACACTCAGGGAAGAGCAGATTGACACCACTCTGTCAATGTAACACATCCAGGGAAGAGCAGACTGACCCAACTCTGTTAATGTAACACACCCGGGGAAGAACAGGCTGAACTCACTCTGTCAAGTAACACACCCAGGGAAGAGCAGACTGACCCCACTCTGTCAATGGATACCACCCAGGGAAGAGCAGACTGACCCAACTCTGTCAATGTAACACACACAGTGAAGAGCAGACTGACACCATTCTGACAATGTAACACACACAGAGAATAGCAGTCTAAGCTCACTCTGTCAATGAAACACACCAGGGGAAGAGCAGACTGACCCCACTCTGTCAAAGTATCACACCCAGTGAAAAGCAGACGGACCCCACCCTGTCACTGGAACACACCCAGCGAAGAGCAGACGGACCACACTCTGTCAATGTAACACACCCAGGGAAGAGCAGAAGGACATCACTCTGTCTATGTAACCCACCCAGTGGAGAGCAAAATGACCCCACTCTGTCAATGTTACACACCCATGGGAAGAGCAGACTGACCCCACTCTGTCAATATAACACACACAGTGAAGAGCAGACTGACCTCACTCTGTCAATGTAACACACCCTGGGAGAGCAGACTGACACCACTCTGTCAGTGGAACACGCCCATGGAAGAGCAGACTGACCCCACTCTGTCAAAGTAACACACCCCGGGAAGAGCAGACTGACCCCACTCTGTCAATGTAACCCAACCAGGAAAGAGCAGACTGACCCCACTGTGTCAATGTAACGCACCCAGGGAAGAGTAGACTGACCCCACTCTGTCAATGTAACACACACGGGGAAGAACAGGCTGACCCCACTATTTCAAAGTTACACTCCCAGGGAAGAGCAGGCTGACGCCACTCTGTCAATGTTACACACCCAGGCAAGAGCAGACTGACCCCACTCTGTCAATGTAACCGACCGAGGGAAGAGCAGACTGACCCCACTCTATCAATGTAACACACCCGTGGAAGATAACACTGACCCCACACTTTTAATATAACACAACCAGGGAAGAGCAGACTTACACCACTCAGTCAATGTAACACACCAAGGGAAGAGTAGACTGAGGTCACACTGTCAATGTAACACACACAGTGAAGAGCAGATTTACCCCTCTCTGTAAATGGAACAACCCCAGGGAAAGCAGACTGACCCCACTCAGTCAATGTAACACATCCAGGGAAGATCAGACTGTCCCAAAGCTGTCAATGCAACACACCCAGGGAAGAGCAGACTGACCCCACTCTGTCAATGTAACACACCCAGGGAAGAGCAGACTGACCTCACTTTGTCAATGTAACTCACCCAGGGAACATCAGTCTGCCCCCACTGTGTCAATGTTACACACCCAGGGAAGAGCAGACTGACCCCACTCTGTCAATGTAACACACCCAGGTAAGATCAGACGGTCCCCACTCTGTCAATGCAACACACCCAGGGAAGCGCAGACTGACCCCAAACTGTCAATGTAACACAGCCGTGGAAGACAACACTGACTCCTCTCTGTCAATGTAACAAACCGTTGGAAGAGCAAACTGATCCCACTCTGTCTATGTAGCACACTCAGGGAAGAGCAGACTGACCCTACTCTGTCATTGTAACACACCCAGGGAAAAGCAGACTGACCCCACTCTGTCTATGCAGCACACCCAGGGAAGAGCAGACTGCCCCCACTCTGTCAATGTAACACACCCAGGGAAGATCAGACTGACACCACTCTGTCAATGTAACGCACCTAGGGAATAGCAGACAGACCCCACTCTGTCAATGTAACGCACCCAGGAAATAGCAGACAGACCCCACTCTGTCAATGTATCACACCCAGGGAGGAGCAGACTGACCCCACTTTGTCAATGTAACACACCCAGGGAAGAGCAGACTGACCTCACTCTGTCAATGTAACACACCCAAGGGAAGAGCAGACTGACCTCACTCTGTCAATGTAACACACCCAGGGAAGAGCAGACTTACCCCACTCTGTCAATGTAACACACCCAGGGAAGAGCAGACTGACCCCACTCTGTCAATGTAACACACCGAGGGAAGATCAGACTGAACCAACTCTGTCAATGTAACACACCCAGGGAAGAGCAGACTTACCCCACTCTGTCAATGTAACACACACAGGGAATAACAGAGTGACCCCACTCTGTCAATGTTACAGGCCCAGGGAAGAGCCGACTGACCCACTCTGTCAATGTAACACACCCAGGGAAGAGCAGACTGACCCCACTGTGTCAATGTAACGCAGCCAGTGAAAAGCAGACTGACCCCACTCTGTCAATGTAACACACACGGGGAAGAACTGGCTGACCCCACTCTTTCAAATTTACACTCCCAGGGAAGAGCAGACCGACCCCACTCTGTCAATGTAATACCCTAGGGAAGGGCAGGCTGACTCCACTCTGTCAATGTTACACACCCAGGCAAGAGCAGACTGACCCCACTCTGTCAATGTAACCGACCGAGGGAAGAGCAGACTGACCCCACTCTATCAATGTAACACACCCGTGCAACATAACACTGACCCCACTCTTTTAATATAACACAACCAGGGAAGAGCAGACTGACCCCACTCAGTCAATGGAACACATCCAGGGAAGATCAGACTGTCCCAAATCTGTCAATGTAACACACCCAGGGAAGAGCAGACTGACCTCACTTTGTCAATGTAACTCACCCAGGGAACATCAGTCTGCCCCCACTGTGTCAATGTAACACACCCAGGGAAGAGCAGACTGACCCCACTCTGTCAATGTAACACACCCAGGGAAGATCAGACGGTCCCCACTCTGTCAATGCAACACACCCAGGGAAGTGCAGACTGACCCCAAACTGTCAATGTAACACAGCCGTGGAAGACAACACTGACTCCACTCTGTCAATGTAACAAAAAAGTTGGAAGAGCAAACTGACCCCACTCTGTCTCTGTAGCACACTCAGGGAAGAGCAGACTGACCCCACTCTGTCATTGTAGCACACCCAGGGAAGAGCAGACTGACCCCACTCTGTCAATGTAACACACCCAGGGAAGATCAGACTGACACCACTCTGTCAATGTAACGCACCTAGGGAATAGCAGTCAGACCCCACTCTGTCAATGTAACACACCCAGGGAATAGCAGACAGACCCCACTCTGTCAATGTAACACACCCAGGGAAGAGCAGACTGACCTCACTCTGTCAATGTAACACACCCAGGGAAGAGCAGACTGACCTCACTCTGTCAATGTAACACACCCAGGGAAGAGCAGACTGACCCCACTCTGTCAATGTAACATACCCAGGGAAGAGCAGACTGACCCAATTCTGTCAATGTAACGCACCCAAGGAAGGGCAGACTGACCCCACTCTGTCAATGTAACACACCCAGGGAAGAGCAGAAGGACTCCACTCTGTCAATGTAACCCAACCAGGGAAGAGCAGATTGACCCCAGTCTGTCAATGTAACACACCCAGGGAAGAGCAGACTGACCTCACTCTGTCAATGTAACACACCCAGGGAAGAGCAGACTGACACCAGTCTGTCAATGTAACACACCCTGGGAAGAACAGACTGACCCCACTCTGTCAATGTAACAGGCCCAGGGAAGATCCGACTGACCCCACTCTGTCAATGTAACACACCGAGGGAAGAGCAGACTAACCACAATCTATCAATGTAACACTCCCAGGGAAGAGCAGACTGTCCCCACTCTGTCAATGTAACAAACCCAGTGAAGAGCAAACTGACCCGACTCTGTCAATCTAACATACACAGGTAAGAGCAGGCTGACCCCACTCTGTCAATGTTACACACCCAGGGAAGAGCAGACTCACCCGACTCGATCAATTAACGCACCCAGGGAAGAGCAGACTCACCCCACTTGTCAATGTGACACACCCAAGGAAGAGCAGACTGACCCCACTCTGTCAATGTAACAGTCCCAGGGAAGAACAGGCTGGACACACCCTGTCACGGTTACACGCCCAGGGAAGAGCAGACTGACATCGCTCTGTCAATGTAACACACCCAGGGAAGACCAGAAGGACTCCACTTTATCAATGTAACCCAACAAGGGAAGAGCAGACTGACATCACTCTGTCAATCTAACATACCCAGGTAATAGCAGACTGACCCCACTCTGTCAATGTTACACACCCAGGGAAGAGCAGGCTCACCCCACTCTGTCAACGTAACACACCCAGGGAAGAGCAGACTGACCCCAATTTGTCAATGTGACACACCCAGGGAAGAGCAGACTGACCCAACTCTGTTCATGTAACACACCCGGTGAAGAACAGGCTGAACTCACTCTGTCAAGTAACACACCCAGGGAAGAGCAGACTGACCCCACTCTGTCAATGGATCCCACTCAGGGAAGAGCAGACTGACCCAACTCTGTCAATGTAACACACACAGGGAAGAGCAGACTGACACCACTCTGTCAATGTAACACACACAGAGAATAGCAGTCTAAGATCACTCTGTCAATGAAACACACCAGGGGAAGAGCAGACTGACCCCACTCTGTCAATGTATCACACCCAGTGAAAAGCAGACGGACCCCACCCTGTTACTGGAACACACCCAGCGAAGAGCAGACGGACCACACTCTGTCAATGTAAAACACCCAGGGAAGAGCAGATTGGCACCACTCTGTCAAAGTAACACACCGAGGGAAGAGCAGAAGGACATCACTCTGTCAATGTAACCCACCCAGTGGAGAGCAAAATGACCCCACTCTTCAATGTTACACACCCATGGGAAGAGCAGACTGACCTCACTCTGTCAATGTAACACACACAGTGAAGAGCAGACTGACCTCACTCTGTCAATGTAACACACACTGGGAGAGCAGACTGACACCACACTGTCAGTGGAACACGCCCATGGAAGAGCAGACTGACCCCACTCTGTCAAAGTAACACACCCCGGGAAGAGCAGACTGAGCCCACTCTGTCAATGTAACCCACCCAGGGAAGAGCAGACTGACCCCACTCTGTCAATGTAACACACCCAGGGAAGAGCAGACTGACCCCACTGTGTCAATGTAACACACACAGGGAAGAGCAGACTGACCCCACTCTGTCAAGGGAACGCACCCAGGGAAGAGCAGACTGACCCCACTCTGTCAATGTAACACACTCAGGGAAGATCAGACTGACACCACTCTGTCAATGTAACGCACCTAGGGAATAGCAGTCAGACCCCACTGTGTCAATGTAACACACACAGGGAAGAGCAGACTGACCCCACTCTGTCAAGGGAACGCACCCAGGGAAGAGCAGACTGACCCCACTCTGTCAATGTAACACACTCAGGGAAGAGCAGAAGGACTCCACTCTGTCAATGTTACACACCCAGGCAAGAGCAGACTGACCCCACTCTGTCAATGTAACCGACCGAGGGAAGAGCAGACTGACCCCACTCTATCAATGTAACACACCCGTGGAAGATAACACTGACCCCACTCTTTTAATATAACACAACCAGGGAAGAGCAGACTGACACCACTCAGTCAATGTAACACATCCAGGGAAGATCATACTGTCCCAAATCTGTCAATGTAACACACCCAGGGAAGAGCAGACTGACCTCACTTTGTCAATGTAACTTACCCAGGGAACATCAGTCTGCCCGCACTGTGTCAATGTAACACACCCAGGGAAGAGCAGACTGACCCCACTCTGTCAATGTAACACACCCAGGGAAGATCAGACGGTCCCCACTCTGTCAATGCAACACACCCAGGGAAGCGCAGACTGACCCCAAACTGTCAATGTAACGCAGCCATGGAAGACAACACTGACTCCACTCTGTCAATGTAACAAAAACGTTGGAAGAGCAAACTGACCCCACTCTGTCTATGTAGCACACTCAGGGAAGAGCAGACTGACCCCACTCTGTCATTGTAACACACCCAGGGAAAAGCAGACTGACCCCACTTGGTCTATGCAGCACACCCAGGGAAGAGTAGACTGCCCCCACTCTGTCAATGTAACACACCCAGGGAAGATCAGACTGACACCACTCTGTCAATGTAACGCACCTAGGGAATAGCAGTCAGACCCCACTCTGTCAATGTAACACACCCAGGGAATAGCAGACAGACCCCACTCTGTCAATGTATCACACCCAGGGAGGCGCAGACTGACCCCACTTTGTCAATGTAACACACCCAGGGAAGAGCAGACTGACCTCACTCTGTCAATGTAACACACCCAGGGAAGAGCAGACTGACCTCACTCTGTCAATGTAACACACCCAGGGTAGATCAGACTGACCTCACTCTGTCAACGTAACACACCCAGGGAAGACCAGACTTACCCCACTCTGTCAATGTAACACACCCAGGAAAAATCAGACTGACCCAACTCTGTCAATGTAACACACCCAGGGAAGAGCAGACTTACCCCACTCTGTCAATGTAACGCACACTGGGAAGAACAGAGTGACCCCACTCTGTCAATGTTACAGGCCCAGGGAAGAGCCGACTGACCCACTCTGTCAATGTAACACACCCAGGGAAGAGCAGACTGACCCCACTCTGTCAATGTAAAACACCCAGGGAAGAGCAGACTGACCTCACTCTGTCAATGTAACACACCCATGAAAGAGCAGACTGACCCCAATCTGTCAATCTAACACATCCATGGTGATAACACTGACTCCACTCTGTCAATATAACACACCAAGGGAAGAGCAGACTGACCCCACTCTGTCAATGTAACACACCAAGGAAGAGCAGACTGACCCCACTCTGGCAATGTAACCGACCCAGGGAAGAGCAGACTGACCCCACTCTGTCAATGTAACATACCCAGGGAAGAGGAGACTGACCCAACTCTGTCAATGTAACGCACCCAAGGAAGGGCAGACTGACCCCACTCTGTCAATGTAACACACCCAGGGAAGAGCAGACTGACCCCACTCTGTCAATGTAACACACCCAGGGAAGAGCAGAAGGACTCCACTCTGTCAATGTAACCCAACCAGGGAAGAGCAGATTGACCCCAGTCTGTCAATGTAACACACCCAGGGAAGAGCAGACTGACCTCACTCTGTCAATGTAACACACCCAGGGAAGAGCAGACTGACACCAGTCTGTCAATGTAACACACCCTGGGAAGAACAGACTGACCCCACTCTGTCAATGTAACAGGCCCAGGGAAGATCCGACTGACCCCACTCTGTCAATGTAACACATCGAGGGAAGAGCAGACTAACCACACTCTATCAATGTAACACTCCCAGGGAAGAGCAGACTGTCCCCACTCTGTCAATGTAACAAACCCAGGGAAGAGCAGACTGACCCGACTCTGTCAATCTAACATACACAGGTAAGAGCAGGCTGACACCACTCCGTCAATGTTACACACCCAGGGAAGAGCAGACTCACCCGACTCGATCAATTAACACACCCAGAGAAGAGCATACTGACCCCACTTGTCAATGTGACACACTCAAGGAAGAGCAGACTGACCCCACTCTGTCAATGTAACAGTCCCAGGGAAGAACAGGCTGGACACACCCTGTCACGGTTACACGCCCAGGGAAGAGCAGACTGACCCCGCTCTGTCAATGTAACACACCCAGGGAAGACCAGAAGGACTCCACTTTATCAATGTAACCCAACAAGGTAAGAGCAGACTGACATCACTCTGTCAATCTAACATACCCAGGTAATAGCAGACTGACCCCACTCTGTCAATGTTACACACCCAGGGAAGAGCAGGCTCACCCCACTCTGTCAACGTAACACACCCAGGGAAGAGCAGACTGACCCCAATTTGTCAATGTGACACACCCAGGGAAGAGCAGACTGACCCAACTCTATTCATGTAACACACCCGGTGAAGAACAGGCTGAACTCACTCTGTCAAGTAACACACCCAGGGAAGAGCAGACTGACCCCACTCTGTCAATGGATCCCACTCAGGGAAGAGCAGACTGACCCAACTCTGTCAATGTAACACACACAGGGAAGAGCAGACTGACACCACTCTGTCAATGTAACACACACAGAGAATAGCAGTCTAAGATCACTCTGTCAATGAAACACACCAGGGGAAGAGCAGACTGACCCCACTCTGTCAATGTATCACACCCAGGGAAGAGCAGAAGGACATCACTCTGTCTATGTAACCCACCCAGTGGAGAGCAAAATGACCCCACTCTGTCAATGTTACACACCCATGGGAAGAGCAGACTGACCCCACTCTGTCAATATAACACACACAGTGAAGAGCAGACTGACCTCACTCTGTCAATGTAACACACCCTGGGAGAGCAGACTGACACCACTCTGTCAGTGGAACACGCCCATGGAAGAGCAGACTGACCCCACTCTGTCAAAGTAACACACGCGGGAAGAGCAGACTGACCCCACTCTGTCAATGTAACCCAACCAGGAAAGAGCAGACTGACCCCACTGTGTCAATGTAACGCACCCAGGGAAGAGTAGACTGACCCCACTCTGTCAATGTAACACACACGGGGAAGAACAGGCTGACCCCACTATTTCAAAGTTACACTCCCAGGGAAGAGCAGGCTGACGCCACTCTGTCAATGTTACACACCCAGGCAAGAGCAGACTGACCCCACTCTGTCAATGTAACCGACCGAGGGAAGAGCAGACTGACCCCACTCTATCAATGTGACACACCCGTGGAAGATAACACTGACCCCACACTTTTAATATAACACAACCAGGGAAGAGCAGACTTACACCACTCAGTCAATGTAACACACCAAGGGAAGAGTAGACTGAGGTCACACTGTCAATGTAACACACACAGTGAAGAGCAGATTTACCCCTCTCTGTAAATGGAACAACCCCAGGGAAAGCAGACTGACCCCACTCAGTCAATGTAACACATCCAGGGAAGATCAGACTGTCCCAAAGCTGTCAATGCAACACACCCAGGGAAGAGCAGACTGACCCCACTCTGTCAATGTAACACACCCAGGGAAGAGCAGACTGACCTCACTTTGTCAATGTAACTCACCCAGGGAACATCAGTCTGCCCCCACTGTGTCAATGTTACACACCCAGGGAAGAGCAGACTGACCCCACTCTGTCAATGTAACACACCCAGGTAAGATCAGACGGTCCCCACTCTGTCAATGCAACACACCCAGGGAAGCGCAGACTGACCCCAAACTGTCAATGTAACACAGCCGTGGAAGACAACACTGACTCCTCTCTGTCAATGTAACAAACCGTTGGAAGAGCAAACTGATCCCACTCTGTCTATGTAGCACACTCAGGGAAGAGCAGACTGACCCTACTCTGTCATTGTAACACACCCAGGGAAAAGCAGACTGACCCCACTCTGTCTATGCAGCACACCCAGGGAAGAGCAGACTGCCCCCACTCTGTCAATGTAACACACCCAGGGAAGATCAGACTGACACCACTCTGTCAATGTAACGCACCTAGGGAATAGCAGACAGACCCCACTCTGTCAATGTAACGCACCCAGGAAATAGCAGACAGACCCCACTCTGTCAATGTATCACACCCAGGGAGGAGCAGACTGACCCCACTTTGTCAATGTAACACACCCAGGGAAGAGCAGACTGACCTCACTCTGTCAATGTAACACACCCAAGGGAAGAGCAGACTGACCTCACTCTGTCAATGTAACACACCCAGGGAAGAGCAGACTTACCCCACTCTGTCAATGTAACACACCCAGGGAAGAGCAGACTGACCCCACTCTGTCAATGTAACACACCGAGGGAAGATCAGACTGAACCAACTCTGTCAATGTAACACACCCAGGGAAGAGCAGACTTACCCCACTCTGTCAATGTAACACACACAGGGAATAACAGAGTGACCCCACTCTGTCAATGTTACAGGCCCAGGGAAGAGCCGACTGACCCACTCTGTCAATGTAACACACCCAGGGAAGAGCAGACTGACCCCACTGTGTCAATGTAACGCAGCCAGTGAAAAGCAGACTGACCCCACTCTGTCAATGTAACACACACGGGGAAGAACTGGCTGACCCCACTCTTTCAAATTTACACTCCCAGGGAAGAGCAGACCGACCCCACTCTGTCAATGTAATACCCTAGGGAAGGGCAGGCTGACTCCACTCTGTCAATGTTACACACCCAGGCAAGAGCAGACTGACCCCACTCTGTCAATGTAACCGACCGAGGGAAGAGCAGACTGACCCCACTCTATCAATGTAACACACCCGTGCAACATAACACTGACCCCACTCTTTTAATATAACACAACCAGGGAAGAGCAGACTGACCCCACTCAGTCAATGGAACACATCCAGGGAAGATCAGACTGTCCCAAATCTGTCAATGTAACACACCCAGGGAAGAGCAGACTGACCTCACTTTGTCAATGTAACTCACCCAGGGAACATCAGTCTGCCCCCACTGTGTCAATGTAACACACCCAGGGAAGAGCAGACTGACCCCACTCTGTCAATGTAACACACCCAGGGAAGATCAGACGGTCCCCACTCTGTCAATGCAACACACCCAGGGAAGTGCAGACTGACCCCAAACTGTCAATGTAACACAGCCGTGGAAGACAACACTGACTCCACTCTGTCAATGTAACAAAAAAGTTGGAAGAGCAAACTGACCCCACTCTGTCTCTGTAGCACACTCAGGGAAGAGCAGACTGACCCCACTCTGTCATTGTAGCACACCCAGGGAAGAGCAGACTGACCCCACTCTGTCAATGTAACACACCCAGGGAAGATCAGACTGACACCACTCTGTCAATGTAACGCACCTAGGGAATAGCAGTCAGACCCCACTCTGTCAATGTAACACACCCAGGGAATAGCAGACAGACCCCACTCTGTCAATGTAACACACCCAGGGAAGAGCAGACTGACCTCACTCTGTCAATGTAACACACCCAGGGAAGAGCAGACTGACCTCACTCTGTCAATGTAACACACCCAGGGAAGAGCAGACTGACCCCACTCTGTCAATGTAACATACCCAGGGAAGAGCAGACTGACCCAATTCTGTCAATGTAACGCACCCAAGGAAGGGCAGACTGACCCCACTCTGTCAATGTAACACACCCAGGGAAGAGCAGAAGGACTCCACTCTGTCAATGTAACCCAACCAGGGAAGAGCAGATTGACCCCAGTCTGTCAATGTAACACACCCAGGGAAGAGCAGACTGACCTCACTCTGTCAATGTAACACACCCAGGGAAGAGCAGACTGACACCAGTCTGTCAATGTAACACACCCTGGGAAGAACAGACTGACCCCACTCTGTCAATGTAACAGGCCCAGGGAAGATCCGACTGACCCCACTCTGTCAATGTAACACACCGAGGGAAGAGCAGACTAACCACAATCTATCAATGTAACACTCCCAGGGAAGAGCAGACTGTCCCCACTCTGTCAATGTAACAAACCCAGTGAAGAGCAAACTGACCCGACTCTGTCAATCTAACATACACAGGTAAGAGCAGGCTGACCCCACTCTGTCAATGTTACACACCCAGGGAAGAGCAGACTCACCCGACTCGATCAATTAACGCACCCAGGGAAGAGCAGACTCACCCCACTTGTCAATGTGACACACCCAAGGAAGAGCAGACTGACCCCACTCTGTCAATGTAACAGTCCCAGGGAAGAACAGGCTGGACACACCCTGTCACGGTTACACGCCCAGGGAAGAGCAGACTGACATCGCTCTGTCAATGTAACACACCCAGGGAAGACCAGAAGGACTCCACTTTATCAATGTAACCCAACAAGGGAAGAGCAGACTGACATCACTCTGTCAATCTAACATACCCAGGTAATAGCAGACTGACCCCACTCTGTCAATGTTACACACCCAGGGAAGAGCAGGCTCACCCCACTCTGTCAACGTAACACACCCAGGGAAGAGCAGACTGACCCCAATTTGTCAATGTGACACACCCAGGGAAGAGCAGACTGACCCAACTCTGTTCATGTAACACACCCGGTGAAGAACAGGCTGAACTCACTCTGTCAAGTAACACACCCAGGGAAGAGCAGACTGACCCCACTCTGTCAATGGATCCCACTCAGGGAAGAGCAGACTGACCCAACTCTGTCAATGTAACACACACAGGGAAGAGCAGACTGACACCACTCTGTCAATGTAACACACACAGAGAATAGCAGTCTAAGATCACTCTGTCAATGAAACACACCAGGGGAAGAGCAGACTGACCCCACTCTGTCAATGTATCACACCCAGTGAAAAGCAGACGGACCCCACCCTGTTACTGGAACACACCCAGCGAAGAGCAGACGGACCACACTCTGTCAATGTAAAACACCCAGGGAAGAGCAGATTGGCAACACTCTGTCAAAGTAACACACCGAGGGAAGAGCAGAAGGACATCACTCTGTCAATGTAACCCACCCAGTGGAGAGCAAAATGACCCCACTCTTCAATGTTACACACCCATGGGAAGAGCAGACTGACCTCACTCTGTCAATGTAACACACACAGTGAAGAGCAGACTGACCTCACTCTGTCAATGTAACACACACTGGGAGAGCAGACTGACACCACACTGTCAGTGGAACACGCCCATGGAAGAGCAGACTGACCCCACTCTGTCAAAGTAACACACCCCGGGAAGAGCAGACTGAGCCCACTCTGTCAATGTAACCCACCCAGGGAAGAGCAGACTGACCCCACTCTGTCAATGTAACACACCCAGGGAAGAGCAGACTGACCCCACTGTGTCAATGTAACACACACAGGGAAGAGCAGACTGACCCCACTCTGTCAAGGGAACGCACCCAGGGAAGAGCAGACTGACCCCACTCTGTCAATGTAACACACTCAGGGAAGATCAGACTGACACCACTCTGTCAATGTAACGCACCTAGGGAATAGCAGTCAGACCCCACTGTGTCAATGTAACACACACAGGGAAGAGCAGACTGACCCCACTCTGTCAAGGGAACGCACCCAGGGAAGAGCAGACTGACCCCACTCTGTCAATGTAACACACTCAGGGAAGAGCAGAAGGACTCCACTCTGTCAATGTTACACACCCAGGCAAGAGCAGACTGACCCCACTCTGTCAATGTAACCGACCGAGGGAAGAGCAGACTGACCCCACTCTATCAATGTAACACACCCGTGGAAGATAACACTGACCCCACTCTTTTAATATAACACAACCAGGGAAGAGCAGACTGACACCACTCAGTCAATGTAACACATCCAGGGAAGATCATACTGTCCCAAATCTGTCAATGTAACACACCCAGGGAAGAGCAGACTGACCTCACTTTGTCAATGTAACTTACCCAGGGAACATCAGTCTGCCCGCACTGTGTCAATGTAACACACCCAGGGAAGAGCAGACTGACCCCACTCTGTCAATGTAACACACCCAGGGAAGATCAGACGGTCCCCACTCTGTCAATGCAACACACCCAGGGAAGCGCAGACTGACCCCAAACTGTCAATGTAACGCAGCCATGGAAGACAACACTGACTCCACTCTGTCAATGTAACAAAAAAGTTGGAAGAGCAAACTGACCCCACTCTGTCTATGTAGCACACTCAGGGAAGAGCAGACTGACCCCACTCTGTCATTGTAACACACCCAGGGAAAAGCAGACTGACCCCACTTGGTCTATGCAGCACACCCAGGGAAGAGTAGACTGCCCCCACTCTGTCAATGTAACACACCCAGGGAAGATCAGACTGACACCACTCTGTCAATGTAACGCACCTAGGGAATAGCAGTCAGACCCCACTCTGTCAATGTAACACACCCAGGGAATAGCAGACAGACCCCACTCTGTCAATGTATCACACCCAGGGAGGCGCAGACTGACCCCACTTTGTCAATGTAACACACCCAGGGAAGAGCAGACTGACCTCACTCTGTCAATGTAACACACCCAGGGAAGAGCAGACTGACCTCACTCTGTCAATGTAACACACCCAGGGTAGATCAGACTGACCTCACTCTGTCAACGTAACACACCCAGGGAAGACCAGACTTACCCCACTCTGTCAATGTAACACACCCAGGAAAAATCAGACTGACCCAACTCTGTCAATGTAACACACCCAGGGAAGAGCAGACTTACCCCACTCTGTCAATGTAACGCACACTGGGAAGAACAGAGTGACCCCACTCTGTCAATGTTACAGGCCCAGGGAAGAGCCGACTGACCCACTCTGTCAATGTAACACACCCAGGGAAGAGCAGACTGACCCCACTCTGTCAATGTAAAACACCCAGGGAAGAGCAGACTGACCTCACTCTGTCAATGTAACACACCCATGAAAGAGCAGACTGACCCCAATCTGTCAATCTAACACATCCATGGTGATAACACTGACTCCACTCTGTCAATATAACACACCAAGGGAAGAGCAGACTGACCCCACTCTGTCAATGTAACACACCAAGGAAGAGCAGACTGACCCCACTCTGGCAATGTAACCGACCCAGGGAAGAGCAGACTGACCCCACTCTGTCAATGTAACATACCCAGGGAAGAGGAGACTGACCCAACTCTGTCAATGTAACGCACCCAAGGAAGGGCAGACTGACCCCACTCTGTCAATGTAACACACCCAGGGAAGAGCAGACTGACCCCACTCTGTCAATGTAACACACCCAGGGAAGAGCAGAAGGACTCCACTCTGTCAATGTAACCCAACCAGGGAAGAGCAGATTGACCCCAGTCTGTCAATGTAACACACCCAGGGAAGAGCAGACTGACCTCACTCTGTCAATGTAACACACCCAGGGAAGAGCAGACTGACACCAGTCTGTCAATGTAACACACCCTGGGAAGAACAGACTGACCCCACTCTGTCAATGTAACAGGCCCAGGGAAGATCCGACTGACCCCACTCTGTCAATGTAACACATCGAGGGAAGAGCAGACTAACCACACTCTATCAATGTAACACTCCCAGGGAAGAGCAGACTGTCCCCACTCTGTCAATGTAACAAACCCAGGGAAGAGCAGACTGACCCGACTCTGTCAATCTAACATACACAGGTAAGAGCAGGCTGACACCACTCCGTCAATGTTACACACCCAGGGAAGAGCAGACTCACCCGACTCGATCAATTAACACACCCAGAGAAGAGCATACTGACCCCACTTGTCAATGTGACACACTCAAGGAAGAGCAGACTGACCCCACTCTGTCAATGTAACAGTCCCAGGGAAGAACAGGCTGGACACACCCTGTCACGGTTACACGCCCAGGGAAGAGCAGACTGACCCCGCTCTGTCAATGTAACACACCCAGGGAAGACCAGAAGGACTCCACTTTATCAATGTAACCCAACAAGGTAAGAGCAGACTGACATCACTCTGTCAATCTAACATACCCAGGTAATAGCAGACTGACCCCACTCTGTCAATGTTACACACCCAGGGAAGAGCAGGCTCACCCCACTCTGTCAACGTAACACACCCAGGGAAGAGCAGACTGACCCCAATTTGTCAATGTGACACACCCAGGGAAGAGCAGACTGACCCAACTCTATTCATGTAACACACCCGGTGAAGAACAGGCTGAACTCACTCTGTCAAGTAACACACCCAGGGAAGAGCAGACTGACCCCACTCTGTCAATGGATCCCACTCAGGGAAGAGCAGACTGACCCAACTCTGTCAATGTAACACACACAGGGAAGAGCAGACTGACACCACTCTGTCAATGTAACACACACAGAGAATAGCAGTCTAAGATCACTCTGTCAATGAAACACACCAGGGGAAGAGCAGACTGACCCCACTCTGTCAATGTATCACACCCAGTGAAAAGCAGACGGACCCCACCCTGTTACTGCAACACACCCAGCGAAGAGCAGACGGACCACACTCTGTCAATGTAAAACACCCAGGGAAGAGCAGATTGGCACCACTCTGTCAAAGTAACACACCGAGGGAAGAGCAGAAGGACATCACTCTGTCAATGTAACCCACCCAGTGGAGAGCAAAATGACCCCACTCTTCAATGTTACACACCCATGGGAAGAGCAGACTGACCCCACTCTGTCAATGTAACACACACAGTGAAGAGCAGACTGACCTCACTCTGTCAATGTAACACACACTGGGAGAGCAGACTGACACCACTCTGTCAGTGGAACACGCCCATGGAAGAGCAGACTGACCCCACTCTGTCAAAGTAACACACCCCGGGAAGAGCAGACTGACCCCACTCTGTCAATGTAACCCACCCAGGGAAGAGCAGACTGACCCCACTCTATCAATGTAACACACCCAGGGAAGAGCAGACTGACCCCACTGTGTCAATGTAACACACACAGGGAAGAGCAGACTGACCCCACTCTGTCAAGGGAACGCACCCAGGGAAGAGCAGACTGACCCCACTCTGTCAATGTAACACACTCAGGGAAGAGCAGAAGGACTCCACTCTGTCAATGTTACACACCCAGGCAAGAGCAGACTGACCCCACTCTGTCAATGTAACCGACCGAGGGAAGAGCAGACTGACCCCACTCTATCAATGTAACACACCCGTGGAAGATAACACTGACCCCACTCTTTTAATATAACACAACCAGGGAAGAACAGACTGACACCACTCAGTCAATGTAACACACCCAGGGAAGATCAGACTGTCCCAAATCTGTCAATGCAACACACACGGGGAAGAACAGGCTGACCCCACTCTTTCAAAGTTACACTCCCAGGGAAGAGCAGACCGACCCCACTCTGTCAATGTAACACCCCAGGGAAGAGCAGACTGACTCCACTCTGTCAATGTTACACACACAGGCAAGAGCAGACTGACCCCACTCTGTCAATGTAACCGACCGAGGGAATAGCAGACTGACCCCACTCTATCAATGTAACACACCCGTGGAAGATAACACTGACCCCACTCTTTTAATATAACACAACCAGGGAAGAGCAGACTGACACCACTCAGTCAATGTAACACACCCAGGGAAGATCAGACTGTCCCAAATGTGTCAATGCAACACACCCAGGGAAGAGCAGACTGACCCCACTCTGTCAATGTAACACACCCAGGGAAGAGCAGACTGACCTCACTTTGTCAATGTAACTCACCCAGGGAACATCAGTCTGCCCCCACTGTGTCAATGTAACACACCCAGGGAAGAGCAGACTGACCCCACTCTCTCAATGTAACACACCCAGGGAAGATCAGACGGTCCCCACTCTGTCAATGCAACACACCCAGGGAAGCGCAGACTGACCCCAAACTGTCAATGTAACACAGCCGTGGAAGACAACACTGACTCAACTCTGTCAATGTAACAAACCGTTGGAAGAGCAAACTGACCCCACTCTGTCTATGCAGCACACTCAGGGAAGAGCAGACTGACCCCACTCTGTCATTGTAACACACGCAGGGATGAGCAGACTGACCCCACTCTATCAATGTCACACACACAGGGAATAGCAGACTGACCCCACTCTGTCAATGTAACACACTCAGGGAAGAGTAGACTGACCCCGCTCTGTCATTGTAACACACCCAGGGAAGAGCAGACTGACCCCACTCTGTCAATGTAACACACCCAGGGAAGAACAGACTGACCCCACTCTGTCAATGTAACACACCCATGGAAGATAACACTGACCCCACTCTGTCAAGATAACACACCCAGTGAATCTCCCTGAGGTAACAGTGGCTGAAGGACCTGAACTTAAGGGAATTTATATTTCCCAGGATTTCGTGTTGGAGAGACTGTTAGGTCTGAAGATTGATAAGTCTCCGGGACCTGATGGCCTGCATCTCAGGGTACTAAAGGAGGTGTCTCGGGAAATCGTGGACGCGCTGGTGATTATTTTCCAGAGTTCAATAGAATCGGGGTCGGTTCCTGAGTATTGGAGGGTGGCTAATGTTGTACCACTTTTTAAGAAGGGTGGGCGGGAGAAAGCAGGAAATTATAGACCAGTTAGTCTGACCTCAGTCGTGGGAAAGAAGCTGGAGTCTATTATAAAGGATGAAATTATGGCATATCTGGATAATAGTAACAGGATAGGACAGAGTCAGCATGGATTTATGAAGGGGAAATCATGCTTGACTAATCTTCTTGAATTTTTTGAGGATGTAACTCGGAAGATGGACGAGGGAGATCCAGTGGTTGCAGTGTACCTGGACTTTCAGAAAGCTTTTGATAAAGTCCCACACAAGAGGTTAGTGAGTAAAATTAGGGCGCACGGTATTGGGGGCAAGGTACTAGATTGGATAGAGAATTGGTTGGCTAATAGGAAACAAAGGGTAGTGATTAACGGCTCCATTTCGGAATGGCAGGCATTGACCAGTGGGGTACTGCAGGGATCCGTGCTGGGACCGCAGCTTTTTACAATATATGTAAATGATATAGAAGATGGTATCAGCAATAACATTAGCAAATTTGCTGATGATACAAAGCTGGGTGGCAGGGTGAAATGTGATGAGGATGTTAGTAGATTACAGGGTGACCTGGACAAGTTAGGTGAGTGGGCAGATGCATGGCAGATGCAGTTTAATGTGGATAAATGTCTGGTTATCCACTTTGGTGGCAAGAACAGGAAGGCAGATTACTACCTCAATGGTATCAAATTAGGTAAAGGGGCTGTTTAGAGAGATCTTGGTATTCTTGTCCACCAGTCAATGAAGGCAAGCATGCAGGTACAGCAGGTCGTGAAGAAGGCTCATAGCATGCTGGCCTTCATAACAAGAGGAATAGAAGCAAAGAGGTGCTTCTGCAGCTGTACAGGGCCCTGGTGAGACCACACCTGGAGTACTGTGTACAGTTCTGGTCTCGAAATTTGAGGAAAGACATTCTGGCTATTGAGGGAGTGCAGCGTAGGTTCACGAGGTCAATCCCTGGAATGGTGGGATTACCTTACACTGAAAGACTGAAGCGACTGGGCTTGTGTACCCTTGAGTTTAGAAGACTGAGAGGGGATCTGATTGAAAACTATAGGATTATGAAAGGATTGGACACTCTGGCAGGAGGAAACATGTTTCCGCTGATGGGGGAGTGCCGAACCAGAGGACACAACTTAAAAATACGGGGTAGACCATTTAGGACAGAGATGAGGAGAAATTTCTTCACCCGGAGAATGGTGGCTGTGTGGAATGCTCTGCCCCAGAGGACAGTGGAGGCCCAGTCTCTGGATTCATTTAAGAAAGAGTTGGATAGAGCTCTCAAGGGTAGTGGAATCAAGGGCTATGGAGATAAGGCTGGAACAGGATACTGATTGGGAATGATCAGCCATGATCATATTGAATGGCGGTGCAGGCTCGAAGGGTTGAATGGCCTACTCCTGCATCTATTGTCTATTGTCTATTGTCTTAGAGCAGACTGACCCCACTCTGTCAATGTAACGCAAGCAGGGAAGAGCAGACTGAACCCACGCTCTCAATGTAACACACCCAGGGAAGAGCAGACTGACCCCAATCTGTCAATGTACTTCACCCAGGAAAGATCAGACTGACCCCACTCTGTCAATGTAACACACCCAACGAAGAGCAGACTGACCCCACTCTGTCAATGCAACACACCCAGGGAAGATCAGACTGACCTCACTCTGTCAATGTCACAAGCCCAGGGAAGAGCAGACTGACCCCACTCTGTCAATGTAACACAGCCAGGGAAGAACAGACTGACCCCACTCTGTCAATGTAACTCACCCAGGGAAGAGCAGACTGACCCCATCCTGTCAATGTAACACACCCCGGGAAGAACAGACTGACCCCACGCTGTCAATGTAACACACCCAGGGAAGAGCAGACTGACCTCAATCTGTCAATGTAACTCACCCAAGAAAGATCAGACTGATCCCACTCTGTCAATGTAACACACCCAGGGAAGAGCAGACTGATCCCACTCTGTGTATGTAACACACCCAGTGAAGAGCAGACTGACCTCACTCTATCAATGTAACACATCCAGGGAAGAGCTGACTGAACCCACTCAATCAATGTATCAGAACCAGGGAAGAGCAGACTGACCCTACTCTGTCAATATAACACACCCAGGGAAGAGCAGACTGACCACACTCCATCAGTGTAACATATCTAGGGAAGAGCCGACTGAACCCACTCTGTCAATGTAACACACCCAGGGAAAAGTAGACTGAGCTCACTCTGTCAATGTAACACACCCAGGGAAGAGCAGACTGACCTCACTCTGTCAATGTAACACACCCAGGGAAGAGCAGACTGACCCCACTCAGTCAATGTAACACACCCAGGGAAGATCAGACAGACCCCACTCTGTCAATGTAACACACCCAGGGAAGAGTCGACTGACCTCGCTCTGTCAATGTAACACACGCAGGGAAGAGCAGACTGACCTCACTCTGTCAATGTAACACACCGTGGGAAGATCAGACTGACCCCACTCTGTCAATGTAACCCACCCAGGGAAGAGCAGATGGATCCCACTCTGTCAATTTAGCTCACCCAGGGAAAAGCAGACTGACCCCACTCTGTCAATGTAACACACCCAGGGAACAGCAGACTAACCCCGCTTTGTCAATGTAACGCACCCAGGGAAGAGCAGACGGACCCCACTCTGTCAATGTAACACACCGTGGGAAGATCAGACTGACCCCACTCTGTCAATGTAACACACCCAGGGAAGAGCAGACTGACCCCACTCTGTCAATGTCACACAGCCAGGGAAGAGAATACTGACCCCAATCTGTCAATGTAACAGTCCCAGGGAAGAACAGGATGACTACAATCTTTCAATGTTACACTCCCAGAGAAGAGCACACTGACCTGACTCTGTCAATGTAACACACCCAGGGAAGAGCAGACTGACCGCACACTGTCAATGTAACACACCCTGGGAAGAGCTGACTGACCCCACTCTGTCAATGTAACAGGCCCAGGGAAAAGCAGACTGACACCACTCAGTCAATGTAACACATCCAGGGAAGATCAGACTGTCCCCACTCTGTCAATATAACAGTCCCAGGGAAGAACAGGCTGACACCACGCTGTCAACGTAACACACCCAGGGATAAGCAGACTGACCCCACTCTGTCAATGTAACACATCTAGCCAAGAGCAGACTGACCCCACTCTGTCAATGTAACAAACCCTGGGAAGATCAGACTGACCCCAATCTGTCAATTTAACACACCCAGGGAAGAGTCGACTGACCTCGCCCTGTCAATGTAACACACGCAGGGAAGAGCAGACTGACCCCACTCTGTCAACGTAACACACACAGTGAAGAACAGACTGACCCCACTCTGTCAATGTAAAACACCCAGGGAAGAGCAGATGGATCCCACTCTGTCAATTTAGCTCACCCAGGGAAAAGCAGACTGACCCCACTCTGTCAATGTAACACACCCAGGGAACAGCAGACTAACCCCGCTTTGTCAATGTAACGCACCCAGGGAAGAGCAGACGGACCCCACTCTGTCAATGTAACACACCGTGGGAAGATCAGACTGACCCCACTCTGTCAATGTAACCCACCCAGGGAAGAGCAGACTGACCCCACTCTGTCAATGTCACACAGCCAGGGAAGAGAATACTGACCCCAATCTGTCAATGTAACAGTCCCAGGGAAGAACAGGATGACTACAATCTTTCAATGTTACACTCCCAGAGAAGAGCACACTGACCTGACTCTGTCAATGTAACACACCCAGGGAAGAGCAGACTGACCGCACACTGTCAATGTAACACACCCTGGGAAGAGCTGACTGACCCCACTCTGTCAATGTAACAGGCCCAGGGAAAAGCAGACTGACACCACTCAGTCAATGTAACACATCCAGGGAAGATCAGACTGTCCCCACTCTGTCAATATAACAGTCCCAGGGAAGAACAGGCTGACACCACGCTGTCAACGTAACACACCCAGGGATAAGCAGACTGACCCCACTCTGTCAATGTAACACATCTAGCCAAGAGCAGACTGACCCCACTCTGTCAATGTAACAAACCCTGGGAAGATCAGACTGACCCCAATCTGTCAATTTAACACACCCAGGGAAGAGTCGACTGACCTCGCCCTGTCAATGTAACACACGCAGGGAAGAGCAGACTGACCCCACTCTGTCAACGTAACACACACAGTGAAGAACAGACTGACCCCACTCTGTCAATGTAAAACACCCAGGGAAGAGCAGACTGACACCACTCTGTCAATGTAACACAGCCATGGAAGATAACACTGACTCCACTCTGTCAATGTAACACACCCAGGGAAGAGCAGACTGACGCCACTCTGTCAATGTAACATTCCAAGGGAAGAACAGGCTGACTCCACTCTTTCAATGATACATTCCCAGGGAAGAGCAGACTGACCTCACTCTGTCAATGTAACACACGCAGGGAAGAGCAGACTGACCCCACTCTGTTAATGTAACACACCCACGGAAGAGCTTACAGACCGCACTCTGTCAGTGTAACACACCCAGGGAAGAGCAGACTGACCACATGTGTCAATGTAACACACCCAGGGAAGAGCAGACTGACCCCACTCTGTCAATGTAACACACCCAGGGAAGAGCAGACTGACCCCACTCAGCCAATGCAACACACCCAGGGAAGAGCAGACTGAACCCACTCTGTCAGTGGAACACACCCAGGGAAGAGCAGACTAACCCCACTCTGTCAATGTAACACACCCAGGGAAGAGCAGACTGACTCTGTCAATGTAACACACCCAGGGAAGAGCAGACAGACCCCACTCAGCCAATGCAACACACCCAGGGAAGAGCAGACTGACCCCACTCTGTCAATGTAACACACCCAGGGAAGAGCAGACTGACCTCACTTTGTCAATGTAACTCACCCAGGGAACCTCAGTCTGTCCCAACTGTGTCAATGTAACACACCCAGGGAAGAGCAGACTGACCCCACTCTGTCAATTTAACACACCTAGGGAAGATCAGACAGTCCCCACTCTGTCAATGTAACACAACCTGGGAAGAGCAAACTGACCCCACTCTGTCAATGTAACACAGCCGTGGAAGATAACACTGACTCCACTCTGTCAATGTAACAAACCCTGGGAAGAGCAAAGTCACCCCACTCTGTCTATTTAGCACACCCAGGGAAGAGCAGACTGACCCCACTCTGTCAATGTAACACACCCAGGGAAGAGCAGACTGACCCCACTCTTTCAATGTTACACTCCCAGGGAAGAGCAGACTGACCTCACTCTGTCAATGTAACACACCCAGGGAAGAGCAGACTGACCCCACTCTGTCAATGTAACCCAACCATTGAAGAGCAGACTGACCCCACTCTGTTAATGTAACACACCCAGGGAAGAGCAGACTGACCCCACTCTGTAAATGTAACGCACCCCGGGAAGAGCAGGCTGACCCCACCCTGTCAATGTAACATCCCCAGGGAAGAGCAGACTGCCCTCTCTCTGCAAAATTACTCAAACCGTAAACTGCAGACTTACCCCACACTGTGAATGTAACACACCCAGGGTAGAGCAGACAGACCCCACTCTGTCAGTGCAACACAACCAAGGAAGAGCAGACTGACCCCACTCAGCCAATGCACCGCACCCAGGAAAGAGCAGACTGACCCCACTCTGTCAATGTAACTCACCCAGGGAACATCAGTCTGCCCCCACTGTGTCAATGTAACACACCCAGGGAAGAGCAGACTGACCCCACTCTGTCAATGTAACACACCCAGGGAAGATCAGACGGTCCCCACTCTGTCAATGCCACACACCCAGGGAAGCGCAGACTGACCCCACACTGTCAATGTAACACAGCCGTGGAAGATAACCATGACGCCACTCTGTTAATGTAACAAACCCTGGGAAGAGCAAAGTCACCCCACTCTGTCTATGTAGCACACCCAGGGAAGAGCAGACTGACCCCACTCTGTCAATGTAACACACCAAGGGAAGAGCAGACTGACCCCACTCTGTCAATGTTACACTCCCAGGGAAGAGCAGACTGACCTCACTCTGTCAATGTAACACACCCAGGGAAGAGCAGACTGACCCCACTCTGTCAATGTAACCCAACCATTGAAGAGCAGACTGACCCCACTCTGTTAATGTAACACACCCAGGGAAGAGCAGACGGTCCCCACTCTGTCAATGCAACACACCCAGGGAAGCGCAGACTGACCCCACACTGTCAATGTAACACAGCCGTGGAAGATAACACTGACTCCACTCTGTCAATGCACCAAATCCTGGGAAGAGCAAATTGACCCCATTCTGTCTATGTAGCACACTCAGGGAAGAGCAGACTGCCCCCACTCTGTCAATGTAACACACCCAGGGAAGATCAGACTGACACCACTCTGTCAATGTAACGCACCCAGGGAATAGCAGACAGACCCCACTCTGTCAATGTAACACACCCAGGGAAGAGCAGACTGACCTCACTCTGTCAATGTAACACACCTAGGGAAGATCAGACAGTCCCCACTCTGTCAATGTAACACACCCAGGGAAGAGCAGACTGACCCCACTCTGTCAATGTAACACACCAAGGGAAGAGCAGAGTGACCTCACTTTGTCAATGTAACTCACCCAGGGAACATCAGTCTGTCCCCACTGTGTAAATGTAACACACCCAGGGAATAGCAGACTGACCTCACTCTGTCAATGTAACACACCCAGGGAAGAGCAGACTGACCTCACTCTGTCAATTTAACACACCTGGGGAAGATCAGACGGTCCCCACTCTGTCAATGCAACACACCCAGGGAATCGCAGACTGACCCCACACTGTCAATGTAACACAGCCGTGGAAGATAACACTGACTCCACTCTGTCAATGTAACAAATCCTGGGAAGAGCAAATTGACCCCATTCTGTCTATGTAGCACACTCAGGGAAGAGCAGGCTGCCCCCACTCTGTCAATGTAACACACCCAGGGAAGAGCAGACTGACCTCACTCTGTCAATGTAACACACCCAGGTAAGAGCAGACTGACCTCAGTCTGTCAATGTAACACACCCAGGGAAGAGCAGACTGACCTCACTCTGTCAATGTAACACACCCAGGTAAGAGCAGACTGACCTCAGTCTGTCAATGTAACACACCCAGGGAAGAGCAGACTGACCTCACTCTGTCAATGTAACACACCCAGGGAAGAGCAGACTGACCCCACTCTGTCAATGTAACACACCCAGGGAAGAGCAGACTGACCTCACTTTGTCAATGTAACTCACCCACGGAACATCAGTCTGTTCCCACTGTGTCAATGTAACACACCCAGGGAAGAGCAGACTGACCCCACTCTGTCAATTTAACACACCTAGGGAAGATCAGACAGTCCCCACTCTGTCAATGTAACACAACCTGGGAAGAGCAAACTGACCCCACTCTATCAATGTAACACAGCCGTGGAAGATAACACTGACTCCACTCTGTCAATGTAACAAACCCTGGGAAGAGCAAAGTCACCCCACTCTGTCTATGTAGCACACCCAGGGAAGAGCAGACTGACCCCACTCTGTCAATGTAACACACCCAGGGAAGAGCAGACTGACCCCACTCTTTCAATGTTACACTCCCAGGGAAGAGCAGACTGACCTCACTCTGTCAATGTAACACACCCAGGGAAGAGCAGACTGACCCCACTCTGTCAATGTAACCCAACCATTGAAGAGCAGACTGACCCCACTCTGTTAATGTAACACACCCAGGGAAGAGCAGACTGACCCCACTCTGTAAATGTAACGCACCCAGGGAAGAGCAAGCTGACCCCACCCTGTCAATGTAACATCCTCAGGGAAAAGCAGACTGCCCTCTCTTTGCAAAATTACTCAAACCGTAAACTGTAGACTTACCCCACACTGTGAATGTAACACACCCAGGGTAGAGCAGACAGACACCACTCTGTCAGTGCAACACACCCAGGGAAGAGCAGACTGACCCCACTCAGCCAATGCAACGCACCCAGGGAAGAGCAGACTGACCCCACTCTGTCAATGTAACACACCCAGGGAAGAGCAGACTGACCTCACTTTGTCAATGTAACTCACCCACGGAACATCAGTCTGCCCCCACTGTGTCAATGTAACACACCCAGGGAAGAGCAGACTGACCCCACTCTCTCAATGTAACACACCCAGGGAAGATCAGACGGTCCCCACTCTGTCAATGCAACACAGCCAGGGAAGCGCAGACTGACCCCACTCTGTCAATGTAACACAGCCGTGGAAGATAACACTGACTCCACTCTGTCAATGTAACAATCCCTGGGAAGAGCGAACTGACCCCACTCTGTCTATGTAGCACACTCAGGGAAGAGCAGACTGCCCCCACTCTGTCAATGTAACACACCCAGGGAAGATCAGACTGACACCACTCTGTCAATGTAACGCACCCAGGGAATAGCAGACAGACCCCAATCTATCAATGTAACTCACCCAGGAAAGATCAGACTGACCCCACTCTGTCAATGTAACACAGCCAAGGAAGAGCAGACTGTCCCCACTTTGTCAATGCAACACACCCAGGGAAGATCAGACTGACCTCACTCTGTCAATGTCACAAGCCCAGGGAAGAGCAGACTGACCCCACTCTGTCAATGAAACACACCCAGGGAAGAGCAGACTTACTCCACCCTGTCAATGTAACCCACCCAGGGAAGAGCAGACTGACCCCACTCTGTCTATGTTACACACCCAGGGAAGAGCAGACTGATCCCACTCTGTCAATGTAACACACCCAGTGAAGAGCAGACTGACCCCACTCTGTGAATGTAACACACCCAGGGAAGAGCCGACTGAATCCACTCTGTCAATGTAACACAACCAGGGAAGAGAAGGCTTAACCCACTCTGTCAATGTATCAGAACCAGGAAAAAGTAGACTGACCTCACTCTGTCAATGTAACACACCCAGGGAAGAGCAGACTGACCTCACTCTGTCAATGTAACACACCCAGGGAAGAGCAGACTGACCTCACTCTGTCAATGTAACACACCCAGGGAAGAGCAGACTAACCTCACTCTTTCAATGTAACCCACCCAGGGAAGAGCAGACTGACCTCACTCTGTCAATGTAACACACCCAGGGAAGAGCAGACTGACCCCACTCGGTCAATGTAACACACCCAGGGAAGATCAGACTGACCCCACTCTGTCAATGTAACACACCCAGGGAAGATCTGACTGACCCCGCTCTGTCAAAGTAACACACCCAGGGAAGATCAGACTGACCCCACTCTGTCAATGTAACACACCCAGGGAAGATCTGACTGACCCCACTCTGTCAATGTAAAACACCCAGGGAAGATCAGACTGACCCCACTCTGTCAATGTAACACACTCAGGGAAGATAAGACTGACCCCACTCTGTCAATGTAACACACTCAGGGAACATCAGACTGTCCCCACTCTGTCAATGAAACACAAACAGGAAGATCAGACTGACCCCACTCGGTCAACATAACACACCCAGGGAAGAGCAGACTAATCCCACTCTGTCAATGTAACACACCCAGTGAAGAGCAGACTGACCCCACTCTGTGAATGTAACACACCCAGGGAAGAGCCGACTGAATCCACCCTGTCAATGTAACACAACCAGGGAAGAGAAGGCTTAACCCACTCTGTCAATGTATCAGAACCAGGAAAAAGTAGACTGACCTCACTCTGTCAATGTAACACACCCAGGGAAGAGCAGACTGACCCCACTCTGTCAATGTAACCCAACCAGGGAAGAGCAGATTGACCTCACTCTGTCAATGTAACACACCCAGGGAAGAGCAGACTGATCCCACTCTGTCAATGTAACCCACCCAGGGAAGAGCAGACTGACCTCACTCTGTCAATGTAACACACCCAGGGAAGAGCAGACTGACCTCACTCTGTCAATGTAACACACCCAGGGAAGAGCAGACTAACCTCACTCTTTCAATGTAACCCACCCAGGGAAGAGCAGACTGACCTCACTCTGTCAATGTAACACACCAAGGGAAGAGCAGACTGACCCCACTCGGTCAATGTAACCCACCCAGGGAAGAGCAGACTGACCTCACTCTGTCAATGTAACACACCCAGGGATGATCAGACTGACCCCACTCTGTCAATGTAACACACCCAGGGAAGATCAGACTGACCCCGCTCTGTCAAAGTAACACACCCAGGGAAGATCAGACTGACCCCACTCTGTCAATGTAACACACCCAGGGAAGATCAGACTGACCCCACTCTGTCAATGTAAAACACCCAGGGAAGATCAGACTGACCCCACTCTGTCAATGTAACACACTCAGGGAAGATCAGACTGACCCCACTCTGTCAATGTAACACACTCAGGGAACATCAGACTGACCCCACTCTGTCAATGAAACACAAACAGGAAGATCAGACTGACCCCACTCTGTCAACATAACACACCCAGGGAAGATCAGACTGACCCCACTCTGTCAATGTAACACGCCCAGGGAAGAGCAGACTGACCCCACTCTGTCAATGTAACCCACCCAGGGAAGAGCAGACTGACCTCACTCTGTCAATGTAACACACCCAGGGAAGAGCAGACTGACCTCACTCTGTCAATGTAACACACCCAGGGAAGAGCAGACTGACCTCACTCTTTCAATGTAACCCACCCAGGGAAGAGCAGACTGATCTCACTCTGTCAATGTAACACACCCAGGGAAGAGCAGACTGACCCCACTCTGTCAATGTAACCCACCCAGTGAAGAGCAGACTGACCTCACTCTGTCAATGTAACACACCCATCGAAGAACAGACTGACCCCACTCTGTCAATGTAAAACACCCAGGGAAGATCAGACTGACCCCACTCTGTCAATGTTACACAAACAGGAAGATCAGACTGACCCCACTCTGTCAATGTAACACAAACAGGAAGATCAGACTGAACCCACTCTGTCAACATAACACACCCAGGGAAGATCAGACTGACCCCACTCTGTCAATGTAACACACCCAGGGAAGAGCAGACTGACCCCACTCTGTCAATGTAACACACCCAGGGAAGAGCAGACTGACCTCACTTTGTCAATGTAACTCACCCAGGGAACATCAGTCTGTCCCAACTGTGTCAATGTAACACACCCAGGGAAGAGCAGACTGACCCCACTCTGTCAATTTAACACACTTCGGGAAGATCAGACAGTCCCCACTCTGTCAATGTAACACAACCTGGGAAGAGCAAACTGACCCCACTCTGTCAATGTAACACAGCCGTGGAAGATAACACTGACTCCACTCTGTCAATGTAACAAACCCTGGGAAGAGCAAAGTCACCCCACTCTGTCTATGTAGCACACCCAGGGAAGAGCAGACTGACCCCTCTCTGTCAATGTAACACACCCAGGGAAGAGCAGACTGACCCCACTCTTTCAATGTTACACTCCCAGGGAAGAGCAGACTGACCCCACTCTGTCAATGTAAAACACCCAGGGAAGATCAGACTGACCCCACTCTGTCAATGTAACACACTCAGGGAAGATCAGACTGACCCCACTCTGTCAATGTAACACACTCAGGGAACATCAGACTGACCCCACTCTGTCAATGAAACACAAACAGGAAGATCAGACTGACCCCACTCTGTCAACATAACACACCCAGGGAAGATCAGACTGACCCCACTCTGTCAATGTAACACACCCAGGGAAGAGCAGACAGACCCCACTCTGTCAATGTAACCCACCCAGGGAAGAGCAGACTGACCTCACTCTGTCAATGTAACACACCCAGGGAAGAGCAGACTGACCTCACTCTGTCAATGTAACACACCCAGGGAAGAGCAGACTGACCTCACTCTTTCAATGTAACCCACCCAGGGAAGAGCAGACTGATCTCACTCTGTCAATGTAACACACCCAGGGAAGAGCAGACTGACCCCACTCTGTCAATGTAACCCACCCAGGGAAGAGCAGACTGACCTCACTCTGTCAATGTAACACACCCAGGGAAGAACAGACTGACCCCACTCTGTCAATGTAAAACACCCAGGGAAGATCAGACTGACCCCACTCTGTCAATGTTACACAAACAGGAAGATCAGACTGACCCCACTCTGTCAATGTAACACAAACAGGAAGATCAGACTGAACCCACTCTGTCAACATAACACACCCAGGGAAGATCAGACTGACCCCACTCTGTCAATGTAACACACCCAGGGAAGATCAGACGGTCCCCACTCTGTCAATGCAACACACCCAGGGAAGCGCAGACAGACCCCACACTGTCAATGTAACACAGCCGTGGAAGATAACACTGACTCCACTCTCTCAATGTAACAAACCCTGGGAAGAGCAAATTGACCCCACTTTGTCAATGTAACCCACCCAGGGAAGAGCAGACTGACCTCACTCTGTCAATGTAACACACCCAGGTAAGAGCAGACTGACCTCAGTCTGTCAATGTAACACACCCAGGGAAGAGCAGACTGACCTCACTCTGTCAATGTAACACACCCAGGGAAGAGCAGACTGACCTCACTCTGTCAATGTAACACACCCAGGGAAGAGCAGACTGTCCTCACTCCGTCAATGTAACACACCTAGGGAAGATCAGACAGTCCCCACTCTGTCAATGTAACACACCCAGGGAAGAGCAGACTGACCCCACTCTGTTAATGTAACACACCCAGGGAAGAGCTGACTGACCTCACTTTGTCAATGTAACTCACCCAGGGAACATCAGTCTGTCCCAACTGTGTCAATGTAACACACCCAGGGAAGAGCAGACTGACCCCACTCTGTCAATTTAACACACCTCGGGAAGATCAGACAGTCCCCACTCTGTCAATGTAACACAACCTGGGAAGAGCAAACTGACCCCACTCTGTCAAAGTAACACAGCCGTGGAAGATAACACTGACTCCACTCTGTCAATGTAACAAACCCTGGGAAGAGCAAAGTCACCCCACTCTGTCAATGTAGCACACCCAGGGAAGAGCAGACTGACCCCTCTCTGTCAATGTAACACACCCAGGGAAGAGCAGACTGACCCCACTCTTTCAATGTTACACTCCCAGGGAAGAGCAGACTGACCTCACTCTGTCAATGTAACACACCCAGGGAAGAGCAGACTGACCCCACTCTGTCAATGTAACCCAACCATTGAAGAGCAGACTGACCCCACTCTGTTAATGTAACACACCCAGGGAAGAGCAGACTTACCCCACTCTGTAAATGTAACGCACCCAGGGAAGAGCAGGCTGATCCCACCCTGTCAATGTAACATCCCCAGGGAAGAGCAGACTGAACCCACTCAGCCAATGCAACGCACCCAGGGAAGAGCAGACTGACCCCACTCTGTCAATGTAACACACCCAGGGAAGAGCAGACTGACCTCACTTTGTCAATGTAACTCAACCAGGGAACATCAGTCTGCCCCCACTGTGTCAATGTAACACACCCAGGGAAGAGCAGACTGACCCCACTCAGCCAATGCAACGCACCCAGGGAAGAGCAGACTGACCCCACCCTGTCAATGTAAAACACCCAGGGAAGAGCAGACTGACCTCACTTTGTCAATGTAACTCACCCAGGGAACATCAGTCTGCCCCCACTGGGTCAATGTCACACACCCAGGGAAGATCAGACGGTCCTCACTCTGTCAATGCAACACACCCAGGGAAGCGCAGACTGACCCCACTCTGTCAATGTAACACAGCCTTGGAAGATAACACTGACTCCACTCTGTCAATGTAACAAACCCTGGGAAGAGCAAACTGACCTCACTCTGTCTATGTAGCACACTCAGGGAAGAGCAGACTGCCCCCACTCTGTCAATGTAACACACCCAGGGAAGATCAGACTGCCCCCACTCTGTCAATGTCACAAGCCCAGGGAAGAGCAGACTGACCCCACTCTGTCAATGTAACACACCCAGGGAAGAACAGACTGACCCCACTCTGTTAATGTAACTCACCCAGGGAAGAGCAGACTTACTCCACCCTGTCAATGTCACACACACAGCGAAGAGCAGACTGACCCCACTCTGTCAATGTAACACACCCAGTGAAGAGCAGACTGACACCACTCTGTCAATGTAACACACCCAGGGAAGAGCCGACTGAATCCACTCTGTCAATGTAACACAACCATTGAAGAGCAGACTGACCCCACTCTGTTAATGTAACACACCCAGTGAAGAGCAGACTGACACCACTCTGTCAATGTAACACACCCAGGGAAGAGCCGACTGAATCCACTCTGTCAATGTAACACAACCATTGAAGAGCAGACTGACCCCACTCTGTTAATGTAACACACCCAGGGAAGAGCAGACTTACCCCACTCTGTAAATATAACGCACCCAGGGAAGAGCAGGCTGACCCCACCCTGTCAATGTAACATCCCCAGGGAAGAGCAGACTGAACCCACTCAGCCAATGCAACGCACCCAGGGAAGAGCAGACTGACCCCACTCTGTCAATGTAACACACCCAGGGAAGAGCAGACTGACCTCACTTTGTCAATGTAACTCAACCAGGGAACATCAGTCTGCCCCCACTGTATCAATGTAACACACCCAGGGAAGAGCAGACTGACCCCACTCTGCCAATGCAACGCACCCAGGGAAGAGCAGACTGACCCCACCCTGTCAATGTAACACACCCAGGGAAGAGCAGACTGACCTCACTTTGTCAATGTAACTCACCCAGGGAACATCAGTCTGCCCCCACTGTGTCAATGTCACACACCCAGGGAAGATCAGACGGTCCTCACTCTGTCAATGCAACACACCCAGGGAAGCGCCGACTGACCCCACTCTGTCAATGTAACACAGCCTTGGAAGATAACACTGACTCCACTCTGTCAATGTAACAAACCCTGGGAAGAGCAAACTGACCCCACTCTGTGCATGTAGCACACTCAGGGAAGAGCAGACTGCCCCCACTCTGTCAATGTTACACACCCAGGGAAGATCAGACTGCCCCCACTCTGTCAATGTAACTCACCCAGGAAAGATCAGACTGACCCCACTCTGTCAATGTTACACACACAAGGAAGAGCAGACTGTCCCCACTCTGTCAATGCAACACATCCAGGGAAGATCAGGCTGACCTCACTCTGTCAATGTCACAAGCCCAGGGAAGAGCAGACTGACCCCACTCTGTCAATGTAACACACCCAGGGAAGAGCAGACTTACTCCACCCTGTCAATGTCACACACACAGGGAAGAGCAGACTGACACCACTCTGTCAATGTATCCCACCCAGGGAAGAGCAGACTGACCCCACTCTGTCTATGTTACACACCCAGGGAAGAGCAGACTGAATCCACTCTGTCAATGTAACACAACCAGGGAAGAGAAGGCTTAACCCACTCTGTCAATGTGTCAGAACCAGGAAAGAGTAGACTGACCTCACTCTGTCAATGTAACACACCCAGGGAAGAGCAGACTGACCTCACTCTTTCAATGTAACCCACCCAGGGAAGAGCAGACTGACCTCACTCTGTCAATGTAACACACCCAGGGAAGAGCGGACTGACCCCACTCTGTCAATGTAACCCACCCAGGGAAGAGCAGACTGACCTCACTCTGTCAATGTAACACACCCAGGGAAGATCAGACTGACCTCACTCTGTCAATGTAACACACCCAGGGAAGAGCAGACTGACCTCACTGTTTCAATGTAACCTACCCAGGGAAGAGCAGACTGACCTCACTCTGTCAACGTAACACACCCAGTGAAGAGCAGACTGACCCCACTCTGTCAATGTAACCAACCCAGGGAAGAGCAGACTGACCTCACTCTGTCAATGTAACACACCCAGGGAAGATCCGACTGACCCCACTCTGTCAATGTAACACACCCAGGGAAGATCAGACTGACCCCGCTCTGTCAAAGTAACACACCCAGGGAAGATCAGACTGACCCCACTCTGTCAAAGTAACACACCCAGGGAAGATCAGACTGACCCCACTCTGTCAATGTAACACACCCAGGGAAGATCAGACGGACCCCACTCTGTCAATGTAACACACTCAGGGAAGATCAGACTGACCCCACTCTGTCAATGTAACACACTCAGGGAAGATCAAACTGACCCCACTCTGTCAATGTAACACAACCAGGAAGATCAGACTGACCCCACTCTGTCAACGTAACACACCCAGGGAAGATCAGACTGACCCCACTCTGTCAATATAACACACCCAGGGAAGAGCAGACTGACCTCACTCTGTCAATGTAACCCACCCAGGGAAGAGCGGATGGACCCCACTCTGTCAATTTAGCTCACCCAGGGAAGAGCAGACTGACCACACTCTGTCAATGTAACACTCCCAGGGAAGAGCAGACTGACCACACTCCGTCAATGTAGCTCCCCCAGGGAAGGGCAGAATTACCACACTTTGTCAATGTAACACACCCAGGGATGAGCAGACTGACCTCACTCTGTCAATGTAACACACCCAGGGAAGAGCAGACTGACCCCACTCTGTCAATGTAACACACCCAGGGAAGAGCAGACTGACCCCACTCTGTCAAACAAACATACACAGGCCAGAGCAGACCGACCCCACTCTGTCATTGTAACACACCCAGGGAAGTGCAGACTGACCCCACTCTGTCTCTGTAACACACCCAGGGAAGAGCAGACTGACCCCACTCTGTCAATGTAACACACCCAGTGAAGAGCAGACTGACCCCACTCTGTCAATGTAACTCAACCTTGGAAGTGTGGACTGACCCCTCTCTGGGAATGCAATACACCCAGGGAGGAGTAGACTGACCTTCACTCTGTCAATGTAACCCAACCAAACAAGAGCAGACTGATAGTACTGTGACAAACTAACTCACACAGGCAAGAGCAGATGACCCAACAGATGTCCTGGTGTCCGGGCCAATCCAGGTGTTATGGTCTGGAATACAATGTCTGGGTTTATGGGATACACCGGATTAATCCCGGGTTAGGTTCTGGAACACAGTGTGTGAGATTTTGGGATAGGCTGGAATATTTCAGTTGTTAGGGTCTGGAACACAGTGCTTGAGAGAGTGGGATATGTCGGATTAATCTAGAGGTAAGTGTCTGGAATACAGTGCCTGAGAGTGTGGGATAGGCCGGATTAATCCAGGGGTTAGGATCTGGAATACAGTGTGTGAGAGTGTGGGGAGGCCGGGTCAATCCAGGGGTTAAGGTTTGTAATACATTGTCTGAGTTTATGGTATAGACCTGATTAATCCAGGGGTTAGGGTCTGGAATGCATTGCTTGAGAGAGTGGGATAGGTTGGATTAATCCCGGGGTAAGTATCTGGAACAGAGTGTCTGAGAGCGTGGGATAGACTGGATTAATCCAGGGGTTAGGGTCTGGTACAAAGTGCCTGAGAGTGTGGGGAGGCCGGAATAATCCAGGATTTAGTGTCTGTAACTCAGTGTCTGAGAGTGTGGGATAGGCCGGGTTAATCCAATGGTTAGTGTCTGGAACACAGTCCCTGAGACTGTGGGATAGGCCGGATTAATCCAGGGGTTAGGGTCTGGAACGCAATGTCTGAAAGTGTGGGATAGGCCGGATTAATCCAGGAATTCGGGTCTGAAATACAGAACCTGAGAGTGTGTATTGGCCGGATTAATCCATGGGTTAGGGTCTGGAACACAGTGTCAGAGAGTTTGGGGTGGCCGGGTCAATCGAGGGGTTAGGGTCTGGAACACAGTGTCAGAGAGTTTGGGGTGGCCGGGTCAATCCAGGGATTAGGGTCTGGAACACAGTGTCAGAGAGTTTGGGGTGGCCGGGTCAATCCAGGGATTAGGGTCTGGAATACATTGTCTGAGTTTATGGGATAGACCAGATTAATCCATGGGTTAGGGTCTGGAATACAGTGTGTGAGTGTGGGATAGGCTGAAATATTCCAGGAGTTAGGGTCTGGAATGCAGTGCTTGAGAGAGTGGGATAGGTTGGAAAAATCCCAGGGTAAGTATCTGGAATACAGTGCCTGAGAGTGTGGGATAGGCCGGATTAAACCAGGGGTTCGGGTCTGGAACAAAGTGCATGAGAGTGTGGGATAGGCCATGTCAATCTAATTGTTAGTGTCTGGAACACAGTCCCTGAGACTCTGGGATAGGCTGGATTAATCCGGGAATTAGGGTCTGCATCACAGTGCCTCAGAGTGTGGGATAGGCCGGATTAATCCAGGGGTTAGGGTCTGGAATACGGTGTCTGAGAGTGTGATTGAGGCCGGGTCAATCCAGTTGTTAGGGTCTGGAACGCAGTGTCGGACAGTGTGTGATAGGTCGGACTAATCCAGGGGTTAGGGTCTGGAACACAGTGCCTGAGAGTGTGGGATAGGCCGGATTAATCCAAGGGTTAGGGTCTGGAACACAGTGTCTGAGAGTGTGATTGAGGCCGGGTCAATCCAGTTGTTAGGGTCTGGAACGCAGTGTCGGACAGTGTGTGATAGGTCGGACTAATCCAGGGGTTAGGGTCTGGAACACAGTGTCTGAGACTGTGGGATAGGCCGGATTAATCCGGGGGTTAGGGTCTGGAACACAGTGTCTGAGAATTTGGGGTGGCCGGGTCAATCCAGGAATTAGGGTCTGGAACACAGTGTGTGAGTGTGGGATAGGCCGGAATAATCCAGGAGTAAGTGTCTAGAATACAATGTCTGAGAGTGTAGGGACACCGGGTCAATCCCAGGGTTAGGGTCTGGAACACAATGTCTGAGCGTGAGGGATCGGCCAGGGGTTAGGGTCTGGAACAAAGTGCCTGAGAGTGTGCGGAGGCCGGAATAATCCAGGTGTTAGGGTCTGGAACTCAGTGTCTGACAGTATGGGGTAGGCCAGATTAATCCAGGGGTTAGGGTCTGGAACACAGTGTCTGAGAGAGTGGGTTAGGCCGGAATAATCCAGGGGTATGGTCTGGAACACAGTTTCTCAGAGTGTGGGGTAGGCCTGAACATTCCAGAAGTTAAGGTCTGGAACGCAGTGTCTGAGAGTGTGTGATAGGCCGGATTAATCCAGGTGTTAGGGTCTGGAACTCAGTGGCTGAGAGTGTGGGGTAGGCTGGAATAATCGAGGGGTTACGGTCTGGAACACAGTGTCTGAGAGTGTGGGGTAGGCTGGAATAATCCAGGGGTTAGGGTCTGGAACACAGTGCCTGAGAGAGTGGGATAGGCCGGATTAATCCAGTGGTTAGGGTCTGGAACACAGTGTCTTCGAGTGTTTGGGAGGCCAGAATAATCCAGGATTTAGTGTCTGGAACTCAGTGTCTGGGTGTGTGGAATAGGCCGGGTCAATCCAATGGTTAGTGTCTGGAACACAGTGGGTGAGAGTGTGCGGTAGGCCGGGTCAATCCAGGGGTTAGGGTCTAGAACACAGTGCCTGAGAGTGTGGGATAGGACGGATTAATCCAGGGGTTAAGGTCTAGAACAAAGTGCATGAGAGTATGAGGAGGCCGGAGTAATGCAGGGGTTAGGGTCTGGAACACAGTGTCTGAGAGTGTGGGGTAGGCCAGAATATTCAGACTCTAAGGTCTGGAACGCAGTGTCTGAGAGTGTGTGATAAATCGCATTAATCCAGGGGTTAGGGTCTGGCACAAACTGCCAGAGAGTGTAGAGTAGGCCAGATTAATCCAGGGGTTACGGTCTGGAACACAGTATCTGAGAGAGTGGGTTAGGACGGATTAATCCAGGGGTTAGGGTCTGGAACGCAATGTCTGAGAGTGTGGGAAAGGCCAGATTAATCCAGGGGTTAGGGTCTGGAACACAGTGTCTTAGAGTGTGAGGGAGCCCGGAATAATCCTGGATTTAGGGTCTGGAACTCAGTGTCTGAGAGTGTGGAATAGGCCGAGTCAATCCAAGGGTTAGTGTCTGGAACACAGTGGCTGAGAGTGTGGGGTAGGCTGGATTAATCCAGGGGTTAGGGTCTGGAACACAGTGCCTGATAGTGTGGGATAGGCCGGAATAATCCAGGGGTTAGGGTCTGGAACACAATGTCTGAGCGTGAGGGACAGGCCGGATTAATCCACGTGTTAAGAACTGGAACACAGCATTTGAGAATGTGCGATAGGCTGGATTAGTGCAGGTGATAAGGTCTGGAACACAGTGTCTGAGAGTGTGGGATAGGCCATGTAATACATCGGTTTGGGTCTGGAATATAGTGTCTGCGGGAGTAGACTAGACCAGAATAATCCTGGGGTTAGGGTCTCGAACACAGTGCCTGAGAGTCTGGGGGAGGCCGGAATAATCTAGAGGTTAGGGTCTGAAACACAGTCTCTGAGAGTGTGATGGAGGCCGGGTCATTCCAGGGGTTAGTGTCTGGAACGCAGTGTCTGAGAGTGTGTGATAGGTCGGATTAATCCCGGGATTAGTGTCTGGAATGCAGTGTTTGAGAGTGAGTAGAAGGCCAGATTAATCCAGGGGTTACGGTCTGGAACACAATGTCTGAGAGTGTGTATTGGCCGGATTAATCCATGGTTAGACTGGAACACAGTGTCAGAGAGTTTGGGGTGGCCGGGTCAATCCAGTGTTACAGAGTGTGGGATAAACCGAATTACTCCAGGAATTAGGATCTGGAACACAGAGCCTGGGAGTGTGTATTGGCCGGATTGATCCATGGGTTAGGGATTGGAACACAGTGTCAGAGAGTTTAGGGTGGCCGGGTCAATCCAGGGGTTTGGGTCTGGAACACAGTGTCTGAGAGAGTGGGTTAGGCCGGAATAATCCATGGGTTAGGGTCTGGAACACAGTGTCTGAGAGAATGGGTTAGGCCGGATTAATCCAGGGGTTAGGGTCTGGAACACAATGTCTGAGAGACTGGGTTAGGCCGGATTAATCCAGGTTTTAGGGTCTGGAACTCAGTGTCTGAGATTGTGGGGTAGGCCGGAATAATCCATGGGTTAGGGTCTGGAACACAGTGTCTGAGAGAGTGGGTTAGGCCAGATTAATCCAGTGGTTAGGATCTGGAACACAGTGTCTAAGAGTGTGTGGGAGGCCGGAATAATCCAAGTTTTAGGGTCTGGAACTCAGTGTCTGAGTATGTGGAATAGGCCGGGTCAATCCAAGGGTTAGTGTTTGGAACACAGTGGTTGAGAGTGTGGGATAGGCTGGATTAATCCAGGGTTTAGGGTCTGGAACACAGTGCCTGAGAGAGTGACATAGGCCGGATTAATCCAGTGTGAAGGTCTGGAACACAGTGTTTGAGAGTGTGGGGAAGGCCAGATTAATCCAGGGGTTACGTGCTGGAACACAGTGTCTGAGAGAGTGGGATAGGCCGGATTATTCCAGCAGTTTGGGTCTGGAATACAATGTCTGCGGGAGTAGGATAGGCCAGATTTATCCAGGTGTTCGGGTCTGGTACAAAGTGTCTGAGAGTGTGGGATAGGCCAGATTACTCCAGGATTTAGGGTCTGGAATACAGAGCCTGAGAGTGTGGGATCGGCCAGAATATTCCAGGAGTTGGGTCTGGAACGCAGTGCTTGAGAGCGTGGGAGAGGTTGGATTAATCCAGGGGTTAGGGTCTGGAACACAGTGCCGGAAAGTGTGGGGAAGGCCGATTCAATCCCGGGGCTAAAGTCTGGAACGAAGTGTCTGGGATTGTGTGATAGGCCGGATTAATCCAGGCATTAGGGTCTGGAACACAGTGTCTGAGAGTTTGAGAGAGGCCGGATTAATACAGGGGTTAAGGTCTTGAACAAAGTGCATGAGAGTGTGAGGAGGCCGGTATAATCCAGGGGTTAGGGTCTGGAATAAACTGTCTGAGTGTGTGGAATAGGCCGGATCAATCCAATGGTTAGTGTCTGGAACACAGAGCCTGAGAGTGTGTATTGGCCGGATTAATCCATGGGTTAGGGATTGGAACAAAGTGTCAGAGAGTTTAGGGTGGCCGGGTCAATCCAGGAGTTTGGGTCTGGAACACAGTGCGTTAGAGTGTGGAATAGGCCGGATTGATTCAGGCATTCGAGTCTGGAACATTGTGCCTGAGAGTGTGGGAGAGGCCGGATTAATCCTGGGTTTAGGGTCTGGAATACAGTGTCTGAGAGTGTGGGATAGGCCAGATTAATCCAGGGGTGAGCGTCTGGAACGCAATGTGTGAGTGTGGGATAGGCCGGAATATTCCAGGAGTTAGATTCTGGAACAAAGTGCCTGAGAATCTGGGGAAATTGGAATAATCTAGCATTTAGGGCCTGGAACACAGTGTCTGAGCATGTGGGAAAGGCTGGATTAATCCAGGGTTTAGGCTCTGGAACACAGGGCCTGAGAGTGTGGGGGAGGCCGGATTAATCCTGTGCTTAGGGTCTGGAACACTGTGTCTGAGAGTGTGGGGTAGGCCGGATTAATTCAGGGGTTAGGATCTGGAACAAAGTGCCTGAGAGCGTGGGGTAGGCTGGGTCAATCCAGTGGTTATGGTCTGAAACACAGTGTCTGAGAGTGTGATGGTGGCCGGATTAATCCAGGGGATAAGGTCTGGTACAAATTGCCTGAGAGTGTGTGGGAGGCCGGATTAAACCAGGGGTTAGGGTCTGGAACACAAGGCCAGAGTGTGTGGGGTAGTCCCGATTAATCCAGGGGTTAGGGTCTGGAGCACAATGTCTGAGAGTGGGATAAACCTGTCAATCCAGGGGTTAGGGTCTGGAACACAGTTTCAGAAAGTCTGGGGAAGGCCGGATTAATCCAGGGGTTAGGGTCTGAAACACAATGTCTGAGAGTGTGGGATCGGCCGGATTAATCCAGCGGTTTGGGTCCAGAATACAGTGTCTGCGGGAGTAGGATAGGCCGATTAATCCAGGAATTAGGGACTGGTACAAAGTGCCAGAAGTGTAGGTAAAGCCGATTCAATCACGGGATTAGAGTCTGGAACAAAATGTCTCGGAGTGTGGGATAGGCAGGATTAATCCAGGCATTAGCGTCTGGAAGAGAGTGCCTGAGAGTGTGGGATAGGCCGGTTTAATTCAGTGGTTAGGGTCTGGAATACAGTGTCTAAGAGTGTGGGATAGGCTGGAAAAATCCAGGGATTACGGTCTGGAACACAGTGCCTGAGAATTTGAGATAGGCCAGATTAATCCAGGGGTTGGGATCTGGGAGAAAGTGCCTGAGAGTGTGAGGGAGGCCAGGTCAATCAAGTGGTTAGGGTCTGGAACAGTGTCTGAAATTGTGGGTTAGGCCGTATTAATCCAGGGGTTATTGTCTGGAACACAGTGTCTGACGGTGTGGGATAGTCTGGAAAAATCCAGGGTTTAGGGTCAGGAACACAGTGTCAGAAAGTGGGGGGGGAGACCGGATTAATCCAGTGGTTAGGGTCTGGAACACAATGTCTGATAGCGTGGGATAGGCCGGATTAATCCAGCAGTTTGGTCCGGAATACATTGTCTGCGGGAGTAGGATAGGCCGGATTAATCCAGGCGTTAGGGACTGGTACGAAGTGCCAGAAAGAGTAGGGAAGGCTGATTCAATCCCAGGGTTAGAGTCTGGAACAAAGTGTCTGGGAGTGTGGGATAGGCAGGATTAATCCAGGGTTTAGGGTCTAGAAGACAGTGCCTGAGAGTGTGGGATAGCCCGGATATTCCAGGAGTTAGGGTCTAGAACGCAGTGCTTGAGAGAGTGGGATAGGGCGGATCAATCCAAGGGTTAGTGTCTGGAACAAAGTGCCTGAGAGTGTGGGATAGGCCTGGTCAATCCAATGGTTAGTGTCTGAAACAAAGTCCATGAGACTGTGGTACAGGCCGTAATAATCCAGGGGTTAGGGTCTGCATCACAGTGCCTCAGAGTGTGGAATGGGCGCCCAATTAATCCTGGGTTTAGGGTCTCGAACACGGTGCCTGAGAGTCTGGAAAAGGCTAGAATAATGCAGGGTTTAGGGTCTGAAACACAGTGTCTGAGAGTGTGGGTTAGGCCGGATTAATCCAGTGGTTAGGGTCAGGAACACAGTGTCTGAGAGTGTGGGATAGGCCAGGTCCATCCAATGGTTAGTGTCTGGAACGCAGTGTGTGAGTGTGGAATAGGCCGGAATATTCCAGGAGTTAGGGTCTGGAATGCAGTGCTTGAGAGTGTGGGATAGGCCGGATTAATCCAGAGGTTAGGATCTGGAACAAAGTGTCTGAGAGTGTGGGGTAGTCCGGGTCAATTCAATGGTTCGGGTCTGGAACACAGTGTTTAAGAGTGTGGGACAGGCCGGATTAATCCAGGGGTTAGGATCTGGAACAAAGTGTCTGAGAGTGTGGGGTAGTCCGGGTCAATTCAATGGTTCGGGTCTGGAACACAGTGTTTAAGAGTGTGGGACAGGCCGGATTAATCCAGGGGTTAGGGTCTAGAACGCAATGTCTGAGAATGTGGGATAGGCCGGATTCATCCAGGGGTTCGTGTCTGGAACACAGTGCCTGTGAGTGTGGGATAGGCTGGATTAATTCAGGGGTTAGATTCTGGAACAAAGTGCCTGAGAATCTGGGGAAATTGGAATAATCTAGCATTTAGGGCCTGGAACACAGTGTCTGAGCATGTGGGAAAGGCTGGATTAATCCAGGGTTTAGGCTCTGGAACACAGGGCCTGAGAGTGTGGGGGAGGCCGGATTAATCCTGTGCTTAGGGTCTGGAACACTGTGTCTGAGAGTGTGGGGTAGGCCGGATTAATTCAGGGGTTAGGATCTGGAACAAAGTGCCTGAGAGCGTGGGGTAGGCTGGGTCAATCCAGTGGTTATGATCTGAAACACAGTGTCTGAGAGTGTGATGGTGGCCGGATTAATCCAGGGGATAAGGTCTGGTACAAATTGCCTGAGAGTGTGTGGGAGGCCGGATTAAACCAGGGGTTAGGGTCTGGAACACAAGGCCAGAGTGTGTGGGGTAGTCCCGATTAATCCAGGGGTTAGGGTCTGGAGCACAATGTCTGAGAGTGTGGGATAAACCGGTCAATCCAGGGGTTAGGGTCTGGAACACAGTTTCAGAAAGTCTGGGGAAGGCCGGATTAATCCAGGGGTTAGGGTCTGAAACACAATGTCTGAGAGTGTGGGATCGGCCGGATTAATCCAGCGGTTTGGGTCCAGAATACAGTGTCTGCGGGAGTAGGATAGGCCGATTAATCCAGGAATTAGGGACTGGTACAAAGTGCCAGAAGTGTAGGTAAAGCCGATTCAATCACGGGATTAGAGTCTGGAACAAAATGTCTCGGAGTGTGGGATAGGCAGGATTAATCCAGGCATTAGCGTCTGGAAGAGAGTGCCTGAGAGTGTGGGATAGGCCGGTTTAATTCAGTGGTTAGGGTCTGGAATACAGTGTCTGACGGTGTGGGATAGTCTGGAAAAATCCAGGGTTTAGGGTCAGGAACACAGTGTCAGAAAGTGGGGGGGGAGACCGGATTAATCCAGTGGTTAGGGTCTGGAACACAATGTCTGATAGCGTGGGATAGGCCGGATTAATCCAGCAGTTTGGTCCGGAATACATTGTCTGCGGGAGTAGGATAGGCCGGATTAATCCAGGCGTTAGGGACTGGTACGAAGTGCCAGAAAGAGTAGGGAAGGCTGATTCAATCCCAGGGTTAGAGTCTGGAACAAAGTGTCTGGGAGTGTGGGATAGGCAGGATTAATCCAGGGTTTAGGGTCTAGAAGACAGTGCCTGAGAGTGTGGGATAGCCCGGATATTCCAGGAGTTAGGGTCTAGAACGCAGTGCTTGAGAGAGTGGGATAGGGCGGATCAATCCAAGGGTTAGTGTCTGGAACAAAGTGCCTGAGAGTGTGGGATAGGCCTGGTCAATCCAATGGTTAGTGTCTGAAACAAAGTCCATGAGACTGTGGTACAGGCCGTAATAATCCAGGGGTTAGGGTCTGCATTACAGTGCCTCAGAGTGTGGAATGGGCGCCCAATTAATCCTGGGTTTAGGGTCTCGAACACGGTGCCTGAGAGTCTGGAAAAGGCTAGAATAATGCAGGGTTTAGGGTCTGAAACACAGTGTCTGAGAGTGTGGGTTAGGCCGGATTAATCCAGTGGTTAGGGTCAGGAACACAGTGTCTGAGAGTGTGGGATAGGCCAGGTCCATCCAATGGTTAGTGTCTGGAACGCAGTGTGTGAGTGTGGAATAGGCCGGAATATTCCAGGAGTTAGGGTCTGGAATGCAGTGCTTGAGAGTGTGGGATAGGCCGGATTAATCCAGAGGTTAGGATCTGGAACAAAGTGTCTGAGAGTGTGGGGTAGTCCGGGTCAATTCAATGGTTCGGGTCTGGAACACAGTGTTTAAGAGTGTGGGACAGGCCGGATTAATCCAGGGGTTAGGGTCTAGAACGCAATGTCTGAGAATGTGGGATAGGCCGAATTAATCCAGGGGTTCGTGTCTGGAACACAGTGCCTGTGAGTGTGGGATAGGCTGGATTAATTCAGGGGTTAGATTCTGGAACAAAGTGCCTGAGAATCTGGGGAAATTGGAATAATCTAGCATTTAGGGCCTGGAACACAGTGTCTGAGCATGTGGGAAAGGCTGGATTAATCCAGGGTTTAGGCTCTGGAACACAGGGCTTGAGAGTGTGGGGGAGGCCGGATTAATACTGTGCTTAGGGTCTGGAACACTGTGTCTGAGAGTGTGGGGTAGGCCGGATTAATTCAGGGGTTAGGATCTGGAACAAAGTGCCTGAGAGCGTGGGGTAGGCTGGGTCAATCCAGTGGTTATGGTCTGAAACACAGTGTCTGAGAGTGTGATGGTGGCCGGATTAATCCAGGGGATAAGGTCTGGTACAAATTGCCTGAGAGTGTGTGGGAGGCCGGATTAAACCAGGGGTTAGGGTCTGGAACACAAGGCCAGAGTGTGTGGGGTAGTCCCGATTAATCCAGGGGTTAGGGTCTGGAGCACAATGTCTGAGAGTGTGGGATAAACCGGTCAATCCAGGGGTTAGGGTCTGGAACACAGTTTCAGAAAGTCTGGGGAAGGCCGGATTAATCCAGGGGTTAGGGTCTGAAACACAATGTCTGAGAGTGTGGGATCGGCCGGATTAATCCAGCGGTTTGGGTCCAGAATACAGTGTCCATCCAATGGTTAGTGTCTGGAACGCAGTGTGTGAGTGTGGAATAGGCCGGAATATTCCAGGAGTTAGGGTCTGGAACGCAGTGCTTGAGAGAGTGGGATAGGTCAGATTAATCCAGGGGTTAGTGTCTGGAACACAGTCCCTGAGACTGTGGGATAGGCCAGGTCAATCCAATAGTTAGTGTCTGGAACACAGTTCCTGAGACTGGGATAGGTCGGATTAATCCAGGGGTTAGGGTCTGCATCACAGTGCCTCAGAGTGTGGAATGGGTCAGATTAATGCTGGGTTTAGGGTCTCCAGCACAGTGCCTGAGAGTCTGGGGGAGGCCGGAATAATCCAGGGGTTAGGGTCTGGAACGCAATGTCTGAGAGTGTGGGATGGCCCAGATTAATCCAGCGGTTCGGGTCTGGAACAAAGTGCCTGAGAGTGTGGGATAGGCCGGATTACTCCAGGAATTAGGGTCTGGAACACAGAGCCTGAGACTGTGGGATAGGCCAGTTTTATCCATGGGTTAGGGACCGGAACACAGTGTCAGAGTGTTTGGGATGGCCGGGTCAATCCAGTGCCTGAGAGTGTGGGTTGGCCAGAATAATGCCGGATTTAGTCTCTGGAACAAAGTGCCTGAGAGCGTGCGATAGGCCAGATCAATCCAATGGTTAGTGTCTGGAACACAGTCCCTGAGACTGTGGGATAGGTCGGATTAATCCAGGGGTTAGGGTCTGCATCACAGTGCCTCAGAGTGTGGAATGGGCCGGATTAATCCTGGGTTTAGGGTCTCGAACACAGTGCCTGAGAGTCTGGGGGAGGCCGGAATAATACAGGGGTTAGGGTCTGAAACACAGTGTCTGAGAGGGTGGGATAGGCCGGATTACTCCAGGAATTATGGTCTGGAACACAGAACCTGAGAGTGTGTATTGGCCGGATTAATCCATGGGTTAGGGTCTGGAACACAGTGTCAGAGAGTTTGGGGTGGCCGGGTCAATCCAGGGATTAGGGTCTGGAACACAGTGTCAGAGAGTTTGGGGTGGCCGGGTCAATCCAGGGATTAGGGTCTGGAACACAGTGTCAGAGAGTTTGGGGTGGCCGGGTCAATCCAGGGGTTAGGATCTGGAATACATTGTCTGGGTTTATGGGATAGACCAGATTAATCTAGGGGTTAGGGTCTGGAACAGTATGTGAGTGTGGGATAGGCCGGAATATTCCAGGAGATAGGGTCTGGAATGCAGTGCTTGAGAGAGTGGGATAGGTCAGATTAATCCAGGTTTTAGGGTCTGGAACAAAGTGTCTGGGAGTGTGGGGTAGTCCGGTTCAATTCAATGGTTAGGGTCTGGAATGCAGTGTCAAAGAGTGTGAGATAGGCTGGAAAAATCCAGGGGTTAGGGTCTGGAACATAGTGTCTGAGAGTGAGGGATAGACCATACAAATCCAGGGATTAGGGTCTGGCACACACTGCCTGAGGATGTGAGATAGGCCGGATTAATCCAGGGGTTAGGATCTGGAACAAAGTTCCTGAGAGTGTGGGGTAGGCCAGATTCATCCAGGGGTTAGGGTCTGGAACAGTGTCTGACGGTGTGGGATAGTCTGGAAAAGTCCAGGGTTTAGTGTCAGGAATACAGTGTCTGAGAGTGTGGGATAGGCTGGATTAATCCAGTGGTTAGTGTCTGGAACACAGGGACAGAGTGTGTGGGGGAGGGCGGATTAAACCAGGGGTTAGGGTCTGGAACACAGTGTCAGAAAGTGTGGGGTGGCCGGATTAATCCAGGGGTCAGGGTATGAAAAACAATGTCTGAGAGTGTGGGAAAGGCTGAATTAATCCAGCGGTTTGGGTCCGGAATACAGTGTCTGCGGGAGTAGGATCGGCCGGATTAATCCAGGCGTTAGGGACTGGTACAAAGTGCCAGAAAGTGTAGGGAAGGCCGATTCAATCCCAGGGTTAGAGTCTGGAATAAAGTGTCTGGGAGAGTGGAATAGGCAGGATTAATCCAGGGGTTAGGGTCTGGAAGACAGTGCCTGAGAGTGTTGTATAGACCAGGTCCATCCAATGGTTAATCTCTGGAACGCTGTGTCTGACAGTGTGGGATAGTCTGGAAAAATCCAGGGTTTAGGGTCAGGAATACAGTGTCAGAGAGAGTGGGATACGCTGGATTAATCCAGTGGTTAGGGTCTGGAACACAATGTCTGAGAGAGTGGGATAGGCTGGGTCAATCCAGGGGTTAGGGAGTGGAACACAGTGTTTGAAAGTGTGGGATAGGCTGGATTAATCCAGCGGTTGGGTCCGGAATACAGTATCTGCGGGAGTAGGATAGGCCGGATTAATCCAGGCGTTAGGGACTGGTACTAAGTGCCAGAAAGTGTGGGGAAGGCCGATTAAATTCCAGGGTTAGAGACTGGAACAAAGTATCTGGGAATGTGGGACAGGCAGGATTAATCCAGTGGTTAGGGTCTGGAATGCAGTGCCTCAGAGTGTGGAATGAGCCGGATTAAACCTAGATTTAGAGTCTCGAACACAGTGCCTGAGAGTCTGGGGGAGGCCGGAATAATCCAGGGGTTAGGGTCAGGTACACAGTGTCTGAGAGTGTGGGAAAGGTCTGATTAATCCAGGGGTTAGGGTCAGGAACGCAATGTCTGAGAGTGTGGGATGGCCCAGATTAATCCAGGGGTTCGGGTCTGGAACAAAGTGCCTGAGAGTGTGGGATAGGCCGGATTACTCCAGGAATTAGGGTCTGGAACACAGAGCCTGAGAGTGTGGATAGGCCAGTTCTATCCATGGGTTAGGGTCTCGAATACAGTGTCGAAGAGTGTGGGATAGGCTGGAAAGATCCAGGGGTTAGGGTCTGGAACATAGTGTCTGAGAGTGAGGGATAGGCCATAAAAATCCAGGGGTTAGGGTCTGGAACACAGTGCCTGAGAATGTGAGATAGGCCGGGTCAATCCAGTGGTTAGGGTCTGGAACAAAATGCCTGAGTGTGGGATAGGCCAGATTAATCCAGTGGTTTGTGTCCGGAATACAGTGTCTGCGGGAGTAGGATCGGCCGGATTAATCCAGGGGTTAGGGTCTGGTACAAAGTGCCAGAAAGTGTAGGGAAGGCCGATTCAATCCCAGGGTTAGAGTCTGGAACAAAGTGTCTGGGAGTGTGGGATTGGCAGGATTAATCCAGTGGTTCGGGTCTGGAACACAGTGTCTGAGAGTGTGGGATAGGCTGGATTAATCCAGGGGCTAGGGTCTGGAACACAGTGTCTGAGAGTGTGGGATAGGCCAGGCCCTGCCAATGGTTAGTATCTGGAACGCAGTGCCTGAGAGTTTGGGGTAGGCCGGAATATTCCAGGAGTTAGGGTCTGGAACGCAGTGCTTGAGAGAGTGGGATAGGTCGGATTAATCCAGGAGTTAGAGTCTGGAACACAGTCCCTGAGACTGTGGGAAAGGCCGGATTAATCCAGGGGTTAGGGTCTGGAACACAGGGCCAGAGTGTGTGGAGTAGTCCCGATTAATCCAGGGGTTAGGGTCTGGAACACAGGGCCAGAGTGTGTGGGGGAGTCTGGGTTAATCCAGTGGTTAGGGTCTGCATCACAGTGCCTCAGAGTGTGTAATGTGTCGAATTAATCCTGGGTTTAGGGTCTCAAACACAGTGCCTTAGAGACTGGGGGAGGCCGGAATAATCCAGGGGTTAGGGTCTGAAACACAGTGTCTGAGAGTGTGATGGAGGCCGGGTCAATCCAGGGGTTAGAGTCTTGAACGCAGTGTCTGAGACTGTGTGATAGGTCGGATTAGTCCAGGGGTTAATGTCGGGAACACAGTGTCTGAGAGTGTTGAGTAGGCCAGATTAATCCAGGGGTTAGGGACTGGAACACAGAGCCTGAGAGAGTGGTTTAGGCCAGATTACTCCAGGAATTAGGGTCTGGAACACAGAGCCTGGGAGTGTGTATTGGCCAGATTAATCCAAGGGTTCGGATCTGGAACAAAGTGCCTAAGAGTGTGGGATAGGCCGGGTCAATGCAGTGGTTAGGGTCTGGAATACAGTGTCTGCGGGAATAGGAGAGGCTGGATTAATCGAGGGGTTAGGGTCTGTTACAAAGTGCTGGAAAATATGGGGAAGGCAGATTCAATCCCGGGATTAGAGTCTGGAACAAAGTGTCTGGGAGTATAGGACAGGCCGGAATAATGCAGGCGTTAGGGTCTGGAACACAGTGTCTAAGAGTGTGGGATAGGCCGGATTAATCCAGGGGTTAGGGTCTGGATCACAGTGCCTCAGAGTGTGGAATGGGCCGGATTAATCCTGGATTTAGGGTCTCGAACACAGTGTCTAAGAGTGTGGGATAGGCTGGAAAAATCCAGGGGTTGGGGTCTGGAACACAGTGTCTGAGAGTGAGGGATAGGCCGGATTAATCCAGGGGTTAGAGACTGGCACAAAGTGCCTGAGAATGTGGGATCAGCTGGATTAATCCAGTGGTTAGGGTCTGGAACACAGGGCCAGAGTGTGTGGAGTAGTCCCGATTAATCCAGGGGTTAGGGTCTGGAACACAGGGCCAGAGTGTGTGGGGGAGTCTGGATTAATCCAGTGGTTAGGGTCTGCATCACAGTGCCTCAGAGTGTGTAATGAAACGAATTAATCCTGGGTTTAGGGTCTCGAACACAGTGCCTTAGAGTCTGGGGGAGGCCAGAATAATCCAGGGGTTAGGATATGAAACACAGTGTCTGAGAGGGTGATAGAGGCCGGGTGAATCCAGGGGTTAGAGTCTGGAACGGCGTGTCTGAGACTGTGTGAGAGGTCGGATGAGTCCAGTGGTTAGGGTCTGGAACACAGTGTCTGAGAGTGTGGGATAGGCCGGATTAATCCAGGGGTTAGGGCCTGGAACAATGTGCCTGAGAGTGTGGGGTGGCCGGAATAATCCAGGATTTAGTGTCTGGAACACAGTGTCTGAGAGTGTGGGATAGGCCGGGTTAATCCAATGGTTAGTGTCTGGAACACAGTCCCTGAGACTGTGGGATAGGCCGGATTAATCCAGGGGTTAGGGTCTGGAACAGTGTCAGAGAGTTTGGGGTTGCTAGTTCAATCCAGGGGTTAGGGTCTGGAATTACATTGTCTGAGTTTGTTGGATAGACCGGATTAATCCAGGGGTTAGTGTCTGGAACACAGTGTGTGAGTGTGGGATAGGCCGGAATATTCCATGAGTGAGGGTCTGGAATGCAGTGGCGTAGAGAGTAGGATAGGTCGGATTGACCTAGTGGTAAGTGTCTGGAATACAGTGCCTGAGAATATGGGATAGGCCGGATTAATCCATGGGTTAGGGTCTGGAATACATTTTTTGAGAGTGTGGGGACACCGGGTCAATCCAGGGATTAGGGTCTGGAACACAATGTCTGAGCGTGAGGGATAGGCCGGATTAATCCAGGTGTTAAGGTCTGGAACACAGCATTTGAGAGTGTGGGATAGGCTGGATTAATACAGCGATTTGGGTCTGGAATACAATGTCTGCGGGAGTAGGATAGGCTGGATTAATCCAGGAGTTAGGGTCTGGTACAAAGTGCCGGAAAGTGTGGGGAATGGCGATTCAATCCAGGGGTTAGAGTCTGGAACACAGTGTCTGAGAGTGTGGAGTAGGCCAGATTAATCCAGGGGTTAGGGTCTGGAACACAGTGTCTGAGAGTGTGGAGTAGGCCAGATTAATCCAGGGGTTAGGGTCTGGAACACAGTGTCAGAGAGTTTGGGGTGGCCGGGTCAATCCAGGGGTTAGTGTCTGGAATACATTATCTGAGTTTATGGGATAGACCGGATTAATCCAGGGGTTAGGATCCGGAACACAGAGCCTGAGAGTGTGGGATAGGCCGGATTAATCCAGACGTTAGGCTCTGGAATACAGTGTGTGCGGAAGTCGGATAAACCGGATTAATCTAGGGGTTAGAGTCTGGTATAAAGTGCCGGAAAATGTGGGAAAGGCCGATTCAATCCCAGGGTTAGAGTCTGGAACAAAGTGTCTGGGAGTATAGGATAGGCTGGATTAATCCAGGGGTTAGGTTCTAGAACACAGTGTCTGAGAATGTGGGATAGGATGGATTGATCCAGGAGTTAGTGTCTGGAATACAGTGTCCGAGAGTGTGTCTTGACCGGATTAATCCATGGGTTAGGGTCTGGAACAAAATGTCAGAGAGTTAGGGGTGGCCGGGTCAATCCAGGGGTTAGGGTCTGGAATACAGTGTGTGAGTGTGGGATAGGCCAGAATATTCCAGGAGTTATGGTCTGGAACACAGTGTCTGAGAGTGTGGAATAGGCTGGGTCAATCCATGGGTTAGGGTCTGGAACAGAATGTCTGAACGTGTGGGATAGGCTGGATTAATCCAGGTGTTAAAGTCTGGAACAGAGCATTTGAGACTGTGGGATAGGCCGGGTCTATCTAGTGGTTAGGGTCTGGAACACAGTGTCTGAGAGTGTGGCGTCGTCCGGATTAATCCAGGGGTTAGGGTCTGGAACACAGTGTCTGGGAGTGTGGGATAGGCCGGATTACTCCAGACGTTATGGTCTGGAACACAGTGCCTGAGAATGTGTATTGGCCGGATTAATCCATGGGTTAGGGTCTGGAACAAAGTGCAGGAGATTGTGGGATAGACTAGATTAATCCAGGGGTTAGGGTCTGCAACACAGTGCCTGATAGTGTGGGATAGGCTGGATTAATCCAGGGCTTAGCGTCTGGAACATAGTGTCTAAGAGTGTGGGATAGGCCAGATTAATCCAGGACGTAGGTTCTGGAATGCAGTGTCTGAGAGTGTGGGATAGGCGAGATTAATCCAGACGTTATGGTCTGGAACAAAGTGCCTGAGAGCGTGTATTGGCCGGATTAATCCATGGGTTAGGGTCTCGAACACAGTGTCAGAGAGTTTGGGGTGGCCGGGTCAATCCACTGGTTAGGGTCTGGAACACAGTGTCTGAGAGTGTGGGATAGGCCGGATTAATCCAGGGGTTAGGGTCTGGAACATAGTGTCTAAGAGTGTGTGATAGGCCAGATTAATCCAGGACGTAGGTTCTGGAATGCAGTGTCTGAGAGTGTGGGATAGGCGAGATTAATCCAGACGTTATGGTCTGGAACAAAGTGCCTGAGAGTGTGTATTGGCCGGATTAATCCATGGGTTAGAGTCTGGAACACAGTGTCAGAGAGTTTGGGGTGGCTGGGTCAATCCAGGGGTTAGGGTCTGGAATACGTTGTCTGAGGTTATGGGATAGACCAGATTAATCCAGGGGTTAGTGTCTGGAACACAGTGCGTGAGAGTGTGGGATAGGCTGGAATATTCCAGGGGTTAGGGTCTGGAACACAGTGTCTGAGAGTGTGGGATAGGCTGGATTAATCCAGGGGTTAGGGTCTGGAACACAGTGCCTGACAGTGTCGGATAGGCCAGATTAATACAGGGATTAGAGTCTCGAACACAGTGCCTGAGAGAGAGGGGTTGGCCAGATTAATCCAGGGGTTAGGCTCTGGTATACGATATCTGAAAGTATGGGGGAGGCCAGATTTATCCAGGGTTTAGGGTTTGGAGTACAGTGTCTGATAGCGTGAGGTAGGCCGGATTAATCCATGTGTTATGGTCTGGAACACAGTGCCTGATAACGTGGGATAGGCCAGAATAATCCAGGTGTTAGAGACTGGAACAAAGTGCCCGAGAGTGTGTAGAAGGCCGATTCAATTCAGGGGTTCGGGTCTGGACCACAGAGTGTGAGTGTGGGATAGCCTGGAATATTCCAGGAGTTAGGATTTGAAACGCAGTGCTTGAGAATGTGGGATAGGTCGGATTAATCCAGGGGTTAGTGTCTGGAATACAGTGTCTGAGGGTGTGGGGTCACTGGGTCAATTCAGGGGTTAGGGTCTGGAACAGAATGTTTGAGCATGAGGGATAGGCTGTATTAATGCAGGGGTTAGGGTCTGGAACACAACATTTGAGAGTGTGGGATAGGGTGGATTAATCCAGGGGGTAGGGTCTGGAACACAGTGCCTGAGAGTGTGGGATAGGCAGGATTAATACAGGGATTAGGGTCTGGAAAACAGTGCCAGAGAGTGTGGGGAAGGCCGGATTAGTCCAGTGGTCAGGGTCTGGAACACAGTGTCTGTGAGTGTGGTATAGGCCGGATTAATCCAGGGGTTAGAGTCGGGAACACAGTGAGTGAGAGTGTGGGATAGGCCGGATTAATCCAGGGGGTAGGGTCTGGAACGGAATGTCTGAGAGTGAGGGATAGGCCGGATTAATCCAGGGGATTGGGTCTGGAACACAGTGTCTGAGAGTATGGGATAGGCCGGATTAATCCAGGGGATAGCGTCTGGAACACAGTGTCTGAGAGTGTGGGTGAGGCCGGATTACTCGAGGGGTTAGGTTCAAGAACACAGTGTCTGAGAGTGTGGAATTGGCCGGACTAATCCAGGGGATTGGGTCTGGAACACAATGTCTGAGAGCGTGGGATAGGCCCGGTCAATCCAGGGGTTCGGGTCTGTAAAACAGTGTACGAAATTGTGCGGGAGGGCGGTTAATCCAGGGATTAGGGTCTGGCACACAGTATCTGGCAGTGTCAGATAGGCCGGATTAATCCAGGATTTCGAGTCTGGAACACAGTGGTTGAGAGTGTGGGATAAAGCGGATTAATCCAGGGGTTAGGGTCAGGAACACAGTGTCTAAGAATGTGGGGGAGGCCGGATTAATCCAGGCTTTAGAGTCTGGAACACTGTCCCTGAGATTGTGGGATAGGCTGGATTAATCCAGGTGTTACGGTCTGGAATACGGTGGGTGAGAGTGTGGGATATGCCGGATTAATCCAGGGGTTAGGGTCTGGAACACAGTGCCTGAGAGTGTGGGATAGGCCGGATTAATCGAGGGGTTAGGTTCTGGTATACAAAATCTGAGAATGTGGGGGGAGGCCAGATTAATCCAGGGTTTAGGGTTTGGAATACAGTGTCTGAGAGTGTGGGATAGGCCGGAACATTCCAGGCGTTAGGGTCTAGAATACAGTGTCTGAGAGTTGGGGATAGGCTAGGACAATCCAGGGGTGAGGGTCTGGAACACAGTACCTGAAGGTGTGGGATAGGCTGGATTAATCCAGGGGTTAGGGTCTGGAATACAGAGCCTGAGAGCATGAAATAGTTCGGATTAATCCAGGGGTTAGGATCTGGAACACAGTACCTGAATGTGTGGGATAGGCTGGATTAATCCAGGGGTTAGCGTCTGGAACACAGTGTCTGAGAGTGTGGGATAGGCTGTATTAATGCAGGGGTTAGGGTCTGGAACACAACATTTGAGAGTGTGGGATAGGGTGGATTAATCCAGGGGGTAGGGTCTGGAACACAGTGCCTGAGAGTGTGGGATAGGCAGGATTAATACAGGGATTAGGGTCTGGAAAACAGTGCCAGAGAGTGTGGGGAAGGCCGGATTAGTCCAGTGGTCAGGGTCTGGAACACAGTGTCTGTGAGTGTGGGATAGGCCGGATTAATCCAGGGGTTAGAGTCGGGAACACAGTGAGTGAGAGTGTGGGATAGGCCGGATTAATCCAGGGGGTAGGGTCTGGAACGGAATGTCTGAGAGTGAGGGATAGGCCGGATTAATCCAGGGGATGGGGTCTGGAACACATTGTCTGAGAGTATGGGATAGGCCGGATTAATCCAGGGGATAGGGTCTGGAACACAGTGTCTGAGAGCGTGGGTGAGGCCGGATTACTCGAGGGGTTAGGTTCAAGAACACAGTGTCTGAGAGTGTGGGATAGGCCGGACTAATCCAGGTGATTGGGTCTGGAACACAATGTCTGAGAGCGTGGGATAGGCCCGGTCAATCCAGGGGTTCGGGTCTGTAACACAGTGTACGAGAGTGTGCGGGAGGCCGGTTAATCCAGGGATTAGGGTCTGGCACACAGTATCTGGCAGTGTCAGATGTCCGGATTAATCCAGGATTTCGAGTCTGGAACACAGTGGTTGAGACTGTGGGATAGGCTGGATTAATCCAGGTGTTACGGTCTGGAACACGGTGCGTGAGAGTGTGGGATATGCCGGATTAATCCAGGGGTTAGGGTGTGGAACACAGTGCCTGAGAGTGTGGGATAGGCCGGAATAATCGAGGGGTTAGGTTCTGGTATACAAAATCTGAGAATGTAGGGGGAGACCACATTAATCCAGGGTTTAGGGTTTGGAATACAGTGTCTGAGAGTGTGGGATAGGCCGGAATATTCCAGGCGTTAGGGTCTAGAATACAGTGTCTGAGAGTTGGGGATAGGCTAGGACAATCCAGGGGTGAGGGTCTGGAACACAGTACCTGAAGGTGTGGGATAGGCTGGATTAATCCAGGGGTTAGGGTCTGGAATACAGAGCCTGAGAGCATGAAATAGTTCGGATTAATCCAGGCGTTAGGGTCTGGAACACAGTACCTGAATGTGTGGGATAGGCTGGATTAATCCAGGGGTTAGGGTCTGGAACACAGTAACTGAATGTGTGGGATAGGCTGGATTAATCCAGGGGTTAGTGTCTAGAATACAGTGCCTGAGAGTGTGGAATAGGCCGGATTCATCCAGGGGTTATGTTTGGAACACAGTGCCGGAGAGTATAGTGGCGGTCGGTTTAATGCAGGGATTAGTGTCAGGAACACAGTGTCTGACAGTGTGGGGAGGCTGGATTAATCCAGCGGTTAGGGTCTGGAACACAGTGTCTGAGAGTGTGGGATAGGGCGGATTAATCCTGGGGTTAGGGTCTTGAACACATTGTCTGAGAGTGTGGGATAGGGCGGATTAATCCAGGGGTTTGGTCTGGAACACAGTGCCTGAGAGTGTGGGATGGGCCGGATTCATCCTGGGATTAGAGTCGGGTACACAGTGAGTGAGAGTGTGGGATAGGCCGGATTAATCCAGGGGGTAGGGTCTGGAACGCAATGTCTGAGAGTGAGGGATAGGCCGGATTAATCCAGGGGGTAGGGTCTGGAACACAGTGTCTGAGAGTATGGGACAGGCCGAATTAATCTAGGGGATAGGGTCTGGAACACAGTGTCTGAGAGCGTGGGATAGGCCCGGTCAATCCAGGGGTTCGGGTCTGTAACACAGTGTACAAGAGTGTGCGGGAGGCCGGATTAATCCAGGGATTAGGGTCTGGAACACAGTGTCTGAGAGTGTGTGGAGGGCGGGTCAATCCAGGGGTTAGGGTCTGGAACACATTCTTTGAGCGTGGGATAAACCGGAATATTCCAGGAGTTAGGGTCTGGAACGCAGTGCTTGACAGAGTGGGATAGGTCAAATTAATCCAAAAGTTAGAGTTTGGAATACAGCGCCTGAGAGTGTGGGATAGGCCGGATTAATCCAGAAGTTAGGGTCTGGAATTCAGTGTCTGAGAGTGTGGGGACACCTGGTCGATCCAGGGGTTAGGGTCTGGAACACAGTGTCTTAGCGTGAGGGATAGGCCGGATTAATCCAGGTTTTAAAGTCTGGGACACAGTTTTTGAGAGTTTGGGATAGGCCGGATTAATCCAGCGTTTTCGGTCTGGAATACAGTGACTGCGGGAGTAGGATAGCCCGGATTAATCCAGGCATTATGGTCTGGTACAAAGTGCCGGGAAGTGTGGGGAAAGCCGATTCAATCCCGGGGTTAGAGACTGGAATAAAGTATCTGGGAGTGTGGGATTGTCCGGCTTAATCCAGGGGTTAGCGACTGGAACAAAGTGCATGAGAGTGTGGGGAGACCGGATTATTCCAGGGGTTAGGGTTTGGCCCAAAGTGCTGGTAAGTGTGCGATAGGCTGGATTAATCCAGGGGTTAGGGTCTGGAACAAAGTGCCTGAGAGTGTGGGGAGGCTGGAATAACCCAGGATTTAGGAATTGGAACTCACTGTCTGAGAGTGTGGAATATGTCGGTTCAATCCAATGGTTCGTGTCTGGAACACAGTGGCTGAAAGTGTGGGGTAGGCCAGATTAAACCAGGCATTAGGGTCTGGATAACAGTATCTGAATGTGAGGGATAGGCCGGATTAATCCAGGTGTTAAGGTCTGAGACACAGCGTTTGAGAGTGTGGGATAGGCTGGATTAATGCAGGAGTTATGGTCTGGTACACAGTGCCTGAGAGTGTAAGATAGGCCAGTTCAATCCAGGGTTTCGGGTCTGGAACACAGTGTCTGAGAGTGTGGGATAGGCCGGATTAATCCAGCAGCGTGGGTCTAGAATGCAGTGTCTGCGGGAGTAGGATAGGCCGGATTAATCCAGGGGTTAGGGTCTGGTACAAAGTGCCGGAAAGTGTGGGGAAAGCCTATTCAATTCCGGGATTAGAGTCTGGAACAATGTATCTGGGAGTGTGGGATAGGCCGGATTAATCCAGGCATTAGGGTCTGGAACACAGGGTGTCTGAGAGTGTGGGATAGGCCAGATTAATCCAGGGAATAGGGTCTGGAACAAAGTGCATGAGAGTGTGGGGAGGCTGGAATAATCCAGGGGATAGGGTCTGGAACACAGTGTCTGAGCGTGTGGGGTAGGCCGGATTAATCCAGGGGTTAGGGTCTGGCACAAAGTGTCGGTGAGTGTGGAATAGGCCGGATTAATCCAGTGGTTCGGGTTTGGAACAAAGTGCCTGAGAGTGTGGGGAGAACGGAATAACCCAGGATTTAGGGTCTGGAACTCAGTGTCTGAGAGTGTGGAATAGGCCGTGTCAATGCAGGAGTTAGTGTCTGGAACACAGTAGCTGAAAATGTGGGATAGGCCGGATTAATCCAGGCATTAGGGTCTGGAACGCAGTGTATGAGTGTGTGGGATAGACTCGATTCATCCAGGGGTTAGGGTCTGGCACAAAGTGCGGGAGAGTGTGGGATAGGCCGGATTAAAGTAGGGGTTAGGGTCTGCGTCACAATGCCTCAGAGTGTGGAATAGGCTGGATTAATCCTGTGTTTAGGGTCTCGAACACAGTGCCTGAGAATCTGCGATAGAGCGGATTAATCCAGGGGTTAGTGTTTGGAACACAGTGTCTGAGAGAGTGGGATAGGCCGGAATACTCCAGGGGTTAGGGTCTGGAACACAGTGTCTGAAAGTGTGGGATAGGCCGGATTAATTCAGGGGTTAGGGTCTGGAAGACAGTGTCTGAGAGTGTGGGATAGGCCGGAATACTCCAGGGATTAGGGTCTGGAACACAGTGTCTAAGTGTATGGGAAAGGCCGGAATACTCCAGGGGTTAGGTTCTAGAGCACAGTGTCTGAGAAGTTGGGATAGGCCGGATGAATCCAGGGGATACAGTGTGGAACAAAGTGTCAGTGAGTGTGTGATAGTCCGGATTAATCCAGGGGTTAGGGTCTGGAACAAAGTGTCTAAGAGTGTAGGATAGTCCCGGTCAATCCTGGGGTTAGGATCTGGAACAAAATTTCTGAGAGTGTGGAATCGGTCGGATTAATCCAGGTGTTATGGTCTGGGACACAGCATTTGAGAGTGTGGGATAGGCCGGATTAATGCAGGAGTTATGGTCTGGAACACTGTGCCTGAAAGTGCAGGATAGGTCGGGTCAATCCAGGGGTTTGGGTCCGGAACACAGTGTCTGAGAGTGTGGGAGAGACCGGATTAATCCAGCAGTGTGGGTCTGGAATGCAGTTTCTGCGGGAGTAGGATAGTCCGTATTAATCCAGGGGTTAGGGTCTGGAACAAAGTGCCGGAGAGTATGGGGAAGGCCGATTCAATCCCAGGGTTAGAGTCTGGAATAAGGTATCTGGGAGTGTGGGATATGCCGGATTAATGCAGGCATTAGGGTCTGGAACAAAGGGTGTCTGAGAGTGTGGGATAGGCCGGATTAATCCAGGGGTTAGGGTCTGGAACAAAGTGCATGAGAGTGTGGGGAAGCCGGAAGAACCTGGGATTTAGATTAGGAACTCAGTGTCTGAGCGTGTGGGGTAGGCCGGATTAATCCAGGGGTTAGGGTCTAGGACACAGTGTCTGAGAGGTTGGGGGTAGGCCGGAATGTTCCAGGTGTTAGGGTCCAGAACACAGTGTCTGAGAGTGTGGGATAAACCGGATTAATCCTGGGGTTAGGGTCTGGAACAGAGTGTCTGCGAATGTAGGGTAGGCCAGAATAATCCATAGGTTAGGATCTGGAACACAGTGTCTGAGAGTGTGGGGTAGGCCGGAATAGTCCAGGGGTATGGTCTGGAACACAGCATCTGAGAGTGTGGGATAGGCCGGAATATTCCAGGGGTTAGGTTCTGGAACACAGTGTCTGAGAGTGTGGGATAGGCCGGGGCAATCCAATGGTTAGTGTTTGGAACACAGTCCCTGAGACTGTGGTACAAGCCCGATTAATCCAGGGGTTCGGGTCTGCATCACAGTGCCTCAGAGTGTGAAATGGGCCGGATTAAACCAGGCCTTAGGGTCTCGAACACAGTGCCTGAGAGTCTGGGCGAGGCCTGAATAATCTAGGGGTTAGGGTCTGGAACACAGTGTCTGAGAGGGTGATAGAGGCCGGGTCAATCCAGAGGTTAGAGTCTGGAATGCAGTGTCTGAGAGTGTGGGTTAGGCCGGATTAATCCAGAGGTTAGGGTCTGGAACGCAATGTCTGAGAGTGTGGGATAGGCCAGATTAATCCAGGGGTTAGGGTCTGGATCACAGTGTCAGAGAGTTTGGGGAGGCCGGGTCAATCCAGGGGTTAGGGTCTGGAACACAGTGTGTGAGTGTGGGATAGGCTGGAATATTCCAGGAGTTAGGGTCTGGAACGCAGTGCTTGAGAGAGTGGGATAGGTCGGATTAATCCAGGGGTTAGTGTCTGGAATACAGTGTCTGATCGTGAGGGATAGGCCGGATTTATCCAGGTGTTAGTGTCTCGAACACAGTATCTGAGAGTGTAGGATAGGCCGGGTCAATCCACGGGTTAGGGTCTGGAACACAGCGTCTGAGAGTGTGGGATAGGCTGGAATAACCCATGGGTTAGGGTCTGGAACACAGTATCTGAGAGTGTAGGATAGGCCGGATTAATCCAGGGGTTTGGGACTGGAATAAAGTGTCTGCGGGAGTAGGATAGGCGGGATTAATCCAGGGGTTAGGGTCTGGTACAAAGTCCCGGAAAGTGTGAGGAAGGCCGATTCAATCCCGGGGTAAGAGTCTGGAACAAAGTACCTGGGAGTGTGGAATAGGCTGGGTCAATCCACTGGTTAGTGTCTGGAACACTGTCCAGATAGGCCGGATTAATCCAGGGGTTAGGGTCAGGAACACAGTGCCTGAGGGCGTGGGATAGGCCGGATTAATCCACTGGTTAGTGTCTGGAACACTGTCTCTGAGAGTGTGGGATAGGCCGGAATAATCCAGGGGATAGGGTCTGGACTACAGTGTTTGAGAGTGTGGGATAGGCCGGATTAATCCAGGAGGTAGGGTCTGGAAAACTGTGCCTGAGAGTGTGGGATAGGCTGGATTCATCCAGGGGTTATGTTTGGAACACAGTGCCCGGGAGTATAGTGGCGATCTGTTTAATGCAGGGGTTAGTGTCTGGAACACAGTGTCTGACAGTGTGGGGAGGCTGGATTAATCCAGGGGTTAGGGTCTGGAAAACAGTGTCTGAGAGAGTGGGATAGGCCGGAATAATCCAGGGGTTAGCGTCTGGAACAGAGTGCCTGAGAGTGTGGGATAGGCCGGATTAATCCAGGGGTTACATTCTGGAACACAGTGTCTGAGAGTGTGGGATAGGGCAGATTAATCCAGGGGTTTGTGTCTGGAACACAGTGTCTGAGAGTGTTGGATAGGGCGGATTAATCCAGGGGTTTTGGTCTTGAATACAGTTTCTGAGAATGTGGGCTTGGCCGGATTAATCCAGAGGTTAGGGTCTGGAACACAGTGCCTGAGAGTGTGGGATAGGCCGGATTAATCCAGGGGTTAGGGTCGGGAACACAGTGCCTGAGAGCGTGGGATAGGCCGGATTAATCCAGGGGTTAGAGTCGGGAACACAGTGAGTGAGAGTGTGGGATAGGCCGGATTAATCCAGGGGATTGGGTCTGGAACAGAGTGTCTGAGAGTGTGGGTGAGGCCGGATTACTCGAGGGGTTAGGTTCAAGAACACAGTGTCTGAGAGTGTGGGATAGGCCGGACTAATCCAGGGGATGGGGTCTGGAACACAGTGTCTGAGAGTATGGGATAGGCCGGACTAATCTAGGGGATTGGGTCTGGAACACAGTGTCTGAGAGCGTGGGATAGCCCCGGTCAATCCAGGGGTTTAGGTCTGTAACACAGTGTACGAGAGTGTGCGGGAGGCCGGATTAATCCAGGGATTAGGGTCTGGAACACAGTGTCTGAGAGTTTGGGCTAGGCCGGATTAATCCAGTGTTCAGGGTCTAGAACACGGTGCCTGAAAGACTGGGAGCGGCCGGATTAAACCAGGGGTTAGGGTCTGGAAAACAGTGCCTGAGAGTGTAGGATAGGCCGGATTCATCCAGGGGTTATGTTTGGTACACAGTGCCCGGGAGTATAGTGGCGGTCGGTTTAATGCAGGGGTTAGTGTCTGGAACACAGTGTCTGAGAGTGTGGGTGAGGCTGGATTACTCGAGGGGTTAGGTTCAAGAACACAGTGTCTGAGAGTGTTTGATAGGCCGGATAAATCCAGGGGGTAGGGTCTGGAACACAGTGTCTGAGAGTGTGGGGTAGGCCGGATTAATCTAGGGGATAGGGTCTGGAACACAGTGTACGAGAGTGTGCGGGAGGCCGGATTAATCTCGGGATTAGGGTCTGGAACACAGTGTCTGAGAGTGTGTGGAGGGCGGTTCAATCCAGGGGTTCGGGTCTGGAACACATTCTTTGAGCGTGGGATAAACCGGAATATTCCAGGTGTTAGGGTCTGGAACGCAGTGCTTGACAGAGTGGGATAGGTCAGATTAATCCAAAGGTTAGAGTTTGGAATACAGCGCCTGAGAGTGTGGGATAGGCCGGATTAATCCAGAAGTTAGGGTCTGGAATTCAGTGTCTGAGAGTGTGGGGACCCCTGGTCTATCCAGGGGTTAGGGTCTGGAACACAGTGTCTTAGCGTGACGGATAGGCCGGATTATTCCAGGTTTTAAAGTCTGGGACACAGCTTTTGAGAGTTTGGGATAGGCCGGATTAATCCAGCGTTTTCGGTCTGGAATACAGTGACTGCGGGAGTAGGATAGCCCGGATTAATCCAGGCGTTAGGGTCTGGTAAAAAGTGCCGGAAAGTGTGGGGAAAGCCGATTCAATCCCGGGGTTAGAGACTGGAATAAAGTATCCTGGAGTGTGGGATTGTCCGTCTTAATCCAGGGGTTAGCGTCTGGAACAAAGTGCATGAGAGTGTGGGGAGGCCGGATTATTCCAGGGGTTAGGGTTTGGCCCAAAGTGCTGGTAAATGTGCGATACGCTGGATTAATCCAGGGGTTAGGGTCTGGAACAAAGTGCCTGAGAGTGTTGGGAGGCTGGAATAACCCAGGATTTAGGAATTGGAACTCACTGTCTGAGATTGTGGAATATGTCGGTTCAATCCAATGGTTCGTGTTTGGAACACAGTGGCTGAAAGTGTGGGGTAGGCCGGATTAAACCAGGCATTAGGGTCTGGAACACAGTGTCTGAGCGTGAGGGATAGGCCGGATTAATCCAGGTGTTAAGGTCTGAGACACAGCGTTTGAGATTGTGGGATAGGCTGAATTAATGCAGGAGTTAGGGTCTGGAACACAGTGCCTGAGAGTGTAAGATAGGCCAGTTCAATCCAGGGGTTCGGGTCTGGAACACAGTGTCTGAGAGTGTGGGATAGGCCGGATTAATCCAGCAGTGTGAGTCTAGAATGCAGTGTCTGCGGGAGTAGGTTAGGCAGGATTAATCCAGTGGTTAGGGTCTGGTGCAAAGTGCCGGAAAGTGTGGGGAAGGCCTATTCAATTCCGGAGTTCGAGTCCGGTACAAAGTATCTGGGAGTGTGGAATAGGCTGGGTCAATCCACTGGTTAGTGTCTGGAACACTGTCCAGATAGGCCGGATTAATCCAGGCTTTAGGGTCTGGAACACAGTGCGTGAGAGTGTGGGATATGCTGGATTAATCCAGGGGTTAGTGTCTGGATCACAGTGCCTGAGTGCGTGGGATAGGCCGGATTAATCCACTGGTTAGTGTCTGGAACACTGTTTCTGAGACTGTGGGATAGGCCGGATTACTCCAGGGGTTCGGGTCTGGAACACAGTGCGTGAGAGTGTGGGATAGGCCGGATTAATCCACGGGTTAGGCTCTGGTATACAAAATCTGAGAATGTGGGGGAGGCCAGATTAATCCAGGGTTTAGGGTTTGGAATACAGTGTGTGATGGTGTGAGATAGGCCGGAATATTCCAGGGGTTAGGGTCTAGAATACAGTGTCTGAGAGTTTGGGATAGGCCGGAATAATCCAGGGGATTGGGTCTGGAATACAGTGTTTGAGAGTGTGGGAAAGGACGGATTAATCCAGGGGGTAGGGTCTGGAAAACTGTGCCTGAGAGTGTGGGATAGGCTGGATTCATCCAGGGGTTATGTTTGGAACACAGTGCCCGGGAGTATAGTGGCAGTCGGTTTAATGCAGGGGTTAGTGCCTGGAACACAGTGTCTGACAGTGTGGGGAGGCTGGATTAATCCAGGGGTTAGGGTCTGGAAAACAGTGTCTGAGAGAGTGGGATAGGCCGGACTAATCCAGGGGTTAGCGTCTGGAACAGAGTGCCTGAGAGTGTGGGATAGGCCGGATTAATCCAGGGGTTACATTCTGGAACACAGTGTCTGAGAGTGTGGGATAGGGCAGATTAATCCAGGGGTTTGTGTCTGGAACACAGTGTCTGAGAGTGTTGGATAGGGCGGATTAATCCAGGGGTTTTGGTCTGGAATACAGTTTCTGAGAGTGTGGGCTAGGCCGGATTAATCCAGAGGTTAGGGTCTGGAACACAGTGCCTGAGAGTGTGGGATAGGCCGGATTAATCCAGGGGTTAGAGTCGGGAACACAGTGAGTGAGAGTGTGGGATAGGCCGGATTAATCCAGGGGATTGGGTCTGAAACACAGTGTCTGAGAGTATGGGATAGGCCGGATTAATCCAGGGGATAGGGTCTGGAACACAGTGTCTGAGAGTGTGGGTGAGGCCGGATTACTCGAGGGGTTAGGTTCAAGAACACAGTGTCTGAGAGTGTGGAATTGGCCGGACTAATCCAGGTGATTGGATCTGGAACACAATGTCTGAGAGCGTGGGATAGGCCCGGTCAATCCAGGGGTTCGGGTCTGTAACACAGTGTACGAGAGTGTGGGATAGGCCGGACTAATCCAGGGGATTGGGTCTGGAACACAATGTCTGAGAGTGTGGGATAGGCCGGATTAATCCAGGGGTTAGGGTCTGGAACACAGTGTCTGAGAGTGTGGGATAGGCCGGATTAATCCAGTGGTTAGGGTCTGGAACACAGTACCTGATTGTGTGGGATAGTTCGGATTAATCCAGGGGTTAATGTCTGGAACACAGGAACAGAGAGTTTGGGCTAGGCCGGATTAATCCAGTGGTCAGGGTCTGGAAAACGGTGCCTGAAAGAGTGGGCGAGGCCGGATTAAGACAGGGGTTAGAGTCTTGAAAACAGTGCCTGAGAGTGTGGGATAGGCCAGATTCATCCAGGGGTTATGTTTGGTACACAGTGCCCGGGAGTATAGTGGCGGTCGGTTTAATGCAGGGGTTGTGTCTGGAACACAGTGTCTGAGAGTGTGGGTGAGGCTGGATTACTCGAGGGGTTAGGTTCAAGAACACAGTGTCTGAGAGTGTTTGATAGGCCGGATAAGTCCAGGGGGTTGGGTCTGGAACACAGTGTCTGAGAGTGTGGGTTGGCCGGATTAATCTAGGGGATAGGGTCTGGAACACAGTGTACGAGAGTGTGCGGGAGGCCAGATTAATCCAGGAATTAGGGTCTGGAACACAGTGTCTGAGAGTGTGTGGAGGGCGGGTCAATCCAGGGGTTAGGGTCTGGAACACATTCTTTGAGCGTGGGATAAACCGGAATATTCCAGGAGTTAGGGTCTGGAACGCAGTGCTTGACAGAGTGGGATAGGTCAGATTAATCCAAAGGTTAGAGTTTGGAATACAGCGCCTGAGAGTGTGGGATAGGCCGGATTAATCCAGAAGTTAGGGTCTGGAATTCAGTGTCTGAGAGTGTGGGGACCCCTGGTCTATCCAGGGGTTAGGGTCTGGAACACAGTGTCTTAGCGTGAGGGATAGGCCGGATTAATCCAGGTTTTAAAGTCTGGGACACAGCTTTTGAGAGTGTGGGATAGGCCGGATTAATCCAGCGTTTTCGGTCTGGAATACAGTGACTGCGGGAGTAGGATAGCCCGGATTAATCCAGGCATTATGGTCTGGTACAAAGTGCCGGAAAGTGTGGGGAAAGCCGATTCAATCCCGGGGTTAGAGACTGGAATAAAGTATCCTGGAGTGTGGGATTGTCCGGCTTAATCCAGGGGTTAGCGTCTGGAACAAAGTGCATGAGAGAGTGGGGAGGCCGGATTATTCCAGGGGTTAGGGTTTGGCCCAAAGTGCTGGTAAGTGTGCGATAGGCTGGATTAATCCAGGGGTTAGGGTCTGGAACAAAGTGCCTGAGAGTGTTGGGAGGCTGGAATAACCCAGGATTTAGGAATTGGAACTCACTGTCTGAGAGTGTGGAATATGTCGGTTCAATCCAATGGTTTGTGTCTGGAACACAGTGGCTGAAAGTGTGGGGTAGGCCGGATTAAACCAGGCATTAGGGTCTGGAACACAGTGTCTGAACGTGAGGGATAGGCCGGATTAATCCAGGTGTTAAGGTCTGAGACACAGCGTTTGAGAGTGTGGGATAGTCTGGATTAATGCAGGAGTTAGGGTCTGGAACACAGTGTCTGAGAGTGTAGGATAGGCCAGTTCAATCCAGGGGTTCGGGTCTGGAACACAGTGTCTGAGAGTGTGGGATAGGCCGGATTAATCCAGCAGTGTGGGTCTAGAATGCAGTGTCTGCGGGAGGAGGATAGGCAGGATTAATCCAGTGGTTAGGGTCTGGTACAAAGTGCCGGAAAGTGTGTGGAAGGCCTATTCAATTCCGGAGTTAGAGTCCGGAACAAAGTATCTGGGAGTGTGGGATAGGCCGGATTAATCCAGGCATTGGGGACTGGAACACAGTGTCTGAGAGAGTGGGATAGGTCGGATTAATCCATTGGTTAGGGTCTGGAACACAGTGTCTGAGTGTGTGAGATAGGCCGAATTATTCCAGGGGTTAGGGTCTGGAATACAGTGCCTGAGAATGTGGGATAGGCCGGATTAATCCAGGGGTTAGGGTCTGGAACACAGTACCTGAATGTGTGGGATAGGGTGGATTAATCCAGAGGTTAGGGTCTGGAAAACAGTGCCTGAGAGTGTGGGATAGGCCGGATTCATCCAGGGGTTATGTTTGGAACACAGTGCCCGAGCGTATATTGGCGGTCGGTTTAATGCAGGGGTTTGAGTCTGGAACACAGTGTGTGACAGTGTGGGGAGGCTGGATTAATCCAGGGGTTAGGGTCTGGAACACAGTGTCTGAGAGAGTGGGATAGGCCGGAATAATCCAGGGGTTAGCGCCTGGAACACAGTGCCTGAGAGCGTGGGATAGGCCGGATTAATCCAGGGGTTACGTTCTGGAACACAGTGTCTGAGAGTGTGGGATAGGCCGGGTATATCCGGGGGTTAGAGTCTGGAACACAGTGTCTGAGAGTGTGGGAAAGGGCGGATTAATCCAGGGGTTTGGGTCGGGAACACAGTGCCTGAGAGCGTGGGATAGGTCGGATTAATCCAGGTGTTAGAGTCGGGAACACAGTGAGTGAGAGTGTGGGATAGGCCGGATTAATCCAGAAGTTAGGGTCTGGAATTCAGTGTCTGAGAGTGTGTGGACACCTGGTCGATCCAGGGGTTAGGGTCTGGAACACAGTGTCTTAGCGTGAAGGATAGGCCGGATTAATCCAGGTTTTAAAGTCTGGGACACAGCTTTTGAGAGTGTGGGATAGGATGGATTAATGCAGGAGTTAGGGTCTGGAACACAGTGTCTGGGAGTGTAGGATAGGCCAGTTCAATCCAGGGGTTCGGGTCTGGAACACAGTATCTGAGAGTGTGGGATAGGCCGGATTAATCCAGCAGTGTGGGTCTAGAATGCAGTGTCTGCGGGAGTAGGATAGGCCAGATTAATCCAGTGGTTAGGGTCTGGTACAAAGTGCCGGAAAGTGTGGGGAAGGCCTCTTCAATTCCGGAGTTAGAGTCCGGAACAAAGTATCTGGGAGTGTGGGATAGGCCGGATTAATCCAGGCATTAGGGTCTGGAACACAGGGTGTCCGGGAGTGTGGGATAGGCCGGATTAATCCAGGATATCGGGTCTGGAACACAGGGTGTCTGAGATTTTATGATAGGCCGGATTAATCCAGTGCTTAGGGTCTGGCACAAAGTGTCGGTGAGTGTGGGATAGGCCGGATTAATCCAGGGGTTCGGGTTTGGAACAAAGTGCCTGAGAGTGTGGGGAGAACGGAATAACCCAGGATTTAGGGTCTGGAACTCAGTGTCTGAGAGTGTGGAATAGGTTGGATTAATCCATGGGTTAGGGTCTGGAACACATTGGCTGAGAATGCGGGATATTCCGGATTAATTCATTGGTTAGGGTCTGGAACACAGTATCTGAGAGTGTGGGATAGGCCAGGTCAATCCATGGGTTAGGGTCTCGAACACAGTGTCTCAGAGTGTAGGATAGGCCGGATAATCCGGGGGTTAGGCTCTGGAAAACAGTGTCTGAGAGTGTGGGATAGGCCGGGTCAATCCAGGGGTTAGTGTCTGGAACACAGTGCCTGAGAGTGTGGGATAGGCCGGGTTAATCAAGGGGTTAGTGTCTGGAATACAGTGTCTGAGAGAATGGGACAGGCCCGGTCAATCCAGGGGTTACATTCTGGAACAAAATGTCTGAGAGTGTTGGATTAGTCAGATTAGTCAAGGGGTTAGGGTCTGGAACACAGCGCATGAGAGAGTGGGATAGTCGGGATTAATACAGGAATTAGGGTCTGTGACACTGTCCCTGAGAGTGTGGGATAGGCCAGATTAATCCAGGAGTTAGAGTCGGGAACACAGTACCTGAGAGTGTGGGATAGGCCGGAGTAATGTAGGGGTTAGGGTCTGGAACACAATGTCTTAGATTATGGGATAGGCCGGATTAATCCAGGAGTTTGTGTCTGGAATATAGTAATTGTGAGAGTGGGGTAGGTCGGAATAATCCAGAGGTTAGTGTCTGGAACACGTGTCTGAGGGTGTGGGATAGGCCAGATTTATCCAAGGGCTAGAATCTGGAATACAGTGTCTGGGATAGGCGGGATTAATCCAGACGTTAGGTTCTGGAATACAGTGCCTGAGAGGGTGTATTGGCCGGATTAATCCATGGGTTAGGGACTGGAACACAGTGTCAGAGAGTTTGGGGTGGCTGGGTCAATAAAGGGGTTAGGGTCTGGAACACATTGTGTGAGAGTGGGATAAACCGGAATATTCCAGGAGTTAGGGTCTGGAACGCAGTGCTTGAGAGAGTGGGATAGGTCAGATTAATCCAAAGGTTAGAGTCTGGAATACAGTGCCTGAGAGTGTGGGGACACCGGGTCTATCCAGGGGTTAGGGTCTGGAATACAGTGATTTAGCGTGAGGGATAGGCCGGATTTATCCAGGTGTTAAAGTATGGGACACAGCGTTTGAGAATGTGGGATAGGCTGGATTAATGCAGGAGTTAGGGTCTGGAACACAGTGTCTGAGAGTGTAGGATAGGCCGGATTAATCCAGCGATTTCGGTCTGGAATACAGTGACTGCGGGAGTAGGATAGGCCGGATTAATCCAGCGGTTTCGGTCTGGAATACAGTGACTGTGGGAGTAGGATAGGCCGGATTAATCCAGGCGTTAGGGTCTGGTACAAAGTGCTGGAAAGTGTGGGGAAGACCGATTCAATCCCGGGATTAGAGACTGGTATAAAGTATCTGGGAGTGTGGGACAGGCCGGTTTAATCAAGGCATTATTTTCTGGAACAAATTGCATGAGAGTGTGGGGTGGCCAGAATAATCCAGGGGTTAGGGTCAGGAACACAGTGTCTGAGAGTGTGGGATAGGTCGGATTAATCCAGGGGTTAGGGTTTAGAATAAAGTGCCTGAGAGTGTGGGGAGGCTGGAATAACCCAGGATTTAGGAATTGGAACACAGTGTCTGAGAGTGTGGGATAGGCCGGGTCAATCCAGGGGTTAGAGTCTGGAACACAGTGTCTGAGAGTGTGGGATAGGGCGGATTAATCCAGGGGTTAGGGTTGGGAACACAGTGATTGAGAGTGTGGGATAGGCCGGATTAATCCAGGGGGTAGGGTCTGGAACACAGTGCCTGAGAGTGTGGGATAGGCCGGACTAATCGAGGTGATTGGGACTGGAAAACAATGTCTGAGAGTATGGGATAGGCCGGATTAATCTCGGGGATAGGGTCTGGAACACAGTGTCTGAGAGCGTGGGATAGCCCCAGTCAATCCAGGGGTTCGGGTCTGTAACACAGTGTACGAGAGTGTGCGGGAGGCCAGATTAATCCAGGGATTAGGGTCTGGAACACAGTGTCTGAGAGTGTGGGACTGGCCGGATTAATCCAGGGGTTAGGGTCTTGAATACAGTGCCTGAGAGCATGGGATAGTTCGGATTAATCCAGGGGTTAATGTCTGGAACACAGGGCCTGAGATGTGTGGGCTAGGCCGGATTAATCCAGTGGTCAGGGTCTGGAACACGGTGCCTAAGAGAGTGGGATAGGCCGGATTAATCCAGTGGTTAGGGTCTGGAAAACAGTGCCTGAGATTGTGGGATAGGCCGGATTCATCCAGGGGTTATGTTTGGAACACAGTGCCTGGGAGTATAGTGGCGGTCGGTTTAATGAAGGGGTTAGTGTCTGGAACACAGTGTCTGACAGTGTGGGGAGGCTGGATTACTCGAGGGGTTAGGTTCAAGAATACAGTGTCTGAGAGTGTGGGATAGGCAGGACTAATCCAGGGGATTGGGTCGGGAACACAGTGTCTGAGAGTATGGGATAGGCCGGATTGATCTCGGGGATAGGGTCTGGAACACAGTGTCTGAAAGCGTGGGATAGGCCCGGTCAATCCAGGGGTTCGGGTCTGTAACACAGTGTACGAGAGAGTGCGGGAGGCCGGATTAATCCAGGAATTAGGGTCTGAACACAGTGTCTGAGAGTGTGTGGAGGGCGGGTCAATCCAGGGGTTAGGGTCTGGAACACATTCTTTGAGAGTGGGATAAACCGGAATATTCCAGGAGTTAGGGTCTGGAACGCAGTGATTGACAGAGTGGGAAATGTCAGATTAATCCAAAGGTTAGAGTTTGGAATACAGCGCCTGAGAGTGTGGGATAGGCCGGATTAATCCAGAAGTTAGGTCTGGAATTCAGTGTCTGAGAGTGTGGGGACACCTGGTCGATCCAGGGGTTAGGGTCTGGAACACAGTGTCTTAGCGTGAGGGATAGGCCGGATTAATCCAGGTTTTAAAGTCTGGGACACAGTTTTTGAGAGTGTGGGATAGGCCGGATTAATCCAGCGTTTTCGGTCTGGAATACAGTGACTGCGGGAGTAGGCTAGCCCGGATCAATCCAGGCATTACGGTCTGATACAAAGTGCCGGAAAGTGTGGGGAAAGCCGATTCAATCCCGGGGTTAGAGACTGGAATAATGTATCTGGGAGTGTGGGATTGTCCGGCTTAATCCAGGGATTAGCGTCTGGAACAAAGTGCATGAGTGTGGGGAGACCGGATTATTCCAGGGGTTAGGGTTTGGCCCAAAGTGCTGGTAAGTGTGCGATAGGCTGGATTAATCCAGGGGTTAGGGTCTGGAACAAAGTGCCTGAGAGTGTGGGGAGGCTGGAATAACCCAGGATTTAGGAATTGGAACTCACTGTCTGAGAGTGTGGAATAGGTCGGTTCAAGCCAATGGTTCGTGTCTGGAGCACAGTGGCTGAAAGTGTGGGGTAGGCCGGATTAAACCAGGCATTAGGGTCTGGAACACAGTGTCTGAGCGTGAGGGATAGGCCGGATTAATCCAGGTGTTAATGTCTGAGACACAGCGTTTGAGAGTGTGAGATAGGCTGGATTAATGCAGGAGTTAGGGTCTGGTACACAGTGTCTGAGAGTGTAGGATAGGCCAGTTCAATCCAGGGGTTCGGGTCTGGAACACAGTGTCTGAGAGTGTGGGATAGGCCGGATTAATCCAGCAGTGTGGGTCTCGAATGCAGTGTCTGCGGGAGTAGGATAGGCTGGATTAATCCAGTGGTTAGGGTCTTGTACAAAGTGCCAGAAAGTGTGGGGAAGTCCTATTCAATTCCAGAGTTAGAGTCCGGAACAAAGTATCTGGGAGTGTGGGATAGGCCGGATTAATCCAGGGGTTCGGGTCTGGAACACAGGGTGTCTGAGAGTTTATGATAGGCCGGATTAATCCAGTGTTTAGGGTCCGGCACAAAGTGTCGGTGAGTGTGGGATAGGCCAGATTAATCCCGGGGTTCGGGTTTGGAACAAAGTGCCTGAGAGTGTGGGGAGAATGGAATAACCCAGGATTTAGGGCCTGGAACTCAGTGTCTGAGAGTGGAATAGGTCGGATTAATCCATGGGTTAGGGTCTGGAATACTTTGGCTGAGCATGTGGGATATGCAGGATTAATCCATGGGTTAGGGTCTGGAACACAGTATCTGAGAGTGTGGGATAGGCCAGGTCAATCCATGGATTAGGGTCTCAAAAACAGTGTCTCAGAGTGTAGGATAGGCCGGATTAATCCAGCGGTTTGGGACTGGAATAAAGTGTCTGCGGGAGTAGGATAGGCGGGATTAATCCAAGGGTTAGCGTCTGGTACAAAGTACCGGAAAGAGTGAGGAAGTCTGATTCCATCCCGGGGTAAGAGTCTGGAACAAAGTACCTGGGAGGGTGGAATAGGCTGGCTCAATCCACTGGTTAGTGTCTGGAACACTGTCCCTGAGACTGTGGGATAGGCCTGATTAATCCAGGGGTTAGGCATTGGAAAACAGTGTCTGAGGGTGTGGGATAGGCCGGGTCAATCCAGGGGTTAGTGTCTGGAACAAAGTGCCTGAGAGAGTGGGATAGGCCGGATTAATCCAGGGGTTAGGGTGTGGAACACAATGTCTGAGAGTGTGGAATAGGCTGGGTCAATCCAATGATTAGTGTCTGCGACACAGTCCCCGAGACTGGGATAGGCCGGATTAATCCAGGGGTTAGGGTCTGGATCACAGTGTCTGAGAGTGTGGGGTAGGCCGGGTCAATCCAATGGTTAGTGTCTGGAACACAGTGCCTGAGAGTGTGGGATAGGCCGGGTTAATCAAGGGGTTAGTGTCTGGAATACAGTGTCTGAGAGAGTGGGACAGGCCCAGTCAATCCAGGGGTTACATTCTGGAACAAAATGTCTGAGAGTGTTGGATTGGTCAGATTAGTCAATGGGTTAGGGTCTGGAACACAGTGCCTGAGAGAGTGGGATAGTCGGGATTAATACAGGAATTAGGGTCTGTGACACTGTGCCTGAGAGTGTGGGATAGGCCAGATTAATCCAGGAGTTAGAGTCGGGAACACAGTACCTGAGAGTGTGGGATAGGCCGGAGTAATGCAGGGATTAGGGTTTGGAACACAATGTCTTAGATTATGGGATAGGCCGGATTAATCCAGGAGTTTGTGTCTGGAATATAGTAATTGTGAGAGTGGGGTAGGTCGGAATAATCCAGAGGTTAGTGTCTGGAACACGTGTCTGAGGGTGTGGGATAGGCCAGATTTATCCAAGGGCTAGGATCTGGAATACAGTGTCTGGGATAGGCGGGATTAATCCAGACGTTAGGGTCTGGAACACAGTGCCTGAGAGGGTTTATTGGCCGGGTCAATCCAGGGGTTAGTGTCTGGAATACAGTGTCAGAGAGTGTGTATTGGCCGGATTAATCAATGGGTTAGGGACTGGAACACAGTGTCAGAGAGTTTGGGGTGGCTGGGTCAATCCAGGGGTTTGGGACTGGAACACATTGTGTGAGCGTGGGATAAACCGGAATATTCCAGGAGTTAGAGTCTGGAATACAGTGCCTGAGAGTGTGGGGACACCGGGTCTATCCAGGGGTTAGGGTCTGCAACACAGTGTTTTAGAGTGAGGGATAGGCCGGATTTATCCAGGTTTTAAAGTATGGGACACAGCGTTTGAGAGTGTGGGATAGGCTGGATTGATGCAGGGGTTAGGGTCTGGAACACAGTGCCTGAGAGTGTAGGATAGGCCGGATTAATCCAGCGGTTTCGGTCTGGAATACAGTGACTGTGGGAGTAGGATAGGCCGGATTAATCCAGGCGTTAGGGTCTGGTACAAAGTGCTGGAAAGTGTGGGGAAGGCCGATTCAATCCCGGGGTTGGAGACTGGAATAAAGTATCTGGGAGTGTGGGATAGGCCGGTTTAATCAAGGCATTAGTTTCTGGAACAAAGTGCATGAGAGTGTGGGGATGCCAGAATAATCCAGGGGTTAGGGTCAGGAACACAGTGTCTGAGAGTGTGGGATAGGCCGGATTAATCCAGGGGTTAGGGTTTAGAACAAAGTGCCTGAGAGTGTGGGGAGGCTGGAATAACCCAGGATTTAGGGATTGGAACTCACTGCCTGAGAGTGTGGGATAGGTCGGGTCAATCCAATGGTTACTGTCTGGAACACAGTGGCTGGGAGTGTGTGGTAGGCCGCATTAATCCAGGGGATAAGGTCTGGGACACAGCGTTTGAGAGTGTGGGATTGGCTGGATTAATGCAGGAGTTAGGGTCTGGAACACAGTGTCTGAGAGTGTAGGATAGGCCAGGTCAATCCAGGGGTTCGGGTCTGGAACACAGTGTCTGAGAGTGTGGGATAGGCCGGATTAATCCAGCAGTGTGGGTCTCGAATGCAGTGTCTGCGTGAGTAGGATAGGCTGGATTAATCCAGTGGTTAGGGTCTGGGACACAGCGTTAGAGAGTGTGAGATAGGCAGGATTAATGCAGGAGTTAGTGTCTGGAACACAGTGGCTGAGAGTGTGGGGTAGGCCGGATTAATCCAGGCATTAGGGTCTGGAATGCAGTGTCTGAGAGTGTGGGATAGACTCGATTCATCAAGGGATTCGGGTCTGGCACAAAGTGACGGAGGTTGTGGGATAGGCCCGATTAATCTAGGGATTAGGGTCTGCATCACAGTGCCTCAGATTGTGGAATAGGCCGGATTAATCCTGCGTTTCGGGGATCGAACACAATGCCTGAGAATCTGCGATAGACCGGATGAATCCAGAGGTTAGCGTCTGGAACACAGTGTCTGAGAGTGTGGGTTAGGCCAGATTAATCCAGGGGTCAGTGTCTGGAACACAGTGTCTGAGAGTATGGGATAGGCTGGAATACTCCAGGAGTTAGGTTCTAGAACACAGTGTCTCAGAAGATGGGATAGGCTGGATTAATCCAGGGGTTAAGATCTGGAACACAGTGTTTTAGCGTGAGGGATAGGCCGGATTTATCCAGGTGTTAAAGTCTGGGACACAGCGTTTGAGAGTGTGGGATAGGCTGGATTAATGCAGGGGTTAGGGTCTGGAACACAGTGTCTGAGAGTGTAGGATAGGCCGGATTAATCCAGCGGTTTCGGTCTGGAATACAGTGACTGTGGGAGTAGGATAGGCCGGATTAATCCAGGCGTTAGGGTCTGGTACAAATGGTGGAAAGTGTGGGGAAGGCCGATTCAATCCCGGGGTTGGAGACTGGAATAAAGTATCTGGGAGTGTGGGATAGGCCGGTTTAATCAAGGCATTAGTTTCTGGAAGAAAGTGCATGAGAGTGTGGGGAGGCCAGAATAATCCAGGGGTTAGGGTCAGGAACACAGTGTCTGAGAGTGTGGGATAGGCCGGATTAATCCAGGGGTTAGGGTTTAGAACAAAGTGCCTGAGAGTGTGGGGAGGCTGGAATAACCCAGGATTTAGGGATTGGAACTCACTGCCTGAGAGTGTGGGATAGGTCGGGTCAATCCAATGGTTACTGTCTGGAACACAGTGGCTGGGAGTGTGTGGTAGGCCGCATTAATCCAGGGGATAAGGTCTGGGACACAGCGTTTGAGAGTGTGGGATAGGCTGGATTAATGCAGGAGTTAGGGTCTGGAACACAGTGTCTGAGAGTGTAGGATAGGCCAGGTCAATCCAGGGGTTCGGGTCTGGAACACAGTGTCTGAGAGTGTGGGATAGGCCGGATTAATCCAGCAGTGTGGGTCTCGAATGCAGTGTCTGCGTGAGTAGGATAGGCCGGATTAATCCAGGTGTTAAGGTCTGGGACACAGCGTTAGAGAGTGTGAGATAGGCAGGATTAATGCAGGAGTTAGTGTCTGGAACACAGTGGCTGAGAGTGTGGGGTAGGCCGGATTAATCCAGGCATTAGGGTCTGGAACGCAGTGTCTGAGAGTGTGGGATATACTCGATTCATCAAGGGAATCGGGTCTTGCACAAAGTGTCGGAGGGTGTGGGATAGGCCCGATTAATCTAGGGATTAGGGTCTGCATCACAGTGCCTCAGATTGTGGAATACGCCAGATTAATCCTGCGTTTCGGGGATCGAACACAATGCCTGAGAATCTGCGATAGACCGGATGAATCCAGAGGTTAGCGTCTGGAACACAGTGTCTGAGAGTGTGGGATAGGCCAGATTAATCCAGGGGTTAATGTCTGGAACACAGTGTCTGAGAGTATGGGATAGGCCGGAATACTCCAGGGGTTAGGTCCTAGAACACGGTGTCTCAGAAAATGGGATAGGCCGGATTAATCCAGGGGTTAGGAACTGGAACGCAATGTGTGAGAGTGTGGAATAGGCCGGATTAATCCAGGGGCTAGGGTCTGGAACACAGTGTCTGAGAGTGTGGGGGAGGCCGGATTACTCAAGGGGTTAGGTTCTAGAACACAGTGTCTGAGAGTGTGGGATAGGCTGGATTAAACCAGGGGATACAGTCTGGAACACAGTGTCTGAGAGTATGGGATTGGCTGGATTAATCTAGGGGATAAGGTCTGGAATAAAGTGTCTGAGAGCGTGGGATAGGCCCGGTCAATCCAGGGGTTCGGATCTGTAACACAGTGTACGAGAGTGTGCGGGAGGCCGGATTAATCCAGGGATTAGGGTCAGGAACACAGTGCCTGAGAGTGTGGGATGGCCCGGTTTAATCCACGGGTTAGGATCTAGAACACAATGTCTGAGACAGTGGGATAAACCGGATTAATACAGGAATTAGGGTCTGGAACAGAGTGCTTGAAAATGTAGGATAGGCCAGATTAATCCAGGGGTTAGGGTCGGGAACTCAGTGCCTGTGAGTGTGGTATAGGCCGGATTAATGCAGGGGTTAGGATCTAGAACACAATGTCTGAGATTGGGGGATAGGCTGGATTAATCCAGGGCTTTGTGTCTGGAATATAGTACTTGTGAGTGTGGGGTAGTTCGGAATAATCCAGGGGTTGGTGTCTGGTACATGTGTCTGAGAGTGTGGGATAGGCTAGGTTTATCCAAGGGCTAGGCTCTGGAATACAGTGTCTGCGAGTGTGGGATAGGCTGCATTAATCCAGATGTTAGGGTCTGGAACACAGTCCCGGGAGGGTGTATTGGCCGGATTAATCCATGGGGTAGGGTCTGGAACACAGTGTCAGAAAGTTTGGGGAAGCTGGGTAAATCCAGGGGTTATGGTCTGGAACACAGTGTCTGAGAGTGTTGGATAGGCCGGATTAATCCAGGGTTTAGAGCCTGGAACACAGTGTCTCAGAGTGTGGGATAGGCCAGATTAATCCAGGGATTAGCGTCTGGAAAACAGTGTCTGAGAGAGTGGGATAGGCCGGATTAATACAGGAATTAGGGTCTGTGACACTGTGCCTGAGAGTGTGGGATAGGCCAGATTAATCCAGGAGTTAGGGTCGGGAACACAGTGACTGAGAGTGTGGGATTGTCTGGAGTAATGCAGGGGTTAGGGTCTGGAACACAATGTCTTAGATTATGGGATAGGCCGGATAAATCCAGGACCTTGTTTCTGGAATACAGTAATTGTGAGAGAGGGGTAGGTCAGAATAATCCAGGGGTTAGTGTCTCGAACATGTGTCTGAGGATGTGGGATAGGCCAGATTTATCCAAGGGCTCGGATCTGGACTACAGTGTCTGGGATAGGCGGGATTAATCCAGATGTTAGGGTCAGGAACACAGTGCCTGAGAGGGTGTATTGGCCGGGTCAATCAAGGGGTTAGAGCCTGGAATACAGCGTCTGAGAGCGTGGGATACGCCGGTCAATCCAGCGGTTACATTCTGGAACACAGTGTCTAAAAGTGTTGGATAGGCCGGATTACTCCAGGAATTAGGGTCTGGAACTCAGAGCCTGAGAGTGTGTATTGGCCGGATTATTCCAGGGGTTAGGGTCTGGAACAAAGAGGCTGAGAGTGTGGGAGAGGCCGGATTAATCCAGGGGTGAGTGCCTGGAACACAGTGTCTGAGAGTATGGGATAGGTCCGGTCTATCCAGGGGTTACTCACTGGAACACAGTGTCTGAGATAGTGGGATATGTCGGATTAACCCAGGGGTTAGGGTCTGGAACACAGTGTCCGAGAGTGTGGGGGAGGCCGGATTAATCCAGGTGTGAGGGTCTGGAACTTGGTGTCTGAGAGTGTGGGGAGAGCAGGTTAATCCAGCGGTCAGGGTCCGGAACACATTGTGTGAGAGTGGGATAAACCGGAATATTCCAGGAGTTAGGGTCTGGAACGTAGTGCTTGAGAGAGTGGAATAGGTCAGATTAATCCAAAGGTTAGAGTCTGGAATACAATGCCTGAGAGTGTGGGGACACCGGGTCTATCCAGGGGTTAGGGTCTGGAACACAGTGTGTTAGCGTGAGTGATAGGCCAGATTAATCCAGGTGTTAAAGTCTGGGACACAGCGTTTGAGAGTGTGGGATAGGCTGAATTAATGCAAGAGTTAGGGGCTGGAACACAGTGTCTGAGAGTGTAGGATAGGCCGGATTAATCCAGCGGTTTCGGTCTGGAATACAGTGACTGCGGGAGTAGGATAGGCCGGATTAATCCAGGCGTTAGGGTCTGGTACAAAGTGCTGGAAAGTGTGGGGAAGGCCGATTCAATCCCGGGGTTAGAGACTGGAATAAAGTATCTGGGAGTGTGGGATAGGCCGGATTAATCAAGGCATTAGGGTCTGGAACACAGTGTCTGAGAGTATTGGATAGGCCAGTTTAAACCAGGGGTTAGCGTCTGGAAAAAAGTGCATGAGAGTGTGGTGAGGGCAGAATAATCCAGGGGTTAGGGTCTGGAACACAGTGTCTGAGAGTGTGGTATAAACCAGATTAATTCAGAGATTAGGGTCAGGCCCAATGTGCTGTTAAGTGTGGGATAGGCCGGATTAATCCAAGGGTTAGGGTTTGGAACAAAGTGCCTGAGAGTGTGGGGAGGCTGGAATAACCTAGGATTTAGGGATTGGAACTCACTGTCTGAGTGTGTGGAATAGGCCGGGTCAATCCAATGGTTAGTGTCTGGAACACAGTGGCTGAGAGTGTGTGGTAGGCCGGATTAATCCAGGGGTTCGGGTCTGGAACACAGTGTCTGCGAGTGTGGGATAGACTCGATTCATCCAGGGGTTAGAGTCTGGCACAAAGTGCCGGAGGGTGTGGCATAGACCGGATTAATCCAGGGGTTAGTGTTTCGAAAACAGTGTCTGAGAGTGTGGGATAGGCCAGATCAATCCAGGGGTTAGTGTGTGGAACACAGTGTCTGAGATTATGGGATATGCCGGAATACTCCAGGAGTTAGGTTCTAGAACACAGTGTATCAGAAGGTGGGATAGGCCGGATTAATCCAGGGGCTCGGGTCTGGAACGCAGTGTCTGAGAGTGTGGGGGAGGCCGGATTACTCGGGGGGTTAGGTTCTAGAAACAGTGTGTGAGATTGTGGGATAGGGCGGATTAATCCAGGGGATACAGTCTGGAACACAGTGTCTGAGAGTATGGGAAAGGCCGGATTAATTTTGGGGACAGGGGCTGGAAAACAGTGTCTGAGAGCGTGGGATAGGCTCGGTCAATCCAGGGGTTCGGGTCTGTAACACAGTGTCCGAGAGTGTGCGGGAGGCCAGATTAATCCAGGGATTAGGGTCTGGAACAGAGTGCCTGAGAGTGTGGGATAGGCCGGATTAATCCAGGGGTTATGGTCGGGAACACAGTGCCTGTGAGTGTGGATAGACGGATTAATGCAGGGGTATGGGTCTGTAACACAGTGTCTGAGAGTGTGGGATAGGCCGGATTAGTCCAGGGGTTCGAGCCTGGAACACAGTGTCTGACAGCGTGGGTTGGCCAGATTAATCCAGGGGTTCGGGTCTGTAACGCAGTGTCCGAGAGTGTGCGGGAGCCCGGATCTATCCAGGTATTAGGGTCTGGAATACAGTGTCTGAGATGTGGGGAGAGTGGGTCAATCCAGCGGTTAGGATCTGGATTACATTGTCTGAGTTTATGGGATAGACCGGATTAATCCAGGGGTGAGGGTCTCGAACACATTGTGTGAGAGTGGGATAAACTGGAATATTCCAGGAGTTAGGGTCTGGAACGCAGTGCTTGACAGAGTGGGATAGGTCAGAACAATCCAAAGGTTCGGGTCTGGAATACAGTGCCTGAGAGTGAGGGGACACCGGGTCTATCCAGGCATTAGGGTCTGGAACACAGTGTTTTAGCGTGAGTGATAGGCCAGATTAATCCAGGTGTTAACGTCTGGGACACAGCATTTGAGAGTGTAGGATAGGCCGGATTAATCCAGCGGTTTCGGTGTGGAATACAGTGACTGCGGGAGTAGGATATGCCGGATTAATCCAGGGGTTAGGGTCTCGAACACATTGTGTGAGAGTGGGATAAACTGGAATATTCCAGGAGTTAGGGTCTGGAACGCAGTGCTTGACAGAGTGGGATAGGTCAGAACAATCCAAAGGTTCGGGTCTGGAATACAGTGCCTGAGAGTGAGGGGACACCGGGTCTATCCAGGCATTAGGGTCTGGAACACAGTGTTTTAGCGTGAGTGATAGGCCAGATTAATCCAGGTGTTAACGTCTGGGACACAGCATTTGAGAGTGTAGGATAGGCCGGATTAATCCAGCGGTTTCGGTGTGGAATACAGTGACTGCGGGAGTAGGATATGCCGGATTAATCCAGGGGTTAGGGTCTGGTACAAAGTGCCGGAAAGTGTGGGGAAGGCCGATTCAAACCCGGGGTTAGAAACTGGAATAAAGTATCTGGGAGTGAGGGATAGGCCGGATTAATCCAGGCATTAGGGTCTGGAACACAGTGTCTGAGAGTGTGGGATAGGCCGGATTAATCCAGGCATTAGGGTCTGGAACACAGTGTCTGAGAGTGTGGGATAGGCCGGATTAATTCAGGGGTTAGGGTCAGGCCCAAAATGCTGTTAAATGTGGGATAGGCCGTGTTAATCCAGGGGTTAGGGTTTGGAACAAAGTGCCTGTGAGTGTGGGGAGGCTGGAATAACCCAGGATTTAGGGATTGGAACTCACTGTCTGAGAGTGTGGAATAGGTCGGTTCAATCCAATGGTTAGTGTCTGGAACACAGTGGCTGAGAGTGTGGGATAGGCCGGATTAATCCCGGTGTTAAGGGCTGGGACACAGTGTCTGAGAAGGTGGGATAGGCCGGATTAATGCAGGAATTAGGGTATGGAACACAGTGTCTGAGAGTGTAGGATAGGCCAGGTCAATCCAGGGGTTCGGGTCTGGAACACAGTGTCTGAGAGTGTGGGATAGGCCGGATTAATCCCGGTGTTAAGGGCTGGGACACAGTGTCTGAGAAGGTGGGATAGGCCGGATTAATGCAGGAATTAGGGTATGGAACACAGTGTCTGAGAGTGTAGGATAGGCCAGGTCAATCCAGGGGTTCGGGTCTGGAACACAGTGTCTGAGAGTGTGCGATAGGCCGGATTAATCCAGCCGTGTGGATCTGGAATGCAGTGTCTGCGGGAGTAGGATAGGCCGGATTAATCCAGGTGTTAGGGTCTGGAACACAGTGGCTGAGAGTGTGGGATACGCCAGTTCAATCCAGGGGTTCGGGTCTAGAACACAGTGTCTGAGACTGTGGGATAGGCCGGATTAATCCAGGCATTAGGTTCTGGAACACAGTGTCTGAGAGTGTGGGATTGGCGGGATGAATACAGCAGTGTGGGTCTGGAATGCAGTGTGTGCAGAAGTAGGATAGGCCGGATTAAACCAGGGGTTAGGGTCTGGTACAAAGTGCCGCAAAGTGTGGTGAAGGCCGATTCAATCCCAGGGTTAGAGTCTGGAACAAGGTATCTGGGAGTGTTGGATAGGCCGGATTAACCCAGGTGTTAGGATCTGGAAAAAATTGCTTGAGAGTGTGGGGAGGCCGGATTAACCAGGGGTTAGGGTCTACAATACAGTGTCTGAGAGTGTTGGATAGGCCGGATTAATCCAGGTGTTAGGATCTGGAAAAAAGTGCATGAGAGTGTGGGGAGGCCGGAATAATCCAGGGGTTAGGGTCTGGAACACAGTGTCTGAGAGTGTGGGGTAGGGCGGATTAATCCAGGGGTTAGGGTCTGGAACACAGTGTCTGAGAGTGTGGGATAGGCCGGATTAATCCAGGGGTTAGGGTCTGGAACAGAGTGTCTGAGAGTGTGGGGTAGGGCGGATTAATCCTGGGGTTAGGGTCTGGAACAAAGTGCCGGAGATTGTGAGATAGACCAGATTAATCCAGGGGCTAGTGTCTGGTTACATTGTCTGAGAGTATGGGATAGGCCGGATTAATTTAATGTCTGAGAGTGTAGGATAGGCCAGGTCATTCCAGGGGTTAGGGCCGGGAACACAGTGTCTGAGAGTGTGGGATAGGCCAGGTCTATCCAGGGGTTACGCACTGGAACATAATGTCTAAGAGTTTGGGATCGGTCGGATTAATGCAGGTGTTAGGGTCTGTAACACTGTGTCCGAGAGTGTGGGATAGGCCGGCCTAATCCAGGGTTCGGGTCTGGAACACAGTGATTGAGAGTGTGGGATAGGCCAGCTTAGTCTAGGGGTTAGGGTTGGAACACAGCGCCTGAGAGTGTGGGACATGCCGGATTAATCCAGGGGTTTGGGTCTGGAATACAGTGTCTGAGAGTGTGGGATAGGCCAGATTAATCCAGGGGTTAGGGTCTGGATCACAGTGTCTGAGAGGGTGATAGAGGCCGGGTCAATCCAGAGGTTAGGGTCTGGAATGGAGTGTCTGAGAGTGTGGGTTAGGCCGGAATAATCCAGAGGTTAGGGTCTGGGACGCAATGTCTGAGAGTGTGAGATAGGCCAGATTAATCCAGGGGTTAGGGTCTGGATCACAGTGTCAGAGAGTTTGGGGAGGCCGGGTCAATCCAGGGGTAAGGGTCTGGAGCACAGTGTGTGTGTGTGGGATAGGCCGGAATATTCCAGGAGTTAGGGTCTTTTAACGCAGTGCTTGAGGGAGTAGGATAGGTCGGATTTATCCAGGGGTTGGTGTCTGGAATACAGTGTCTGAGAGTGTGGGATAGGCCGGATTAATCCAGGGGTTAGTGTCTGAAATACAGTGTCTGATCGTGAGGGATAGGCCGGATTAATCCAGGTGTTAAGGTCTGGGAAACAGCTTTTTAGAGTGTGGGATAGGCCGAATTAATCCAGGGGTTAGTGTCTGGAACACAGTATCTGAGAGTGTAGGATAGGCCGGGTCAATCCAGGGGTTAGGGTCTGGAACATAGTGTCAGAGAGTGTGGGATAGGCCAGATTAATCCAGCGGTTTGGGTCTGGAATACAGTGACTGCGGGTGTCGGATAGGTGGGATTAATCCAGGGGTTAGGGTCTGGTACAAGGTGCCGGAAAGTGTGGGGAAGGCCGATTCAATCCAGGGGTTAGAGTCTGGGTGTGTGGAATAGGCCGCGTCAATCCAATGGTTAGTGTCTGGAACACAGTCCCTGAGACTGTGGGATAGGCCGGATTAATCCAGGGGTTACGGTCTGGAACACGGTGTCTGAGAGTGTGGGATAGGCCGGGTCAATCCAATGGTTAGTGTCGGAACATGGTGCCTAAGAGTGTGGGATAGGCCGGATTAATCCAGGGGTTAGGGTCTGGAATACAGTGTCTGGGAGTGTGGGATAGGCCCGGTCAATCCAGGGGTTACATTCTGGAACAAAATATCTGAGAGTGTGGGATTGGTCAGATTAGTCAAGGGGTTAGGGTCTGGAACACAGTGCCTGAGAGAGTTGGATAGGCTGGATTAAACCAAGGGTTAGGGTCTGGAAAACAGTGTCTGAGAGAGAGGGATAGGCTGGATTAATCCAGGAATTAGGGTCTGTGACTCTGTGCCCGAGAGTGTGGGATAGGCCAAATTAATCCAGGGGTTAGGGTCGGGAACACAGTGTCTGAGAATGTGTTGTATGCCAGTTTAATCCAGGGGTTAGTGTCTGGAATACAGTGTCTGAGAGTATGGGATAGGCCCGGTCAATCCAGGGTTTACATTCTGGAACACAATGTCTGAGAGTGTGGGATTGGTCGGATTAATCTAGGAATTAGGGTCTGGAACACAGAGCCTGAGAGTGTGTATTGGCTGGTTTAATCCATGGGTTAGGGATTGGAACAAAGTGTCAGAGAGTTTAGGGTGGCCGGGTCAATCCAGGGGTGAGTGTCTGGAACACAGTGTCAGAGAGTTTGGGCTGGCCGGGTCAATCCAGGGGTTAGGGTATGGAATACATTGTCTGAGTTTATGGGATGGACCGGATTAATCAAGGGGTTAGGGTCTGGAACACAGTGTGTAAGTGTGGGATAGGCCGGAATATTCCACCAGTTAGGGTCTGGAACGCAGTGCTTGAGAGAGTAGTATAGGTCGGATTAATCCAGCGGTTGGTGTCTGGAATACAGTTTCTGAGAGTGTGGGAGAGGCCGGACTAATCCAGGGGTTAGTGTCTGCAATACAGTGTCTGAGAGTGTGGGATACGCCCAGTCAATCCAGGGGTTACATTCTGGAATACAGTGTCTGAGAGTGTGGGATAGGCCGGATTAATCCAGGGGTTAGCGTATGGAACACAGTGTCTGAGAGTGTAGGATAGGCTGGATTAAACCAGGGGTTTGTGTCTGGAATATAGTAATTGTGAGAGTGGGATAGGTCAGAATAATCCAGGGGTTAGAGACTGGAACAAAATGCCAGAGAATGTGGGGAAGGCAGATTCAATCCAAGGGTTAGGGTCTGGAACATAATGTCTGCGAGTGTTGGATAGGCTGGATTAATGCAGGGGTTAGGGTCTGGAACACAGTGTCTGAGAGTGTGGGATAGGCTGGATGAATGCAGGGGTTAGGGTCTGGAACACAGTGTCTGAGAGTGTGGGATAGGCTGGATTAATGCAGGGGTTAGGGTCTGGTCCACAATGTTTTAGATTATGGGATAGGCCGGATTAATCCAGGGGTTTGTGTCTGGAATATAGTAATTGTGAGAGTGGGGTAGGTCAGAATAATCCAGGGGTTAGTGTCTGGAACACGTGTCTGAGGGTGTGGGATAGGACACATTTTTTCAAGGGCTAGGATCTGGACTATAGTGTCTGGGATAGGCGCGATTAATCCAGACTTTAGGGTCTGGAACACAGTGCCTGAGAGGGTGTATTGGCCGGGTCAATCCAGGGGTAAGGGTCTGGAACACAGTGTCTGAGAGTGTGGGATAGGGCGGATTAATCCAGGGGTTAGGGTCTGTAACATAGAATATGAGTGGGTGATAGAGGCCGGGTCAATCCAGAGGTTCAGGTCTGGAATGGAGTGTCTGAGAGTGTGGGATAGGCCGGATTAATCTAGGGGTTAGTGTCTGGATGTGTGGAATAGGCCGCGTCAATCCAATGGTTTGTGTCTGGAACACAATCCCTGAGACTGTGGGATAGGCCGGATTAATCCAGGGGTTACGGTCTGGAACACAGTGTCTGAGAGTGTGGGGTAGGCCGGATTAATCCAGGGGTTTGTGTCTGGAATATAGTAATTGTGAGAGTGGGATAGTTCAGAATAATCCAGAGGTTAGAGACTGGAACAAAGTGCCAGAGAATGTGGGGAAGGCAGATTCAATCCAAGGGTTAGGGTCTGGAACATAATGTCTGCGAGTGTGGGATAGGCCAGATTAATCCAGGGGTTAGGGTCCAGAACACAGTGTCTGAGAGTGTGGGATAGGCTGGATTAATGCAGGGGTTAGCGTCTGGAACACAATGATTTAGATTATGGGATAGGCCGTATTAATCCATGGGTTTGTGTCTGGAATATAGTAATTGTGAGAGTGGGGTAGGTCAGAATAATCCAGGGATTAGTGTCTGGAAGATGTGTCTGAGGGTGTGGGATAGGTCAGAATTATGCAAGGGCTAGGATCTGGACTACATTGTCTGGGATAGGCGGGATTAATCCAGACGTTAGGATCTGGAACACAGTGCCTGAGAGTGTGTATTGGCCGGGTCAATTCAGGGGTTAGGGCCTGGAACACAGTGTCAGAGAGTTTGGGGTGGCTGGGTCAATCCATGGGTTAGGGTCTGGAACACAGTGTCAGAGAGTTTGGGGTGGCTGTGTCAATCCAGGGGTTAGGGTCTGGAACACAGTGTCCGAGAGTTTGGGGTGGCTGGGTCAATCCAGGGGGTTTGTGTCTGGAACACAGTGTCAGAGAGTTTGGGGTAGCCGGGTCAATCCATGGGTTAGGGTCTGGAACACAGTGTCCGAGACTGTGGGGGAGACCGGATTAATCCAGGTCTTAGGGTCTGGAACCCAGTGTCTGAGAGTGTGGGGTAGGCCGGATTAATCCAGGGGTTTGTGTCTGGAATATAGTAATTGTGAGAGTGGGATAGGTCAGAATAATCCAGAGGTTAGAGACTGGAACAAAGTGCCAGAGAATGTGGGGAAGGCAGATTCAATCCAAGGGTTATGGTCTGGAACATAATGTCTGCGAGTGTGGGATAGGCTGGATTAATGCAGGGGTTAGGGTCTGGAACACAGTGACTGAGAGTGTGGGATAGGCTGGATTAATGCAGGGGTTAGGGTCTGGAACACAGTGTCTGAGAGTGTGGGATAGGCTGTATTAATGCAGGGGTTAGGGTCTGGTACACAATGTTTTAGATTATGGGATAGGCCGGATTAATCCAGGGGTTTGTGTCTGGAATATCGTAATTGTGAGAATGGGGTAGGTCAGAATAATCTGGAACATGTGTCTGAGGGTGTGGGATAGGCCAGATTTTTTCAAGGGCTAGGATCTGGACTACAGTGTCTGGGATAGGCGGGATTAATCCAGACGTTAGGGTCTGGAACACTGCCTGAGAGGGTGGGATAGGCTGGAATAATCCAGGGATTAGGGTCTGTAACATAGAGTCTGAGAAGGTGATATAGGCCGGGTCAATCCAGAGGTCAGGGTCTGAAATGGAGTGTCTGAGAGTGTGGATTAGGCCGGAATAATCCAGAGGTTAGGGTCTGGGACGCAATGTCTGAGAGTGTAGGATAGGTCAGATTAATCCCGGGGTTAGGGTCTGGATCACAGTGTCAGAGAGTTTGGGGAGGCCGGGTCAATCCAGGGGTTAGGGTATGGAAAAAAGTGTCTGATCGTGAGGGATAGGCCGGATTTATCCAGGTGTTATGGTCTGGGAAACAGCTTTTGAGAGTGTGGGATAGGCCGGATTAATCCAGGGGTTAGTGTCTGGGTGTGTGGATTAGGCCGCGTCAATCCAATGGTTAGTGTCTGGAACACAGTCCCTGAGACTGTGGGATAGGCTGGATTAATCCAGGGGTTAGTGTCTGGAACACAGTCCCTGAGACTGTGGGATAAGTTGGATTAACCAAGGGGTTAGGGTCTGGAACACAGTGTCTGAGAGTGTGGGATAGGCTGGATTAATGCAGGGGTTAGGGTCTGGTACACAATGTTTTAGATTATGGGATAGGGCGGATTAATCCAGGGGTTTGTCTCTGGAATATAGTAATTGTGAGAGTGGGGAAGGTCAGAATAATCCAGGGTTTAGTGTCTGGAACATGTGTCTGAGGGTGTGGGATAGGTCAGATTTATCCAAGGGCTAGGATCTGGACTACAGTGTCTGAGAACGCGGGATTAATCCAGACGTTAGGATCTGGAACACAGTGCCTGAGAGTGTGTATTGGCCGGTCAATCCATGGGATAGGGTCTGGAACACAGTGTCAGAGAGTTTGGGGTGGCCGGGTCAATCCAGCGGTTAGGGTCTGGAACAGAGTGTTAGAGAGTTTGGGGTGGCTGGTTCAATCGAGGGGGTTTGGGTCTGGAACACAGTGTCCGAGACTGTGGGGTGGCCGGGTAAATCCCGGTGTTAGGGTCTGGAATATAGTAATTGTGAGAGTGGGATAGGTCAGAATAATCCAGGGGTTAGAGACTGGAACAAAATGCCAGAGAATGTGGGGAAGGCAGATTCAATCCAAGGGCTAGGGTCTGGAACATAATGTCTGCGAGTGTGGGATAGGCTGGATTAATGCAGGGGTTAGGGTCTGGAACACAGTGTCTGAGAGTGTGGGATAGGCTGGATTAATGCAGGGGTTATGGTCAGGAACACAGTGTCTGAGAATGTGGGATAGGCTGGATTAATGCAGGGGTTAGGGTCTGGTAGACAATGTTTTAGATTATGGGATCGGCCGGATTAATCCAGGGGTTTGTGTCTGGAATATAGTAATTGTGAGAGTGGGGTAGGTCAGAATAATCCAGGGGTTCGTGTCTGGAACATGTGTCTGAGGGTGTGGGATACGTCAGATTTTTTCAAGGGCTAGGATGTGGACTACAGTGTCTGGGATAGGCGTGATTAATCCAGACGTTAGGGTCTGGAACACAGTGCCTGAGAGGGTGTATTGGCCGGGTCAATCCAGAGGTCAGGGTCTGGAATGGAGTGTCTGAGAGTGTGGGATAGGCCGGATTAATCCAGGGGTTAGGGTCTGGATCACAGTGTCAGAGAGTTTGGGGAGGCCGGGTCAATCCAGGGGTTAGGGTCTGGAACACAGTGTGTGAGTGTGGGATAGGCCGGAATATTCCAGGAGTTAGGGTCTTTTAATGCAGTGCTTGAGGGAGTGGGATCGGTTGGATTAATCCAGGGGTTAGTGTCTGAAATACAGTGTCTGATCGTGAGGGATAGGCCGGATTAATCGAGGTGTTAAGGTCTGGGAAACAGCTTTTAAGAGTGTGGATAGGCCGGATTAATCCAGGGGTTAGTGTCCAGAACACAGTATCTGAGAGTGTAGGATAGGCCGGGTCAATTCAGGGGTTAGGGTCTCGAACACAGTGTCAGAGAGTGTGGGATAGGCCAGATTAATCAAGCGGTTTGGGTCTGGAATACAGTGACTGCGGGAGTAGGATAGGTGGGCTTAATCCAGGGGTTAGGGTCTGGTACAAAGTGCCGGAAAGTGTGGGGAAGGCCGATTCAAACCCGGGGTTAGAGTCTGGAACAAAGTACCTGGGAGTGTGGGATAGGCCGGATTAATCCAGGGGTTAGAGTCTGGGTGTGTGGAATAGGCCGCGTCAATCCAATGGTTAGTGACTGGAACACAGTCCGTGAGACTGTGGGATAGGCCGGATTAATCCAGGGGTTACGGTCTGGAACACAGTCCCTGAGACATTGGTATAGGCTGGATTAATCCAGGGGTTAGGGTCTGGAACACAGTGTCTGAGAGTGTGGGATAGGCTGGATTAATCCAGGGGTTAGGGTCTGGAACACAGTGTCTGAGAGTGTGGGATAGGCTGGATTAATCCAGGGGTTAGGGTCTGGAACACAGTGTCTGAGAGTGTGGGATAGTCCGGGTCAATCCAATGGTTAGTGTCTGGAACACGGTGCCGAAGAATGTGCGATAGGCCGGATTAATCCACGGGTTAGGGTCGGGAATACAGTGTCTGGGAGTGTGGTTTAGGCCGGATTAATCCAGGGGTTAGGGTCTAGAACACAGTGTCTGAGAATGTGGGATAGGCCTAATTAATCAAGGGGTTAGTGTCTGGAATACAGTGTCTGGAAGTGTGGGATAGGCCCGGTCAATCCAGGGGTTACATTCTGGAACAAAATGTCTGAGAGTGTGGGATTGGTCAGATTAGTCAAGGGGTTATGGTCTGGAACACAGTGCCTGAGAGAGTTGGATAGGCTGGATTAATGCAAGGGTTAGGGTCTGGAAAACAGTGCCTGAGAGAGTGGGATAGGCTGGATTAATCCAGGAATTAGGGTCTGTGACTCTGTACCTGAGAGTGTGGGATAGGCCAGATTAATCCAGGGGTTAAAATCGGGAACACAGTGCCTGAGAGTGAGGGATAGGCTGGATTAATCCAGGGGTTAGGGTCTGGAACACAGTATCTGAGAGTGTGGGATAGGCTGGATTAATCCAGGGGTTAATTTCTAGAACACAGTGTCTGAGAATGTGGGATAGGCCGGATTAATCCAGGGGAAGAGGTCTGGAACACAGAGTCTGAGAATGTGTTGTATGCCAGATTAATCCAGGGGTTCGTGTCTGGAATACAGTGTCTGAGAGTATGGGATAGGCCCGGTCAATCCAGGGTTTACATTCTGGAACACAATGTCTGAGAGTGTGGGATTGGTCGGATTAATCTAGGAATTAGGGTCTGGAACACAGAGCCTGAGAGTGTGTATTGGCTGGTTTAATCCATGGGTTAGGGATTGGAACAAAGTGTCAGAGAGTTTAGGGTGGCCGGGTCAATCCAGGGGTGAGTGTCTGGAACACAGTGTCAGAGAGTTTGGGCTGGCCGGGTCAATCCAGGGGTTTGGGTATGGAATACATTGTCTGAGTTTATGGGATGGACCGGATTAATCAAGGGGTTAGGGTCTGGAACACAGTGTGTAAGTGTGGGATAGGCCGGAATATTCCAGGAGTTAATGTCTGGAACGCAGTGCTTGAGAGAGTAGTATAGGTCGGATTAATCCAGCGGTTGGTGTCTGGAATAAAGTGTCTGAGAATGTGGGATAGGCCGGATTAATCCAGGGGTTAGTGTCTGCAATACAGTGTCTGAGAGTGTGGGATAGGCCCAGTCAATCCAGGGGTTACATTCTGGAATACAGTGTCTGAGAGTGTGGGATAGGCCGGATTAATCCAGGGGTTAGTGTCTGCAATACAGTGTCTGAGAGTGTGGGATAGGCCCAGTCAATCCAGGGGTTACATTCTGGAATACAGTGTCTGAGAGTGTGGGATAGGCCGGATTAATCCAGGGGTTAGCGTCTGGAATATAGTAATTGTGAGAGTGGGATAGGTCAGAATAATCCAGGGGTTAGAGACTGGAACAAAGTGCCAGAGAATGTGGGGAAGGCAGATTCAATCCAAGGGTTAGGGTCTGGAACATAATGTCTGCGAGTGTGGGATAGGCCAGATTAATCCAGGGGTTAGGGTCTGGTACACAATGTTTTAGGTTATGGGATAGGCCCTATAATCCAGGTGTTTGTGTCTGGAATATAGTAATTGTGAGAGTGGGCTAGGTCAGAATAATCCGGGGTTAGTGTCTGGAACATGTGTCTGAGGGTGTGGGTTAGGTCAGATTTTTTCAAGGGCTAGGATCTGGACTACAGTGTCTGGGATAGGCGGGATTAATCCAGACGTTAGGGTCTGGAACACAGTGCCTGAGAGGGTGTATTGGCCGGGTCAATCCAGGGGTTAGGGTCTGGAACACAGTGTCAGAGAGTGTGGGATAGGCCGGATTAATCCAGGGGTTAGGTTCTGTAACATAGAGTCTGAGAGGGTGATAGAGGCCGGGTCAATCCAGAGGTCAGGGTCTGGAATGGAGTGCCTGAGAGTGTTGCTTAGGCCTGAATAATCCAGAGGTTAGGGTCTGGGACGCAATGTCTGAGACTGTGGGATAGGCCAGATTAATCCCGGGGTTACGGTCTGGATCACAGTGTCAGAGAGTTTGGGGAGGCCGGGTCAATCCAGGGGTTAGGGTTCTGGAACACAGTGTCAAGGGTTTGGGGTGGCCGGGTCAATCCAGGGGTTAGGGTCTGGAACACAGTGTCAGAGAGATTGGGATTGGCCAGATTAATCCAGGAGTTAGGGTCTGGATCCCAGTGTCAGAGAGTTTGGGGAGGCCGGTTCAATGCAGGGGTTAGGGTCTGGAACACAGTGTGTGAGTGTGGGATAGGCCGGAATATTCCAGGAGTTAGGGTCTGGAACGCAGTGCTTGAGAGAGTGGGATAGGTCGGATTAATCCAGGGGTTAGTGTCTCGAATACAGTGTCTGAGAGTGTGGGATAGGCCGGATTAATCCAGGGGTTAGTGTCTGGAATACAGTATCTGAGAGTGTAGGATAGGCCGGGTCAATCCAGCAGTTAGGGTCTGGAACACAGTGTCAGAGAGTGTGGGATAGGCCAGATTAATCCAGCGGTTTGGGTCTGGAATACAGTGACTGCGGGAGTAGGATAGGCAGGATTAATCCAGGGGTTTGGGTCTGGTACAAAATACCTGGGAGTGTGGGATCGGCCGGATTAATCCAGGGGTTAGTGTCTGGGTGTGTGGAATAGGCCGCGTCAATCCAATGGTTAGTGTCTGGAAGACAGTCCCTGAGACTGTGGGATAGGCCGGATTAATCCAGGGGTTAGGGTCTTGAACACGGTGCCGAAGAGTGTGGGGGAGGCCGGATTAATCCAGGAGTTAGAGACTGGAACAAAGTGCCAGAGAATGTTGGGAAGGCAGATTCAATCCAAGGGTAAGGGTCTGGAACATAATGTCTGCGAGTGTGGGATATGCTGGATTAATCCAGGGGTTAGGATCTGGAACATAGTGTCTGAGAGTGTGGGATAGGCTGGATTAATGCAGGGGTTACGGTCTGGAGCACAATGTTTTAGATTATGGGATAGGCCGGATTAATCCAAGGGTTTGTGTCTGGAATATAGTAATTGTAAGAGTGGGGTAGGTCAGAATAATCCAGGGGTTTGTGTCTGGAACATGTGTCTGAGAGTGTGGGATAGGTCAGATTTATCCAAGGGGTCGGATCTGGACTACAGTGTCTGGGATAGGCGGGATTAATCCAGACGTTAGGGTCTGGAACACAGTGCCTGAGAGGGTGTATTGGCCGGGTCAATCCAGAGGTCAGGGTCTGGAATGGAGTGTCTGAGAGTGTGGGATAGGCGGGATTAATCCAGACGTTATGGTCTGGAACACAGTGCCTGAGAGTGTGTATTGGCCGTGTCAATCCATGGGTTAGGTTCTGGAACACAGTGTCAGAGAGTTTGGGGTGGCTGGGTCAATCCAGGGGTTAGGGTCTGGAACACAGTCTCAGAGAATTTGGGGTGGCTGGGTCAATCCAGGGGGTTAGGGTCTGAAACACAATGTCAGAGAGTTTCGGGTGGCCTTTTCAATCCAGGGGTTCGGGTCTGCAACAAAGTGCTTGAGAGTGTGGGAGAGGCCAGATTAATCCAGGGGTGAGTGCCTGGAACACAGTGTCTGAGAGTATGGGATCGGCCCGGTCTATCCAGGGGTTAGGGTCTGGAACACAATGTCTGAGATTGTGGGATAGGTCGGATTAATCCAGGGGTTAGGGTCTGGAACACAGTGTCTGAGAGTGTGGGATAGGCCGGATTAATGCAGGGGTTCGTGTCTGGAATTTAGTGTCTGAGAGTGTGGGGAGAGCGGGTCAATCCAGTGGTTAGGGTCTGGAACAAAGTGCCGGAGATTGTGGGATAGACTGGATTAATCAAGGCGCTGGTGTCTGGAATACTTTGTCTGAGAGTGTGGGATAGGCTGGATTAATCCAGTGGTTTGGGTTTGGAACACAGTGCCTGAGAGTGTTGGGTAGGCCGGATTAATCCAGAGGTTAGGGTCTGGAACACAGTGTCTGAGAGTGTGGGATAGGCCGGGTGAATCCAGGGGCTAAGGTCTGGTTCACAGAGTCTGAGAATGTGGGATTGGTCGGATTAATCAAGGGGTTAGGATCTGGAACACAGTGTCCAACAGTGTGGGGGAGGCCGGATTAATCCAGGAATAAGGGTCTGGAACACAGAGCCTGAGAGTGTGTATTGGCTGGATTAATCCATGGGTTAGGGATTGGAACAGAGTTTAGGGTGGCCGGGTCAATCCAGGGGTTAGGGTCTGGAACACAGTTTGTGAGTGTGGGATAGGCCGGAATATTCCAGGAGTTAGGGTCTGGAACGCAGTGCTTGAGAGAGTGGGATAGGCCGGATTAATCCAGGGGTTAGTGTCTGGAACATAGTGCTTGAGAGAGTGAGATAGGCCAGATTAATCCAGGGTTTAGTGTCTGGAACACAGTGTTTGAGAGTGTGGGATAGGCCAGATTAATCCAGGAGTTTGGGTCTGGAAAACAGTGTCTGAGAGTGTGGGATGGGCCAGGTTAATCCAGGAGTTAGGGTCTGGAACACAGTGTCTGACATTGTCGGATAGGCCGGATTAATCCAGGGGTTAGTGTCTGGAACACAGTGCCTGAGAGTGTAGGATCGGCTGGGTTAATCCAGGAGTTAGGGTCTGGAACACAGTGTCTGACATTGTCGGATAGGCTGGATTAATCCTGGGTTTAGGGTCTGGAACACAGTGTTTGAGACTGTGGGACATGCCAAATTAATCCAGGGGTTAGGGTCTGGAATACCGTGTCTGAGAGTATGGGGAGAGCGGGTCAATCCAGTGGTTAGGGTCTGGAACAAAGTACCGGAAATTGTGGGATAGACAGGATTAATCCAGGGGTTAGTGTCTGGAATACATTGTCTGAGAGAGTGGGATCGGCCGGATTAATCCAGGGATTAGGGTCTGGAACACAGTGTAAGAGAGTTTGGGATGGGGTGGTCAATCCAGGGGTTAGGGTCTGGAACACTGTGTCAGAGAGTTTGGGGTGGGGGGTCAATCCAGGGGTTAGGGTCTGGAACACTGTGTCAGAGAGTTTGGGGTGGCCGGGTCAATCCAGGGGTTCGGGTCTGGAACACAGTGTCAGAAAGTTTAGGGTGGCCGGGTCAATCCAGGAGTTAGGGTCTGGAATACATTGTCTGAGTTTATGGGATAGACCGGATTAATCCAGGGGTTAGGGTCTGGCACAGAGTGTGTGAGTGTGGGATAGCCCGGAATATTCCAGGAGTTAGGGTCTGAAACACAGTGCTTGAGAGAGTGGGATAGGTCGGATTAATCCAGGGGTTGGTGTCTGGAATACAGTGCCTGAGAGTGGGGACACTGGGTCAATCCAGGGGTTACGGTCTGAAACAGAGTGTCTGAGCGTGAGGGATAGGCCGGATTAATCCTGGTGTTAAGGACTGGAACACAGTGCCTGAGAGTGTGGGATAGGCCGGGTCAATCCAGGGGTTAGTGTATGGAATACAGTGCATAGTGTATGAATATAGTGTATGGAATGTGGGATAGACCGGATTACTCCAGGGGTTAGTGTGTGGAACACAGTGCCTGAGAGATGGAACAGGCCGTATTAATCCAGGGTTTAGGGTCTGAAAGAGAGTGTCTGAGGGTGTGGGGAGACCGAATTAATCCAGGGGCTAGGGTCTGGAACAGAGTGCCTGAGACTGAGGGATAGGCCGGATTAATGCAGGGGTTAGGGTCTGGAACACAGTGTTTGAGAGTGTGGGATAGGCCGGATTAATCCAGGGGTTAGGGTCTGGAACACAGTGTCTGAGAGTGTGTGGGAGGCCAGAGTAATCCAGGGGTTAGGGTCTGGAACACAGTGCCTGAGAGTGTGGGGTTGGCCGGATTAATCCAGGGGTTAGGGTCTGGAACACAGTGCCTGAGAGTGTGGGGTTGGCCAGATTAATCCAGGGGTAAGGGTCTGGAACACAGTGCCTAAGAGTGTGGGGTTGGCCGGATTAATCCAGGGGTAAGGGTCTGGAACTATGAGAAACAAAGCTCACAGACTTCAATAATTGCAGTCCGAGACAAAATCTGAATCAGTCGTGTCCTTTATTTTACTCTTGCAAGAGGGTGTGATGTCCAGTGTCTATAAGGCAAGGGACATACACACCCCAAATTCAATTCATACACAATATTTATATAATTTAGTTTCTTTTCTTTTACATTGCTCCTCCCCTGTTTACGTCCTCCACTTCCCTAAGACCGGCCCCCATTACCCCTGTTTATCTCTTGCCTTATCCGGCCTTGTCTGTGACAAAATGCTTATTTCTGGCCTCACAAGGCTGTTTGACCTCATCCTGCTGTAGGTCATTGTTAGGCATATTCTTTCTTCATCATTATCTACCCCCTTCATCTGTGCCTTTCCCGAGGCCGTTCTGATCCCTATGACCCTTTTAATTGGGGTTTGTTCATGTGTTTCTGTAAAAGTGGGAAACAGATGTTTATACCTACTGTTTGTACAGGCGTATCTAGCTTAACTTCATCCCCTCACAACATCTTATCTAATTGCCCATAATGTCTACCATTGTTTTGCAGTCACATTTCATTCTGGCATACAATTTCAGCTAATACAATTATGTATTTCCTCCACATCATTTCCATTCTTGTTGACTCAGCTCTTGGCTAAAACAATTACACACTGGTGTGAGTTCTTTTGCCTTGTACAAGTAAATGGAATTGCAGAAGTAACACTAGTTTTCCCACATCCCACAATTTCCCCTTTTTCTTTAATTACCATTTGTTATCTTCTGCAATTTTTCTTTTAAGCATCGCCCCCGAAATTCATAAGCATCATTCCGGAGATTTCATCCATCTTGGTCTCACTCATCCCCTCATTATTTAGTCGATAAAGTTCCTCTGCCTGATTCCCTTTTAGGGGCATCTGTTTCATCAAGGCTGTTTAAATCAGTCTTTGGGTGAGTCCTCGTATACAGGGTATGATGCAACAGCCAGTGGCTACCAATACCCCGGCTACTACTATCAGGGCAGTAAAGATGGAAACCACCATCCCCTTCCATTTTCAAAACCATGATACAAGCCATCCTGTGAGAGATGTGTCTACTCCCGAATTCTCAGCCATTTCCTCTGCTAAGGTAAGTCAATCCCTTAAGCCCCGAGTGATTGAACCACCAGGTGCAGTGTTATTAGGAATAAATGTACACCAGCTTCCTCCTAACATCACACACACACACACACCCTTTTCCCGCTAAAATCATATCAAGGGCCATTCTGTTTTCCCATGCCATCCTACTTGTCACATCAAGCTGGTCTGATATTCCTTTAACCGCATCTCTTGTATAATTTATAAATCACTGTTGGTTATAGAAAATGTAACTTATCCAATCTATATTTTTATTAATTGTTACCCACCAGAAGAGAGCTGACTCAAAGCCTGCTGAAATCTGGTTACGAGCCTTGAACTCATCAGGTACCCCCCCACCCGGGACTCCGACAGAATCGAGATAAATCCTGTAATTGAAAGTAGTGCCTAACAGTGATCTCTTACTCCCTCCCTTTTTCCCTCCTATCTTTTCCTTCTCAAATGCCACGGTAAATGGAATTGCCAATTGTACAATTCCACATATCCCTCTCCAAACAGGAGGGAGGGTGGGTCTCAGCATTTTGCCTCCACAGTCCCACCACAGATCCGCTCGGGGAACCTTCAGTGCTGAGTAGTTCCCTCCCTTCTCCGTTTCAGTAACATCCTTAATCTCTGTACATAATTTAAGCTCCCCCCAAATCTCCAGACCGATTTGTACCTCGTCTACACACACACCACGTGTGATTTCCGACTGCGGCTGGAAACATGGGGGGGGGGGGGGAGGCGGGGGGGATTTTGAATCTTTCTTCTCCAAGGGTGGGAACATCAGAGATAGGGAGGTACAATTCCTATCATTCCATGCAGTCTCATCCTGGTACAGGGCTATCATACATTTCATGCCCTTCCTGTCTCCCTTCCACCCGAGTGGAAAGGGAACCCCCTGGGTCACTGGCCGACCGGAGGCACATGCAGAGCAATTGCTCTTGTTCAGACTTTATACAGTATACTTTACCCATTCAACCCAAGCATTTGCATCCCCATAACCAGTTTCTATTTCAATGGTCTGTTTTAAGTCCTTTACCTCTATAATTTTCAATACTTTAGGGTCATTGGGAGGGGTGAAAGGTTGTATCTAGTTATCCAGTAGTTCTACCCGTTTTCACCTGTCCTACACTATTCAAAAACAACAGCCCAAGAAATCATTCCCGTTTGTTTTCATCTCTATCCCACATGTTTAATTTAATTGGACCTGATAGGTGCCTCCCCCAACATATTGGGGACCGTTAATAACACATATGAAAATGATATTTGACAAAATCCCAATACTAAGAGAGCTAGCATCATAACTCTAAGCATCCCAGTAATCTAAACATCATGCTGAAGCACCAAACGACTTAATATACAATCTTACAGAAATTATCCCGCGCTCGCGTCACCACTGTATAATCAGTTACTCAAAGTCTCTTTAGTTTGAGTTTCAGTGGGTCTTGCGTTGATTCGGCTGTCCAGACTTCTTCCTCAACTGTAGATTCCACTGGCCCTTTGATCCGAGTGTAGTGAGTCCAGCCTTTCCCCACCGTCCTTATTGCCGTTTCAGTCGTCAAAAGAGCCTGGTACGGCCCTTCCCAGTCAGGCTGCAATTTAGTCTCTGTCCATATTTTTACTATGACCTAATCTCCCAGCCGGATGGGATGAACGGTGAATTGAAGGGGCAGAGTCTGTGCCAATAAACCCTGTTCCCTGAGGAAAGACAAAGAGGAGGACAAGCCCAGTATATAGTTCTTTAAGAACAAGTCTTTAGTTTCGGGAATTGGCAATTCCCCATTCGTTCCCAGATAAGGTAATCCGAATAAGATTTCAGAGGGGGATAGTCCCAACTCTTTCCTTGGGGCTGTTAGTACTCACAAGAGAGCTATAGGTAAACATTTGGTCCAAGGGAGTCTAGTTTCTATTATCAATTTAGAGAGCTGTCGTTCGAGTGTTTGGTTGATTCTCTCAACCCTTCCCGATGATGGCGGGTGCCATGGAGTATGGAACTCCCAGGAAATTCCCAACCCTTTCATGACCCCCTGTAACACTTTAGAGGTAAAGTGAGTTCCTTGGTCGGAATCAATATGGTTCACTAGCCCATATCGGGGAATTATGTGCTCCAATATTGTTTTAGACACTCCACTCGCAGTGGCAGTAGCTAGGGGGTATGCTTTAGCCCAACCAGATAGATGATCTACTATAACCAGCATATATTTTAGTCTTCCAACTCTGGGTAGTTCAGTATAATCCACTTGTATACTCTGGAAGGATCTCAATCCCGGGTCTCTTCCTCCTAGGGTCTGTTTTCTCAAGACTTTCTTATTTACCTTTCTACATATTATACAGCCCTCACATATTTGTTTAGCAATTGTATATATTCCTTTACATCCATATTCCCTAAGAACTAAATCACACATTGCTTGTACTCCCCAATGGCTGCCTTGGTGTAGGACAGCCATAATTTCTCACATCATCATTTTGTTTAACATTTCCCTTCCACCAGGTAACCTCCAAGGCCCTTCTGCTGTTTTTACAGCCCCTAAATCTCTCAATTCTTTTTCCTCTCTTTCAGTAAATATAGGAGCTTCCCGAGGACCTGGGACAGTAGGTATTAGGGAATGGATCACCATTTCTTGTGGGTTCAGGGCTGCTTCCTTCGCCACTTCATCGGCGAATCTATTTCCCCTAACTTTTGGTTCATTTCCTTTCTGTTGACCATTTACATGCACTACTGCTATTTCTCGGGGGAGTAATAGGGATTCCAAGACCCGTTTAATCAACTCCTCATGTACTAATTCCTTCCCCCGGGTATTGATCAGTCCTCGTTCCTGCCATATCTTTCCGAAAGTGCCAACACCAAATACATATTTAAAGTCAGTGAATACTGTTCCCTCTTTATTTTCTAACGCCCTAAAGGCTCTTTCCAATGCATAGAGTTCACATGTCTGAGCTGACCACCCATTTGGCAACCTTCCTGCCTCCACCACACTACCTTCCATCCCGTCTACAACTGCATACCCATTATGTCTTTTCCCTTCAGTCACCCGGGATGATCCGTCTATAAAAAGTCTAGCCCCTGCATGAAGGGGAACATCTCTCAGGTCCATGCGGACCTTAGTTTGGTATTCTATAATGTCAAGGCAGTCGTGCCCTGGATTCTGAGGAGAGTCTCGTTTCGCTTTCCAAAGAAAGTCAGCTGGATTTAAACAATTGTCCGTGACCAACGCTAGATCATCCTTTTCCATTAATATTGCCTCATATTTCAGAATCCGCGAGTCTGCAAACCATCGCCCAGCTTTTGGTTTCGGATTGTTCTCACTTGGTGTGGGGTGCTTACTATTAGGGCTCCCCCAAATGTAAGCTTCCTGCTTTCCCCCACCAACAGTGCAGTGGCAGCCACGGCCTGCACACACTCAGGCCACCCCCGGGATACTGGATCCAATAGCTTCGAAAGATATGCTACTGGCTGTCTCATTCCTCCCCACCTCTGGGTCATTACTCCCAAAGCCGCTCCCTTACCTACAGTAACAAAGAGGTGGAAAGGTTTATCGAGAGAAGGTAAGGCTAACACGGGGGCATGGATCAGATCTCTTTTGAGTTCCTCAACTCGTTCTTTTTCACGATCATCTCAACTTAGACACTTTGGTTCCCCCTCTAATAGTTTGAGATATAATTTCATAGCCTTTTGAGCAGAAGAGTCAATCCACAATCTGCAATATCCCGTTAGGCCCAAAAATAGACGTAACTCCCGTTTAGTCCTGGACAGCGGCATCCCCACTATTCTCTATCCGTTCCGGGCTTATCTTTCGCTTTCCCTCACTAACTAAATGTCCCAGTATTACACTTCTCACTCCACATATTGTAATTTGATTTTAGATACTCGCAGTCCCTGCTGACCCAGGAAATTCAATAATTTGGTCGTGGCTTATACTGCTTTTCTCTTTTTTTTCCTGTTATTAAGGGATCATCAACATACTGCAACAGGGTAGTCCGCTTGGGGCTGCTAAATTTCTCCAATATTTGTTCTAACATCTGTCTAAATAAACTCGGGGAGACCGTAAACCCTTGGGGAGCACGGCTGACCGGTATTGCTGTTTCCATCCTGTCTTTGGATCTTCCCATTGAAAGGCAAACAAAATCCTCCTTTCCTCCGCCAAGGGACAAGCCCAAAAGGCATCCTTTAAATCTATCACACTAAACCATTTGTGGTCATGAGGGATTCTACTTAATAAGGTGTAGGGATTTGGCACCACTGGGTGCCTGATCTGTACTATTCGATTTAATGTTCTCAAATCCTGCACCAATCGATAAGTTCCATCGGATTTCCGCACTGGTAGTATTGGGGTATTATAAGGAGACATACATGGCTCCAACAGTCCATCTCTAATCAGTCCCTCAATTACTGGCTGCAGTCCTCGTGTACCTTCTATGGAAATGGGATATTGTCACTCACAGACAATGTCCCCTCTCCTTTTTAAACTTATTTCTAGGGGAGGAATCTGTAGTTTTCCATGATTCCCTTCTCTAGCCCATACAATAGGGTCTATCTCTCTCTCCACATCCCCTGTCAACATTGCCATTTGTACAACTAATTCTTTTTCCTGAATTCCAATCTCCAATCCTAAGAGGAAAATTAAGTCTCTCCCTAGTAAGTTACTTCCTATATCAGGGATATACAGCAGTTCCCCTGTGATCCTATCCTTAGGACCTTCTATCATCATAGGTTCAAATACTGGAACAGTAAATCCTTCCCCTTTTACCCCCAAAACAGTAATTGACTGTGTCGACATTCCTACTTTCTTTGGTTTAAAATTCAGCGATGACCGTGCTGCCCCCGTATCGACGAGGAAGACTACCTCTTCCCTACAGGGACCCACCTTCAAGTTTATCAAGGGTTCCTGGTGGGTCCCCGGGGGCAAGAACCCCTGACACCCCTATTCTTCATCAAAATTTATAAGTGGAATTGCCCTCTCTTCCCTTTATAGATCAGGACACTCCCGCTTAAAATGTCCTATCTTTCCGCAATAATAGCATCCTGCCTGTGGAGACTTCCATCTCTGCCCCTGTCACTCGAACCCTCAATCAAATGCTCCCCCTTGTCCTCTCCCTCTCCCTTTTCCTCTCTGTCCTACATGCTGCCACCCACCGCTCCGCTTGTTCACTATTGGTTCCATTCTTTTCTTAACTACCTCATCAACCATAGCTACAATCATTTTCACCTTCTGTTTTTGTCTCTCATCCTCTCTCTTTACAAACACTTTCTGTGCCTCTCTTAACAATTCATATAATGGTTTTTCACTCCACCCCTCTATCTTCTGTATCTTTCTCTGTATGTCTGGCCATTCCTTTGCCACAAAATGTACTTTCAAAAGACCCTGTGCCACTGGGTCCTCAGGGTTCATTCCAGAGTATTTCCACATTGAGTCTCATAATCTTTGCAGGAAAGCTGAGGGAGTCTCATCTTTCTCCTGTCTAACTTCAAAGGCTTTCGTCAAATTCTGTGACTTCGGAACTGCATCTCTCATTCCTTTTAGAATCAGGTCTTTCAATTCTCTGATTCCTTCTTAATACTCTGGGTTTTGATCTTCTCACTGGGGGTCTCTGAGGGGAAACTTCACCTCTCCCTGTCCAGCATCCCATCTCCAATGGGGTGTTCCCTGTCCCATATTTATTGGCTGCTCCCCGTATAAGTCCCCTTTCTTCCCCAGTAAATAGTATATTCAAATAGACATTAACTCAGCCCAGGTATACAGACTGGGCCCCAAACATTGATCAATTTGTTCAGACAACCCTACCGGATCCTCAACCAGGACCTTTATTTCTTTTTTAAATGTTCTCACCTCCCCACTGCTGAGGGGGGCACTTACAAACCCAATCTCTTTGCCCCCTATTGGTACCTCCCGAAGGGGATAAGTCATTACGTTTTTCCCCTTTTTCTTTTTAAAAGAAATATTGCAATATTTCTAGCTCCCCATAACTTCAAACACCAATTCATCAATTCATGCTTGACTAACTTTAAAGCCTGTTCCAAACCTGTAAATATATTTATATATTTACGTTCATTTATTCAGTATTTAATATTTAAAATGTAATATGCATAAAGTTCTCAATTTTGAAATCCACTGTAATCACCCAGTTTTAGTCCCTTAATTTAAATCCAAAATTAGTTTTCTTAAGTAGTCCTGACCAATCATTGCTCAATTACAATACTATAGGTCGTGAAATAATCAGAGCTGCCTTAAAAGAATTTGTCTATTCAAGTTAAAAAAAAACTTCTAATGCATGAACAATGGCCGAATCCAAGGTCACAGATATTAACCATAGGATCTTGTTTTTACTACAATCTAATGTTGAACTGAAACTTCAACTGTCCTCCATAAATTGCTTTTATGTAAGGATAAAAGAGATTAGTTAGAAAACTGATTGTAAGGCAGTCATGACCTGTAAGAAGAACCAGGAGTTATCATTCTTTGTTTTTCATAATCTCTATAGAATCCTTAACCTTTAAAGAAATCATATTAAGTTTTCATAATAAAAATCAGATTCAAAACAGTCCTGGAACTCAAGCTCCAGGGACTAAAGCGCAAACATTCAATCACTAACAAACAAATGTGCATTCAAACCAAATCACAAAGGGTTAAACTTTCTACCAGCTGTACAGCTCTTTTCATTCTCTCTCTCTCTCTCTCTCTCTCTCACACTCATTGAAAAATAAATTCAGATATTTACAAACTCAGTTTTTGTCCGACCTGTATTTTGGCCAGAAGAGGCGGGACGAAGAATGGATTCCTTAGTCCATACAAAGCAACAATATTTAATCATCTTTTTCCCTTGTACAAGTATTATTTTGCCAATTCCACAACATCCTCCCCAAAGGACTTTCTGGAGGTATGTTGTAAGGGACCCCCCCCCCTCCATTTCCATTGCTTTTTCCTTCTTTTGTTTTCCCGCAGGCTTTTTCCTTACCCACGGCACAACCCATATTGAGTTCCTTCTTTAGTCCCTTATTAACTACTAAAACTCAATCCCGGCCACCAAGGCAATACTTAAAAGTCAATGTTCTTACCTTGGTCTGTGCACAGAGTTGATTGGCCCCTTAGTGCCGTATTGTCTATCGAGCTCCTATCACTGTCTGATTCAGATGTCTCTCTTGTGTGATTCGTACCAGTTGCCCAAGGGAGCGGACCAAACCAGGACACGAGACCGCTCCTCAATGGGGAACGGGACGCGTCTTCCCAGTGTCCAAGGCCAGCCACTCCCCCCGGCGATGGAAGAATATCCCAGACAGGCCCCCAATTCTGGGAAATAGAACCCACTCACTTCAATAATATCAGTCCGAGACAAAATCTGAATTAGTAGTGTAATTTATTTTACACTTGCAAATGGGTGTGATGTCCAGTTTCTATAAGGCAGAGGACATACTCACCAAATTCAATTCATGCACAATATTTGTATGATTTGATTTCTTTTGTTTTACATTGCTCCTCCCCTGTTTACATCTTCCACTTCCCTAAGACCGGCCCCCATTACCCCTGTTTATCTCTTGCCTTATCCGGCCTTGGTCTGTGACAAAATGCTTATTTTTGGCCTCACAAGGCCGTTTGACCTCATCCTGCTGTAGGTCATTGTTAGGCATATTCTTTCTTCATCATTATCTACCCCCTTTATCTGTGCCTTTCCCGAGGCCGTTCTGATCCCTATGACCCTTTTAATTGGGGTTTGTTCCTGTGTTTTTGTAAAAGTGGGAAACAGATGTTTATACCTACTGTTTGTACAGGCGTATCTAGCTTAACTTCATCCCCTCACAACATCTTATCTACTTGCCCATAATGTTTACCATTGTTTTGCAGTCACATTTCATTCTGGCATACAATTTTAGCAAATACAAATACAATTATATATTTCCTCCACATCGTTTCCATTCTTGTTGACTCAGCTCGTGGCTAAAACAATTACACACTGGCGTGAGTCCATTTTACTTTGTAAGATTGAATTGCAGAATTGCAGAAGTAACATTCATTTACCTTTATCCCACACCCTGCTGTGAGTTTTCCCCACAGCTGTGAATGTCACTGTTTTTCTGAGACTGAACTCCATGTTCAGAGCTTGAAACCAAACAGCACAGGCTTTCAGCGGGGACGGTCACTGCTGGGTCAGAGAGCAGTGCAGGGTCAGTGCTGGGTCACTCGGCTGTGCAGGGTCACTGCGGGGTCAGACAGTGATGTAGGGTCACTGCGGGGTCACACGGCTGTGCAGGGTCACTGCTGGGTCACACGGCTGTGCAGGGTCAGTGCTGGGTCACATGGCTGTGCAGGGTCACTGCGGGGTCAGAGAGCGGTGCAGGATTACTGCTGGGCCACTCGGCTTGCGGTATACATACAGAACCAGCTGCTAGTGGAAGTGGTTGAGCTGTTTACATTAAGAGTTAAAAGGTATTTGGATAAGAACATGGATAGGAATGGATTAAGAGGATATAGGCCAAGTGCAGTGAGATGCTGATAGCATGGATGGACATTTGGTCAGCATGGACCAGTTTGGGCCAAAGGGCCAGTCTTTGCGCTGTAGGAATCTATGACTATGACTCTATTTGTTCATTTGTGTAGGATGTGGGCATCAGTGGCTGGTCAGAATTTATTGTCCATCCCTAGTTGCCCTTGAGAAGATGGTGGTGAGCTGCCTTCTTGAACCACTGCAGCCCACCTCCTATGGGCTGACCCACCATGCCATTAGGGAGGGAATTCCAGGATTTTAACCCAACAACAGTGAAGGAATGGTGATATATTTCTCCGTCAGAATGGGGAGTGGTTTAGAGTGGAACCTGAAGCTTTTCGAGTTCCCATATATATGATGCCCTTGTTCTTCTAGATGGAACTGGTCGTGGGTTTGGAAGGTTTCTGTCTGAGGATCTTTGGTGAATTTCTGCAGTGCATCTTGTAGATGTTGCACAACTACTGTTGCAGCTACTGAGCATCGGTGGGGGAGGGAGAGGATGCTTGTGGATGCAATGCCAATCCTATGGCCTGAATTGTCCTGGATGGTGTCAAGTTTCTTGACAATTGTTGGGGCTGCACCCATCCAGGCAAGTAGAGAATATTCCATTACACTCCTGATTTGTGTCTTGTAGGTAGTGGACAGGCTTTGGGAAAGTCAGGAGATCAGTTACTCACCATGGCATTCCGAGAATGTTGTGTACTACTGATCCAGATCTCCAGGAATCCCTCTAAGTGAAGGTATTACTGATCATGGAATTGTACTGAATGGGGATGACGAAGCTCAGGCTGGGACCCTTGGATTGCTGTGGCCTCATGTTGCTGGGAGGATGTGTCATTGTCGAATTGGACTGAGTGGGGGTTACTGCTGGAATGATATTTTCTGGCCCAGAGTTCTTGCTTTTCACGGCTCACTGTAAATGTAGTATTGTAGTAAGTGTTCAGCACGAACAGCAGAATACTCATGAACTCAATTACAACTTTTACTGGGAATATCTTGCATTGTCCAACTGTATTGTATGTGTACCAACATGTTAACTCTATATTACGCCAAACTCAGGATTGGATAACTTGCATTGAGAGAAGGACTGAATATCTGTTCCTCAATCAGCTGCAACTGTTTACACAGTTGTATTTTAATGGTGCAAAAAAAATGTTAATCTCTTAAACATATATATTACGAACACATGTTCACAATAAGAAGCTCTTGAAAAACTGGAGTCAATGAGATGATGACTCTTTTGTCTCATCCTGAGGACAGGTGAAGATGGTTCTGGCTGTGGGAGGTCAGTCATCTCAGCCGTTGTACACCTCTGCAGGAATTCTTCACAGGTGTACCTTGGTCCTAAAGTCTGCAGGCGCCACATCAATGCTGCTCCCTCTGTCATTAGTTTAAAATTAGTGAGGTTTGCCTGTGAATACACAATGTTCAGCACCATTTGCTACTCTTGAGATAACAGAGAGGTCTGTGTCCATACAGAGTGTGATGACATCTGGCTTGAGCTGATCATTGACAAGTAACAATCATATCCCACAAGCACCATCTCAAAACGTGAGAATCTCCCAATCTCCCATTCAGCGCACACTCTATAACATTCACCAATAACACCATGGCCAGCAATGAACACCACCTACAAGATGCAAACCAGGAACAGGGCAGGGCTCTTTTTACCAGCACCTCACACACCCATGACCTCCAGTACCGGGAAGAACAGGGGCCACCGATGCACAGAGACACCATCACGTGCCTGACAGTTAAAGCTTACACTCCGTGAGTACATTTTAAAGTAATCACCATTTCCACATCTGCAAGGGGAGATCTCTGAATCCAAGAGCTGGCTAGTCTCCAAGGGAACATCCTGTACGGCAGAGAGTTGGACAAATGTCCAAGGTGAAAGGATGGGTGCTAGGTGCTGAATTCAGGGCATCAGCTATCCCAGTGGATAATCCGTGTCATAGCTTAATTTGTCAAGTCCAATGAGTTTCCCAACTCTGGATGGTCTCAAAGCCAGGAGACAAAACCCATTGCCTCAGTTGTCTATGCTGATTCCTGGCCAATGTATTGGTGTTCCCCTTTCCAGGTATCTACACTGAATGAGTTTTAGGATCCCTTAACTTCAAAAGTGGATCCATTTTGGAAATTTCATAGTTGAGGCAATGGACTTGGTGTGGGGATATTCAAATACCAGGGAGTGGTCTAAAAAGGGAGCATTCTTCAGGAACAGTGTGTTATCTGTGCACAGGGAGCTCCATTTGCTTTTATTAATTGAAAGGTTATGGGTGTCGCTGGTTAGACCAATACTTACCACCCTTCCCTTATTGCCCAGAATAAACCAGACTATTGTAGATCTGGAGTCACATGTACACCAAGACTAGGAAAGGATGACAGATTACACTCCCTAAAGGATATTAGTGAGTGAGATGGTTTCTTTTCTAACAACTGACAACCGTTCATTGTCACCATCAGACAGTAGAAGTCTTGATTTAGATTGAATTGAAGTTCCACCATCTGGCATGGTGGACATCGAACATCGGTCTCTGAATTAATAATCTCATTATAAGACATTGAGGCCATCATCTCTCCTCATCTTTCACATTGGTCTGAATCCAAAATGATAGGTTTAGATGCCAAGCAATAGTACATTATTTCCATTCTAAATTGACCCCCTCTAATTCTAAGGCTGTGCCCACGGGTCCTCGTCTCCCCACCTGACAGAAACAAATTCCCAACGTCCGCCCCTTCTAAGCCACGCATTATCCTGTGAGTTTCTATCAGATCTCCCCTCACCTTCTAAACTCTAATGAATACAATCCCAAGATCCTCAGCCATTCATTGTATGTTAGGTCTACCATTCCAGGTGATCAATTTGAATCTCCGCTGGACACTCTCCAGTGTCAGTATGTCCTTCCTGAGGTGTAGGGCCCAAAACTGGACACAGTATTCTAAACGGGGCCTAACTAGAGCTTTATAAAGTCTCAGAAGCACATCGCTGCTTTTATATTCCAACCCTCTTGAGATAAATGACATTACATTTGCTTTCTTAACCACGGACTCAACCTGCAAGTCAACCTTTAGAGAATCCTGGACGAGCACTCTCAGATCCCTTTGTACTTTGGCTTTATGAATTTTCTCACCGTTTTGAAAATAGCCCATGCCTGTATTCTGTTTTCCAAAGTGCAAGACCTCGCATTTGCTCACGGTGAATTTCATCAGCCATTTCCTGAACTTCTCTCCTAAACTGTCTAAATCTTTCTGCAGCCTCCCCACCTTCTCAGTACTACCTGCCTGTCCACCTAACTTCATATAATCGGCAAACTTCACCAGAATACCACCAGTCCCTTCATCCAGATCATTAATATATAAAGTGAACAGCTGTGGCCCCAACACTGAACCCTGCGGGACACCACTTGTCACTAACCGCCATTCTGAAGAAGAACCTTTTATCCCAACTCTCTGCCGTCTATCAGACAGCCAATCTCCAATCCATGCTAGTAGCTCACCTCAAACACCATGGGCCCTCACCTTACTCAGCAACCTCCTGTGAAACACCTAATCAAAGGCCTTTTGGAAGTCTAGGTAGATAACATCCACTGGGTTTCCCTGGTCTAACCTATTTATTAACTCTTCAAAGAATTCTAACAGGTTTGTCAGGCATGACCTCCCCTTACTAAATCCGTGCTGACTTGTTCTAATCTGACCCTGCACGTTCAAGAATTTAGAAATCTCATCCATAACGATGGATTCTAGAATAATACCTACAACCGAGATTAGGCTAATCGGCCTATAATTTTTGATCTTTTGTCTTGATCCTTTCTTGAACAAGAAGGTTACAACAGTGATTTTCCAATCATTTGGGACTTTCCTTGACTCCAGTGATTTTTGACAGATCACAACCAATGCCTCCACTATTTCCTCAGCCACCTCCCTCAGAACTTCAGAGCCAGGTGATTTATCAATTTTTACACCTTTTGGCTTCTCTAACACTTTCTCTTTTGTAATGGCTACCATACTCAACTCTGCCCCCGATTCTCCTTAACTGTTGGGATATTACTCATGTCTGGGTTTGGGTGGTGGCTGCAGTACACAGTGTTCGACAGGTGGTGGGGAGTCAGTGCCAAATGTTGAAGTTCTACTGATTGCATTGGGTATCCAAGCTGGGACATGATGATTGGATTCACTGGTGAATATCTTCTTAGTTCAACTCGCCAGGATGTTCAGAGTGAGGAGCTCAATGCTCTATCATTTCTTTGTTCATATTTGGGACACTATCCATTCCGAGACACAGTTGAGTGATCCACTGCCTTGTACTGTAATTCATGTTGTGTGGGTGCAGAATTTTAAGATTAAACTCAACTGTGGAAGCTCCAAAACTGAACTCAGGAATTTTGTAATCCACGTCTGTGTTAGGAGTCTCCTATTCTTTGTTTTACTGATCCTGGGAGTGTTTGTGTGGATGCTATCATCTAATTTACAACTCCAGCGAGACTGAGCAACGTACAAAGCAGAATAAATCAACCACTGTCAACCCCAATAAAATGTTGAATATGGGACTGTGTTTCTGAGACTAACCTGCTGTTTATGTTCATCCCTATGTATTTTCAAAGTATAAATGATTCAGATTCTTTAAACTTCGTATGACATGGGCCAACAATTATCTTTCTCTAACATCTATTACTTACAGTCTGAGCTCAGGCAAAGATATGTTTGATCAGTAACTTCAAGTCTCTTTTTTCTTTGCTGTCTCTCTTACAGTTAGTCTAGTGGTGATTCTAATCATAGCTCGGGGCAAGTGTGGATTTTCTAGAAGCACCACTCATTATATGGTGGCCATGGCAACATCTGATCTGCTGTTCATTGTTTTCCAAGTCGTACTTTGGCAGTTTCCAACTCATTATTATCCACGGTGTTTCCTGGACATCACTCCTGTGTGTCGTGTTATCTATGTACTGAGCTGCTGGGCCATTGATTGTTCTGTCTGGTTCACCGTTGCTTTCTCTTTTGATCAATTTGTCACCATTTGTTTTCATCAGATGAAAACTAAGTATTGGACAGAGAATACTTCAATTAGGGTTCTAGCAACAATCTGTATTTTCTTTTCTTTTAAAAATATTCCCAACTATTTTCGATTTAAACCTGGAAAGGTCATCAACAATGTGCCATGGTTCTGTCCTACCAGGTCCAGTTATTATACTGACCGCCGGTGGGCAAGTTTTCGATACTTTGAGCGATTTTTAACACCAATGCTCCCATTCACTTTTATTCTCTTTCTTAACGTTCTGACTGTCGGACGCATCTCTGAGGCCATTACAGTGCGTAGAGGACTCATGGGTCAGAGAAAAATAGAGAATGACCCAGAGATAGAGAGTAGAAGGAAATCTGTGATCTTACTCTTTTCCATATCTGCAAGTTTCATCCTTCTCTGGTTGCTGTATATATTATATTTCTTTCGTGTCCCTCATTCCTTGGATTCCACTGCTTTTGGTGTCTTTTCACAAGCCTCATATATGCTGTGGGACCTGAGCTGCTGCACCAATGCACTTGTTTATGTGGTGACACAGAACAGTTTCAGAGACCAGTTAAAACATGCCCTGAAATATCCAATTATAAAAATAATCCAATGATGAATAAATCCAAGTAACAGAGAGCGAACATTAAAGGCAGCAGATAACGGAATGAGGGGTCCAGGTGAGGGATGGACTGACAGGAGAAGGAGGAGCAGCAACACGGTTACACTGCTTTCCTAACGGGCAAGGAATGGTTCCATCTGAGGAGCAAAACCAAAGAGACTGGAGGATCAAAACAGTGGGAAGTGTTGTCAGCAATCAGCAACCGTTAATAGAAAGCTGGATAACAAAAGTCTAATTGAAACAGGAATCAGACATGTACAGAATAACATCATCCCCAGCAACCAGTTGTCAGTGAGTGACCCAGATACAAGGTCAATGACCTGGAGGCAAGTCTCATCGGTCACTGCAGGCCTGGAGTGGGAACAGCAATGGCAGGCTCCTGTCCTCACGGAATTCACTCATTCACTCATCTGGGTACAACTAAATAAAAAAGGGAATGTTCCTATTCCGCAGAGTAATATACTGTCAATAATCCCTGTCTTTTGATTACAGATGTATTTTCAGCAATGATCTCCTTTCTCTGGTTCCATTCCCTTCCCCTCCGGCCTGATGCTGATATCACTCCCTCTCTTTATTTGGTTCTTTCCACCAATCAGCCACTGTGTTGGTGGGGAATCCACGGCCCAGTCAGAGGGCTCAGTGACAGACCGGATCCGACACTGGGGAATGGGGTTGGATGTGGCAGATGAGCCGACCCCCCCCCCCCCCCCCGCCCCCCTCAGTGCTGCCATGAGAAGGTTTTGTGGCTCTCACTGACTCCATCGAGCTCAGTGGGAACTGACTCTGGGTGAACTCTGTTTGCTTGGGCCTTCATAATGGAGCCTGGGATCTATTGAAAGATCGATGGACCATCACCATCTGTAAAACAGCTGCTAAAACCCAACCGTATTCAGCTCCTGATTGGCCGGTCTGATCAAGGTCCTGTTTAACACTGAGGTAAACCTCCTTCACTGTTCACTACCCCACCACCACATTTGGAGCCATCTGCCACCTTACTAACCATCGGAGCCAAGCAGGAGGCTGGAAGAACACAGCAAGCCAGGCAGCATCAGGAGGTGGAGCGGTCAATCCTTCGGGAGTGGGGGTAAGGGGAGCTGCTGATAAAGGGGTGGGAGTGTGGGGGAGGGGTGGAGTGCTGAGGTGAACACAGATAGAGGGTACGGCCTGATTAGTCAATGGGAGGAATGAATCCAGTTGGTGGCAGGGAGGAGTGTAAGGGAGGGGGAGGGGTGGGAAGGGTGTTGGTAGATGGGGAGGGAGCTTATGTGAAATTGGAGAACTCAATTTTGAGTCCTCCAGGCTGTAGGCAGCCCAGGTGGAAGATGAGGTGTTGTTCCTCCAATCTGCAATCTGGTTCACTGTGGCAAGGCCTCACTGGACCTTGTATTGGTTAATGGGCCTGGCCAGCTGACTGACCTTTCACTGGGACAGGATCTTAGAAACAGTGATTACAACTCCTTCAGTTTTAAGATCGCTATGAATAAGGATAAGTCAGGACTCTGTGGGAAGGTACTGAATTCGGGGAGGGTAAATTAAGACAGTATTACTCAGGAGCTAGGGAGAGTTAATTGGGAAGAGCTGTTATTGAGCAAGTCCACATTTCCCATGTGGGAGTTGTTTAAAGACCTGCTGATTAGACTTCAGAATGGGCATACTCCAGTACGGAGGAAGGACAGGGATGGTAAGGGACTGTTATACCAGCTCCAGTTATTCTGAAGACCATCCGTGGGAAAGGTTTAAATAGTCCGAAACATTTTAACACCATTTTTATCATTCACTTTTGTTCTGTTTCTCAATATTCTGACAGTGAGGCAAATCTATGAGGCCGTAAGGTGTGTAATAGACTGAGGGGTCAGAGATAAATAGAGAATGGACAGAATTCTATGATCTTACTCTTTGTCATATCTGCCAGATTCATATTTCTCTACAATGAGACTGATACAATCCACACTGACAAACGGTGTGTCCTCTGCTGTCAGTGAACCATCCCCAATTCTAATGGATACAGACTCTCTTCATGGGCACTGAGCCCATCCTGACCAGGGGAAGGACAACTCAATACGAGTCCCACTGTACCCACCTTCCCATCATCTCCATCAATCCCATGCATGGGGGATTTGGTCAAGAACACAACAACCACCAGCCCTATCCCCAACTGAAGAAGACCCAGTTTCTCAGGTCAGTAGAATAGCTCAGTATCAAGCTCAGACAGTGGAGATCTCTCTGCTGGGTAGAGCAGTGGCACCTCATCTCAGCCTCTCTCTCTGGCTCTGAGTCTGTCTGTGTCTGTCCCTCTTGTGTTTAAAGTGATACAATGCCACCCTCTGCTGGCCTTGCCGCGCCACTGCACAAGCAGCAGATTTCTTTTTCTCTGGGATAATTTGTTCCTGTCCCTGTTCATTCCATTATCTCTAAACTTCAGTCCCTGGTCCCTGTCCAAATCAATACAAACAATAACAAAAAGAAATAGAGATGGATAAGAGTTTGGATTGTTTTATCTTTCTAAGCCTGTATAATATATTCAGGGAGAACCCTCAGGATTTGATGGGGACAGATGCAGAGTGCCAAGCTGCTGTAGGTCAGTATCAGATGGTCAGCTGTCCTCTCACTGGCCTGAGCTCTGTTCCATGTTCCTTCTCACCTGCCTATACCCCCCTGTTCATTTGTATCACCCTGCTGATGTTCCATTGGAAATACACTGTGTTCAGTATTCTAACAGATTTAAACTGATTTAGGTCAAACTCAAGCTCAGCAAGCTTGCTACCTTCACTCGTTCATTTTAGTTTCATTGATTTGTGTAAAATCCTTGTGTCCATTTGGATTGTAGCAGGGTGCTGTGCCTGCTCTGGGTGTGAAACTGCAGCTTTGTGTCTGTGTGTATTCCAAGGCTGTGTCCAGAGGGGGTGGGGGAAGGACAGGGACAGACCTGGGCTAAACCATTGAGCTGCTGCTTTCTCACACACCCCCCTCTAATCCCCCAGATGGTTGTTGGTGTGTCCCATACCTGGGGGAGGTGTGTTCCAGGTGGAGGGAGCTGGGAGCTGACTGGATGAACTAGGGTTTGAGTGATAGATCCTGAGGGTATTTAAACCTGGCTCAGTCAGCCATTGTCCTAAGTATGTAAGTTAGCTCACTGAGCTGGGAAGCATGTTTTCAGATGTTTTGTCACTATACTGGGTAACATCATCAGTGAGAGTCCCCAGTGAAGTGCTGGTGGTATGTCCCTGCTCTCTATTTATTGGTCTTGGTTTCTTACGGCAGGTGATGTCATTGCTGGTTCTTTTTATCAAGCGAAGGTAGATAGGATTTAAATCGATGTTTTTATTGATGGAGTTCTGGTTAGAATGCCATGCTTCTAAGAAACGAGCAGCTATAAATAGAGAGGCGGGAAATCCCACCAGTGCTTCATCGGAGACTGAGACTGTGGGTGTATCTCTCCCCCTCTCTCTGTAACACTGTGGGTGTGTCTCTCCCTCTCTCTCTGTGAGACTGTGGGTGTTTCTCTCCCTCTCTCTCTGTGAGACTGTGGGTGTCTCTCTTCCTCTCTCTCTGAGACTGTGTGTGTGTATCTCTCCCTCGCTCTCTGAGACTATGGGTGTGTCTCTCTCTCTCCCTCTCTCTGTCTCTGTGTGTATGTCTCCCTCTATCTCTTTACCTACCCCCAGACAGTTGCCCTCCCCCTAACTTTGCCCTTCCCCCTTTTGTCGCTTTCCCCATTGCCCTCTGTCATTGGTCCCCGAATCTCTCCCTCCACTACACCCACACACATAAAATCCCTGCTGTGTCCTATAAAGCCCCCTCGCTGACTGTCCTCACCCAACAGGCTGGGGGTAAATGAGTCTGTGTGGGTTGACTGGTATGTAACTGCGCCCCTCTGTGCCTTTTTATTGACCACGGATGGGCACAGCATGATCCCACTCTCCAACTGTTCCCTGTCACACCCTCCCATCCACCAATCTCACTGAGAACGGGGCTTTGCCTGACACCCCCTGCTCCCCAGTTTGCCCCAAGTATTCCCCTAATTATTTGCCGACCGCACACTTTGTCCCCACCCCAGGATGTTGTGCCTGTCCCCAATTTGTCAGACCACCCCGTCACCCACTATGCCCAGCCCAAGTCTAATTGCCCCCTCTCGGAGTAGCTTTGTTCCCCTCCACAAACTGCCCACTCAAAGACTTCCCCCCCACCCAACAAATGTGCCCCTCCTCCAGATTTTACATTCCTGTAGTTCCTGCCCCCTGTCTATTCCCCCGCCCCCAATATTGCTCATATATTTTGCCTCCCTCTCCCCCGAATAATGCTGCTACCGGTCTCACACACCCCTCCCCCTCCTCGTCCCCCTGTGCAGCATTACTCAAACTGGCCCTCCCCCATCGTTCCTTCATGATCACCCCCCTCCCCCAGCCACCTATGTATGGTGGGTGGTGGGGGGGGAGGACACAGTGAGCACGTGCAGACACTCACTGACCTGTGGAGGGACTGCCTCACTGCACAGCAAGATCCCAGGCCTCCTCTCCACCCCCACCCCTGAGACAGAGACTTTATGTAAACCCCGTCAATCATTGTCACTGACCCCTCCAGAATATTGTCCCCTTTCTCCTCCCCCCAATTATGTTCCTGCCCACAATCCCCCCTCTCCCCTTCCCAATGTTCAGTCTCTTCCCCAACACCTCCGCGGATTCTCTAGACCATTCCCCACTCACCAAAATATTGGGCCCTTGCCCAATTTTCTGTTCCCACTACAATTACTGCCCCATTTCCCTATAACACCCCGACCCCGGCTAATTTGTGACCCCACCCACAATTTCCCACCCCCTGGAATTTTCTAGCCCCACCCACTTTCCCCTCCTTGCCCAATCTAAATGCCCCCTCCCTCTGTGCACCTTCATTTACCCCTCCACACCAAACTTCCCCCTCTATCCATACTTACCCCATCTCTGTATAAAAGCCTCCGCTGTGTCTCCATTGTGTACAATTCCCCCACCCTCCCTCACCACCCCCACCCCTCACTGTGTCCCCGGCCCTGGGCTGGAGGGGGTGGGGGGCACAGGGAGTGTGTGCAGAGACTGACTGGCCATTCGACTGCATGTGTCTTCATGCACAGCAAGATCCTAGACCCCAGGCTTCCCCCTGCCCCACCCACCCCACGCCTCACTGAGAAAGGGGCTTTATCTCCCCCACCCACCCCCACAGTTTGGACAACAACAGGAGACCCAGGGAACAGCAAGATCCCACTGTGTTAATGACATGTGCAGTACCAGGGAGTACCTGGGACAGGAGGACAGGGAGGGAGTGGTGGGGGCATAGAGACAGGTAGAGAGAGAGAGAGACAGAGATACCGAGGTGGGGAGAGAACACAAACAAGATTAGGGACAGAGAAACGGGGACAGACACAGAGAGAGAGAAAATCCCAGGGTTGGCGGTGTGAGGGAGGGAGAGAGGGAGATGGAAGTTGATTAAATCAGAGCCAAGATCTTTTGAATAATAAAACAAGAAAAACAAACACAATCCCATCACTGAGTGACTTCCCAAAGCTCCCCATTTTATCAGCACATCCCTCTGGTTTTAAACCCAGAGAATGGGAACAGATTTCACTCGGACCCAGGGGGTAAATGCTTTCTGACTGACACCCCCCCCCCCCCACTACCATCCCACCCCAAGGGTTTTCATTCTGAGACTCGATGCAGTGACTCGATGGAAGGGAGTCAGTCTCAGAGCCTGGATCTTGTCCCTCCCTCCGTGTTTAACCTGCCCCCTCCAACTGCTTCTCTCCCTCTCTCCCTCCTTCCCTCACACTCTCTCTCTTTCTCCTTCACTCCTTCCATCTGTCTCCCTCTCTCATTCTCTCTCTTCTCCCCCATCTCTCTCTCCCTGTCCCTATCCCCCTCTCCATCTCTCTGCTCAGCTTCCTCCTGCTCTCAAGAATGGATTGGTCTCTCTCTCTCTCCATTTCCCCTCCGTTCTGATTGAAATGCCCTCCCCTCCCTCCCTCCCTCCTATTTAAAGTGTGTTCCCATCTCCCCGTCCTGTCCTGTAGACATTAGCCCGGTCACAATCACATTGTGGAGGGAGGGGGAGGAGAGGTGGGGGGTGGTCTGGGCTGGGGAAAGGAGGTTTTGATACACCCCACCCACTATCAGACCATCAGCAAATGGAGCCCAGGCCCTTTGGAAAGACTCATGTGTTGTGTAAGGGGCAACCTGCAGGCTGAGGGGCACACAGCAAGATCCCACAGGCAGCCGGGTGTGGCATACCTGGGGTATTTCATCTTCTTTAACCCGTGCGAGAACAACTCCCCAGCAACAAGACCTCCACAAGCATAATGCTCCCCGCTGTAATTTTCGCACAGCAGGATCCCAATAATGTTGGCACTTTCCAAATTCAGTTTCTGATAGTGGTTCTCTCTGTCTGTCTCTCCCTGCCTGGAATCCCACATGCTGTCCTCCACACCCCTCCCAATTAAAATGACGACAAGTCATAGACGGGGCCATTGATGCACAGTGCGATCCCACAGGGTAGTCCTCTTCGTGCTCCACAATGTGCTCAAGTCCCACTTTACATCCAACAGGACACTGTGGATTTCTTTGGGAATCTTGTTTAAAGAATCACCTCCTACATCCCAGGATTTAATTTTTGGATGGCACCTTCTAGAAGGAAGTGATTGGAGCTGGGCGGTGATGGGAAAATTGGAGAGTCCCGTTCTCTCCCCCCTCCCCAGATCCAGTCTCCCTTTCCCTGCCCAGATACAAAGACACATCTTATCCCTCTATCACTCCCTCCTTCCCACACACTCTCTCTCTGTCTGCATCTTGTGTTTTTTTTAACTACTTTGTTTCAAAAACAATCACCATGTGCTGCAAAATATTTCCTTCTCCCGCACTTCAAATAACCACGAGTCACATTGTTGTGTGTGGGACGGTTTTATTTATTTCAAACATCAATAAAAGAAAGACAGAGAGAGAGAGAGAGTCCCTCCCAGATACTTAGGGAACTGGCCAACCTGTGTCTTATCTGTGTGATTATCACATTTGGTGACTCTTGTTGCAATGCAGGCCACTCTGCAGGTAGTTTGAGACACAGCACGATCCCACAATTAGTATTACTCTGATATTAGAACAAGTCTTTAGACAGAGTTTCTCATTTAAGATTTCAATTCCCTCCTTGGGGAGTCCTGTCTGTCAGACTCTCACTGGGGATTGATGTGTTTGTATCAAATCCCAGGCCCTGGTTACTTTAGCCCCAGGCTTCAAATTTGTTTTAAAAATGACAGGGCCATAATCCGACAGGAGCCAGTTAACCAGAGGCCCCTAAAACCCAGGGTCCCCCAGAGGAGATTAAACCTTGGGGTAAATAAACACACAACTCACGTGGGCCCCAACGGGGTGCAGCCTGTCGACCAGGACTCAGATGCGTGTACTCTGTTGAGAAAGCTGTTGTTCAAAGGTCTCCTGATCCTAAAGTTTCTCTCTTTGAATCTTCAAGTGGCCAACAAGATTCCATGGGAGGAAAGAGACAACATTAGTTGAAAGACAAAGGAGGAAAATTATTACAGAGAGACAGCACAGCAAGATCCCAGGTTTCCCCCTCTGTGTGACACAGACAATTTCCCAGCTACATCCAAACACAAACATATCGGGTGATGAGCTGAGTTTTCATTCCAAAGCTTTGGAGAAACTTTGAGATACCAGGTTAGCTGATTGAAACACTCACTGCTTGCAATGACGGCATTGGGGCAGCTGGAGCACAGCAAGATCCCACATGCAACATTGCAGCAACAGCTAATTACTCTGATCATTTCTCCACTCTGTGATACTGCTTCAGTTTAATTATTTCCTGTCACCCCAAAATCAAACATTACAGCGACCTCACAATCTCAAAATGCCTCTCCCTCTCTCTCCCCTTCTGTTTCCCCAGCTCTCTCAATTTTTCAAATCTTTTTCTCACTCTCTTTCTCTCACTGTCGTATTTTCTCATCCGACCCTCTCTGTAACCAATATTACTCTGACATTATGACAAGTCTTTAGGAAGGGTCACATCATTTGGGTTTTAATTGCCCTTCAGGGAGTCCTGCCTCTCAGATCCTGGGGATGGACATACTTTTACCCCAGGCTTCAAACCGGTTTTAAAAATGATAGGGCCGCAATCCGACAGGATCCAGTTAGCCAGAGGCCCCTAAAACCCAGTTTCCCCCCCAGAGGAGATAACACCTCAGGGTAAATGAACATACAATTCATGTCAGCCCCCACGGGATGCAGCCTGTCGACTAGGCCTCAGGACTGTGTCCCCCTCTGAAGGTTGTTCTTTCCTGGTCTCGAACATTTTGGATCTTCGCATGGCAGCTTTCCAAACAAACGTTCTTCAGGATAAAAGAGGGAAAAGATTACTTGAAAGGGAGAGCGAGAGCATTTTGAAGGCAAGTTACACAGCAAGATCCCAGGTTTAAAAGCACCTCCACCCATCCCCAATGTATTCATGTATCTAACACAGTCAGGAGTTAGGATGGAACATGGTGTGGGAGCAGATCTTCCCAGGTATTGGAGTAGGATAGTGAGGGAAAGGCATCAGATACTTACACTCTGCAGTCACCTGGGATCTATTGCCATTTACTGAAAACATTTCCCAACGTGTATGTGCCTGCAGCTCCCTCCAGTCTGAAAGTCTCATTAACCTCTATCCTGTCTTCTGTCTCTGAGCCAATGGTGTATTCGTTCTCAGGATAGGGACAACATGGGGCTAGATACAGAGTAAATCTCCCTCCATACTGTCTGCATCGAATACTCCCAGCACATGTGCAGCCTGGGGTTAGATACAGAGTATAGGTCGCTCTGCACTGTTCCCAGCAAACACACACAGGATAGGGACAGCACGGGGTGAGGTACAAAGTTAGGCAGCATTGCAGATGGTACCTTAACATTACATAGGGATATTGATAGACTGGGTAAATGGGCAAAGCTGTGTTAGATGGAGTTCAGTGTCAGCAAGTGTGTGGGTATCAGGTTGGAGTACAGAGAGGGAGCACAAAGGAGGTTTACAAGAATGATCCTGGAGCTCAGGGCTTACATTCTGAGGGGGCATTCAACAAATAAGTCCGTTACCCCCAGAATTGAGAAAGTTAAGGGGTGATCTGATCAAAGCCTTCAAGGTATAAACAGAATGAGACAGGATCGATCAAGATCAACGATTCCCACAGGTTGGAGATTCTAGAATGAGAGGGAGCAGAGTCTGAGAATGAGGGCCCAGAGTGTTCAGGAGAGATAGTAGGAAGCACTTTGACACACACAGGGTGGGAGAGGTTTGGGACTCTCTTCCACAAACAGCAGTGGATGCTGGATCAGTCGTTCAGGTTAAATCAGAGAGAGATACATTTTTGTTCAGTGAAGATATTGAGGGATATGGGCCAAAGGAAGGAATGTGGAGTTAGGCCACAGATCAGCCCTGACCCCATTGAATGATGGAACAGGCTCGAGGGGCTGAATGGCCTCCTCCTGTTGCAATGTTACAAATAAAGACCACCTGACACTGTCACCATCAAACACTCTCAAGGCAGGGATATGAAAGAAATAGTAAAGCTACCTCTACATTGTCCCCGTCAACCACTCCCACGACAACGACAGGTTGGAGTTAGATACACAGTAAAGCTGCCTTTACTGCATCCCCATCAACCTCTCCCAGGGCAGGGTCAGCACAGAGTTAGATACAGAGTTACGCTCCCACTACACTGCCCTCCCAGGATTGCTTAATGGAGCTTTAAAATTTGAAAATACTCATGTTATTCTGTCATTCCTTATCCCTCAGTAAGTGTGTGTGTGCATGACGCGTTCGTGTGTGTGCACGTGCAGATGTGAGAGAGTGAGAGAGAGACAGAGACAGAGACCAGGCCCCTGCATTACTGGGTCAGGTACTCCTGTACACCAGTACTTAAGAATCATAGAATCTCGGAAACAGTCCCTTCAGTCCAACTCATCCACACCGACCAGATATCCCAACCCAATCTTGTCCCACCTGCTAGCACCCAGTGCATATCCCTCCAAACCCTTCCTATTCATTTACCCGTCCAGATGCCTTTTGAATGTTGTAATTGTACCAACCTCCACCACTTCCTCTGGCAGCTCATTCCATTTATGTACCACCCTCTGTGTGAAAAAGTTGCCCCTTTGGTCTCTTTTATAATCTTTCCACTCTCACCCTAAACCTGTACACTCTAGTTCTGAACACCCCCACCCTAGGGAAAAGACCTTGAATATTTACCCGACCCCTGCCGCTCATGATTTTATAAATCTCTATAAGGTCACTCCTCAGCCTCCGACGCTCCAGGGAAAACAGCCCCAGCCTGTTCAGCCTCTCCCCATAGCTCAAATCCTCCAACCCTGACAACGTCCTTATAAATCTTTTCTGAACCCTTTCAAGTTTCACAACATGTTTCTGAGACCAGAATTGCATGCAATATTCCAACAGTGGCCTGACCAATGTCCTGTACAGCCGCAACATGACCTCCCAACTCCAGTACTCTGACCAGTAAAGAAAAGCATACCAAATGCCTTCTTCACTATCATATCTACATGCGACTCCACTTTCAAAGAGCTATGAACCTGCACTCCAAGGTCTCGTTGATCAGCAACACTCCCTAGGATCTTACCATTAAGTGTATAAGTCCTGCTAAGATTTGCTTTCCCAAAACACAGCACCTCACATTCATCTCAATTAACCTCCATCTGCCACTTCCCGGCCCATTAGCCCACCTGATCCTATTGTAATCTAAGGTAACCTTCTTCACTGTCCAGTACACCTCCAATTTTGGTGTCATCTGCAAACTTACTAACTATACCTCTTATGCTTATGATGAAAAGTAATGGACACAGCACTGATCCTTGCAGCACTCCACTGGTCACAGGCCTCCAGTCTGAAAACCAACCCTCCACCTCCACCCTCTGTCTTCTACCTTTGAGCCAGTTCTATATCCCATGGCTAGTTCTCCCTGTATGCCATGAGATTGCTAACCAGTCTCCCATGGGGTACCTTGTCGAACGCCTTACTGAAGTCGATATAGATCACATCCACCACTGCCCTCATCAATCCTCTTTGTTCCTCCTTCAAAAAACTCAATCAAGTTGTGAGACATGATTTCCTACACACAAAGCCATGCTGACTATCTCTAATCAGCCCTTGCCTTTTCGAATGCATGTACATCCTGTTCCACACAAAGACCGCCTTGCTGATTTTTGAGGGGCCCTATTCTGTCCCTAGTTACCCTTTTGTCGTTAATGTATTTGTAAAAACTCTTCGCATTCTCCTTCACCCTATTTGCCAAAGCTATCTCATGACCCCTTTTTGTCCTCTGATTTCCCTCTTATGTATGCTCATACTGTATTTAAAACCATCTAAGGATTGACTCAGTCTCTCTTGTCTATACCTGACCTGTGCTTCCTTCTTTGTTTAAACCAAAACCTCAATTTCTCTCAACACCCAGCATTTTATGTAGACAGGCCAACAAGAGGTGAGGCCATACTGGATTTGGTTCTGGGTAACGAACCAGACCAGGTGTTAGAATTAGAGGTAGGTGAGCACTTTGGGGACAGTGACCACAATTCGGTGACTTTTACTCTAGTGATGGAGAGGAATAAGTGTGCACTGCAGGGCAAGAGTTATACCTGGGGGCAGGGAAATTATGATGAAGTGAGGCTTAAAGGCAAGGGCACAATTGATATGTGGAGCTTGTTCAAGGAGCAACTATTGAGTGCCCTTGATAAGTATATACCTGTCAGGCAGGGAGGAACGGGTCGTGTGAGGGAGCCGTAGTTTAATAAGGAATTGGAATCCCTTGTTAAAGGAAAGAGAACAGCCTATGTAAAGATGAGGCGTGAAGGTTCAATTGGGGCGATTGAGTGTTATAAGGTAGCCAGGAAGGTGCTGAAGAGAGAGCTAAGAGCAGCGAGAAGGGGACATGAAAAGTCCTTAGTTGGTAGGATTAGGGAAAACCCAAAGGCTTTCTATAGGTATGTCAGGAATAAAAGAATGACTAGGGTAGGAATAGGTCCAGTCAAGGATAGTAGTGGGAAGTTGAATGTGGAGGCTGAAGAGATTGGGGAGACATTGAATGAATACTTTTCGTCAGTATTCACTCAGGAACAGGACATTGTTGCCGATGTGAATATTGAGTCACAATTAACTAGAATGGATGGCTTTGAGGTATGTAGGGAAGAGGTGCAAATAGATAAGTCCCCTGGGCCTGATGGCATTTATCCTAGGATTCGCTGGGAAGCAAGGGAGGAGATTGCAGAGCCATTGGCCTTAATTTTTATGTCATCGTTGTCTACAGGAATAGTGCCAGAAGACTGGAGGATAGCAAATGTGGTCCCCTTATTCAAGAAGTGGAGTAGGGATAACCCTAGTAACTATAGGCCGGTGAGCCTCACTTATGTTGTGGGCAATGTCTTACAGAGAATTGTAAGGGATAGGATTTATGAACATCTGGATAGGAATAATGTGATCAAGGATAGTCAGCATGGTTTTGTGAAGGGCAGGTCGTGCCTCACAAACCTTATTGAATTCTTTGAGAAGATGACTAAGGAGGTGGATGAGGGTAAAGCGGTAGATGTGGTGTATATGGATTTTAGTAAGGTGTTTGATAAGGTTCCCCATGGTAGGCTACTGCAAAAAATACGGAGGTATGGCATTGAGGGTGAGTTGGAGGTTTGGATTAGGAATTGGCTGGCTGGAAGAAGACAGAGGATAGTAGTTGATGGTAAAGGTTCATCTTGGAGTGCAGTTACTAGCGGTGTTCCGCAAGGATCTGTTTTGGGACCATTGCTGTTTGTCATTTTTATAAATGACCTGGAGGAGGGGTGAGAAGGTTGGGTGAGCAAGTTTGCAGATGACATGAAAGTCGGTGGAGTTGTTGACAGTGAGCAAGGATGTGGCAGGTTACAGCGGGATATAGATAAGCTGCAGAGCTGGGCAGAAAGGTGGCAAATGGAGTTCAATGTGGGTAAGTGTGAGGTGATTCACTTTGGTATGAGTAACAAAAAGATGGGGTACTGGGCTAATGGTCAGATACTTGGTAGTGTGGATGAGCAGAGGTATCTTGGTGTCCATGTATGCAGATCTCTGAAAGTTGCCGCCCAGGTAAATAGTGCGGTGAAGAAGGCATATGGCGTACTGGCTTTTATTGGTAGAGGAATTGAGTTCCGGAGTCCTGAGGTCATGTTGCAGTTGTATAAGACTCTGGTGGGGCTGCATCTAGAGTATTGTGTGCAGTTTTGGTCGCCACACTATAGGAAGGATGTGAAGGCACTGGAACGGGTGCAGAGGAGGTTTACCAGGATGTTGTCTGGTATGGTAGGAAGATTGTATGAGGAAAGGCTGAGGCACTTGGGGTTGTTTTCATTGGAGAAAAGAAGGTTTAGGGGTGACTTGATAGAGGTGGACAAGATGATTAGGGGTTTAGATAGGGTTGACCATGAGAAGCTTTTTTCACATATGGAGTCAGCTATTACGAGTGGGCATAGCTTTAAATTAAGGGGTGGTAGGTATAAGACAGCTGTTACGGGGAGATTCTTTACTCAGCGTGTCGTGAGTTCATGGAATGCCCTGCCAGTAGCAGTGGTGGACTCTCCCTCTTTATGGGCATTTAAACGGGCATTGGATAGGCATAAGGAGGAGAGTGGGCTAGTGTAGGTTAGGTGGGCTTGGATCGGCGCAACATCGAGGGCCAAAGGGCCTATACTGGGCTGTATTTTTCTATGTTCTATGTTCTATTCCCTACACCTACCAGCCTTTCCTTTCACCCTTACAACCAGTCTGTGGACTTCCGTAGTCTCATTTTTGAAGGCTTCCCATTTTCCAGCCGTCCCTTTACCTGTGAACATCTGCCCCCAATCAACTTTTGAAAGGGTCTGCCAACACTCATACCAACGCACACACACAACTCCAATCAGCATTTGAAAATTCTTGCCTATACCGTCAAAATTAGCCTTCCTCCAATTTAGAAATTCAACTTTTCGATCTGGTCTATCCTTTTCCATCACTATTTTAAAACTTCTGGGTCGCTAGTCCCAAACCGCATCCCCCACTGACACCTCGGTCATCTGCCCTGCCCTATTTTGCAGTAGTAGTTCAAGCTTTGCACCTTCTCTCGTACATACATCCACAGACTGAATCAGAAAATGTTATTGTGCACAAATAACAAATTCCTCTCCATCTGAACCCCTAACACTATGGCAGTCCCAGTCTATATTTGGAAAGTTAAAATCCCCTACCATAACCACCCTATTATTCTTACAGATAGCTGAAATCTCCTTACAAACTTGTTTCTCAATTTCCCGCTGACTATTAGGGGGTCTATAATACAATCCCAATAAAGTGGTCATCCCTTTCTTATTTCTTAATTCCACCCAAGTAACCTCACTGGATATATTTCCAGGAATATCCTCCCGAAGTACAGCTGTTACACCATCCTTTATAAAAAACACCACTCCCTCCTCCTCTCTTGCCTCCTTTTCTATTCTTTCTGTACCATGTGTATCCTGGAACATTAAGTTGCCAGTCCTGTACATCCCTGAGCCATGTCTCTGGTTCAATACTGAGGTATTCTCACTGGCACTCTCAGTGTGCTCCACTATTAGTACTGGCCCACCGTTAATTCTGATCCCAATGCAATGAGGCACAATCTCAAAATTGACCCTCTGACAAAGAAGCACTCCCTCAGGACTGATCTTGTGATAGATCTCCAATATCTCAGTACTGACCCACTAATCATGCGACACACCCTCAATTTAGACCCTGCATTATGAGCCACTGCCACAGGATTGATGCAATATAGTGCTAAATGGGAGAATCGGTGCAGGGCAGCATTGAATGGGAGAATCAGTGTACGGTAGCACTAAATGGGTGAATCGGTGCAGGGCAGCATAAAGTGGGAGAATTGGTGTAGTGCAGCAATAATTTCGAGACTTGATGCAGGGCAGGCCATAATTAGAGAATACTGGTAGTGGAAGCCGACATGGGAGATTTGTTGCAGGGAAACACTAAATGGAAGACGTGTTGCACAGTGGGACTAAATGAGAGAATTGGGGCCTGTCAAAATTAAATGGGTGAATTAGAGTAGGGCACCTCTAAATGGTAGAGTTGGGCTGGGCATCAGTAAATGGAAGAATGAGTATTGGGGTATGAGTAAATGGGAGAACTGAGTAGGGCATCAGTAGATGGATTTGGTACACATGCCATTACATTAGAAAATTAGTGGGAGTGCCAATAAATTAGAGGATTGGAGCAGAGCAAGTCTAAGTGGGAGAATAGGGACAGTGAATCAATAAAAAGGAGTTTTAGTTCAGCGCACCCCAAAATGAACAAATGTGAGTAGGGAACCAATCCGTGTAAGAAGTATATCAGAGAACAGTTACATGGGCATCAATAATTGGAGACTTGCGAGAGAGAGTGTACATGTGAGAGAGAGATTGCGAGTGTGCTCACACAACTGAAGTGTGCACGTGTGAGTGAGAGAGAGTGTGCACGTGTGAGTGAGAGAGTTAATGGTAGTGCCCTGGGGAGTGTTGTTGAACCGAGAGACCAAGGGGGGCAGGTACATAGTTCCTTGAAAGTGGTGGTCACAGGTAGGCAGGGTTACAGGGTGGTGAAGGGGGCATTTGGCAGGCTTGACTTTATCGGGCAGAGCACTGAGCCCAGGAGTTGGGACGTCATGTTACAGCTGTACAAGACATTGGTGAGGCCACATTTGGAGGAATGCATACCATCCTGTTCACCCTGCTGTGGGAAGGCGGTTATTCAACTGACAAGGGTCGGAGGAATAGAGGCAGAGAGGCATGGTGTTCTAATTGGGGAGAAAATTCAGAAATCTGAAATGCAGAGAGACTTGGGAGTACTCGTCCAGGATTCTCTCAGGTAAACCTACAGGTTGAGTCAGTAGTTAGGAAGGCAAATGCAATGATGGTATTTATTTTGAGAACACTTGATTATAAAAGCAGGGATGTATTTCTGAGGCTCTATAAAGCTCGGGTCAGACCACATTTGGAGAATTGTACACAGTTTTGGGCCCCATATCTCAGGAAGGATGTACTGACCCTGGAACATGTTCAGAGGAGGTTCACCAGAACGGTCCCACCGATGAAAAGCTTAACACATGAGGAATGTGTGAGGACTCTGGGTCTATCCTCAATTGAGTTCAGGAGGATGAGGGGCTGGGGGATCTAATAGAAACTTCCAGAATACTGAATGGCCTGGACAGAGCGGATGTTGGGAAGACGTTTCCATTTGGTCGGAGAGACTGGGCCCCAATGGCACAGCCTTAGAATAAAGGGAAGAGCTCTTCGAACAGAGATAAGGAGAACCTTGTTGATCCAGAGAGTGGGGAATCTGTGGAATTCATTCCCACTGAAGACTGGGGAGACCCAGCTCACTGAGTATATTGAAGACTGAGATCAATAGGTTCTTCATTGTAAAGGGGGAGGATCAAGGTTTACTGGGAGAATGGAGTTGAGAACTTTATCCGCTGTGATTAAATAAGGAAGCAGACTCAATGGGCTGAACGGCCTCATTCCTGACTCCTATGTCATTGTGCTCTTCATTTCTCTTTAAGCTGCAGAATCTGAGCAGGATTGACGACTGGATAGGAAGCTCAACAAATTGGCTGGGATTCAGCAAGGAATCATCCTCCCTCCCATTTTTAATATCCCTATCTCATGTTTTTTTCCATTTCTTATTGAGCATCAGAATGGAAACAAAACATCTTTCCCCCCCCCACTCCCCTCCCTCTCTCCTTGCCCCCCTCTCTCTCTCCTTGTCCCCCTCTCTCTCTCTCCTTGTCCCCCCTCCCTCTCTCCTTGGTCCCCTCCCTCTCTCTCCTTGCCCCCCTCTCTCTCTCCTTGCCCCCTCTCTCTCTCCTTGCCCCCTCTCTCTCTCCTTGTCCCCCTCTCTCCTTGTCCCCCTCTCTCTCCTTGACACCCTCCCTCTCTCCTTGTCCCCTCTCTCTCTCCTATCCCCCCTCCTTACCCCGTCTCTCTCTCCTTGCCCCCTCTCTCTCTCCTTGTCCCCACTCTCTCTCTCTCCTTGTCCCCCCTCTCTCTCTCTCCTTGTCCCCCCTCTCTCTCTCCTTGTCCCACCCTCCCACTCTCCTTGGCCCCTTCCCTCTCTCCTTGCCCCCTCTCTCTCTCTCCTTGCCCCCTCCCACTCTCCTTGTCCCCCTCTCTCTCCTTGTCCCCCTCCCTTTCTCCTTGTCCCCCTCCCTCTCTCCTTGTCCCACTCTCTCTCTCCTTGTCCCCCTCCCTCTCTCCTTGTCCCCCTCCCTCTCTCCTTGCCCCGTCTCTCTCTCCTTGCCCCCTCTCTCTCTCTCCTTGCCCCTTCCCTCTCTCCTTGTCCCCACCTCTTTCTCCTTGTCCCCCTCCCTCTCTCCTTGTCCCCCTCCCTCTCTCCTTGTCCCCCTCCCTCTCTCCTTGACCCCTCTCTCTCCTTGCCCCCTCCCTCTCTCTTGCCCCCCCCTCTCCTTGCCCCTCTCTCCCTCCTTGCCCCCTCTCTCTCCTTGTCCCCCTCCCTCTCTCCTTGCCCCCTCCCTCTCTCTTGCCCCCTACCTCTCTCCTTGCCCCCCTCTCCCTCCTTGCCCCCCTCTCTTTCCTTGTCCCCCTCTCTCTCTCCTTGCCCCCTCCCTCTCTCCTTGCCCCCTCCCTCTCTCCTTGACCCCCCCTCTCTCCTTGTCCCCCTCTCTCTCCTTGCCCCCTCCCTCTCTCCTTGCCCCCTCTCTCTCCTTGCCCCCTCCCTTTCTCCTTGCCCCCTCCCTCTCTCCTTGACCCTCTCTCTCTCCTTGCCCCCTCTCTCTCTCCTTGCCCCCTATCTCTCTCCTTGCCCCCCTCCCTCTCCCCTTGCCCCCTCTCTCTCTCCTTGCCCCCTATCTCTCTCCTTGCCCCCCTCCCTCTCCCCTTGCCCCCTCCCTCTCTCCTTGCCCCCTCCCTCTCTCCTTGCCCCCTCTCTCTCACCTTGCCCCCTCTCTCTCTCCTTGCCCCCTCCCTCTCTCCTTGCCCCCTCCCTCTCTTCTTGCCCCCTCCCTCTCTCCTTGCCCCCTCTCTCTCTCCTTGCCCTCTCTCTCTCCCTCCTCCCCCTCTCTCCTTCCCCCTCTCTCCTTGCCCCCTCTCTCTTCCCTTGCCCCTCTCTCATTCTCCTTGCCCCCTCTCTCTCCTTGCCTCCCTCTCTCTCTACTTGCCCCCCTCTCCTTCCTCCCTCACTCTCCTTTTCCCCTCTCTCCTTGCCCCCTCCTCTCCTTGTCCCCCTCCCTCTCTCCTTGCCCCCTCCCTCTCTCCTTGCTCCCTCCCTCTCTCCTTGCCCCCTCCCTCTTTCCTTGCCCCCTCCCTCTCTTTGCACTCCTCTCTCTCCTTGCCCCCTCTCTCTCTCCTTGCCTCTCTCTCACTGTCCTTGCCCCCTTGCCCCCTTTCTGTCTCCTTGCCCCCTCTCTGTCTCCTTGCCCCCTCTCTCCTTGCCCCCCTCTCTCTCTCTTGCCCCCCTCTCTCTCTCTTGCCCCCTCTTCCCTCTCCTCGTTCCCCCTCCTCCCTCTCCTTGTTCCCCCTCCTCACCCCCCACGTGTCTCCACTGTGTACAATTCCCCACCCTCCCTCACCACCGCCAGCCCTCGCTGTGTCCCAGGCCCTGAGCTGGATGGGTGGGGGGCACGGGGCTTATATGAAGATACTGACTGGCCATTCAACTGTATGTGTATTCATGCAGAGCAAGATCCCGGTCCCCAGGCTTCCTGTGCCCCCACCCTACCCCTGACTGAGAAAGGGGCTTTACTTCCCCTCTCCACCCAACAATTTGTACAACAACAGGTGTCCCCAGGAACAGTAAGATCCCACTGTGTTAATGACCACATGGCACGGAGTCCAAATCACCCTCTAGGACAGGAAGACAGGGAGGGAGTGGGGAATGGGGGAGAGAGAGGGGGACAGGGTGTGGGGTGGGGGGATGGTGGTAAGAATAAAACTCAGTGAGACAAAGTAAATGAAAGACAGAAAGCAGAATAAACAAATACCTAGTTGGGGGAGGGGGAAGGAGAGAGAGAGAAATGGACAGATGGAGGGAGAGAGAAAAAGCCCATGGAGGGACGGGGGCGGAGAAAGAGAGTGACATAGAGTGATCCCAAAGAGAGACTGATGGCCAGAGGAGGAGGGAGGGAGGGAGGGAGAGCATGATGGTGTAAGGCAGAATTTAAAGATCCTCAGCCAGGAACAGCAAGATCCCACGGGGCTCCGAGAGAAAGGTGTAGAGAGAGGGGAGCAGGGAAGCTGGAGATTGGGAAAGACTGAACGATTAAACAATTCCAGGAAAGAGAGTGAGGAGGCAGAGAGTTGTAGGAAGGGAATCTCCAGGGGAACAGGAACAGGATGGAGGTGGGAAGGATGGGGAGAGATGGGGATTGAAGGAAAGACGTGGCGAAGAGAGACGGAACACGGGAATGAAGATGGGAGCTGCAGTGAGAGACGGAGGGAGTGACATTTGTGGGGTCAGACTGTGCAGCAACTCTCTCTCCAACCCTTTTGCCCCTTTGTCTCCCCACCCCCAGCCCAGAGCTCACCCCTTATGTTAAAAATCACGGAGACGGCCTGAACCCCACAATCTTTTCCCTGGGTGTGTGTCTGTGTGTGTGTCTGTCTGTGTGTGTACATGAACAACAAGGAGAAAGAGCAGTTTCTGATTATTCTCTCTCTGGTTCCAGCTCTTGTCTGATAATTCCTCACGGCAGAATGATTGGATTCTCTCTCTCTCTGCACTATCCAAATTTCAGCTCCCAGACCAAATCCCCTCCTCGGGGGGAGAGACTGAGAGCGAAATGAAAATTGTTTAAAATAAAACAGTGGCACAAAAAGCACAGCAACATCCCATCACTCTCTGCCTTCCACAATCTCTCCCTTTCCCAGCACAGCCCCTGATATTAAACCCAGAGAATGGGAACAGGAAGTTGTCAAACTGCCTCAGGACTGTCCCAGTGTTTCTGTTTGAGGGGAGGGGGATGTGGTTATGTGAGAGAGACATGGAAGTTGATTAAATCAAAGCCAAGATCTTTTGAATCACAAACTCAAGAGAAACAAACAAAATCCCATTATTGAGTGACTTCCCAAAGCTCCCCATTTTATCAGCACTTCTCTCTGGTTTTAAACCTAGAGAATGGGAACAGATTTCACTGGGACCCGGGGGTAAATGCTTTCTGACTGACCGCCTCCACCCCCAGGGTTTATTTTCTGAGACTCGATGGAAGGGAGTCGGTCTCAGAGCCTGGAGTTCGTCCCTCCATCCGTGTTTAACCTGCCCCCTCCAGCTGCTTCTCTGACAAACCATGGGTAAAAAAAAATACACGAGGCAGGACTTATGTCCCCTCTTTCCCACTCCCCTTCACACACCCGTGACCCACACTCTGTCTGGGATTGGGGCTGTTTCTACATGATATTAACATTGAACCTTCCACTGACACAGTCACCTCTCTCTTTCTCTCTCTCTCTCTCTCTCTCTTGCTCTCTGGCCTCCCTCTCTCCCTCCTTCCCTAACTTTCTCTATCTCTCCTTCACTCCTCCCCTCTGTCTCTCACTCTCATCCTCTGTCTTCTCTCCCATCTCTCTCTCCCTGTCCCTATCCCCCTCTCCATCTCTCTGCTCAGCTTCCTCCTGCTCTCGAGAATGGATTCGTGTCTCTGTGTCTCTCTCCATTCCCCCCCCCGTTCTGATTGAAATGCCCTCCCCTCCCTCCCTCCCATTTAAAGTGTGTTCCCATCTCCCCGCCCTGCCCTCTAGACATTAACCCCTTCAATATCACATTGTGGAGGGAGGGGGAGGAGAGGGGTCTGGGCTGGGGAAAGGAGGTATGATACATCCCACCCACTATCAGACCATCAGCAAATGGAGCCCGGGCCCTTTGGACAGACTCCTGTGATGTGTAAGGGGCAACCTGCAGGCTGAGGGGCGCACAGCAAGATCCAATAGGAAGCTGGGTGTGGCATACCTGGGGTATTTCCTCTTCTTTACCCTCTGCCAGAACTAGTGCCATCCCCCAGCAACAACCCCTCCCCACAACAACCACTCCACAAACAAAATACCCCCATGTAATTTTCACACAGCAAGATCCAAATAATAACAGCACCTTCCAAATCCAGTTTCTGATCATGAGTCTCTCTCTCTGTCTGTCTCTCCCTGCCTGGAATCCCACATCCTGTCCTCCACACCCCTCCCCATTAAAATGACGACAAGTCGCAGGGTGGGATATTGATGCACAGTGCGATCCCACAGGGTAGTCCCCTTCGTGCTCCAGAATGTGCTCAACTCCCACTTTCCATCCAACAGGAGGCTGTGGATTTCTTTGGGAATCTTGTCTAAGGAATCACCTCATCCATCCCAGGATTTTATTTTGTGGATGGTACTTTCTAGAAGGAAGTGACTGGAACTGGGCAATGATGGGATACAGGAGAGTCCAGTTCTCTCCCCCCTCTCCCAGATCCTGTCTCCCTTTCCCAGACCAGCAACAAAGACACATCTTATCCCTCTATCCCTCCCTCCTTCCCACTCTCTCTCTCTCTCTGTGGATCTTGTGTTCTTTTACCCCTTTGTCTCAAAAACAATCACCATGTGCTGCGAACTATTTCCTTCTCCCCCACTTCAAATCCTCACGAGTCACATTGCTATGTGTGGACGGTTTTATTTGCTTGAAAAACCAACAAAAGAAGCTGGAGAGGGTGTGAGAGAGGGGACACAGAGAGAGAGAGAGAGAGAGAGATCCCCTCCCAGATACTCAGGCATTGGGCCAACCTAGGTCTTATTTATGTGATTATCACATTTGGTCACCCTTGCTGCAATGTAGGCCACTCTGCAGGTGGTTTGAGACACAGCAAGATCCCAAGAGTAGTATTACTCTGATATTCGAAAAAGTCTTTGGAGAGAGTTTCTCATTTACGGTTTTAATTCCCTCCTTGGGAAGTCCTGTCTGTCAGACACTCATTGGGGATTGATGTGTTTATGTCAAATCCCAGGACCCTGGTTGTTTTAACCGCAGTCTTCAAACCTGTTTAACAAACAACAGGGCCCCAGTTAACCAGAGGCCCCTAAAACCCAGGGTCCCCCAGAGGAGATTAAACCTCGGGGTAAATAAACACACAACTCACGAGGGCCCCCACAGGGTGCAGCCTGTCGACCAGGCCTCAGGCCTCAGGACCATGTCCCCTCTGGAGAAAGCACTTGTTCAAAGATCTCCTGATCCCAAAGTTTCTCTCTTTGAATCTTCAATGTGCCAGCAAGATCCCGTGGAAGGCAAGAGACAGCATTAGTTGAAAAGCAAAGGAGGAAAATCATACAGAGTAATAGCACAGCAAGATCCCAGGTTTTCCTCTCTCAGTGACACAGACAATCTCTGAGCAACATCCAAACACAACCATATTGGGAAATGAGCTGCGTTTTCATGCTAAAGCCTTGGAAATAATTGAAATGACAGGTTATCTGATTAAAACACTCACTGCCTGCAGTGACAGCATTGGGGGAGTTGGTGCACAGCAAGATCCCACATGTAACAATGCAGCAACAGCTAATTACTCTGACCATTTCTCCCCCCTCTATGATGCTGCTTCAGTTTAATTATTTCCTGTCACCCCAGAATCAAACATTGCAGCGAATTCACAATCTCAAAATCCCTCTCCCTCTCTCCCCTTCTGTTTCCCCGACTCTCTCATTTTTCACTCAATCCCTTCACTGTTAAATTTTCTCATCCTGCCCTCTCTATAACCCACATTATTCTGACTTTATGACAAATCATTCGAGAGGGTCACATCATTTGGACTTTAATTTCCCCCTCAAGGAATCCTGCCTCTCAGATCCTGGGGATTGACATACTTTAACCCCAGGCTTCAAACCTGTTTTAAAAATGACAGACCCGCAATCCGACAGGAGCCAGTTACCCAGAGGCCCCTAAAACCCAGGGTCCCCGACAGAGGAGCTTAAACCTCGGGGTAAATAGACACACAACTCAGGTGGGCCCCCACGGGGTGCAGCCTGTCAACTAGGCCTCAGGCCTGTGCTCCCCCTGTGGTGGTTGTTCTTTCCTGGACTCGAACATTTTGGATCTTCATGTTGCAGCGTTCCAAACAAAAGTTCCTCAGGATAAAAGAGAGAAAGGATGAGTTGAAAAGGAGAGCGAAAGCATTTTGAAGGCAAGTTACACAGCAAGATCCCAGGTTTAAAAGAACCCCCGCCCATCCCTAATGTATTAATGTATCCAACCCAGTAAGCAGTTAGGGTGGAACATGGTGTGGGTGCAGATCTTCCCAGGGATTGGAGGAGGATAGTGAGGGAAAGGCATCAGATTCTTACACTCTGCAGTGACCTGGGATCAATTGCCTTTTACTGAAAACAGTTCCCAACCTGTACGTGCCTGTAGCTCCCTCCAATATAAAACCCTCATTACCCTCTATCCTGTCTCCTCTTTCTGAGCCAATGGTGTCTTCATTCTGTCACTGACCCTTCAGTCCCACGGGCACCAATTTTTCTCACCATTCCAATTGGCGACGTTCTCTCATCCACGTGAAGGAATTGGACCCTGACAATTCCATTTATACTGTCTACCATCAATCTTCATAGGATCCATATCACAGAGGTTAGACAGTGTTCCCAGCAAACACTCCCAGGGCAGAGGGAGCACAGGGTTCCAGACAACATAAAGCTCCCATTAAACTGTCCCCATTTAAATCCACAGGGCAGGGAGAGAATGGGGTCAGATACAGAGTAAATCTCCCTCTACACTTCAGTATTTCAAATTCCCAGGCCATTTTGAGCTCGGTGTTAGGTATTGAGTAAATCTCCCACTTCCCCCATCCTGTTCACATCAAACTCAATAAGGAGAGCTCAATCACTGGGTTAGATACAGAGTATGTGTATGTTTGGATTTCAGCCCCAATCCAGTTGGTGATGATCACGGCCTTGTTAAGTGTGTTTGGAAATGGGGAGGGAGCTGCTAGCAGGGTGATGGTGGTGTAGTGGTGAGCATGGCAGCCTTCTAAGCAGTTGAGCTGGATTCAAATCCCAGCCATCGCAGTGGTTTGTAAGCAGCTTTTTAAGGGAAAGCCACCGGGATAAAACCCAAATATGAATGTGTCATTCTGTGGTAAACCGGATCTGTCAGCTTGTTCCTTGCTTTTGCTGGCGATGGTTCCTGTGAATTGCAGTGTGGAACCGGGCAGCATTGCTCTGCATCTCGGAAGCTTTCCCCACTGCTGCTTCCCATTTCTTATCGAAAAATTGGTTGCAGCACAAGGATGGGTTTGTTTTGTTCGAAAAGTGAGAGACTGCTCCCGTCAGGAACCTGAAATAATTACAGAAGCCGCTGGAAACACTGAACAGTTCCAACAGCTTCTGTAGTGGTGTGGAGGGAGGATTAATGTGTCAAATCTACACAAGGATAAAATAAACTCCAGCCACAAAACAATCAGAAATCCTGACTCTGCAAACATCCTTGTAAATCTTTTCTGAATCATTACAAGTTTCACAACATTCTCCCGATAGCAGAAAGACCAGAATTGTGTGGTTTATGGAATGTTACTATATCCTAACAGTTGCTGTTTATAGTTAAATAATGTTCATTTAGTTAAGGTTTCCAATCGAGTTCGGTTTGTCCAATCTTTCTTCTTTATGTTTGTGTTACAACGATAGTGTGGAGTAAAGTGTGTTTTGATTCAAGCCTGGCAGTTTGACCAATCACATTGTAACGTCTTACACTTGCCTTCAGGAAATCAGGAAAAGGGGTCTCGACCATTTTCTTAAGGCAGAGGAGTTTGGACTGGTTCATAACATCCTCAATGTCATGAATCCATGTCCCTCCAGCCCTGAGCAATGATGTTTACAGATTAATGGAGGATACACAGACACATTAATCGGTATTATCTTGGACAGGAGTCATTTGGGAATGATATTCCTCAGACCATCAACTCTCAGCTCGGCCAAGGAGAAAGGCCAGGAATCCAGCACAATTGGGAAACAGCCCATTTCCCGGGAGACTGAGAGGTCACTAATAGACCGGGAGCTGGAGAGTCAGGAACAGAATAACAGGGACTGTCCGCTCTGTTCACTGACCCTTCACCCCTCAGTGAATCCAGGAATGACTGCTATTAGTCAGACTGACAGAATGTGATCAGATGCACACAATGTACTTCCACATCATCAATATCGCCCAGCTCCCACCCTGTCTCAGCTCATCTGCCGCCCCTCTGCCATCTTCAATATTTTAATTGGGGCAGCATTAAGCACCGTGCTTTGAGCTGAGCTGTCTTACCTTCTGTACTCTCTCTCTAAACGGCTCCAATCCCCCGATCCCTCTCCGGTTTAAGATGCTCCTTGACATCTGTTCCAATGAATGAGGTAGACCGTCACCTGACCCAATATCCCCTTCGGTTGGTCAACATCTACTGTATTTAAAACAAGGAACTGCAGATCGTGGAGAGCTGAAACCCACCATGGAGATTGTTGGGGAAACTCAGCAGGACCGGCAGGATCTGTGGGCAGAAAGCAGAGGGAACTTTTCAAGTCCAGTGATTCTTCTTTAGAACTGAGGGATTCTGATGCTGATGCTGCCAGATTTGCTGAGCTTCTCCAGCTATTTCTGTTTTTATTTCAGCCCCAATTCAATTGGTGATGATGACGGTGTTGTTAATTGTGTTTGAGAATAGCGAGCACCCAGCTGGCAGGGGGATGGGGGTGTACTGGGCAGCATGGCTGCCTTCCAAGCAGTTGGTATGGGTTCATATCTCAGCCATTGCATGAGATGAAGTCAATGACATCCATCTCTCAGAAGTTTTCCAAACGTTTGAGGATGGGATCCCAGCTGCTGTTACACTTCCAGAGCTGGCAAAACTCTGAGAGATTCTCTAAATGGTTATTTCAACAGTGAGTGATTAATCCAGGAGAGTCAGCATGGGTTTCTCAGTGAAGGTTGTACCTTGCTCAATTTGAGAGAATTTCTTTGAAGGAAAAATTATTAATCGATGGAGAGAGTGTTTGTGATGGGGATAAAATGGATGATAGGAACCGTGCTGCATTTGGGTGTCTGGATAAACTCAGTGAGGAGACTGTTAGATCCTCCGATCTAAGCTGGTTCAAGCATCCTTCAGGCACAACGTTGATTGGGCTTCACTGAGACAAACCAGAAACGCCATGTGGCTGCTTTCCGTGCTGTCATCTGTCTCCAAGACCCTGGCTCTATCTGACAGTGTGTTCAACAAGGGTAACTGACAGGTTACAGTGATCATGGTGAAAGGTAAGGACGGACTGGTGATGCCTGGTAAAGGAACCAATTGTCAATGAGGAAATAGGATTTGTGCCACAATCTGTCCAACACTGACAATTGCATTCTCCTTTTTTAGCATCATCAGGTTAACTCCACATCATGACAATGTCTCCACCAGGGTGAGGTGTATCTAGCCAGATTGATAACAATGTTAGCTGCCAATTACACAGAGGGAGAGTTCTATTGAGTAGATTTGGCACAAAGTCAGAGTGAGTTAATGGTGTTCCCAGTGTCTCGCTGATGTGAACAGATCAAGTAGCACATTGTGGTTCACTGTGTGTGGCAGATTGAGAGGAACCACTCCAGCAGAATGACACATTCCCCACTGACAGTGTCTCGATCTTGAAAGCCCACAATTATGTGTGAACCCGAGCCAGTGCAAAGGCTGTCCCTTACATTCCAATTGATCTGCCAGTCTGAAACAAGTTCATTTCTGTCACTGATGTACAGGGCACTAAGTGTGTCTCCATACGGTCCCATTCCCAATGTGGTTCAATGCTATCCGCTTCTCCCTGGGCTGGGGCAGATTCTCTTTGGTTTCTCAGCTTCTGGTTTGGTACATGGAGGTTCCATCTGTGGGCCCCATATGATCTGACCTGCCAAAACATTTCTGAGCCTATACTGATGTCAGCAACTGCTTATGAATTGGGGCCCTGAAGTACTTGGGGAGATTCTGCACTTATTGTGTCACATATAGACCTGAGCACCGAACTTTCCAAGGGATGTGTGAACGCTGCACATCTTTAAAAGAATTGTCCCAGGAATGTGGATATCAGCGATGTTGAGAGCTTGGAGAAGCTGGGCATTTCTGTTTCGTTTGGAAATGATTTTATTAAATAGATGTCCTCAAAATTGTGGGTAATCGGGTCCAATAAAATGGAGTTAAGCTAACCGCCTCCCAGAGAGGAGGAAGGCAAACGGACATTCAGGTTATTGTCAAAAGAGCCAATGGCAGAATGAGATAATTCCAAAACAAAAGCATAGAATACTTTGTGAGGAGCTAAAATGATCCGTCTGAGCTTGGTTTGGAACTAAATTATACCAGAACGGGATTGCATCAGCAACTGGGAAAAGCAAATCCATGCCACAGCAGGAGGGTGACAATGAGGGGACCTGAATTTCTCCAACACAGAGATGGGACGGACATGGTACAATGACAGGTCAACTACATTCCTACAAGTAATCTAGGATGATGGGAATTATCTGAGACATGGGGAATGACAGCCCATGGTAGAGCTATGGTAGAGGGCTCGCTAATGTCAGGGATTCATACAATAAATGGGCATGACTGACATCATGGAGATAATGTGAGGTACATTCCCTCAACACCAAGCTGCTGGACAAAAATCCAACACAAATTAGAAAGTAAATTTTGATGTTAGCGGGGCATTAAGGAAGAGGAAAACAAGGTAGATGCAGCAAACAAAATCACATCCATCCACGAGAAAGCAATGTAATCTCTTTATGTGAAGGCAGCATTATTACAACAGCAGGCTGCCTCTCTGTTCAGAAAGTGGTGACAATTACTGGGTTTTCTAATTAACACAGTTTCCAATGATGAATCTTCCCTCGATGAGGTCATCCCTTCCCTGTCACAATCCAATTTCAGTGAGAAACACCTTCTACCAACTGGGAATGATGAAGCTGTCAATCTCCCAGTGGAGATCACACAGAATATAATGGAAACACGCAGAGAATGTAACACCGCAGAGTTTAATGCTTGCATTTTTATGTGGAACAAGAAAGGGTTACCACTCTCCACTGAAAATGCATCAGCCAGTACAATTAGCCCAGAAAGTTTTCTACATGGTTCTTGCCATCATTGGTGTTCCTGGTAAGTGACTATAATTATTTACAATTTGTGGGTGAGAACTTCTTTTCTTGTTAATTAAGCGATTTGCATTCTGATGTAATATTCAGTGTTATACCGACTCCCGAGTTGAAATATCATACACTTAAATGATATATTTTAAAACTTCTGTTGTTTCATTGTTTTACACGATTACACTGAGTCAAATGTTTTGAACTCCTGAGTCGCATCCTAGACTGGAGGCTACCTTCAGGGAAGGAGTTATTGGAAATGGCAGCAAGTATAGAACTGCAATGGATCTTGGTGAGTCAGTGCAGTGGATCTCCTAACCGCAGTGTTCCCAAATTCCTGCGTGTATCTGTGTGTGTGCAGTTGTATTGATAGCAGCACATTTCCTCCTTTCCTACTTTATGGAGCACTACAGTAAAAGGGGTTTGAGCTGGTTCATCTCCTTTACACCGTGTGGCTTTCAGATTCTGTTAGCGCTGACTGTTAGATGTTCAGAATCCGCTGTCGGCTTGGGTAACTGTTGAGGAGCACGGATTGACCTTTCCAATTATTGGAGTGATGAAGATTTGAGAAATAATTTTCTTCTTATACAATCATGCAGCACAGAAAAGGCCCCTTTGTCATCTCCTCCATCCTTACCAGATATTGCAAATTAATCCGATCCCATTTGCAAGCATTTCGCCCACATCCTTCTCTATCCTTCCAGTTCATATACCGATGCCTTTTAAATGTTTTAATTTTACCCACCACCACCACTGCCTCTCGCAGCCCGTTCCATCCATGTCTCGGTTCAAAGCTGTCATCTGCAGTGGGGTCTGCTGTTTGTGAATGGAGGGTGTCCCTATGAGGACAGACAAGTGCAACGGTGAGGAGTACATTCTTGGATTTCAAAATGCAGGATCTAACTAGAATTAAAAATAAATACCGAGATCCCTCTAACTTGTAAAACATTGGCTTTTCATGACATTTTTCATTACCCTTCCCGGTCCCACCTGCAAATAGTTTTTGTTTTGAATGAGTACAGAGCTGCACACTGAGGATGACTTTCCTTTGTGACCATGGCGATCCACTTAACTGTAAAATATACAACAAACCTGAGCATTCCTGACAGTGGACACGAGCCATTCTCACTGAGAGAGCAAATCATCTTCTGTCAAATGACCTCGAAAATTTCCCAAAGCTTCCCTCTGAATGGACAGAGAGCACAGACTTTTAAGTAAATCCATGTTAGAGCAGTGGGCTGCATTGAAGAAGGAAATAGGAAGGTTACAGAGCCACAATGTTCCATTAAAGATAAAAGGGTGGCACTCAGAAATGCTGTGAACTCTGCATATTAGGGGATTTCCAGGATAAGTTCACTGGTGAGACAGGAATTGCTGGAAATAGGTATTGTGATTGCCCTGAAGAGGGTGGAGAGTTTCCAGGATCACTCCAAGGTTATAATGTTTTCGGCACGAGGAGAGATTAGATAGACTGGGGTTGTTTTTCACGGAGCAGCTGAGATTGTTGGGGGACATCATTTAAATGTATAATATTATAAGAGTCACAGACAGCAGAGAAGGAACTATGTTTTCCCCTTTGTGCTCAGGTCAATGACCAGGGGCAAAGATGCAGGGGTTTGAGTTTTCCACCCGAAGTGTTGGGACAATGTGGTACTTACTTCCTGTCAGAGTAGTAGAAGCAGATCCCTGATAGCATAGAACTCTTTAAATGTGCACTTGGAATGTCAGGGCTATGGACGTAATGCTGGAAACTTGGAAGAGAATTCTGAGGCAATTGTATTTGACCATCATGGATTCTATCGGGCAAAGTACATTTTCTTTCTGTGCTGTAAGTCTCTATGTCTCCAAGCCTTCTCCAACTCCCAGCTGGACCATTGCATTTTCAACCAATACTTCCCCCAGAGCTATTGCCTCCAACAATGAACCTGACTGCAATTATCCCAAATTCTGTTATTTTTGGGATATCTTTTTGTTTTTGCAGTATCTCTGCCATTTCAGTAACTTTCCAAGTGATGCAGCATTCCTTGTCAGTCCCTTTGAAATTGCAGCAACCCCCCCACCACCTCCACAGACCCCCCCCCCCCGCCTCCCCAACATTGAGCAAGCCATCCTCAGGCATTTCACACTGTTCAGCTATAGACACCATGCAATGTGTCTTGCCTCACAAGGTATTCCACCGGCTCTGCTGATAGACAGGGTTACCCTTCCATCATCTCTGCCGTTTACCTTTTTTTCTCACCCCTGAGTTGATTTGATTTAGTTTATTATTATATTGTCACGTTTACCTCTGTATTGTGGGAAAAAAAATTGTTCTGTTTGTAGTGCAGTGAATATTCCATGGAAAGACACAAAGGCCATCGCGTGATTGAACAGAGTGAGGGATACAGAGTTACCGCTGCAAGGAAGCTGCAAAGAAGCAAGATCAACATTAGGTTTACAATTTGAGTGGTCCATTCAGAATTCAAATAACAGTGGGGAAGAAGCTAGTCTTGAACATGTTGTTCTGTGTGTTTATGGCTTTGTATCTCCTTACTGACGGAAGAGGTTGGAGGAGAGTTTAACCGGGGCGGGAGGGTCTTTAATGGTGTTGGCTGGCTTTCTGTGGCAACAACAGACAATAGACAATAGACAATAGACAATAGACAATAGATGCAGGAGTAGGCCATTCAGCCCTTCGAGCCTGCACCACCATTCAATATGATCATGGCTGATCATTCCCAATCAGTATCCTGTTCCAGCCTTATCTCCATAACACTTGACTCCACTATCTTTAAGAGCTCTATCCAATTCTTTCTTAAATGAATCCAGAGACTCGGCCTCCACTGCCCTCTGGGGCAGAGCATTCCACACAGCCACCACTCTCTGGGTAAAGTAGTTTCTCCTCATCTCTGTCCTAAATGGTCTACCCCGTATTTTTAAGTTGTGTCCTCTGGTTCGGCACTCCCCCATCAGCGGAAATATGTTTCCTCCTGCCAGAGTGTCCAATCCTTTCATAATCCTATACGTTTCAATCAGATCCCCTCTCAGTCTTCTAAACTCAAGGGGAGACAAGCCCAGTCGCTTCAGTCTTTCAGTGTAAGGCAATCCTGCCATTCCAGGAATTGACCTCGTGAACCAATGCTGCACTCCCTCAATAGCCAGAATGTCTTTCCTCAAATTTGGAGACCAGAACTGTACACAGTACTCCAGGTGTGGTCTCACCAGGGCCCTGTACAGCTGCAGAAGCACCTCTTTGCTTCTATACTCAATTCCTCTTGTTATGAAGGCCAAAATGCTATTAGCCTTCTTCACGACCTGCTGTACCTGCATGCTTGCCTTCATTGACTGGTGGACAAGAACACCCAGATCTCTCTGAACAGCCCCTTTACCTAATTTGATACCATTGAGGTAGTAATCTGCCTTCCTGTTCTTGCCACAAAGTGGATAACCAGACATTTATCCACATTAAACTGCATCTGCCATGCATCTGCCCACTTACCTAACTTGTCCAGGTCACCCTGTAATCTCCTAACATCCTTATCACATTTCACCCTCCCACCCAGCTTTGTATCATCAGCAAATTTGCTAATGTTATTGCTGATACCATCTTCTATATCATTTACATATATTGTAAAAAGCTGCGGTCCCAGCACGGATCCCTGCGGTACCCCACTGGTCACTGCCTGCCATTCCGAAATGGAGCCGTTAATCACTACCCTTTGTTTCCTATTAGCCAACCAATTCTCTATCAAATCTAGTACTTTGCTCCCAATACCGTGTGTCCTAATTTTACTCACTAACCTCTTGTGTGGGACTTTATGAAAAGCTTTCTGAAAGTCCAGGTACACTACATCCACTGGATCTCCCTCGTCCATCTTCCGAGTTACATCCTCAAAAAATTCAAGAAGTTTAGTCAAGCATGATTTCCCCTTCATAAATCCACGCTGACTCTGTCCTATCCTGTTACTATTATCTAGGTGTGCCGTAATTTCATCCTTTATAATAGACTCCAGCATCTTTCCCACCACTGAGGTCAGACTAACTGGTCTATAATTTCCTGCTTTCTCCCCCCCACCCTTCTTAAAAAGTGGCACAACATTAGCCGCCCTCCAATCCTCAGGAACCGACCCCGATTCTATTGAACTCTGGAAAATAATCACCAGCGCATCCACGATTTCCCGATCCACCTCCTTCAGTACCCTGGGATGCAGGCCATCAGGTCCCGGAGACTTATCAACCTTCAGACCTAACAGTCTCTCCAACACCAAATCCTGGCAAATATAAATTCCCTTAAGTTCAGGTCCTTCAGCCACTGTTACCTCAGGGAGATTGCTTGTGTCTTCCCCAGTGAACACAGATCTGAAGTACCCATTTATTTCCTCTGTTATTTCTTTGTTCCCAGTAATATATTCCCCTGTTTCTGTCTTCAAGGGCCCAATTTTTGTCCTAACCATTTTTTTGCCTTGGACATACCTAAAAAAGCTTTTACTATCCTCCTTTATATTCTTGGCCAGTTTACCTTCGTACCTCATTTTTTCTCTGCGTATTTCCTTCTTACTAATCCTCTGTTGTTCTTTAAAAGCTTCCCAGTCCTCAGTTTTCCCACTTATCTTCGCTAAGTTATACATTTTCTCTTTTAACTTTATATGTTTCTTTACTTCCCTCGTCAGCCACGGCCGCCCATGTCTCCTCCTGGGATCTTTCTTCCTTTTAGGAATGAACCGATCCTGCAACTTCTGCATTTTACACAGAAATATCCGCCATTGTTCCTCCACGTTCTTCCCTGTTAAGGTATTGCACCATTGAACTTTGGCCAGTTGCTCCCTCATAGCTCCATATTTCCCTTCATTCAAGTGAAATACTGTCTGATATAATCCAACTCCACAGTCACTGACCCCAATCTACCCTTGTCTGTTATAAACCTGCACCACAGTCACTGACGCCAATCTCGCCCTGTCGGATATACACCAGATCCACAGTCACTGACACCAATCTCGTCCTGCCTGATATAATGCAGCCCCACAGTCGCTGACACAAATCTCCCCCTGTCTGATATAAACCAGACCCATATTCCCTGACACCAGTCTCTCACTGTTTGATTTATTCCAGACCCACAGTCCCTGACACCAATCTCCGCCTGTCTGATATAAACCAGCCCCATCGTCCCTGACACAAATCTCCCCCTGTCTGATATAAACCAGACCCACAGACCCTGACAACAATCTCCCCCTGTCTGATATAAACCAGCTCTACAGTCACTGACACCAATCTCCCCATCTGATATAAGCCAGACCAACAGACACTGATCAAACTGCCCCTGTCTGATACAAACCAGACCCTCAGACCCTGACACCAATCTCCCCCGTCTGATATAACACAGCCCCACAGTACCTGACACCAATCTCGCTCTGTCTGATATAAACTAGCCCCACAGTCTCTGGCACCAATCTCCCCATGTCTGATATAAACCAGACCCACAGTCCCTGACACCAATCTCCTCCTGTGTGATATAAACCAGCCCCACAGTCACTGCCACCAATCTCCCCCTGTCTGATATAAACCAGACCCACATTCACTGACACCAATCTCCCCCTGTCTGATATAAACCGTACCAAAAGTCAATGACTCCAATCTCCCCCAGTCTGATATAAACCAGACCCACAGTCACTGACACCGATCTACACCTGACTGATATAAACCAGTCCCACAGTCACTGACACCCATCTGCCCCTGTCTGATATAAACCAACCCCACAGTCACTGACACCAATCTCTGCCTGTCTGATAGAAACCAACTAGGAAAAAACAGGGAGTGAAGATGCTAGAAAGCAGAGTCTAGATTTGAGTGGTGCGGGAAAAGCACAGGCAGCGTTGATAGACACTAACGCAACAGTCACTGACACCAGTCTCCCCCTGTCTGATATCAACCAGACCCACAGTCACTGACACCAATCTCCCCCTGTCTGATACAAACCAGCCCCACAGTCCCTGACACAAATCTCCCCCTGTCTGATATAAACCAGACCCACAGTCACTGACACCATTCTCCCCCTGTCTGATATAACCCAGACCCACAGTCACTGGCACCAATCTCGCTCTGTCGGATAAAAACGAGCCCCATATTCCCGGACATCAATCTCACTCTGTCTGATATAAACCGTACCAACAGTCAATGACACCAATCTCCCACTGTCAGAAATAAACCAGCTCTACAGTCACTGACACCAATCTCCCCCTGTCTGATATAAACCAGACCCACAGTCATTGACTCCAATCTCCCCCTGTCTGATATAAACCAGCTCTACAGTCACTGACACCAATCACCCCATCTGATATAAGCCAGACCAACAGACACTGATCAAACTGCCCCTGTCTGATACAAACCAGACCCTCAGACCCTGACACCAATCTCCCCCGTCTGATATAACACAGCCCCACAGTACCTGACACCAATCTCGCTCTGTCTGATATAAACTAGCCCCACAGTCTCTGGCACCAATCTCCCCATGTCTGATATAAACCAGACCCACAGTCCCTGACACCAATCTCCTCCTGTGTGATATAAACCAGCCCCACAGTCACTGCCACCAATCTCCCCCTGTCTGATATAAACCAGACCCACATTCACTGACACCAATCTCCCCCTGTCTGATATAAACCGTACCAAAAGTCAATGACTCCAATCTCCCCCAGTCTGATATAAACCAGACCCACAGTCACTGACACCGATCTACACCTGACTGATATAAACCAGTCCCACAGTCACTGACACCCATCTGCCCCTGTCTGATATAAACCAACCCCACAGTCACTGACACCAATCTCTGCCTGTCTGATAGAAACCAACTAGGAAAAAACAGGGAGTGAAGATGCTAGAAAGCAGAGTCTAGATTTGAGTGGTGCGGGAAAAGCCAGGCAGCGTTGATAGACACTAACGCAACAGTCACTGACACCAGTCTCCCCCTGTCTGATATCAACCAGACCCACAGTCACTGACACCAATCTCCCCCTGTCTGATACAAACCAGCCCCACAGTCCCTGACACAAATCTCCCCCTGTCTGATATAAACCAGACCCACAGTCACTGACACCATTCTCCCCCTGTCTGATATAACCCAGACCCACAGTCACTGGCACCAATCTCGCTCTGTCGGATAAAAACGAGCCCCATATTCCCGGACATCAATCTCACTCTGTCTGATATAAACCGTACCAACAGTCAATGACACCAATCTCCCACTGTCAGAAATAAACCAGCTCTACAGTCACTGACACCAATCTCCCCCTGTCTGATATAAACCAGACCCACAGTCATTGACTCCAATCTCCCCCTGTCTGATATAAACTAGTCTGACAGTCAGTGACACTAACCTCCCCTGTCTGATATAAACTAGCCCCACAGTCACGGACAACAATCTCCTCCTGTCTGATATCAACCAGACCCACAGTCCCTGACACCAATCTTCCCCGTCTGATATAAACCAACCCCACAGTCATTGACACCAGCCTCCCCCTGTCAGTTATAAACCAGTCCCACAGTGCCTGACACTAATCTCTCCCTGTTTGATTTAATCCAGACCCACAGTCCCTGACACCAATCTCCTCCTGTCTGATATAAACCAGCCCCATTGTCCCTGACACCAACCTCCGCCTGTCTGATATAATCCAGACCCACAGTCCCTGACACCAATCTCCCCCTGTCTGATATTAACCAGACGCACAGACCCTGACACCAATCTCCCCCGCCTGATATAATAAAGCACCACAGTCCCTGACACCAATCTCTTCCTGTCTGACATATACCATCCACACAGTCTCGAATACCAATCTCCCCCCTGTCTGATATAAACCAGCTCGACAGTCCCGGACAAAAATCTCCCCCTGTCTGATATAAACTTGACCCACATGCCCTGACAACAATCTCCCCTGTCTGATATAAACCAGATCCACAGTCCCTGACACCAATCTCCCCCAGTCTGATGTAAACCAGTCCCACAGATACTGACACCAATCTCCTCCTGTCTGATATATACCAGACCCACAGTCACTGACACCAATCTCCCCCTGTCTGATATACACCAGTCACACGGTCACTGACTCCAATCTCTGCCTGTTTGATGTAATCCAGCCCCACACACACTGACACCAATCTCTGCCCGTCTGATATGAACCAACTAGGTAAAAACAAGGACTGCAGATGCTGGAAACCAGAGTCTAGATTAGCGTGTGCTGGAAAAGCACAGGCAACGTTGATATACACTAACTCCACAGTCTCTGACGCCAGTCTCCTCCTGTCTGATATAAACAACCCAACAGTCACTGACACCAATCTCCCCCTGTCTGATATAAACCAGACCCACAGTCACTGACACCAACCTCCCCCTGTCTGATATACACCAGCCCCACAGACACTGACACCAATCTCCCCCTGTCTGATATAAACCTGCCCCACAGTCACTGACCCCAATCGACCCTTGTCTGTTATAAACCTGCACCGCAGTCACTGACGCCAGTTTCCCCCTGTCGGATATACACCAGAACCACAGTCACTGACACCAATCTCGTCCTGTCTGATATAATGCAGCCCTACAGTCGCTGACACAAATCTCCCAATGTCTGATATAAACCAGACCCACAGTCCCTGACACCAATCTCCACCTGTCTGATATAAACCAGCCCCACAGTCACTGACACAAATCTCCCCCTGTCTGATATAAACCAGCCCAACAGTCACTGACACCAATCTCCCCCTGTCTGATATGCACCAGTCACACAGTCACTGACTCCAATCTCTGCCTGTTTGATATAATCCAGCCCCACACACACTGACACCAATCTCTGCCCGTCTGATATAAACCAACTAGGTAAAAACAAGGACTGCAGATGCTGGAAACCAGAGTCTAGATTAGAGTGTGCTGGAAAAGCACAGGCAACGTTGATATACACTAACTCCACAGTCTCTGACGCCAGACTCCTCCTGTCTGATATAAACCACCCCAACAGTCACTGACACCAATCTCCCCCTGTCTGATATAAAACAGACCCACAGTCACTGACACCAACCTCCCCTTGTCTGATATAAACCAGACCCACAGTCACTGACACCAATCTACCCTTGTCTGTTATAAACCTGCACCACAGTCACTGACGCCAATCTCGCCCTGTCGGATAGAATTCAGCCCCACAGTCGCTGACACAAATCTCCCCCTGTCTGATATAAACCAGTCCGACAGTCAGTGACACAAATCTCCCCCTGTCTGATATAAACCAGCCCCACAGTCACTGACACCAATCTCCCCCAGTCTGATATAAACCACACCACAGTCACTGACTCCAATCTCCTCCTGTCTGATATAAACCACCCCAACAGTCACTGACACCAATCTCCCCCTGTCTGATATAAACCAGCAGCACAGTCCCTGCCACCAATCTCCCCCTGTCTGATATAAACCATCTCCACATTCACTGACCCCAATCTACCCTTGTCTGTTATAAACCTGCACCACAGTCACTGACGCCAATCTCGCCCTGTCGGATAGAATTCAGCCCCACAGTCGCTGACACAAATCTCCCCCTGTCTGATATAAACCAGTCCGACAGTCAGTGACACAAATCTCCCCCTGTCTGATATAAACCAGCCCCACAGTCACTGACACCAATCTCCCCCAGTCTGATATAAACCACACCACAGTCACTGACTCCAATCTCCCCCTGTCTAATCTAAACCAGCCCCACAGTCCCTGACACCAATCTCCCACTGTCTGATATAAACCAGCCCCACTGTCCCTGACACCAATCTCCCCTTGTCTGATACAAACCAGCCCCACAGACACTGATCGCAATCTCCTCCTGTCTGATATAAACCAGACCCACAGTCACTGACACCAATCTCCCCCTGTCTGATATAAAGCCGCCCACAGTCCCTGACAAAAATCTCCCCCTTTCTGATATAAACTCGACACACATACCCTGAAACTACTCTCCCCCGTCTGATATAATACAGCCCCACAGTCCCAGACACCAATATCACCCTGTCTGATATAAACCAGCCCCACAGTCACTGACACCAATCTCTCACTGTTTGATATAATCCAGCGCAACAGGCACTGTCACCAATCTGCCCCTGTCTGATACAAACCAGACCCTCAGACCATGACACCAATCTCCCCCTGTCTGATATAATACAGCCCCACAGTCCCTGACATCAATCTCACCCTGTCTGATATAAACCAGCCCCACAGTCACAGACACCGATTTCCCCCTATCTGATATAAACCAGTCCCACAGACACTGACCGCAATCTCCTCCTGTCTGATATAAACCAGCCCCACAGTCACTGACACCAATCTCCCCCTGTCTGATATAAACCAGCCCCACAATTACTGACACCAATCTACCCCTGTCTGATATAAACCAGCCCCACAGTCACTGATGCCAATCTCCCCCTGTCTGATATAAACCAGCCCCACAGTCACTGACACCAATCTCCCCCTGTCTGATATCAATCAGCCCCAGAGTCACTGATGACAATCTCCCCTTGTCTGATAAAAAACCAGCCCCACAGTCCCTGACACCAATCTCCCCCGTCTCAGATAAACCAGCCCCACAGTCACTGATGCCAATCTTACCCTGTCTGATATAAACCAGGCCCACAGTGACTGAACGCAATCTCCCCTTGCCTGATATAAACCAACCCTAGAGTCACTGGCACCAATCTCTTCCTGCCTGATATAAACCAACTAGGAAATAACAAGGGCTGCAGATGGTGGAAACCATAGTCTAGATTATCGTGAGGCTGGAAAAGCACAGGTATTTTTGATATAAACTTCCTCCACTGTCACAGATGCCAGTCTCCTCCTGTCTGATATAAACCAGCGCCACAGTCCCTGACACCAATCTCTCCCTGCCTGATATAAATCAGCCTCACAGTCACTGATGCCAATCTCCCCCTGTCTCATATAAACCAACCCCACAGTCACTGATGCCAATCTCACCCTGTCTGATATAAACCAGGCCCTCAGTCCCTGAATGCAATCTCCCCTTGTCTGATGTAAACCACTCCTAGAGTCACTGACACCAATCTCTTCCTGTCTGATATAATCCAGCCCCACAGACACTGATACCAATCTCCCCCTGTCTGATATAAACCAGAGCTACAGTCCCAGACACCGATCTCCGCCTGTCTGATATAAACCAGACCCACAGTCACTGACACCAATCTCCCCTTGTCGGATGTAAACCAACCCCACAGTCCCTGACACCAATCTCCTCCTGTCTGATATAAACCAGACCGACAGTCACTGATGCCAATCTCCCCCTGTCTGACATAAACCAGGCCCACAGTCCCTGACACCAATCTCCCCCTGTCTGATATAAACCAGACCGACAGTCAATGATGCCAATCTCCCCCTGTCTGACAAACACCAGCACCACAGTCCCTGACACCAATCTCCCCCTGTCTGATATAAACCAGCCCCACAGTCACTGATGCCAATCTCCCCCTGTCTGACATAAACCTGGCCCACAGACACTGACACCAATCTCCCCCTGTCTGATGTAATCCATCTCCACAGTCACTGACACCAAACTCGTCCTGTCTGATATGAACCAGTCCCACCGTGCCTGACACCAATCTCTCCCTGAATGATATAAACCAGCTACACAGTCACTGACAAATATCTCCCCTGGTCTAATATAAACCAGCCCCACAGTCACTGAACGCAATCTCCCCTTGTCTGATATAAACCAACCCCAGAGTCAGTTACACCAATCTCTTCCTGTCTGATATCATCCAGCCCCAAACACACTGACACCAATCTCTGCCTGTCTGATATTAACCAACTAGGAAAAACAAGGACTGCAGATGCTGGAAATCAGAGTCTAGATTATAGTGCTGCTGGAAAAGCACAGGTAGCGTTGATATAAACTAACTCCACAGTCACTGATGCCAGTCTCCTCCTGTCTGATATAAACCAGTGACTGTGGGTCCCGTTTATATTAGACAGGGGGAGATTGGTATCAGTGACAGTGGAGGTGGTTTATATCAGACAGAAGGAGATTGGTGTCAGGGACTTTGGGCCTGGTTTATTTCAGACAGGGGGAGATTGGTGTCAGGGACTGATGGGTCTGGTTTATTTCAGACAGGGAGGGATTGGTGTCAGGGGCTGATGGGTCTGGTATATGTCAGACAGGGGGAAATTGGCATCAGAGACTGTATGTCTGGTTTTAATCAGACAGGTGGAGTTTGTTTTAGTGATACTGGAAGAGCACAGCAGTTCAGGCACCATCCAACGAGCAGCAAAATCGACGTTTTGGGCAAAAGTCCTGATGAAGGGGTTTTGCCCGAAACGTCGATTTCGCTGCTCGTTGGATGCTGCCTGAACTGCTGTGCTCTTCCAGCACCACTAATCCAGTAGTTTGTTTTCAGCATCTGCAGTCATTGTTTTTACCCAGGAGGAGATTGGTGTCAGGGCGTGTGATGTAGGTTTAAAACAGACAGGGGGAGATTGGTGTCAGTGACTGTGGGTCTGGTTTATATTAGACAGGGGGAGATTGGTATCAGTGACAGTGGGACTGGGTTATATTAGACTGGGGGTGATTGGTGTCAGTGACTGTGTGGTTGGTTTATATCAGACAGGGGGAGATTGGTGTCAGTGACTGTGGGACTGGTTTATATCAGACAGGGGGAGATTGCTGTCAGTGTCTGTGGGGCTGGTTTATATTAGACAGGGCGATATTGGCATCAGTGACAGTGGAGGTGGTTTATATCAGACGGAGGAGATTGGTTTCAGTGACTGTGGTGCTGGTTTATGTCAGACAGGGGGAGATTGGTGTCAGTGATTGTGTGGCTGGTTTATATCAGACAGGAGGAGACTGGCATCAGTGACTGTGGAGTTAGTTTATATCAACGCTACCTGTGCTTTTCCAACAGCACTATAATCTAGACTCTGGTTTCCAGCATCTGAAGTCCTTGTTTTTACCTCGTTGGTTTATATCAGACAGGCAGAGATTGGTGTCAGTGTGTGTGTGGCTGGATTATATCAGACAGGAAGAGATTGGTGTCACTGACTCTGGGGTTGATTTATATCAGATGGGGGAAGATTGGTGTCAGGGACTTTGGGACTGGTTCGTATCATTATGGTGGAGATTGGCATCAGTGACTGTGGGGCTGGTTTATATCAGACAGGGGGAGATTGGTGTCAGGGACTTTGGGCCTGGCTCATATCAGACGGGGGGAGATTGGCATCAGTGACTGTGGGTCTGGTTTATATCAGACAGGGGAAGATTGGCATCGGTGACTGTGGGGCTGGTTTGCATTAGACAGGAGGAGATTGGTGTCAGTGACTGTGGGGCTGGTTTGTGTCAGACAGGGGGAGATTGGTGTCAGTGACTGTGGTGCTGGTTTATATCAGACAAGGGGAGATTGGTGTCAGTGATTGTGGAGGTGGTTTATATCAGACGGGGAATTGGTGTCAGGGACTGTGGGTCTGGTTTATTTCAAACAGGGGGAGATTGGTGTCAGTGACTGTGGTCCTGGTTTATGTCAGACAGGGGGAGATTGGTGTCAGGGACTGTGGGAATGGTATATATCAGAGAGGGTGAGATTGGCATCAGTGACTGTGGGGCTGGTTTATATCAGACAGGGGGAGATTGTTGTCAGTGACTGTTGGGCTGGTTTATATCAGACCGGGGGAGATTGCAGTCATGGACTGTGGGGTTGGTTTACATCAGACAGGGGGAGATTGGTGTCAGTGTCTGTGGGGCTGGTTTATATTAGACAGGGCGAGATTGGTATCAGTGACAGTGGAGGTGGTTTATATCAGACGGGGGAGATTGGTGTCAGTGACTGTGGTGCTGGTTTATATCAGACAGGGGTAGATTGGTGTCAGGGACTGTGGGTCTGGTTTTTATCAGACACGGGGAGATTGGTGTCAGGGACTGTGGGACTAGTTTATATCAGACAGGGGGAGATTGGTGTCGGTGATTGTGGGGCTGGTTTATATCAGACAGGAGAAGACTGGCATCAGTGACTGTGGCGTTAGTTTATATCAACGCAACCTGTGCTTTTCCAGCAGCACTCTAATCTAGACTCTGGTTTCCAGCATCTGAAGTCATTGTTTTTACCTAGTTGGATGATATCAGACAGGCAGAGATTGGTGTCAGTGTGTGTGTGGCTGGATTATATCAGACAGGAAGAGATTGGTGTCACAGACTCTGGCGTTTGTTTATATCAGACAAGGGGAGATTGCGTTCAGTGACTGTGGGTCTGGTTTATATCAGACAGAAGATTATTGGTGTCAGTGATTGTTGACGTGGTTTATATCAGACGGGGAGATTGGTGTCAGTGACTGTGGGGCTGGTTTATATAAGACAGGGGGAGGTTGGTGTCAGAGACTGTGGGTCTGGTTTATATCAGACAGGGTGAGATTGGTGTCAGTAACTGTGGGACTGGTTTATATCAGACAGGAGGAGACTGGGATCAATGACTTTGCAGTTAGTTTATATCAACGCTACCTGTGATTTTCCAGCAGCACTCTAATCTAGACTCTGGTTTCCAGCATCTGCAGTCCTTGTTTTTACCTAGTTGATTTCTATCAGACAGGCAGAGATTGGTGTCAGTGACTGTGGGGCTGGTTTATATCAGACAGGGGGAGATTGGTGTCAGGGACTGTGGGGCTGGTTTATATCAGACAGGCGGAGATTGGTGTCAGTGTTTGTGGGTCTGGTTTACATCAGACAGGGGGCGATTGGTGTCCGGGACTGTGGGGTTTTGTTTCTTTCAGACAAGGGGAGATTGGCGTCAGTGACTGTGGGTCTGCTTTATATCAGAGAGGGGGAGATTGGTATCAGTGACTGTTGGGCTGGATTATATCAGACAGGGGGAGATTGGTGTCATTGACTGTGGGGCTGTTTTATATCAGACAGGGGGAGATTGATGTCAGGGACTGTGTGTCTGGTTAATATCAGACAGGGGGAGATTGGTTTCAGGGACTGTGGGGCTGGTTTATATAAGACAGGGGGAGATTGGTGTGAGGCACTTTGGGCTGGTTCATATCAGACAGGACGAGATTGGTGTCAGGGACTGTGGGGTTGGTTTACATCAGACAAGGGAAGATTGGTGTCAGTGACTGGGTCTGGTTTGTATTAGACAGGGCGAGATTTGTATCAGTGACAGTGGAGGTGGTTTATATCAGAGAGGGTGAGATTGTTGTCAGTGAATGTGGTGCTAGTTTTTATCAGACAGCGTGAGATTGTTGTCAGGGCCTGGTGGTCTGGTTGATATCAGACAGGGGGAGATTGGTGTCAGTGACTGTGGGGCTGGATTATATCAGACAGGGGGAGGTTGGTGCCAGTGACTGTGGGACTGGTTTATATCAGAAAGGGGGAGATTGGTGTCAGTGACTGTGGGGCTGGTTTATATCAGACAGGAGGAGACTGGCAGCAGTGACTGTGGAGTTAGTTTATATCAACGCTACCTGTGCTTTTCCAGCAGCACTATAATCTCGACTCTGGTTTCCAGCACCTGCAGTCCTTGTTTTTACCTAGTTTGTTTATATCAGACAGGGGGAGATTGGTGTCAGTGTCTGTGGGACTGGATTATATCAGACAGGAAGAGATTGGTGTAACTGACTCTGGGGTTGGTTTATATCAGACAAGAGGAGATTGCGTTCAGTGACTGTGGGTCTGGTTTATATCAGACAGAAGATTATTGGTGTCAGTGATTGTGGACGTGGTTTATATCAGACGGGGGAGATTGGTGTCAGTGATTGTGGGGCTGGTTTATATCAGCCAGGGGGAGATTGGTATCAGGGACTATTGGTCTGGTTCATAGCAGACAGGGGGAGATTTGTGTCAGTGACTGTGGGTCTGGTTTATATCAAACAGGGCAGATTGGTGTCAGTGACTGACGGTCTGGTTTATATAAGACAGGGGGAGGTTGGTGTCAGGGACTGTGGGTCTGGTTTATATCAGACAGGGTGAGATTGGTGTCAGTAACTGTGGGGCTGGTTTATATCAGACAGGAGGAGACTGGGATCAATGACTTTGCAGTTAGTTTATATCAACGCTATCTGTGATTTTCCAGCAGCACTCTAATCTAGACTCTGGTTTCCAGCATCTGCAGTCCTTGTTTTTACCTAGTTGATTTATATCAGACAGACAGAGATTGGTGTCAGTGTCTGTGGGGCTGGTTTATATCAGACAAGGGGAGATATGTGTCAGTGACTGTGAGGCTGGTTTATGTCAGACAGGGGGAGATTGGTGTCAGGGACTGTGGGGCTGGTTTATATCAGACAGGGGGCGATTGGTGTCCGGGACTGTGGGGTTTTGTTTCTATCAGACAAGGGGAGATTGGCGTCAGTGACTGTGGGTCTGTTTTATATCAGACAGGGCGAGATTGGTGTCATTGACTGTGGGGCTGGTTTATATCAGACAGGGGGAGATTGGTGTCATTGACTGTGGGTCTGGTTAATATCAGACAGGAGGAGATTGATGTCAGGGACTGTGGGGCTGGTTTATATAAGACGGGGGAGATTGGTGTCGTTGACTGTGGGTCTGGTTAATATTAGACAGGGCGAGATTGGTGTCAGTGACTGTGTGTTGATTTATTTCAGACAGGGGGAGATTGGTATCATTGACTGTGGGTCTGGTTTCTGTCAGACAGGGGGAGATTGGTGTCAGGCACTTTGGGGCTGGTTCATATCAGACAGGACGAGATTGGTGTCAGTGTCAGTGGGGCTGGTTCATATCAGACAGGACGAGATTGGTGTCAGGGACTGTGGGGTTGGTTTACATCAGACAAGGGGAGATTGGTGTCAGTGACTGGGTCTGGTTTGTATTAGACAGGGCGAGATTGGTATCAGTGACAGTGGAGGTGGTTTATATCAGAGAGGTTGAGATTGGTGTCTGTGACTGTGGTGCTGGTTTATATCATACAGCGTGAGATTGATGTCAGGGACTGTGGGTCTGGTTTATGTCAGACAGGGGGAGATGGTGTCAGTGACTGTGGTTTTGGTTTATATCAGACGGGGGAGGTTGGTGTCAGTGACTGTTGGGCTGGTTGATATCAGACAGGGGGAGATTGGTGTCAGTGACGGTGGGGCTGGTTTATATCAGACAGGAGGAGGCTGGCATCAGTGACTGTGGAGATGGTTTATATCAACGCTACCTGTGCTTTTCCAGCAGCAGTATAATCTAGACTCTGGTTTCCAGCATCTGCAGTCCTTGCTCTTACCTAGTTGGTTTATATCAGACAGGGGAAGATTGGTGTCAGTGTCTGTGGGGCTGGATTATATCAGACAGGAAGAGATTGGTGTCAGTGACTCTGGAGTTGGTTTATATCAGACAAGGGGAGATTGCGGTCAGTGACTCTGGGTCTGGTTAATATCAGACAGGGGACAATTGGTGTCAGTGATTGTGGAGGTGGTTTATATCACATGGGGGAGATTGGTGTCAGTGACTGTGGGTCTTGTATATATCCGATAGGGGGAGATTGGTGTCCGGTATTGTGGGGTTTTGTTTATATCAGACAAGGGGAGATTGGTGTCAGTGACTGTGGGGTTGGTTTATATCAGACAGGGGGAGATTGGTGTCAGGGACTGTGGGTCTGGTTTATATCAGACAGGGGGTAGATTGGTGTCAGTGACTGTGCGTCTGGTTTATATCAGACAGGAGGAGATTGGCGTCAGTGACTGTGGGTCTGGTTTATATCAGACAGGGGGAGATTGGTGTCAGTGACTGTGGAGTTTGTTTATATCAACGCTACCTGTACTTTTCCAGCAGCACTATAATCTAGACTCTGGTTTCCAGCATCTGCAGTCCTTGTTTTTACCTAGTTGGTTTATATCAGACAGGGGGAGATTGGTGTCAGTATGTGTGGGTCTGGATTATATCAGACAGGAAGAGATTGGTGTCACTGACTCTGGGGTTGGTTTATATCAGACAAGGGGAGATTGCGGTCCCACAGTCCCACAGTCCCTGACACCAATCTCTGCCTGTCTGATTTAATCCAGCCCCACAGTCCCTGACACCAATCGCCTCAGTTTTGACATAAACTTTGATTCCCAATCTTCCTGGTAGGAAAGTAGGGCCATTTGTGGAATGTTCAAGTCAGTAAGAATCGTCAGGAAGGATTCAGTAAGAATTGTCAGCAAGGATTCAGTAAGATTTGTCAGCAAGGATTCAGTAAGAATTGTCAGCAAGGATTCAGTAAGAATTGTCAGCAAGGATTCAGTAAGAATTGTCAGGAAGGATTCAGTAAGAATTGTCAGCAAGGATTAATCAGCACTTTCTTACTGGAGATTTTAATGCCGGGGACCTTTCAGATATCAAATTTCAGTTCTTATCACAGGGAGCAAGTTCCATTTGAAGCAGAAATTCAATATTAGTTGCACACTAATTGCCTGTGAAATTTTTCTGAATTTTACAGAATAATCACAGAGAGCTGGTTTTAAAGGGTCACTATTCCCCGAAGAACGCTGTCAGCTACAATGACAAGAATCTTCAACTCTACTCTCGTGATAAGGAAGTAACTTCAGCAGAAACAGACCCTAACTGTCAGGACATACCTCATTCAATGCTGGATGTCACGAGCAACAGGAATAATGGAATATTCCAACTTCTGCAGTCACATGTAGACTTGCTGGTGTATGAGCTGACTAAATCGACTTGCACTGGTTGAACAGGTCACTCCCAGGTGTGAATCTGCTGATGTGTCAGAAGGTGGATGAAGTTGTGAATCCTTTCTCTCACACAGGGCAGGCGAATGGCCTTGACACAGTGTGAACTCACTGATGGGTCAGAAGGTTAGATGTATTAGGGAACACTTTCTCCCACACGGCAGATGAATATTCTTTCGCAGTTTGAACATGCTGATGGATCAGTCGCTGTGACAGTTGAGTAAATCCTTCTCTCAAATGGAGCAGGGCAATGAATAGCTTCTCCCCAGTATGAACCTGATCTACCAGTCACTCTGAGTGAATCCTTTCTCACAGAGACAACAGATGAATGATCTCTCACTTGTGTGAAATAGCTGGTGTGTCAGCAGAGCTGTTCACTGAGTGAATCCATTCTCAAACTGAGTGCAGGAGAATGGCTTCTCTCCAGAGTGACTGTGCGGATGAATTTCCAACAGGAATGAGTATTTGAATGCCTTTCCACAATCCCCATGTTTACATGGTTTCCCTGTGGTACTGGTGTTGTTGCTTGTCTCCAGGTTGGGTGATCAGTTCAAGCCTTGCCCACACACAAGCATAGCCCCAGGGTCGTGGGAAATGGGAACTTACTGTCTGTAAGGGTGACAGAAGGAGAAACTCTCCAAATATTGAAGATGCTGGCATGAAGTTGAAGGTGTATACTGTACCTTTAAGGGAGAGTGAAGGCTGTTTTGGCAGTGAGAGCAACTGCTGAGTGATGACCAGCAGTCTCAGAGTGTTCTGGAAAATTGAAAATATGCAACATTTGGTTGTAAATTAGATACCTCAGTATTTTGACCACAATTTGAAATCAGCCAATCTGTTTACATTATACCCCAGTATACTAAAACCCAAAGAGAGAGAGAGAGAGATTGCCATCCAAAACACTCTCGATCAACGGTACTTTTTTAACCCTTGCAGCAGAAGTCCAAAGACGACCCAGGGAGATCTATAAACAGGTCTCCTCTCTTCCTCCTTCTCTCCAGAGAGAAAAGTCTGAGCTTCATCAATCTCTCTTCATAAGGCAAGCCCTTCAGTCCAGGCAGCATCCCAGCAAACATTCTTTCCACTCTCCCCAAAGCCTCTGTATCTTTCCTACAGCAGGGCAACCAGAACTGGACACAATATTCCAAGTGTGGTCTCACCAGAGACTTGTAGAGTTGTAGCAAAACCTCGCGGCTCTTAAACTTGATCCCCCTGTTAATGAAAGCCAAAACACCATATGCTTTCTTAATAACCCTATCCACTTGGGTGGAAAATCTGCGGGAACTATGTACTTGAACACCAAGATCCCTCTGTTCCTCCACATTGCCAACAATCCTGTCTTTAATCCTATATTCAGCATTCGAGTTCGACCTTTCAAATTGCATCATTTCGCATTTATCCAGGTTGAATTCCATCTGCCATTTCACAGCCCAGCTCTGCAACCTGCCTATGTTGCGCTGCAGCCTGCAATAACCCTCAATACTATCAACGGCACTATCAACCTTTGTGTCATCTCCAAATTTACTAACCCACCCCTCATCCAAGTCATTTATAAAAACTACAATGAGCAGAGACCCAAGAACAGAGCCCTGTGGGACACCACTTAAGATTGATCTCCAGGCAGAACTTTCCATCTCACCTTCTGTCAGCTAACCAATTCTGAATCCAAATAGCCAAATCTCCCTGTAACCCATATCTCCTGACTTTATGGATGAGACGACCTTATCAAATGCCTTGCTGAAGTCCTCATACACCACATCCTCTTCATCGATCTGTCCTGTCACCTCCTCAAAGAACTCAATAAGATTTATGAGGCATGACCTTCCCCTCAGAAAGCCATGCTGACTGCCTTTAATCACGCTATGCTTTTCCAAATCGTCATAAATCCTATCACTCAGAATTCTTTCCAAAACCTTGCTGACCACAAACATAAGACTGACTGGTCTGTAATTGCCAGGGATTTCCCTATTACCCTTCTTGAAAAAGGGAACAACATTGGCCTCCTAGCAATCCTTCTGTATGACTCCCGTGGAGAGTGAGGATGCAAAAATCTTCACCAGCGGCATGGCATCCTCCTTTCTTGCTTCCCGGAGTAGCCTCGGATAAATCTGGTCTGGTCCTGGGGACTTATCAATCTTAATGTTTGCCAAAATTTCCAGCACATCAACCTCATCAATCTTGATCGGTTCCAGCCTGTATCCCAGCTCCTCAAAGTTCTCATTCACAACAAGGTTCCTTTCCTTAGTGAAAACCAAAGCAAAAAAACTCATTTAGGGCTTCCCCTATCTGATCATATTCCAAGCACAAGTTCCCTCCGCTATCCCTGATTGGCCCTACCTTCTCCCTGATCATTCTCGATTCCTCACGTAGGAGTGAAATGCCTTTAGATTCTCCCTAATCCTTCTTGCCAAGCCTTATTCGTGCCCCCTCCTGGCTCTCCTCAGTCCATTAACTGAACTCCTTCCTAACTCGCCTGTAATAATCTAAAGCTGTGCTATATCCTTGCTTCCTCCACCTAACGTAAGCTGCCTTCTACCTTTTGCCGAGACGTTCCTCTGATCTCGTCATCCAAGGTTCCTTAATCTTACCCCTTCTTACCTGTCTCACAGGAACAACTTCGTGCATCACTTACAACAACTGCTCCTTAAATAGTCTCCACATGTCTGCTGTGCCCTATCTGTGGAACAATTGCTCTCAGTTTCTACTTCCCAACTCCTGTCTGATGACATCATAATTTCATTTTCCCCAATTTAAATGTTCATTTAAATTTTCATTTTTGTTTAATGTTTCATATTCACTTTTAGGGCTAAAGAATGAAATTGATAATTTTCTTTAAATAGTGGAATTTGGGAGTCCTCTGTCACTCATACTTTAACATATTACGAGGCAAGGTGAGTTTTTCTGTGTGTTTGGTTTAAATTGCAGAAGGGCTCAAGGATCTTATTCTGTTCTGTAGATCTCTGTAACTCGATGCTGTCCAGGTCCTGTCTGCTGCGAATGGTGCAAAGCTTTTTCTAGGCTGAGCATCTGGTTGTAACACTTCTACATTCAAGTTCAAAGACCGATAGTATTCAGTTCCTGATTAATTGTGTCGTATTAGATTTTGACTGTTTTTGGTTTGGTTTGAGTTTCCTTTCTCTAGCTCTCTCCTGATGCCCTGTAAAAGAAGTTTATAAAAGTGATCACTGTCAATACAGGAGAGAATTTCAGACCATTCCAGTATTGGTGAATTATTTGTCCCTGTCCTGTTCCCCCACTCCCAGAGCTGTGAATGCCTGTCCCCGCCCCCAGGCTCTCCCTCCTCCCTGGGTCAGTCCCACAGGCCACTCCCCATCCCCATTGTCTCCGCCACTGGGACCGCAGGCCCCGCCCACCCCCTTGCGTCATCAGTATAACAGCGCATGCGCCTCGTCCCAAACAAAATGGTGGCCATGGCCCAGGTCCCGGGAATTAAACTCAGGGCTGAAACCGCGGGACCCGCTCATTCTTATTCGGTTCGCGGGACCTTTCCTGGATATTACGAAGACGGATCGCACCACCTCTCCCACCACTGGCTCTATTATTCCTCCGGGACCACCTTCTCCCCGCCATAACCTGGATACTGAAAAAGGGGCCTTCAGTCAATTTGCGCATGCTCCAACGTGCTCAATCCAGCGCCTGCGCACTGGTGTCTTTTGGGGGGCCGGGGTGGTAGGTATCGCGCACCCTCTTCAGAAATGTCCTAGAACTTCATCCTGCAGCCAGGTCTCAGGGATGACTATTCAGTCAGATTGTGGTCTTCTCACTCACTTTCCTTCTCTTGAATTAGCTTCATAGATTATGTGAAGGGGACACTCTGTGGTCAGGAAACAGCACCAGGTATCATATTAGAATTGGAAAGATTGATTTTTATTTTATGATTGGAATATTGTTCAATTCTGAACTTGGAAGGAAAAAACACCAAGTGAGGAGAAACTGTGCACCTGTCCTGTGTGTGGATGAAATCATCTGAACTGTCAAGATATAATCACAGTCAAGCTGGGGAGAAAGTTTGGAAATATGAGGACAGTGAAGGAGGATTCAAATCCCCACCTCAACTGGAAATTCAGCAACGCACTCACACTGAGGAAAGGCCATTCATCTGCTCCAAGTGTGGGAAGGGATTCACTCAGTCTTCTCAACTGTAGGCAGACCATAGAGTACACCCAGATAAAAGAACTTTTTAAATCACAAGACTTTGGAAAATGCCATAGAAATTCTGGGCAACTGATGAGCCATTGACGTATTCGAACAGAGGAAAGACCATTCAGGAGTTCTCACTGCGGCATTAAGTTCAGACAATTATTTCAACTCACTACACACCAATGAGATCACACTGGGTAGAGGCTGAGAACCTGCTCTGACTGCGGCAAGGCGTTCATTCAGTCATCCAGCTGCAGATATATTGGCAAACTCAGACTGTTCCCCTGAGCCGAATGAGAAGGCATTCTGTACCATGTCCTATGTGCAAAAACACCGGTGAGTTCACACAAGCGTGAGACCATTTCATTGCGCCGTGTTTAGGGAGGGATTTACTCACTCTTCTTCCCTACTGGGAGGCCAGTGAGTTCACACTGAGACTAGGCCTTTTAAATGTCCAGACTGTGTGAAGTGCTTGAAAGGTTCCAGGAAACTGATGTTCCATCAACATGTTCACAATGATGAGAAACCTTTCTGGGGCTCTCACTGCAGGACCAGGTTCAGTCAATCATCTGACATCAAACATCAGTGAGTTCACACCAGGGAGAGGCCATTCACCTGCTCTGTGTGTAAGAAGGGTTTGCTCGCTCGTTCAACCTGCTGAGACACCGACGTGTTCATAAGGAACTGCAGCAATGAGATTGTGCTGTTAACCACATCCAGGCCCAAGCCATGTTCACTGAGTTTGTTTATGCTCAGGTTAATTAACCTGTGTGAGACAGGTTTAATATTTTGGATAAAAGTCAAATAAATTAGTTTTGCATTAGCTATATTGAGCCATTTTAGCATCTCTGACACAAGTTAGTTCATTTTTGAAGGGATCACCCCCACTGTGGTATTTCACCATTGGCCCTATTGAAGGTTGAAGGTTCATGGATTAAGAACTCCAGAAATGGACTGGAGGACAGTCAAGTTTCAGTATCTTAAGGAATAACTGGTGAGAAACAAGAGAAAACCTGACTGAAGTCTGGGCTTTCCTTGTCAGTGTAAGTCTGGGGTGAATGATGCCTAACTCCCTGATCTGTCTGACATTCAACCAGTTTGGTACAAGATGAGCTCAGTTTCTACGAGAATAGGGACAAATATTCTTCACAACTGAAGGCAATAAATATAGCCATTAGAGAAGTGGAAAGGACTTTAAAAAGAAGATAGTGAATTATTGTTATAGAACTGAACAAAACCAAAATGTTGCTGAAAGAAAAACAAAATTGAACATTTCTGCCCTACACTAGTCAGGATTAGAAGACAAGTAATCAAACTGAAACAGGGAGAACCAATTAATGAGTGATAAGGATTGACATGGAGATGGAGCAAAAGCTATCAGGATTTGGGTAATCCAAGATGGAGGATGGGAAAAGGTTTGGCTGTAAGAACCGCTCGCCTTTGGAGTATTTTACGTGTTGGAAGTGAGTTCCTCGAATTCCACAAGCAGTAATTACTGTTTTTATGCTGTTGCATTGTTTTGGAAGTTTGGGAGAAAAGATCAAAACAATGGCTCTTTAAAAAGGAGGTAGTGAACAAAGGTAGTGACCACATGGTCAGGGAGAGAAACAGAGAGGGAGAGAGACAGAGACAGAGAGACAGAGAGAAAGAAACTTACACTGCTAACTGACACAGCAGTGAATCTGCACAGTTACTGCCTTTGCTGTTTGAGTTCAAGTGTTTCCGGATATTGGAGTGTGTTGAAGAAAAATTGACAAACAGCAAAATTCACAGCTGACATTCGAGGAACCTTTGTTGGAGAGCACACAGCACAGGAGCAGATAAGTGCATGGTTTTTAAGTGTAATATTGCTGTCATTTTTGATGGTGAGTGTTTTTTTTTAATATCTGTCCTTTGATTAAAATTTAAAAATATGAAACATAGATACTAAGTTAGACTGGATTACTGTTTTTTGTAGTGCATAAGACTATGCTATTTTCTGTAGGTTGTTAATTCACAAAGATGGCCTTGAGTGGAGTGATGTGCTCTTCCTGTCAGCTGTTGGAGATTAGGGAGAGTTTCCTTCATACTGATGATTATGTCAGCAGTAAGTGTGTTTGGGTTCTGAATCCTATCAGATCGCATCGATCAGTTGGAGCGGCAGTTTGAGGCAAGGAGGAATTTACAGGAACTAGGGGCATCTGACGGATGGTAGTTTTAAGTAAAAGGGAGAAAAACCAGGAAAAGTAGGAGAGGGAGGCAGGTAGTGCAGGAGTCTCCTGTGTCTAACCCCATCTCAAACAAGTATGTTGTTTTGGAAAATGTAGGGGGTGATATCCTTTCAGGAGAACGCAGCATGAACAGCCAAGTTTCTGGGACCGAGACAGGCTGTAATGTAACAAGGGGTATGTCAGGTACCAAGCGATCGATTGTGAGAGGGGACTCTCTAGTCAGAGGCACAGACAGATGTTTCTGCGGCCGACAGTGAGAAATCAGAATGGTGTGTTGTCTCCCTGTTTCCAGGATCAAGGCAGAATATTCTCAAAGGGCAGTGGGACCAGCAGCAGGTCACTGTGCACACTGGAACGAATGACACAGGAAGGAAAAAGGATGAGAAGCTGAAGAGAGGAGATAGAAAGTTAGGCAGGAATTTTAAAAGGAGGTCCTCGAGGGTAGTAATATCTGGATTACTCCCGATGCTGTGAGCTAGTATGGCTCGGAATAGGAGGATCAAGCAGATGAACGTCTAGGAAAAAAGTGAAGACCGCAGATGTTGGAGATCAGAGTCGAGAACGTGGTGCTGGAAAAGCACAACAGGTCAGGCAGCATTTGAGCAACAGGAGAATCAACATTTTAGGAAAAGGCCCTTCGTCAGGAATGAGGCTGTGAGCCAAGGGGATGGAGAGATAACTGGGAGGAGGGTGGGCCTGGGGAAAGGGAGATGAGAGTGCATTAGATGGATGGAGTTGGGGGTAAAGGTGAAAGGTCGGGGGGAGGGTGGAGTGGATGGGTGGGAAGCAAGATTGACAGATAGGACAGGTCATGATGGTGGTGCTGATTTGGAAGGTTGGGGCTGGGATTGGGGGGATTGTGAGGGGGAGGAGAAAAGAGGAAAGTGGTGAAATCCACATTGATAGTGTGTGGTTGCAATGTCTCAAGGTAGAATATGAGGTATTCTTTCTCCACGAGACGAGTGGTTAAGGTTTAGTGATAGAGGAGGACCAGGAACTGCATGTCCTCAGTGGAGTGGGAGGAGGGGGGGGGAGGGTTTGAGAGGTTTTCAGCCACAGTGGTGGGGTTGGTTGGTGCGGGTGTCCTGGAGATGTTCTCTGAAGCACTCAGCAAGTTGGCGACCTGTATCCCCAATGTAAAGGAGACTGCATCGGGAGCAATGGATACAGTAAATGACGTGTGTGGAAGTGCAGCGAAAGCTCTGTTTGACGTGGAAGGCTGCTTTGGGGCATTTGGGAAGTGAGAGGGAGTTGGGGGCACAGGTTTTGCAATTCCTGTGGTGACAGAGGAAGGTGCCAGGAGGGGAGAGTGGGTTGGTGGGGTGTGGGGTGTGGACTTGACAAGGCAGTGGCGAAGGGAATGGTCTTTACAAAACGCAAATAAGTGTGTGGAGGGAAATATATCTGTGGTGCTGGGGTCCATTTGTAGGTGGCGGAGGATGACGAAATGTATCCGGAGGTTAGTGGGGTGGAACGTGAAGATCAGGGGGATTCTGTCCTTGTTTAGCTGTGGGAGCCGGTCGGTTTGTAGAAGATGTCTGTGATGAGTCGGACACTGTTGATGGAGATGGAGTGGTCCAGGAAGGAGAGGGAAGGTGGTGTCCGAGATTAATGTGTAGCCAAGGAGCTTGTGTGTGGGAGAAAGATTCACATTTTAGATCATTGGAAGATCTTCTGGGGCTGAAGTGACCCATATAAGAGGGATGAATTGCACCTGAATTCGAAAGGGACTAATATACTGGCAGGGAGATTGCTGCAACTGCTTGGGAGGAATTAAATTAATAAGGTGGACAAGGGGATGGGACCCAGGGTGATAGTGAGGAAAGAGATCAATCTGACACTGGGACAGTTGGGAAAAGGAGCAAGTCAAACAGTCAGGGCAGGCAGGAACAAAGCAGAGAACAACGTAGGACTGATAAATCAAACTGCATTTTCATCAATGCAAGAGACCTCGCAGGGAAGGCAGATGAACTCAGGGCATGGTTAGGAACATGGGTCTGGGATATCAGAGCAATTGCAGAAACGTCGCTCAAGGATGGGCAGGACTGACAGCTTCATGTTCCAAGATGCAAATGCTACAGGAAGGATAGAAAGGGAAGCAGGAGAGGAGGAGGAGTGTCATTTTTGATAAGGGATAACATTATGACTGTAATGACGGAGGATATTCCTGGGAATACATCTGGGACTTCATTTGGGTGGAAGTGAGAAATAAGAAAGGGACTATTACCTTTTTGGGATTGTACTATAGAGCTCCACATAATCAGCGGGGAATTGTGTAACAAATTTGTAAAGAGATCTCAGTTATCTATAAGAATAATAGTGTGTTATGGTAGGGAATTTTAACATTCTAAATGTAGACTGGAACTGGCATAGTGCTAAGGGTTTAGAATAGATTAGATTAGATTACTTAATCTGTGGAATACAGGACATTCGGCCCAACGAGTCCACACCGATCCTCCGAAGACCAACCCACCCAGACCCATTCCCTGACATTTACCCCTTCACCTAACACTACAGGCAACTTCGCGTTGCCAATTCACCTAACCTGCACATCTTTGGACTGTGGGAGGAAACCGGAGCACCCAAGGAGTGGAATTTGTTAAGTGTGTACAAGAAGATTTTCTGATTCAGTATGTGGATGTACCTACTAGAGAAGGTGCAAAGCTTGACCTACCCTTGTGAAATAAGTCAGGGTAGGTGTCAGTGAGGGAGCACTTTGGTGCCAGTGACCACAATTCGATTAGTTTTAAAATAGTACTGGCAAAGGATAGACAGGATCTAACTGTTAAAGTTCTAAATTGGATAAAGGACAATTTTGGCAGTATGAGGGAAGAACTTTGAAAATGTGATTATATGCGGATTTTTGCAGGTAAAGGGATGGTTGGAAAATGAGTAGCCTTCAAAAATGAGATAATGAGACAGTATGTTCCTATTGGGGTGAAAGGCAAGGGTGGGAGGTATGGGGAATGCTGGATGACTCGAGAACTTGAAGGTTTGCTCAAGAAAGAGAAGGAAGCATACGTCAGGTATAGACAGTAGAGATTGAGTGAATTCTTCAAGTATAAGGGCAGTAGGAGTATACTTAAGAGGGAAATCAGGAGGGCAAAAAGGGGGCATGAGATACATTTGGCAAACGGGGTTAAGGAGAATCCAAAATGATTCTACAAGAAAAGCATTAAGGACAAAAGGGTAACGAGGGAGAGGATAGGGCACTTCAAAGATCAGCAAAGCAGCCTATGTATCAAACTGCAAGAGATGGGAGGGGGGTATTAAAGGAGTATTTGCGTCAGTGTTTACTGTGGAGAAGGGCATGGAAGAAATAGAATGTGGGGAAATAAACAGTGATATCTTGAAAAATGTCCACATTACAGAGGAGAAGGTGCTGGATGTCTTAAAACACATAGATGTGGGTAAATCCCCAGGACCTGATCAGGTGTACGTTTGAACTCTGTGGGAAGCTAGAAGTGATTGCTGGACCCATTGCTGAGATATTTTTATCATCGATAGTCACGATGAGGTGCTGGAAGCCAGCAGGTTGGCTAACATGGTGCAACTATTGAGGAAAGGTGGTATGGAAAGCCAGGGAGCTATAGCCAAGTGAGCCTGATATCATTGGGGGCGGGGTGCGTTGCAGTTGAAGGGAATCCTGAGGGACAGAATGTATTTGGAAAGGCAAAGACTGATTCGGGATAGTCAACATGGCTTTGTGCATGGGAAATCATGTCTCTCAAACTTGATTGAGTTTTTTGAAGAAGGAGCAAAGAGATTTGATGAGGGCAGAGCAGTAGGCGTGATTTATATGAACGTCAGTAAGGCGTTCGACAAGGTTCCCCATGGGAGACTCGCCAGCAAGGTTAATTCTCATGGAATACAGGGAGAACTAGCCACTTGGATACAGAACTGGCTTGAAGGTAGAAGACAGAGGATGGTGGTAGATGTTTGATTTTCAGACTGGAGGCCTGTGACCTGTGATGTGCCACAAGGATCAATGCTGGATCCACTGCTTTTCATCACTTACATTTAAGATTTGGATGTGAACATAGAAGGTATATGTAGTAAGTTTGCAGATGACACCAACATTGTACGTGTAATGGACAGCGAAGAAGCTTACCTCAAACTATAACGGGATCTTGATCAGATGGGCCAATGGAGCAAAGGTTGGTAGATGGAGTTTAATTTCGATAAATGCAAGGTGCTGCATTTTGGAAAGACAAATCAGGGCTGGGCTTACACACTTCATGGTAATGTCCTGGGGAGTGTTGTTGATCAAAGAAACCTTGGAGTTCCTAGTTCTGTGGAAGTGGAGTCCCAGGAAGACAGCATAGTGAAGAAGGCATTGAGTATGCTTCCCTTTGTTGGTCAGAGCATTCAGTATAGGAGTTGGGAGTTCATGTTGCGGCTATACAGGGCAATGGTTAGGCCACTGTTAGAATATTGCGTGCAATTTCCCTCATAAAGGAAGGAAACTGTGAAACTTGAAAGGTTTCAGAAAAGATATACAAGGATGTTGCCAGGGTTGGAGGGTTTGAGTGACAAGGAAAGGCTGAAGAAGCTGCAGCTGTTTTTCCTGGAGTGTCGGTGGCTGAGGGGTGACCTTATAGAGGTTTGTAAAATCATTGAGGCATGGATAGGATAAATAAGGTTTTCTTTGTTTAAAGGCAAATGTGACATTGATGTTCCAGATGTGATGCAACTGGTTAAACCACTCTGCATTAAGCGAAACAGAATTCACTTAAACACTCGGTTGAAACACAAACAAAAGAAAGTGGCATTAAACGATTGGAAAACATAACCGACTACTTGATACAGTAACTTACTAATTTCCTGATCCAATGTTGTAACATCTCATAAACACACCCCTTGGCAAAAAGGTAATTTCAAACTCGTATTCTTCCAGGCAGGAGGGAACAACATCCAGAGAAATACCCGAGTGCTCAGTTAGGAATCATTTACTGAAGCTTGCAACCTTCTGATACTCAAAACATCTTGGGAATGCTGCAGCTCGACCAAAACTAGAAGAACCTGAACTGGCCACTCCTTTTCCATTGTTAAAGATTTTTAAAGAAAAAGCTACAAACACTCTGGACTCTTCAGCACCTCTGCCCTTACAATCTCTCTTCAAAAAAACACAGGACAAAAATAACCTTTTTAAGATAACAGTAACCTCACATCACCACCCCCCGCCCCCCCCCCATTCCCCCTGCCGCCGACAGACACGCACACACACACACACACACACACACAGAGTCTTTTGCTATCTCTCTCTCACGCACACACACAGAGGCATGGTCTCTCACTCTCTCTCTCTGACTCACTCTCTTACACACACACGCTCAGGCACAGTGTTTTTCTCTCTCTCTTACACAGATTCCACATTGTCGAAGCTAATGTCCTAAAAAGAGATGAAAAAAAGAACGTGACCAGGAATTGAGATATTTTTGCTCAACTAACTTTCAATGAGTTGCTTCGTAAAATCTGAGACCGCCAGCAGAAGGTGATGAGCTAGAACATTTGTGGAATTGCTTTCTCAGTAAATGAACATCAGATACATTTTGTTGAGATTTTCACAGTAGATGCAATGACAGTGCTTCTCCAGCAGTTGGAAGTGAGGGCTGATAGTAGATCCTTCACCCAACACCTTCACTCATAAAAAGTTAAGTCACACAAAAGATTGACTGATGTTAGTTTAACATCATTTATTGAAAAAAAAATGGTGGAGTCTTTAAAAAGGGATGTTATAGCAGAAAACTGAGAATGGCTTTACAAAATGGAAATCTTGCCTGAGAAAAGTATCGAAATCCTTGGAGAAAATGGAGGAAACCGTGATTGTAATATGTTTTGATTGTGTGAAGGTGTTTGATAGCACCCACGGATAAGATTACTGAATAAGAAAGGAGCCTTGGCTTTGGAGGTACTGTATTAACATGGAGAGGGGTTTTTTGAAATCCCAATCAGAAAAGTTTGACTAAGAGTTTTATTTTACAGCATGTCAACCTGTGGAGTACCACATACATCTGTTCTGGGGACAAAAAAAAATTACAAAGTATTTTGATGACTTAGATGAGGAAAGTGAATATATTGTAGGCAAGTTTGCGAATGACTCAAAAATTGGAGCGGAGACAAGTGGTGAATATGACCCAAAAAGAAGTTTGCGGAGGGATACAGATAGGACAAGAGAGTGAACAAGGAGCTTTGCATAATAATGTAATGTGGATGAAATAAATGAGAACAGACATAAACCGTGAAGTTATGTATTTTAACAGGCAAGATAGAGATTGTGTTCAGAAATCTACAGGGAGTCTGCATCTCCAAACCACAAAAAGTTAGCTTTTAATTTCAACTGTCAATAAAGATGGCAAATGTCATGTTGGGATTTGTTTAAAAACTAATGGAATATTGAGATTAGGAACAGTCAGATAGAGCAGCTAATGTGTAGCTGAGGAGCTGCTGCAGGTGTTAGGATTCCCATTTTTCAATCATTGGGATCTCTTCAGGGATAGAAATGACCTGTATAAGAGGGATCTGAATTGGAAGGGGACCGATATTCTTGTGGGGAAATTTGCTAGCAGTATGCTGAAGGTTTTAAACCAGTAAGGGGGATGGTGGGAACCAACAAGATCGTGAGAAAAGAGAAATGTTTGAGGTGTGATATGGTGAGCAGTTCTAGGGGTCAAGGCAGATAACAGTTTGGCAAGAGCGAGGGAAGGCTGTGAAACTGCATTTACTTTGATGCAAGAGGCCTGATATATGAGACAGATGAACATAGGGCATAGATGGGAATGTGGGACAAGGATATCATTACCATTACAGAAATGTGGCTCAGGGATGAACAGGACTGGCAGCTTAATGTTCCAGGATATAGATGCTATAGAATGTATAGACAGAGGAGCAAGAGAGGAGATGGAGTGGTGTTTTTGGTTAGAAAGAACATTAAAGCTGGATGTAGAGAGGATATGTCTTGGAGACTGCCCAGTGAAGTTATATGGATGAAACATAAAAATAAGAAAGAGGTGATGACCTTGCTGGGATTGTAAAATGGGCCTCCTAATAGTTAGTGGGAAATTTACAAGCGATTATGCTATCTGTAAGAAAAAACGGATAATGGTAGTGAATTTTAACTTTCGAAACAGAGTTTGGGGTAGTGTTAAGATCTTGGAATGCGGAGAAATTGGTTAAGTGTGAACAAGAAAATGTTGTTATTCAATATGTGGATGCACCTACTAGACAGTTCACAATACTTGACCTTCTGTTGGGAACCAAGGCAGGGCAAGTGACTGAGGTGTCCACAGGGGCACACTTCAGGGAAAGTGATCATAATTCTATTGGTTTAATAATAATGATGAGAAAGGACAGAATTGATTTAAAAATGAAAAGTTTCAAATACGAGTGTGGCCAGTTTCGATGGTATCAGACTTTGAGAAGTTGGTTGGGGGAGGTTATTCACAGGTAAAGGGACGGCTGACAAGTGGGAGGCCTTTAAGAATGAGACAATGAGAGTTCAGTGATGGTATGTTTCTGTTTGTGTGAAGGGCAAGGCATGGGGAAAGCTCAATGATGAGGGAAATTGTAACTCCTGTCAAGAAAAAGAAGGGGGAATTCATCCGATATAGACAATTGGGATTGAGTGAATCCTGAAAAGGGTATAAGGGCAGTCGGAGTATACTTAAACAGGAAATCATGAGGTAAAAAAGAGGACATAAAATTGCTGTGGCAAATAGAATGAAGGAGAATCCGAAAAGATTCTAAAATTATTTGAAGGTTAAAAGAATAACTAAGGAGAGAATACAGCCCTTAAAGATCAACATGGCTTTCCATGCATGGAACCACAGGAGATGGCAGAAACTCTAAGCAAGTATATTGCATCAATATTTACAGTAGACAGGAGCATGGAAGCGAAGAAACTTGGGAAATAAATAATGTGATCTTAAAATGAGTTCATTTTACAGAAACGGAGGTGTTAGAGGTCTAAAGTAGAAAAATGGAAATAAATCCTAGAGACCTGATTAGGTATTTCCCAGAACTTTGTGGGAAGCTAGGGAAGAGATTCCTGGACACTTTGCTGAGATATTTGTATCGTTGATAATCATAGATGAGATGCCAGAAGACTGGAGAGTGACTAATGGGGCAGCATTATTGAAGAAAGTTGGATGGAAAAGCCAGGGAACCATAAACTGGTGAGCCTTTCACCCCAGAGATGCTGCCAGACCTTCTGAGCATTTCCAGCAGTTTCTGCTTTTGTTTCTGATACACAGCATTCACAGTTCTTTCAGTTTTTATTTAGTAGTTAGAGAGCATTACGTATTGAATTGGAGGTCTGTTGGAACATAACAACATCCAAACATAAGAAATACAATCAGGAGTAGGCCATCTGACTCCATGAGTCAGCCCTGCCTTTCAATAATATCGTGGATCATCTTTCAATGGACTGAGACTCCACTTACCCACCCCTCACGATAACCCTTCATTCCTTTACTCTTCACAAATCTATCTTCACCTTTAAAACATTCAGCAGGTTCGCCTCAGATGCTTCACTAGGCAGGGGATTCCAGAGATTCACAACCCTTTGGGTGAAGACTTTGGCTTGACCAGCTATCCTTTGTAGCCACACATGCAGATGACAAGCAACATGAGTTCGACTGGGTCAACACTACTATTATAGGACAAGCCAAACAGAGAACAGCCAGGGAATTCCTAGAGACATGGCACTCATCCACTGATTCAATCAATAAGTACATCGACCTGGACCCAATATACCGGCCACTGCAGCGGACAGTTGGAACTGACAAGCGGAAGCAGCAGATACAAATCACTATAAATGCCGGAGAAAACATCATAGAAGCGCTTCACAGGAGGCTCCCAAGCACTGAGGATGTCACCTAGACAGGGGATGAAACATTTGCAACACAAATTCCCAGCTCGGTGAACAGAACCACAACAATGAGCACCTGAGCTACAAATCTTCTCACAAACTTTGAGCCCCCCTGTTTCTCTCTTATCTATCCCATTTATAATTTTACAATCCCCTCCCACATTCTTCTGAATTCCAACGAGTATAATCCCAGTCTGCTCAATCTCTCCTCATAAGCCAACCCCCTCATTTCCAGAATCAACGTAGTCAAACTCCTCAGCAAACCCCACCCCAGTGCCATCTCATGTAAGGCGATGAAGAATGTACAGAGTACTCCAGGTGTGGCCACACCAGCGCCCGATACAGCTGCAGCTCCTAATTTTAAACTCTATCCACTGGCAATGAAGGACATTATTCCATTTGTCTTCCAAATTAGCTGCTGTGCTCGCAAACCATACTTTTGTGTTTCATGCACAAGAACACCCAGGTCCCCCTGCACAGCAGCATTCTGTAATTTTTCACCATTTTAAAGTAGACCACTTTGTTATAGTTCCTACCAAAATGGATGACTTCACGTTTATTAACATTGTACTCCATCTGCCAGACCCTTGCCCACTCCCTTAACCTGTCTATATCCTTCTGCACACTTTGGCCTATCACTCATTTAAGTGGCTTCTGCGAACTACAACACACTACACTTGGTCTCTAACTCGAAGCAATCTACCTGAATTGTAAACAATTGCAGTCCCAACAATTGTAACCAATTGCATTCTCAACACTGATCCCTGAGACACATCACTAGCCACTGATTGTCAACCAGAAAAACACCCATTTATCCCCAATTTTTGCCTTTTGTTAGTTAACCATTCTTCTGTCCATGCTAATGCATTGCCCGTAACACTGTCCATCTTTATCTTATGCAGCAGCCTTTTGTGCAGCAACTTGCTGAATGCCTTTTGGAAATCAGGATACACCAGATTCACCAGTTCCCCATTGTCTACCATGCTCGTTATAACCTCAAAGAATTCCAATAAATCAGTTAAAGATGACTTGCCTTTCATGAACCCATGCTTCATTAAATCAATGTAGGTGTTGCATTTTTGTCAGGCAAACCAGGGCAGGACTTATATAATTAATGGCTGGGCCTTGGGGAGTTTTGCTGAGCAAAGAAACCAAAGGGTGCAGATGCATCATTCCTTGAAAGTGGAGTTGCAGGGAGACAGAGTGGGGAAGATGGTGTTTGGCATGCTTTCCTTCATCGGTCATAACATTAAGTGGAGGAGTCGAGATGTCATGTCTCAGCTGTACGGAACATTTTGTGAGGCCACATTTAGAATTATTACAGACAAATCCTGCTGACCATTTCTATCAAGGATTTTGTGAAACTTGAGAGGGTGTGGAAAAGATTTCCAAGAATGATGCTGGAACTGGAGTATTTAAGGTATAAGGTGAGGCTGAATCGGCTGGGGCTTTTCTCTTCCCTGCAGTGAGAGGAAAGGAGGCTGAGGAGTGGCCTGAACAAGACCTATAAAATCATGTGGGGCATTGATATGGTGAATAGCCCAGGCCTTTTTCCTCGAGTGAGAGAGTCCAAAACTAGAGGACAGCGGATTAAGGTGAGAGGAGAAACGTTTGAAAAGAACCTGAGGGGTAACCTTTTCACGTGTATGTATGGTTAAAGCTGCCAGTGGTAGTGGTGGAGGCGGGTTCAATTACTGCATTTAAAAGGCACTTGGATGGGTGTATGAACAGGTAACATTTAGAGGAAGATAGGCCAAATGTTTGGCAAATGGTACTCACTCAGATTGGGATGTCTGGTCAGTGCAGTTGGACCGAAGGGTATGTTTCTTTGCTGGATGTCTGTATGACTATAATCTTTGTTAAAACTGAAAAAAACCTCTATTCTTACCACAGCTGGAATACTGTGAATTGTTCTTTGGACTCAAATCACAAAGAAATGGTACACTGGAATGTGAGACAATCCACACGAGGTTTAGTCGACTGATCCTGAGAATACAGGGACTGTCTTGAGAGTAGAGATTGAGTCATTTGGGCCTATACTCAATGGAACATAGAAGATTCAGTGGTGACATTCTGAAACATCGATTATTTTCAGGAAACTTGATGGTGTAAATGCAGAAATGTTGTTTCCCCTTGTGGGAGAGTTTCGGACCAGGGAGTAGAATCTCTGAATTAGAGGTCACAAATTTCAGGCAGAACAGAATTTTGTCTCCCAGAATGTAGTGAATCTGTGGAATTCATTTCCACAGAAGACTGTCGAGATTGGGTCATTCAGTATTTCGAAGGCTGAAATGGACAGATTTTGATCTGGTAATTGAATCAATGCTTACAGTTAAAACGATGGAAAGTGAAGGTGAGGATTATCAGTTCAGCCATGATGTCATTGTTTGGAAGACCAAACTCCATTGGCTGAACAAGCTGCTTCTGGTTCCCTGTCATTGACCTTTGCTCTAAGTTACTCTTTTCAGAATTATATAGGCCACATTTAAATTTCATGTTTGAAGCCCAGCTGCTTCAATCTCTCCTCATCATGAAAAAAGACAGGGATCATCTTTCTCCCTGTTTGATGGCATTGCATTCTGCCTTGAATGCAGTGACCGCATTTATAGCCATAGAGTCCTCCAGTTCTGTTGAATATTTGTCAAACACAACCACGACTGTCACAGAAAAGGTTAAAGACAAATCAAAACTACATTTAAACTACCATATCAAGCACACTGTCAGCATGTGTTGCATGGAATAGACACGAATTGCATATTAAAGCTCTCTCAGCACTCATCCATTAAACACTGCAAGGGTTGTTCATAGATGATTTGCGTATGTGCCTGTAGATGATAATCTGCTTGTATAACAAAGTTTCGGTGCATAGTGTTGTTCCCTTTTTATTCTGGTATCAAGCATTTCAAAACCAGAAAGACAGTGGGTAGGAGTCCAAGCCCCTTTACACGGCTACATCAAATGTTTTCTGTGATTGTACAGCTCATGTAATGGGCTGGGTAAATCTCCCTCTATATTGTGCTGTCCAATGCAATCATGTCAAATATATTTTGGTTTAGACATAGAATAGAGCTGCGTCCAGGATTCCCTAAAAAAAACCCTCCCAGAGTAGGTACAACACAGAGTCGATACAGAATAAATCGACCTCGACAATATTAAACATTCCATGAGATGTGCAGTAAAGGTTAATTATAGTCTGAGTAAGCATTGCCCTGAACCATTAAACATTCCTCAGCCAAGAATAATACTGCTGAGATACAATGAAAACGCTATCACAGTCTTGCAGCCTCATTCCTATCAAGCATTTCCAGATCACTCAATACTCAGACAGATTTTTGAGAAAATCTTGACTCAAATCTCTCTAATGAAATGGATGAATGTGGCTGAGAGGATATGTTGGTGAGGTGTTGGATCAGGTTATTAAGGAAAACATCGTCCGATTGTGGAGAGGCAAAACACGGCATCAGATATAAAGAAAAAAGGGGAGAAGGCAGGAGGGGAAGAGAGAAAAATAGAGACAGAAATATTAGCTGTGCCAATGTATCTCTGAATTATAGATTTTTGACTAAATATGAGAACTGATACTTCTGTCATTCAACAATCATACAACTTATGTATTAAAAAGTCCTAACATCAATTAGTATTGGAATCCATTGAGTTATTTGCATTTTTTCCACAATTCGTGTGCTGTGCTTGTGGGGAAATATAAATTAGGGTTTTGTGGTTCTGTAATCTATTCTGAGAATTCTATTTCTGTGTCTATTTACATAAATGCTTAATTGGCTTCAAGGAAGTGATGATGACAGCAAAGCCAGATGAACAAAGTGATTTGTTGGTAAGATTCAAATCGAAACAAGTATGTTTTAAGAATATTGACCATTTGTAGAAGTGAATACAAATTTATGAAGACGAATTGCAACAGATTTTATTGATTGAAAACTTTTATTTAGGTTAAAAATTCAGTGCTGAAAATTCTACAATTAAACTTAAATGTTGAACTGATCTTCTCTGAATGACCAATGATTTATATTGTAGTCCGTTTAGACGGTGCAACATCACTCAAAGTGTGTGTTAGAACATTCACATGAAATACTTGAAATGACATCAGGAACTGCCGCAACAATTACATTTAATTGATATAGTTGTTGTGAGGTTTTGTTACACGTTTACTTTCTGGTTAGGGTCAGCGATGAGTCCCTATCCCCAATTGCCCATTGAATAACTTGCTAAAGCCACTTCAGAACACAGTCAATTACTTCCCAGTGGGTCTGGAATCTCATGTCGGCCAGACCATGGAAAGGTGACAGATGCCTTGGCATTCGTGCAGCAGCTGTTTTTGTATTTTTCCATTGACTCGGGCTACATGGTCACCATTTGGCTTTCTTTCTGATTCCAGGATTTCTTTAAATTCAAATTTCACCCTGGGCAAACGATGGTATTCCAAACCCTGGCCATTCAACATCAAACTGGAGTTCGAGAATCCTGGTCTCATGATATCACCACTGTGATCCTAATGTGGGAAATGCACAGAAAGCACAGAAATGCAATAAATCTGACACTTTACTTCATGAACAAATATTGGAGTGCAATACTGGCAAGAACTCTCTTGCTGTTCACAGCAACACCACAGGAGACTTTGCATCCAATCATCAATCTTAAATGTGTACCGGGCTCTGTCTGAACAGCCTGACTCACCATAATTTGCATTTTTGAATTCTGCACTGACTTATGAAAAAGTTAGTCACATATCCCAAGAAGGTAGTCATCAGCTGCCTTTTTGAAGGTCTGCCATCTTGCTCGGCTAATTATGGTTGAACTTTCTTAAGCTTTATTACAACCAAATGGCTTCTCAGTCGAGACTGTAGTGCTGGAAAAGCACAGCAGGTCAGGCAGCATCCGGAACAGGAGAATCGGGGTTTCGGGCATGAGGCCTTCATTAAGATACCTGATGAAGTTGTTATGCCTGGAACGTTGATTCTCCTGCTCCTTGGATGCTGCCTGACCTGCCGTGCTTTTCCAGCACTACACTCTCAACTCTGGTCTCCAGCACCTGCAGTCCTCACTTTCTTAGTCAGGTTCGGCACAGGAAAGGAACCATCGCCTTTTTGTTGAACAGGTAGGCAGGCCAGGTAGGAAAGTCACACATCCTCCTCTGAAGGACAATACTGAACCATGTAACATGTTTCAAAACTTTGGTAGGTCTGTGATTATCATTCATTACCCCAGCATTTTCTTTTCATACTCTTTCATGAATTGAAGCTACCATGGTAGAGATTGATTCTGGAACTTTGCTCCAAACCTTTTGATTGCTTATTAAATACCCATAGTGCCTCCTCAACCACTTTCTCAAACTGTCATGTTAGCTTGAATGATTTTTTTTATTGACTCATGGAACACGGTGGTTGCTTTCAGTTGTCTGCAGGTGTCCTTCAGAAGATGGCAGTAAGCTGCCTTTCTGAAATAACATGTTCCAAAATGGCCTGAGGAAGGGAGTTCCAGATTTTGACCCAGTTACAGTAAAGGATCGATGATATATTTCCATGTCAGGAGTGGTTTCGAGAGGAGCTTACAGTGGTGCTGTTCCCATGTATCTGCTATTCTTGTCCATCGAGATGCAAGTGGTAGTGTGAAGGTACTGTCTAAGGAAGTGGCTAAGTTTCTGCAGTGCAGTATTTTAGATAGTGCATATGGCAGGTATGCCTGAAGAAGGGCTTATGCCCGAAACGTTGATTCTCCTGCTCCTTGGATGCTGCCTAACCTGCTGCGCTTTTCCAGCAACTCATTTTTCAGCATACGGCTGGTACTAAGCATCAGATATGGAGGCAATGGACGCTTGTGGATGTGCTGCTGATCAAGTGGGATGCTTTGTCCTGGACAATGCCTAACTTCTTGAGTGCAGTTGAAGGTGCTCCTATCCAGTCAAGGGGTGAGCTGTGCTATTACTCTCCTGACTTCTGTCTCTTATAGTCAATTGTCTTTGCAAGTCAGAAGGGTGAGTTACTCGCTGCAGTATTCCTCACCTCTGTCCTGTTGTTACAAACATTGTATTTATATGGAGTGTCCAGCTCAATTTCTAATGAACAATAAAACCCAGGATGTCGATGGTGAGGGATTCAGTGAAGGTAACACTATTGAATGTCAAGGGGTTTTGGTTAGCTTCACTCCTATTGTCAATGGTCTTTGTCTCGCAGTTTTGTGGTGTGAATGCTATTTGTCACTTGTCAGCTCAAGTCTGGATATTGTCCAGATTTTGTTGCGTTTGAATGTGGACTGAGGAGTCACAGAAAAAGTGCTAGATCAATGCACATTTCACCTCTGACCTTCTGATGGAGGGAAGGTCATTGCTGAAGCAGCGGAACATGATTGGGCCAAGAACACTTTCTTTAGGAACTCCAACAGAGATTTGCTTTGGCTGAGACGACTGACCTCTAACAAGCAGAGCCATCTTCCAATGTGGGAGGTCTGACTGCAGGCAGCAGGGAGTTTGTCAACTGATACCCATTGAATCTAGTTTTGCTAGGACTCCATAATATCACACTCTGTCGAATGTGACTTTAATGTGAAGGGCTGTCACTCTCCCCTCATTTCTGGAATTCAGTTCTTTGTCCATGTTTAAATCAAGTCTGTAATTCAGTCATGAGCTGAGTAGGCCTTGCATGACCCACATTTATGCAGGTTATTGCTGAGCTAGTACTGCTTGATAGCACTGTGGAAAGCACTTTCCGATACCTAACTCATGATTGAGCATGGACTGATGGGGCAGTAATTCACCAGGGTGGTTTGACCTGTTTTCTGTGCCCAGGACATACCTGGCCTATTTTCCAGATTGTCCATGCCAGTGTTGTAGCTGTACCGGGAGTGCTTGGCTAGCACAAGTCATCAGTATTATTGCCAGAATTTTGTCAGGCTCCGTAGCATTTGCAGTAACCAGTGCCACTCGCCCAACAGTGTCTTGAGTTCACGTGGAGCGAAGCGAATTCCCTGCTGGCAGGTATCTGTAACATTGGTGATCTATGGAAGATGCTGAGATGGATCAGACAATTGGCACATCTGGCTGAAGGTTGCTGTGAATGCTTCAGCCTTAACTTTTGCGCTGATGTGTTGTTCTTTCCAAAGCAGAGCAAGGGAATATTTGTGGAGCTTATTCCTTCAATGAGTTGTTTAATTATCAACCTTAATTCACGACTTGATGTGGCAGCACTGTGGGCTCAGACCCCAGCTTCCTGAATTAATGGTCTAGCCACAATATCGAGGAGATAGTGAGGACTGCAGATGCTGGAGATCAGAGCTGAAAATGTGTTGCTGGAAAAGCGCAGCAGGTCAGGCAGCATCCAAGGAGCAGGAGAATTGACGTTTCGTGTATGAGCCCTTCTTCAGGATTCCTGAAGATCGCTTATCCTTTGTATTTTGTAGATTCCAACAATACATCATATATTCACTTAAATTGTTAGTCTCGAAAATGCTTTACTTCACAGACTTTAGGATATAATGTTCTGTTTTCAAATCTTCTCTCCGACAGGCAAGGTCATCGATGTCACACTGGCTTTCCTCCTCACTAATTGCAAAACCAAATGTTTTTCACCTCATCTTTGAACTTACTAATCAAAATGGCTCCATTCTTGACTAGACCGTTCATATACTCTGCAAACATCAAAGGATCCAGCACCAAGTCAGATAATAAGCCACTGGACACAAGATGTCTTCACAATGACTACCTTCAAACATCACCTTCTGCCAACAAATAAACCTTCGATGCATTTGCCAAACTGCACCAGATCCCATGAACCCTTACCTTTTTGAAGATGCAAGATCTGGTTAAAAACCTGATTGAAGTCAAGAAGCATTACATCCACTTTTTACACCCGATGTCACATCTTATTGCCTCTCCGGAAAACAGAATCAACCACTTCCGATATGATATCACTTCCACAGTGTCAAGAACAAACGGACAGATTGCTGTAGGTCTCAACATTGTATTTAATTCCATTCCCATTTTCCACAATGAAACAGAAGCGACACAAGATTATTTCAGCTAGATTAAATTATCTGTCAGAGAGATAAGAAGAGTTACCATGCTGAATTTTATTGCTTAAACTTTACTTTCCCAAATTTTAATTGATGCTGTCTCTTAGATTTACTTATTAACTTCCCTCAAGCCTTCTACTTTTAAGCACAGGTTTATGAGCGAAACTACGTATTGTCATTTAGCTCCTTTCACCTGATGGTAACTCTTCTTATCTCTCTGACAGATAATTTACTCTAGCTGAAATAATCTTGTGTCTCTTCTGTTTCATTCTGGGAAATGGGAATGGAATTGAATACAATGTTGAGACCTACAGCAATCTGTCCGCTTGTTCTTGACCCTGTCAGTGTGTGTTCACCCTCAGAGGGAGGAAGACTGTTTGTGCTGATAATACGGAAAGTAGCGCCTGATGGATCATTCTCAGCTGGCGTGCAACTTCCTGTTTCTATGTGCCAGCAGCAAGCCACACATCTCACTTCTGATCAGAAAATAAACCCAGGGGATGCAATCTGGCGGAAACATCTGTCAATGTGGCCTATATCAGGACACAGAGTGTGAAGCGATCACATCGAAGTGACATTTGCAAATCGACATTTCGATCTCTGTTTCATGGTCTGAGTCCAGGACATCATCGGACGAGTCTCTCGACCATCGAACAAGCTCATTCGATTCACTAACGTCTGGAACATATCGACATGCACCTTGTCATGTCTTTGATCTTGTACTCCTTGTTACTCTCTCTTCAGATTTAATGTTCCCAGTTTTTGATTCTGCCTTCTGTATCCATCACCTCCCCAGCCGAATACATTCTGTTTGATCTGTTTTCTAAATTTTGATCAACTAAACAAATAATACAGTTTTGTACAGACAGGTATGTCGGTCTGTCAGATTAACAGAATCAATATATGGAGAGATCACCTTGTCAGTATCTAACTCTGACCGACATTGAATTCAAATAAACCACAGCACTGTATGGATTCAAACTTTGCAAATCCTCTCTCTTTGAATGAGCTTGTTCTAACGGTTAATTATTTTCTTGATTATTTCAGAAACTATGACTAAAAATCCCTATTTTTAACAAAGTTTCAAATATTATTAAAAGTTGCAGCACTGGCATTTCCTACAGCGAGCTTTGTGGTGTTTAAATGTTCTGGTCAAAATTTGCTTCAAGCAGAAGACCTAATCATTGGTTTCTCCGAGTTCCCAGCCATTGCACTTGCAGTTCCATAATAACTGCAAGCAATTGATAAGCCCCAGAATGAACAGAATGTCCAGGCCCTGTTCACATCCAAACGCCATGATGTAGGCCTCGAAGATCTCCGTTTCTTCCTGTCACGCCAACCCAAGCAGTACATGCTCAACCTCAACTACATTTCCTTTCAATCCTCCCACTTCCTCCAAACCAAAGGGGTAGCCATGGACACCTGGAAAGACCCCAGCTATGCCTGCCTCTTCGTCAGATATGTGGAACAGTCAATCTTGCACAGCTACACTGGTACCATTGCCCACCTTTACCACCGCTACATTGATGACTGTATCAATGCCACCTCATGCTACCACTAGGAGGTTGAACAGTTCATCAACTTTAATAAGACCTTCCACCCTGACCTAAACTTCAGAGGGACCATCTCGGACACCTCGCTCCCTTTCCGAGACCTCTCCACCTCTATCTCCAGTGACCAACTAAACATTTACTACAAGCCTTCTGACTCCCACAGCTACCTGGACTACACTCCTCCCACCTGACCTCCCGTAAAAATGCCATCCCTTTATTGTCAATTCCTCTGCCTCCACCGCACCTGCTCCCAGGAGGACCAGTTCCACCATAAAACATCCCAGATAACCTCCTTTTTCAAAAATTGCAATTTCCCCTCCCACGTTGTCGACGATGCCGTTGAACCCCGTTCCTCCAACCTCAACAGGGAGCCCTCCTGGTCCTCAACTTCCAATGCACCGACCTTGCATACATCATATCATCCTCCGCTGCTTCCACCGCCTGTAAACAGACCCCATCACTCGGGTATATTTCGCTCCCTACCCCTATCTGCATTCTGGTGGCACCATTCCCTCTGCGACTCCCTCGTCAGGTCCATGCCCCTCCACCAGCCCACTTCCCACCCCTATCACCTTCCTTTGCCACCACAGGAAGTGCAAAATCTGCGCCCACACCTCCCCCTCACCTCCGACAAGGCCCCAAATGATCCAGAGAAATTTATTTATACTTCAACAAATGTCATCTGCTGTGTCTGTTCCACCTGACATGGTCTCCTCTACATCTGGGAGACCGGACACTAACTTGCTGATCATTTCAGAGATCATCTCTGGGACACCCGTGCAAACCAACCCCACGGCCCCGTGGCTGAACACTTTAACTCCCTCTCCCACTCCACCAAGAACAGATCAGTCATATTCTGTTCATTTCCAATGAATAAATACAAAATAACCGAGCCTGAATTTGGGATGATATTAACAGGATTAATTTCAAACTAAGCATGAACAGATTATTTTGACATAACAGGTGGAGAGATTCACTTCCTGAAAAAGCAGCTCAAGTGATATAAGCTGGCACCAAACTGAGTTTGGTCAATACTGAGGCAAGAATACAGCATACAGTCTTGAGTGAAGTAAATAAAGAAACTATCATAACACTGGAACAAGATAGAGTTTATTAAATATGAACGAAGACGCAGGTATTTTAGGATATAATAGAAAAGTGATTTATAGTATATTGAAATGCAAACAGAGATGTGAATTTGTGTGTCTACATTCATCCTAGCTAAATTAATCATTTCAGAAATGCCTTTGTTAAATTTCATGAATCATTCGTTGGTCCATTCACGAACCTTGTTAGGTCCTTGTTAAATTCTGAACCATCACCTTCCAGGTTCACAGTGGTTACGAATTTCATGTTACAGCAAATTGTGAAGTTGTGCACTGTATGCCAATGTCTTAGTTAAAAATATAAGCAATCACAGCTCCAAACATTTTCAAAATATCACTATGGATCTTCCTTGAATCCAAAAAAAATGTCCCTTTGATCAATGATTTCTAAAATTTACTCACATATCTGTTATAAAGGACATTTTCAAATAACTTGAAGTACAAATGGTTCACATCAGTCGGAATACAGTGGCACAGTGGTTAGCACTGTTGCCTCACAGCGCCAGAGACCTGGGTTCAATTCCCACCTCAGGCGACTGTGTGGAGTTTGCACATTCTCCCCGTGTCTGCGTGGGTTTCCTCCAGGTGCTCCGGTTTCCTCCCACAGTCCAAAGATGTGCAGGTCAGGTGAATTGGCCATGCTAAATTGCCCGTAGTGTTAGGTCAGGGGTAGATGTAGGGGTATGGGTGGGTTGCGCTTCGGCGGGGCGATGTGGACTTGTTGGGCTGAAGGGCCTGTTTCCACACTGTAAGTAATCTAATTTCATGTGTTACCCCACGCAAAAAAAAAATCAAGCAATATTCACGAGTTGCTCAAAGCAAGTCTATGATGGACTGTTTTATCAAACAAAATCATTTCCAATGTTGTGAGGACTCATCTATCTTCTGTGTAATGGTCTGAATTTTGGTCTGACTGCAGATGACACTGGCTGATCTGGATATAGTACAGTTTGTGCCTTTCACATTGTTGATGTATATTGCTGACTTTAGTTGAATAAAGTGATGTTGTCCCAGGCATCATCTGGCACCATTAATTAGACCATTAATTTCCACATCACGAGCCAGACTATCAGGTGGAGTGTATTGATCTCATTGAAACGAATGCTTGGAATATTTCTGGTATGAAGAGCCTCTGAACGAGACAAAGTAGGAAAGATGAATTTAGAGTAGCAGAAATTTTCACGACAGAGAGAGATCACTTCGCCCATCGCACCTGTATCACGTGAAGACAGAGCCTTCCAGCCAACACCCAATTTATAGCATGTTGTCCATAACCCTGCAGGTGATAGCACTGTAAACATTCGGGAACATTGTGTAGGGTCTAATCCATTATCAACATAGATATGACCTCCAATGCTGTAAATCATGGTTTATGGGGAAAACGTAGGGGCAGAACTGTATCAATATTCAAACAGTTGGTACAGCCCTGAGGAGATAATAGGCCCATTTCTAAACGTTGTTTCTCAGGACATTTTGACAATTCTTGACTTAATATCATTGTAAACTGACATGGAAAAAATGCAGACATGTTCCCCAGAAATGCTGACAGCAACATACCTTTACTCAGCCAAGATCAGCAACATGAATTAAGAAAGTTTAAAAAAAAACTTTCTTTTAACTGATTATTGACAACACGGATTTCACAAAGTGCAAAGTACAGAGGGGAATGGTGGAGGGTTGGGTGTGGGCGATGTTCATTGTTACCTGATGTCTGGTTGCATTTGTGAGCAACAGATGAACCTGCGAACCAGATTCAGGATGGTATGGCAGGTATTTCAGCAGATATTGTGTCCACGGCATTCTCCCATAAATCAGCAATTACACAAACATTTATTTTTGATGGTGTTTGAAGCCAAAGAAAATTGAAAAATATGGTGGGACAAGGTCCTTTCATTTCTTTGAACTGGTATCAAGGGACACTGTCTGTGGACCTGGGGTGGCAGGAGGATCTTAAACAGCAGAATGTGAGGGAACAGAACCACCGTTGGAATTCCAGATAGACTGGAACCTTTATCACTGGAGGGTGAGAGTTCGGGAGGGCGACCTCATATAGGTTTATCAAGCCATGAGTGGAAAGGTGAATGGCTCTAATTGACATGATTTGTACTGGAAATGTACGAAGCTTTCATTTCAAAAATATCACATATCAATAAACTCCACCTGATAATCTGGCTAGTGATGTGGAAATTAATGGTCTAATTAATAGTGCCAGACGATGCCTGAGACAACACCTCTTTATTCAACTAAAGTCAGCAATATACATCAACAATGTGAAAGGCACAAACTGTACTTTTACCTAGATCAGCCAGTTTCATCTGCAGTCAGACACAACTTAAAATTCAGACCATTGCACAGAAGATAGCCGAGCGCTCACAACAGTGGAAATGATTTTGTTTGATAAAAGAATCCATCGTAGACTTCCTCAGAGCAAATCATGTTAACAAACTAGTTTTTTTTTGTGTGTGGGGTAGTGCACAAAATGTTACTTTAATCCGATTGATGTGAACCATTTGCATTTAAGAAGTTATTTGAAAACGTCTATCACAGTAGATACACGAGTAAATTTTACAAATCATTGATCAAAGGGGACAATCTTTTTTGGACTCGAGGAAGATCCATAGTGATATTTTGTAATTGTTTGGAGCTGGGATTGTTTTCAATTTTTGACTAAGACATTGGCGAATTTTCCCTATGGTGGGAGATTTCAACAATAGGGAACATGTTTTTACAATGAGAGGAGAAAAATTAAAAAAAACATATCAGAGACAACTTTTTACACAGAGAATGGTTTTTGTGTGGGATGGTCTTACAACCTTCAGAAGACATTTGGATAAGTAAATGAATATCAAATGTTTGGAACGATATGGGCCAAGTACACACAGGTGGGATTAGTTTAGTTTGGGATTATGACTGGCATGGACTGGTTGGACCGAAGTATCTGTAACCATGCTGTATCACTACATGACTCTCTGACTATATATCAATTTTTCTCAATATTAAACAGTGCTGTAGTGATCCTCAAATGAACTGTTGATGTTAAGGTTGTGTCTGAGACTCTGCGAATATTTCCTTCAATGAGAGGAGTGACTAGTTCTCCAAGTTACATAACTGAAAAATAAACTTTCCTCCAGCATTGTTGCTGAGTGGATTTGTTTCTGAGGAGGCGGTGGTTATGGTTTGCAGTTTGCTTTCCACCAACTGGTCAACAGTGAAACAAAATATCTTTGATCCACTGCAGAATCTCCACCTGCTTCCAGTAAATGAAACTGGGAACTCAAGGACCTTTTCTGCAGTCAGTTTAATTGCTGCCAACTATTGTATCTGGCCTAATACAGAGAAAATGAATCAACTAAAGTAAAATCCTACCAAACAAACGATATTTTCCCATTGATTCTCAATGGATACATTTCACTTGGCATTTCTTCTTTAAAAAGGAAAGTCACTAAATACAGCATTCACTGTGTGACTGTCAGAAAACATGACATTGAATGCAATGACGTTCTGGTTAGTTCAGCCTGTTTATTGAGTATCTTTAAAGCTCCTGAATATGAAGTTAATGGATCCAAAATCCCACATTGCAGTAACATTTGTTATCATCTCAAAGTAAATTAACAACATTGAATTGGTTCAAACTCACATCACTTGTTACACCATTCTCTGATTCATGCATCTCATTAAACCTGAGTGGGCCCTTTATACATGGTTAACACTGGTGTCGTGTAACAGCGAATTTTTACTGATTTTTATGAGTTATGTGCCCCTGTCAGAGCTATCAGTGAGCAGAGACATGTACTGTTTATAACTTACATCTGTGGTAATGATTATTTTAATACTCTCTAATTTAACTAAACATTCCTGATGCACCCAGACTGTTAGATATGGATGTATGGACTGTCCTGTTCTAGTTCATTAGATGCTCTTTCAAAAGTTTACCTAGGTGTTATGTATCACTGCCAACTCATTTTTTTTTGTTTCTCAGGCACACAGCTTTCCTTTACTATGCATTTTAGGGTCAGAGCAATTTGAAAAAAAAGATGCAGGGAGAGACATTCTGCAATGTAAGGAGGTGCTTCTAATCTCCGAGTCCAAACTGTTTAGTGACATACACTCACCTTCTGAACATAATCACTTCAGACATGCTCCATATTAGGTTGCCTAAACTGAATTTAGAAACGCAGATTAAAAATGGTATGTTAATTTGTAAAGTGAGAGAGACTTTGAGTGACAGCAAAAATAAGGTCACTAATTTTGTTGGTTAATAATATTATTGAAGTTCTTTTTAGCTTTATCTGCTTGTGGTGGAATGTAGAATTAAAGGGAGTTAACTTCTAATTGAATATTCTAAATATAATCACTTTGGACAAGCTCTGTGTTCAGTTCTCTAAATTGAATTTTGAAATGTTTAGTGTGAATTACATGTTATTTTGTATTGGGACAGAGACTGGCAGTGTCCTGGGAAAACAAGCTCAATTGTTTTACTAGCTGGTAATATGTTTGAACTTTGATTTTAGTTTTATCTGCTTGTGAATGAATGTAGAGATAAAGGGAGCTAACATCCGAATGAATTTGTTTTTTTTTAAACAAAATACTTGCAACTATCATGTGAAACAGAACAGAAGCTACTCAATTTTACTTCCACCATTTAAATAAAAACACTCCCAAAGAAGCTATTCAGCAAAATAAATATCCCAAGATGTGTATATGTCCATGTTTCAGCATAACCTCGTAAATCCATGATCCCATGTGTTCGGGCTGTACAAGCTGAGACCAGGATCCAGTCTGAGCCTCCAGCAGGAAACCAACAGGCGGAAGCTGTAAGCCGGCCCTTTCCGATGGCCATATAAATCCTGGGCACCAGACCGTAATTCAACACTCCTGGGTCGTCTCTGTTTAGAAAGATCTTGACAGAACCGCTTCCCACAAGTTATCAGAATGATTGTTTCGACAATTTTTCTCAGTATATTCCTAACTTTCTTATCATGTGAGTGTTTTTTGTTCAAGTCTGTCTTTGTCACTGTCTCAATGTTAGTCTACCGCAGGAATGTAAAAGACTCAGCCATCATTTCATCAGAATTAATGCTCATTGTTTATTTGTTTTCTTTTTTAAAGGTGTCCAATCGGAGATTGTGTTGACCCAGCCAGAGGCAGAGTCTGGCCGTCCCGGAGGCAGCCTGAAACTGACCTGTAAAACCAGCGGCTTCGATCTTAGCAGCAGCTACATGTACTGGGTCCGACAGGTTCCCGGACAGGGTCTGGAGTGGCTGCTTCAGTACTATAGTTCATCCGACAGTAACTATGCACCAGCGATTAAGAATCGATTTACTGCGTCCAAAGACAATTCAAACAACATTTTCACGTTGGACATGGGGAACCTGAAGATCGAAGACACCGCCATCTATTACTGTGCAAGATACCACAGCGAGAGGAACCAGGGCTGGACCCATTCAAAAACAGCTCGAGTGAACATTTTGTCAATTCCATCATAAACTGACGGTCAGTACGAGTTTTAAATGTAATTATACCAACTGCGATCTGACGCAGACCTCAGGCTGCCTCTTACAAAACTATCAAAGAGGAAATGTACCATTTAAACTGGCAAACTGGTGACACAATGGGACAATGTTTTGGGCATGTCATATGTACTGCTAACACTTCCATCAATTAAATGCTCGGACAAAATGTTAGTTTTAATATATCTGACAGCTCAGGAAATCACTGCTAATTGTTATGTCAACTATGGCATTAATTCTAAACATGATCAGGACTAAATGGCTCTTTCAAATGAAAATTGAGACCTAGAGTAAAGAACAGAGAATGAGTGTACTGGTCTACATCATTGTGATACTGGGTGACACTGCAATTATGATCAATACAAAAACCTATTCAGCCTCCACTGTTTGAAACTAGTCAGTGATTACTTCTACAAACTGCGTTAACTTGCAGTGCAGTATTAGTTCTGTGCGGTTTAATGCCAGTATCATTATTTAATTTGTAAAAGTGTTGGGTAATTATCAATACACCGTTGGGAATTTTGAGAATCAGCTCATGTGTTACTCTGTGAAGGATAAAACAGTATTAAAGTTTATCAAGAATGATCAGAATTCACTAGCGCAATTATGTGATGCAGATTTATCCTGACTTTATTTTGCCTGTGGTTCTGAAAATTTAAAATGATGGTAGATTTTTGATTTGTTTTATGTAGAGCTAGTTATTGTGTGACCCAGTCCAGAGAATGTAACACTGTGACTATCTTGAATACTGGGGCCAAGGGACCATGGTGACAGTGACTTCAGGTAAGAACTTTGAACTTTCTTAGTTAATTTTTAAAAACTTTCTATTCATGTGATTAATTTCTGAATTAAATGAAACTCAGATTCTGTGCTGAGTTTGGTTTAGTTCGGATTGATTTTTGTTCAGACTGATTATAGACTTCAGTTAAGGCTCAGCAAATAGTTAAAATGGTGATGATAGAGTCAGTTGCTCAGTGTATCTCTTTTTTTTATCAGATGGGCATTCTGTGTGGCTGGGTTACTTGAAACACCTAATGTCTCTTAATCTGTCAGCTATAAATAATGTTTAATGTTAGTGACACCCTGACTGTGAGTTTTATTATCAACAACAAATGCTAAGAATTCAAAGATGTTCAAGATATTACCAAACATGATTAAAATATGCTAAAATATCATTATTCATTTCTTGAATATATGTTCTTACCATGATTATATTATCTCATTTCTTTTGTTATTTTTGTTGATGACAAGCAGGTTAGAAACTCATACAATTTTCTTGCGGTGCTATATTGCATTAGATTGAGTTTGTTTTACTTGATTCTGTTGAATTGAGTTGATTGGAGTTTGGCTTTGCTTTCGTTGATTCAGTTTGAACTGTGTTAATTGGATTCTGAATTTTGATTTTACTCGGTTTTGTTGAATTGTGTTGATTGGCTTTTGAAATTGTTTTATTTGATTCTGTTGAATTGAATTGGTTGGATTCTGATTATCTTTCATTTAAATCTGTTGTTTTGAGTTGATTGGATTCTGATTTTATTTTCCTTGATTCTGTTGAAGAGAGTTGATTGAATTCTTATTCAGTTTGTGAAATTGATCAGCGTTGTCATGCTTTCTGTAATTGGTGTTTTCTTTCTGGTGAGGAGATTGACTCTCTGGATTATTGTTCATTACCAATATTTGTGAAGTTCTTTTGTTTTTCATTTATCATTTCTGCATTTGTTAAACTTATAGGACACATTTTTCTCTGCTTGATTGAAAACATTACATCCATTTGTAACTGAAAACAAACTTAAGGAAGAAACCCGGAAGTGTGAGAAATGAAAAAAACAAGTTTTTAATGTATTGACTTTTTAAAAAAAAAACTCAGTTCTAATTGTAAACTAGCTGAATTTTGTTTTGAGTAGCCTCATTCAAAATAAAATTTGGGACTAAAATCTGAAACTGCAGAATTGATCAGATTATGTAATTGAAACTAACTTAAAATTATAATGTGGTAAAATTTGTCAATTCAAATAATTTTGTTTTGACGATGAAGTGATTAATCAATATATGCCTTCAACCGCTCTACTGTACTCTTCACAAGATTGTCATGATCAAGAAGGGTGTGCAGGTTGGAAATAAATTGAACTGTTGCCAGAAACGTTACAGCTTTAAGTGTTAAGTCCCCTCACAAACAAGGTTGTTGTTATGACTTGTTATTTCCATCCAATATAATCATTAGTTTGCTGGATTCTGTGCAGCTTTGTTAGATTTCAATTTGTTTTTTTTTTGTGAGGTTACATCATGTTCTTGGTTCTGTTGAAAATGTTTGCAGAGCCAGTTCTGCTGCAAACACACCATGTTGTGATCTGGTGATCGTTCATCTGTTGAGGAAGGACTGTGCTTGGGTAACATTAAGTGTGTTATATTTGGGAAACTGTTTCTGGTTTCAACATTGTTTGGCAATGTTAACACGGTTGGTGACAGTGAACCGCTCCAGGTTCCTCATTCAATGCAATCAGCATGCGAGTTGAAATTTCATAAAGCCTATTATTAAGTGAAAGGCAAATCGCAAAGGTTTTAGAAATGAAGTGAAAACAGATACCTTCGGGCACCATTTTTACTTAAAAGTAATAATTAAGGATTAATCTAATCCATGCTTTCCAATCCAAATTCAGAACTCCACTGTCTAGTTCAATCACAAGGTCTGTCTTTAAACAGTTTACAAGTCATAGAGAAATATAAATAGCATTTCAAAAGTCTAATGTTCTAATAGTTCTTGCTCTTGAGCAAAAATGCCATGACTGTGTTATAATTGATCAAGAAACACCTTTCAATTCCGCTGTACACTACATACATATTTTTCTGACTGGAAAAGATCATTGACAAAGACCATTTGGAAATTCTGCACAATTCTATGAATAACAGATCAGTTTCACTGTTTTGATCAGTTTCATATGTAACTTGAGTTAATTCATTGTTATGTCCCTGATTAAACTGGATTTGCAGGATAAAAATAAAACATTAACTGAATTATTTAATCTGCACAGTGCTTTATGTGTTCCCAATCTGTGCATTTTAATTAAATAGTTACATTTTACAAAAAAAATCAACTGAAGAGTTATTCTTTCGGAAATATCTGCTATCGTGAATTATGTGACGAAGGACAAATTTTGAATTAATTAAAATAATTCACTCATGAACTCGCAGGGCAGCATGGTGGCTCAGTGGTTGGCACGACTACCTCACAGCGCCAAGATCCCAAATTCGATTCCACCCTCTGGTGACTGCCTGTGTAGAGTTTGCACATTCTCCCTGTGTCTGCGTGGGTTTCCTTCGGGTGCTCTGGTTTCCTACCACAGTCCAAAAGATGTGCAGGTCAGGTGATTTGTGCAATTTAGCACAGCCATAGTGTTCAGGGATGTCTAGGTTAGAGTGCATTAGTCAGGGGTAAATATAAATTATGGGGAATGGGTCTGGTTGGGCTACTTACTGTTCAGAGGGTCAATGTGGAATTTTTGGGCCAAATGGCCTGTTTCCATACTGTAGGAACTCTATTCTTAAAACCATGGGAGTACTTGCTGCAAACGCAGAGAATGCATTTTACATCGATGTGTTCAGACATATGCAGAGTTCACAAATTTGCAGAAGACATGAACTAGAGGATAACGGAGCACGTTGTTTATTCAGACTCTGAAAATAGAGTAATATTTATTTTAATTAATATACTTGACCGATTTATTGCAATGTAGCGATCCGAAGGAATCTGCTCACATTTGTTAAGTGTGACAATCGTTCAGATTAGATTTCCTGCAGTATGTATCGGGCCATTTGGCCCAACAAGTCCACACCGACCGTCTGAAGAGTAACCCACCCAGACCCATTCCACGACACTATATTTACACCTGACTAATGCACCTAACACTATAGACAATATAGCATGACCAGTTGACCTGACATGCACATCTTTGGATTGTGGGAGGAAATCCACACAGACACAGGGGAGATTGTGTAAACTCCACATAGGCAGTCACCCAAGGCTGGAACCGAGCCTGGGGACAAGGATCTGTGAGGCAGCAGTGCCCACATTTACTTAGACATCTGTTAAAGCGGGCAACTCCAGACAGAAGCATGTTTTGAATTCATACCTTTTTAAACATTTTCGTTCATTAAAAGCAGTTAACAAGAAAATGACCTTGCCCTGATTCCTTCAACAGAAATGCTTTCCACACTGGAATGCAGTATTGACTTTATGCAGTGCATGCAAAATCTCCCCAGTTCATGGACCGTTTTAAGAATATGTAAAAATAATTTACAGAATAATCCATTGCCTCCGGATCTGTGCTTTAATTGGCGATATTTCCCACCTCAATCATTTTATTAAATACAATGACTTATGAAGTTTATTAACTCAGTGGTTATTTATGTTCATTGTGAACACATTCTCGTTCACATTAATCCACTGGTTAGTTCCACTGATGAATGTTCAAGTACAGTGAATATATTTGACGTGAGGAGTTGTGCAATGTATCCTCTAGGATTAAGTCTGTTGTACAGTTTGTTTCAGTGCTATCTCTGACTAACTTGTCAACGGTCCTGACCATTTTGTAAATTGTCCAATTCGGATCCCTGAATCTCAGACAGTTCAATTTCATCTCGCGCTTCAAAACCATTTTTATCGGCCAGAAATACAATATTCGATTAGGTGCCTCAGAATTGAGAGCCCTGACTAAGTTGTTCCAATCTGAACGAGCGTTTCAGGAACAAAAAGCAGATAGCAAGAGTTTTGAAATTGGTTGTTGGCAACGAGAGATATTTGATTGAGCGAGGCAGATGGAAATATGCTGTATACTTTCTTTGTGCCTCAGTTATGCAGGACATGTTTCGTGGCACAATGTAGAATCAGAATTTTTTTGCATCTTATTATTTGAAAACCTATTATCAGCTTTTAATGTCACTGGCAATGGTCATATTACACTTCAAAACATTTTAATCTTTTTCAGACTAAGTAGACCATCTGGTGCAGCAACATTCACAGGGGAAAGAGGAAGGGAGTTCGAGGTTGGAATCCAGTGACAGTGAATTGATGGCAATGCAATTCCTAGTTTTATTCCTCTGTAGTTCCCATAGAGTTTGAACAATTCGGAGCTGCTATCAAAGTATTCTTGGATAAATGTTGAAATGTTACTTTCATTGTACAAACATTCTGAAACAATTCCTGGTTGTTGGAAGGTGTTAATAACTAACATGGTTTATGTACTGTCAAAACAGATGGGCTGTGTTCTCTGTGATAGTGTCGAGCTCATTGTGTTCAGGTCTGTTGTGATGTTGTAGTAGTGTCCCTGATTCTGTGCCAGGTGGCCTGTGTTCACTTACAACCTGTTAGAGAGGTATGTAACACCATCTCTTATCAGGTTACTTCAGTGCAAGAAAGCAGATTGAGATGTTTGGGTGTTTGTTGGAATTCCACTCACAGAGGCCAGTGAAATCTATTCAATCGCTGTCCTGACTTGTCTCTCTTAGATATTAAACAGAATTTTGGCAGTTAGCAGCTTTTTCCAGATCAATATTTGTTCACAAGCGTTTGGGCTTCGCTAGATGGTGTTAATAGAGTAAGTGCTCACCTTTATATTAAACCAGTGCTGTAGCTGAATTTGATTGTTCAGTCCAGTGGGAGTTCCGCTGAATCCAACACTTGCAGCAGATGGAGGTAGCTTTTCAGATGGTCTTCAATTGCTAACTCCGACCATCCAGTACCTCTGCTAAGAATCCTTTCTCCAACAGGAGTCAAGCCAACGTAATCACTGTTTATCTCAACATGTGTGAGCTCTTGTGTCAAAAACATGAAAACAATTTGGTGAAGAGGGGGTCTCTGGATGTGAAAGGTTAACCTTGCCTTCTCTCCACAGGAGCTGCTAGACCTGCTGAGTTTCTTCAGAAATTTCTGTCTTTTATTTTGGTTTTCTAGCATTTAAAGTTTGTTGTTTCATTGAAAAAAGTTCTGTTCGATTAAACACGTTCTTCAGAGAAAAGATGCATTTGAACAAATTGCGAATGTTCAGAGATATTAAATATCAGAGAATCATTGAATTTGAGCGCCCTGATCTCGAGCTGGAGTTTCACAAGAAACTATTGTGAAGTAACAACCCACTCCAGAGTGCAGTGGCTGCTGTAATTGGGTGGAAATTATTTTGATCACTCAAATAGAGAATGTCAATGATCTTTTTCCAAATAATCAACAGAATTTTTTTAAAGCATGTGTGAAACAATTAATTTGTTGAAATATTTTAATAAAAAGTGTTCACCGCCAGTGCTAGCTTAACGAATGACACAATGATAGGAAGGTAGGAGCAAGAGGAGTGCACTCAGCCCCTCGAGCTGTTCCACCACTTACTTAGATAATGGAGTATCTGTGAGCTAAATTCGCAGGTCTCCCTTTGGCTAAAACTCTTTAATACCTTTGATTAACAAGCAAAAACTATCCTAGATTTACTGATTCAGTAAACAAAGGGAGTCACCATTTTTGAAAGACATTCCTGTGAGTACTGTGAAACAATGAGGCTGGAATTAATTGCTCATGAAAGTAAACTTTAAATCTCTGACTATTTCCAATTGAAACATCCCAATCATCATATTTCATAAATTTAACACTATACTTCCCTGGAATAAAAAAATATAATATGTGATTGCCTTGCTAAAAATGAGGGATGCTTGATTCCTATTATATGATTAAGAAATAGCTCTGTTCCTTCAGTGAAAACACAGTCAAATCACACAAAAGGAAACCATGTAATCTTGTGTAGACACACAAGTGCCTCAAATAATTTACAATTCTTCCAGTGGTTGTTTGAATCTCTAGACCGGTGTGGAAGTGTCAGACTTTTTATATCGCCTTGAGAAACCAGTTGTCATCAGTCTATTTGAATTGCTGAAGTTGGTGTGGTATTAGCACATTCACAGCGCTGGTAGGAAGTGAGTCCCATAGCTGTGATTGAGGAAGAGGAAACGGGCAGGGAAATAGTTGTGAGTCAAGTTGAAGTCTGATTTGGAGGAAAGCTTTCAGGAGACGTATTTACATACATGTGCGCCCTTATCCTCAAGGGTCACAGTTTTGGAACATGCTGCCGAAGGGACATGACAGCATGCAAAATGGAAGTTGAAGAAGGCACCTTGGCCCCTCGAGAAGGCTATTCCATTCATGGGATCATCATTAATCTTGCTGCTCACCAATTTTCCCAACACTCGATAACATTGAACCTGATTGTTTACTATTCAGCAAAAGAATGGTGAACCTTTGGAATTCTCCACCACAGAAATTGATTGAGGACAAAACATTAAATGATTTCAATAAGGAGATAGATTCCTTCAATCCTTAAAAAAATGCTACAGATATGTGGGAGAAAGGGAAACAGGCTACAATATTGGTTGAAAGCCATGAAAACATTGAATGGGACATGGTTTGTAGGTTTGTAAGTTTGCATGTAATGCCAACATTGGTGGTATAATTGGCAGTGAAAGTTATCTAAATGTACAATGAGATCTTGATCAACTGGGCCAATGGGCTGAGGAGTGGCAGAAGGAGTTTAATTTAAATGAATACGACGTGGTGCATTTTGAGAAGATAAATCAGGTCACAACTTACAGAGTTAATGGTAGGGCATTGGATAGTGATGTTTAAACACAGGGCCTTGAGGGTCCAGACTCATAGAGTCTTACAGAGTTAATGGTAGGGCACTGGATAGTGATGTTGAACACTGAGGAACCTGAGGGTTCAGACTCATATATTCTTGAAAGCGTTGTCTCAGGTACCTAGTGTGTTGAAGGTGTTTTGCACATGTACCTTCATTGGTCAGAGCACTGAGTGCAGGAGTTAGGGCTTCATGTTGTAACTGTCCAAAACATTGGAATGAACTGCCAGAGGAAGTGGTAAATGCAGAGATAGGTCCAACATTTAGAAGATATTTGAACAGCTACAGGAACAGGATAGGTCTGGATGGATATGGGTCAAAGGCAGGCAAGTGGAATTAGTTTAATTTGGGAACTCTGGTCAGCATGGATGAGCTGGACCAAAGGAACTGTTTCTGTGCTGTACGACTTTATGACTCACTGACTTTATATTGGAATAGGCTCAAAGTTGGAAGGTGGTGAGCAAGTGAGGGGCTAGATTGGGCATGTGGGAGAGTTTGGGCTGGTAGGCTGTGAGGTGTTGGCTGGCTGCTGGGTAAGCTTGCATGCACTCTGTCTGGCAAGGTGGCATCAAGGTAAATGGTAATGGTCACAGGATAATTTGTTCAAATTGTGCTTGGTAGGTGAGGGGTAGTTTGAGCTGAAATGCAGGAGGTCTGTCTTTGCCAGACAGGTTTATGGAGAGGTGGGCAGGATGCCAGGCTGGTTAGTGTAGCGGCGGGCAGAGTGCCAGGATGTTTCAGGGTGGAAGGTCACTGTAATGAAGTGACAGGTGGACGTGTTGTCAAAATGCAAAGCTCGGAGTCTGGCAAAATGGTAGGTTGTAAAGCACAGATGCGAAAGGAGGTAGGATGCAATGTGCACAGGTTGACTTGGGTAAGATGAGAGGTCAGTGATCAAGGGCTGAGGTCATGTCTTGGGTAGTGGGCTTTTGTCAGAGGTTGTGAAAATGATGGTGCCATGTCCAGTCAGGGCCAGATTCACCATGGGCCAGGTGCAGGGCGGCAGGAGTGTAAATGAGTGAAAGGAATTGAGATCATATGTCCATCTGGAATATAGAATATAGAACATAACAGTGCATAACAGGCTCTTCAGCCCTCAAAGTTGTGCTGACCTGTGGAACCAATCTGAAGCCTATCTGTCCTACACTATTCCATTTTCATCAATAAATTTATCGAATGACCTTTTAAATGCCCTTAAAGTTGGCGAGTGTACTATTGTTGCAGGCAGTGCGCTCCATGCCCCTACTCCTCTCTGAGTAAAGAAACAACCTCTGACATCTATCATCTATGTCCTCTCCTGCTAGCCATCACTATTCAAGGAAAAAGACTTTCACTGTCCACCCTCTGTTTATCTTTTATGTCTCAATTAAGTCACCTCTCAAGCTTCTTCTCTCAAACAAAAACAGCCTCAAGACCCTCATCCTTTCCTCATTAAACCTTCCCTCCATACCAAACAACATCCTGGTAAACCTCCTCTGATCTCTTCCAAAGCTTCCACATTCTCTCTATAATGTGGTGACCAGAACAGTACACAATACTCCCAAGTACGGCCACACTAGAGTTTTGTACAGCTGCAGCCTAACCTCGTGGTTCTGAAACTCAGTCCCTGTATTGATGAAAGCCAACACAAAGTATGCCTTCTTAATAACTCTTATCAAACTGGCTGGCAACTTTTAGGGATCTATGTACATGGACACCGAGATCTCTCTTCTCAGCTATACTACCAATATGGATTGCCTTGGATGTGTTTTGTGTGATAGGGGTTGTGTGTTCCGGGCATGAATGGGTTGGGTTTGTCAATGTGAGTGGAAATTTAGGTCTAGACAGAGTAAGTGCTGTGGTTAGTCTGAAAGATGAGGTTTGGTGGTGAACTGCATGTCAATTTGATAGTTATTAAAGTTAAAGATTACCAGTTCATTTCTCAAATCATATTTACGTAAATACTCAGCTGTAACACTCCAAAGTCTCTGAACCTTAATGGTCCTCAATTTTTCAGAGGCCTCCAGAATTCAGATAATTGTAAATTAGATGTTTCAACTTCCAGACAATTGGCATGAGTTCAGCCGTGACAGCCCTCCTCCCAGTCCCAGTGCTCAGCTCCTGCCTGTGCTGCTGCTGCAGTGACCTTCCTCCCAGAGAGAACATTCTGCCTTGCATTGAGAAGTGAGGAAGGCTCAATGGACCTGATTTCCAAGTATGGGGACGGCAAACACGAGGGGACACAACTTTAAAGTGAGGGGAGATATGTATAAAACTGATGTCAGAGGTAATTTCTTTACTCATTGAGTAGTCAGGGAATGGAATGCTTTGCCTGCAACGGTAGTAGATTCGCCAAGATTAAGTCATCATTGGACAGGCTTGGATGCTGCCTGAACTGCTGTGCTCTTCCAGCACCAATAATCCAGAATCGGATTTCCAGCATCTGTAGTCATTGTTTTTACCTCGGCATACAGACGTACATGGAATAGTGTAGATGGGATGGGCTTCAGATTAGTATGACAGGGTGGCGCAACATCAAGGGCCAAAGGGCCTGTATTGCACTGTAATGTTCTATGTTCTATGATTCACTCTGATTTCTCTCCGGGGGTACTGCCAGCGGTTGTATATTTCCAGCAGCACAGTACCTAGTGGGACAGCACGCTGGTTCCGTGGTTAGCACTGCTGCCTCACAGTGCTCGGGACTCGGGTTCCATTCCAGCCTCGGGTGACTGTCTGTGTGGAGTTGGCACTTTCTCCCCAAGTCTGTGTGCGTTTCCTCCCACAGTCCAAAGATGTGCAAGCTGGGGGAATTGCAAATGTTGTGTTCAGTGATTGGGAGGTTAGGTGCATTAGTCAGGGTTAACTGTAGCCTAATAGGGTAGGGGAATAGGTTTGGATGGGTTACTTTTCAGAGGGTGGGTGTGGACTTGTTGGGCCAAATGGCCTGTTTGCACACAGTGTAGAATTTCGATGAATCTGCATTTCCTTGGTTTGTATTTTGTGAAACTTCTTTGCTCTTCACAGCAATCCAGTGAAAGTGTCAGTTGGTGAGATCTTCAAAGTTACTGGGGTGGGATCAGGATGTTCTTCTTCCTAAATTATATGGCAATGGTCAAGGTCGAGGGCATGTTTCTAAAGAAGGAACCAATGATCATGATCAGCAACTGGTAGGAAACAAAAATAAACTCCAGTTATGTTGTAGACTCAGTGGGAGCATACTGGTAAACGTTTACAGCTGAGGATACATTTGAGTAACTGATAAGGTCAAATGAACAGAAACTAACATGCTCAATTGGTCATTCTATTGTAGAGACACCATCTCTCCCCACGCTTTATGGCCTGGTCTCCTCCTGTGAGGAGCACGACACCGGTTCTGCGACCTTTGGTTGTTTGGCGATGGATTATTCCCCTGACGTCACCAAGGTAACCTGGAAGAAAGGTGGGGAGTTAATCACGACTTGATTTAAGACTTACCCATCAGTGAGAAACAAGAAGGGAACCTACACCCTGAGCAGCCAGTTAACCCTGCCCGAGTCGGCGGCAGATTGCCCCAGCAAAATCTACTGTGAGGTTCAACACAGCGGGTCGCACAACATCAAAGAAATGCCATGTTCAGGTATGTGTTGTGGGAACTGAGATAAACAGAGCATCTGGGATTAATATGAAGAAGGCATTATCTATAACCGTTTTCATAGAATCACCTTATACAGCACAGGAACAAGGCCCTTTGATCCATCCAGTTCATGCCTATCAATAACAGCCAACTAACTATTCCAGTCTCATGTGCCAGCACCTGATCCATTGCCTTGTGGGACTTGCCCTTGCAAGGATGCATCGCAATACTTCATACCTACTATGAGGGGCTCAGTCTCTACATGACTTAGAGGTGCTGAGCTCCAGGCTAACACCACCCTCTGTTTGATTTTGTTTTCCCCTGAGATCCACTTGGAAGTTCCTGGCCTTAACTTCTCTCTCCATCAAGGGGAAAGGTTTCATCCAGTTTACCCTGTCTATGCCTAAAATAATTCTAGACATCATGATAATCTTCTCCCTAATTCTCCTCTGCTCCAAGGAAAACCCCTGTCTATCTAAACTAGTTTCATAACTAAAACCCTCCAACCCAGGCAAGATCCTGGCAAATCTCATCAATACTGCCTTCAGTGTAATCACATTCCTTCGATAACATGCATACAACGCCTCAGTATGGCCTAACCAGTGTTCTATTAAGTTCCAGTATCATCTCCCTACTCTTCATTGTCAATGTCTCGGCTCATAAAAGCAAATATCCTCTCACCTTCTTAGCCTCTTTATCCAGACGACACAGTACTATAGGGGATCGGTGGGTACATGCACCAAAGATCTTCAGGCCTTTCCAGGGTTCCACCATTCAAAACGTCATACCTCACAGATTCTTCTACCGAATTACATCACCTTACGTTTATGCAGAATAATTTTCATTTGCAACTTCTCTTCACATACAACCAACCCTTTTATATCCTCCTGCAATCGAAAGCCATTATGCTCACGACTTACCAACGTGATAGTTTTCATTTCATCTGTGAATTCACTGGTTAATCCTCCTAAATTTGAGTCTTAATCATTAGTATGTAAGAGAAATAACATGGAAATCAAACCAATCCCTACAGAGCACCAGGAGACATAGATTTCCAGTCACGCAGACACCTGATGACTATTATCCCCTGCTCCCACCACTCAGCCAGTTGTAGATCCAATCTGTCAAATTAACTCCGATCCCATTGGCTCTGATTATTTCTATCATCTGGACATCGAGTTATCTCTCTGAAAACTACTATCAAATTCTTACACATGACTTCCTCTCAATAAAACCGTGCTGAAAATTGTTGATTTATCTTCCAAATGAAGACTAATTTCACTTCTCAATAGTTTCCCTACCACTGAGATGAGCTTGACAGATCTGTGTTTTCATTATTTATACCTTCCTTCGTCCTGTATGACAGTGAAACGTTGACTGATCTACACTCACTTGGGACAAGTGCTGTGGCCAGACAGGAATTCTAAATTATTGTCAGCGACCCAACTATTTCATCCTTTGCATCGCTCAACAGCTCGGTATACTTTTCATCTGCCCTGGAAATATAACGACTTTTCATTCAGCAAGACAACACAGAACATCACGTAATGTGTCCTAATTTCTGAAAACTACATCACAACACCCCTCCATGTTTTCTGTCCCAACATTGTCCCTCTTACGACTGAACACTGGCACAACACGTTCGTTTTGACCACAACCTAATCCTCCGGCTCCACTCCAATAATACACTTAATGAGCATTACTGTTTCCCGAATAATTCTTTTATTATGAATGAGCGTGTAACTTTTAAAAATATTTTCCTTTATTTTGACTGCTATTATTTTCTCATGGTCCCTTTTGCTCTTCTAATTCCTCTGTCTTTCAAACTCCCCCTTGCACATTCTGTACTCCATACTAATTCCAATTGTTTTAAGATTTCAGTTTAGACCGGAAGCCTCCCTTGTTTCTCTTTATCTCCCCCTTCATGCCCTTTGGTGTCCAGAGCCCACTGCATTCTTGGTCCCACTCAGTGGCTTCCTGGGAAATGTCCTCCCTGTGATTTTCTTATCTCTCTCTTAAATGTGTCACACTGCTCTGACTCAGATTTACCAATAAGTGTCAGCTTCCAGTCAACTCTGGTCAAGTCATTACCTGATCTTACTAAAATTGTCCTTTCCTTTTTCAGAACTTTGGGCCAATTTCTATTCCTTTGCAGTACAATCTGAAATCCAACTGATTTACGATCACTGTCTGCAAAGTGCTCCACCATTGAGGTTTTACCCACTGGGTCGACTTCATTCCCTAAAGTTAAGTCCAGATTCACCCCTCTCTTGCAAGGTCTGGATTAAAATTCTCAGTATTAAACACATACTTTGTTAAAATATTCTCCTGGGGGCATTTTCAGAATTCTGCTCCCTCTAAATGTTTGACAAAATGAATATCCAAGCCTCTGCTGAGGAAGTTAAAAACCTCTTTTCTCATTCCCCTATTTAATTTGCATTTCTCTGAAATTTGCCCATGTATGTTCACTTGCTCTTTTGGACCTATAGTAAGGTCTATCGTGCTCTCCCAGTAGTTATGTTTTCTGTATTTTGGTTTTGAAGAACTGTCCATTTGCCTTTGTTTGAGGAGGTATCCATGATTTCATTTCTCTTTACAGCCTAAAATACTCTTGTCAGAATTGCGACAGAAGCAACATTCTGCACTGCACACCCCCAGCCCTCATCCTTTTCCATCTTTCCCTGTCTCGCCTGAAGGCACTAAATCCTGGAATGTTGAATAGCCACTCCTGCCTGGCTCTCAATATGTCTCTGTGATAGCAACCGCATCATTTCCTCATTTATGCCAGTAATTTGTCTGCCTTGTTCATCAGACTCTGTCATGAAAACGAATACCATCCAACATTGCTATCTCCCTTTTGATGTTACCGGCCTATAGTTTTTATGCCTCCTTGACTCCCTTGCTGTGTCCTATCATTTTAGCTTTTCACATTGTCCTGCTGATCTTTCTGTGTGGATCCCAGCTTCTCCAGCACTCTGCACAATTATGAATCTTGTATCCATTAACCATAAGAAACCTTGATATATGAGAACTGATTGTATTTGTTCTGAAATTCGTCAGATAATTTATGCGATGTGTTTCCTAATGATCTAGGTATTCTCCCACCAACTCTTCTCCTAACTGTGAGCTCCAGTGAAGAAATCGCAAGCAGCAAGTTTGCAACCGTCGTCTGTTCAATCATTGATTTCCATCCGAAGTCAATCTCCGTGAGTTGGTTGAAAAATGGCCGACCCTTGGATTCTGGCTTCTTCACGTCTCCCGTGTGTGAGGCAAACGGGAACTTCTCGGTGACGAGTCGGCTGATGGTCCCTTATGGTGAATGGTTCAACAGCGCAGTCTATACCTGCCAGGTCACTCATGGAGAGAACATTCAAAGTAAAAACATCACCGCACTCCAGGGTAAGAGACACACACTGAGAGAGCTACAAATCATTCTAAACTCTGATGTGAATCAAACACGCTCATTTATCAGGCGGAGTAAACAGTACGGTACAGCTTCTCGTTTCCCAACATGCCACGTATCGCATTTCAGTTTGAGTGTTACATTAGCATCGCTCATGACTCAACATTTTGGCAAGTCAGAAAAGCATGTTTCCTCTCTTTTGAAGATAGATATATAGACAGTGAGCTTTGTTAAATAGTTTATTGCCTGACCATGCTTGGAGAGGCGTTCAGAGGGCCGCTTCAAGGATAAGTTTGGGGATGGAGGGGGGATATTGGAGAGATATCTGATTGAAACAGACAAAATACTGAGAGACTGAGGTCGGGTGAACGTGGAATAGATGTTTTGACTGGTCGGCCAGACGAGGACCCAACGGCACAGGCTCAGGGTTAAAGGGGCACCGTTTAGAACTGAGATGTGGGGAGAAATGTCTTCAGCCAGAGGGTGATGGGGCTGTGGAACTTGTTGCTGCAGAGGGCTGTGGAGGCCAGGCCATTGTGTGTATTCAAGCCAGAGATAGATCGGGTCTTGTTTAGAGAAGACAGTAGAATGGCTGTAGCCCGAAACGTCGATTTTCCTGCTCGTCGGATGCTGCCTGACCTGCTGTGCTTTTCCAGCATCATTCTGATCTAAACTCTGGATTGGCCGTACAGCCTTATTCTGATCCTCTATCTTATGATGTTGTGGTCTTAAAAACACGTGGTTAAAATATGCAGTGACCCTTACTTGAAAATAAATCAAAATGCGTTCAATGCTTCATTCCCTGCTCAGGAATGACCTGTTGGCATTGGACATTGTACAACATCGATTTTTATCTGGTACTGAGCTCTTTAACTTCATTTATGCGATCAGACCCCAGACCAAGTGGGTATCACATCAACTGGGATAAACGTGATCTCACTGAGCTTCTTTAAGATGCTCTCTGTAATTAGTGGATGAGGCAGGAGAATAAATTCTGGTAAGAACGGTCCAATAGTGATGAATGAACTAGGAACTCGAGACAGGTTGATTTAGCCTGGTTTGGGGTAGCGATGTTTACACAGTGAGTAATGGATGTCTATAAAATTAGTGCACATTTCCATCGCGTTTGTAGATTAATTTAAGACGCTTTTGTTTGTTTTTTTTTCTCCCCTACTCTATGAAGAAATTAAAAAACGCACCTTCGTAAATAAAGTGAAAGTACAGACCAGTTACGAACAAACTGAATGGAGGGAAAGACTTAAGGAGATGGGTGTCCTTCTCGATATCCAATGCTGTACTCAATGTCTTGTTTTCTGATCTCCTCCAAACACAGCTCACGAGGAACAATGACATAAATTAGAGAATGACATCACACCAATAACGCAAAGTATTTTTGATCACGTTAAATATAATGAACAGAATTTCCATGGCTGTTCACCGCTCCTGTAACACTTTAGAACTCTGCAAAGAGAATGATTATTATTTATTATCATTTGTCTAAAATGTAGGATGTGATTTGGCAGTCAGCATGACCAGCAGCATTTGCACCTAAGGATTATGAACATGGAAATGAACTCATTATATTGAGATTACTCTTGTCACAAGTATCTATAGATGGTGTTAAGTGAGAGACAGACTCTGAAAGAAAGGTAATTCCATGAGTTACATGATGGTATCTTCGATTATTTTATTTTTTTTCAGGTTTCACTTGTTTCAAAGCCAGTGTTCTTTAGGAGTAATTACACAGGGTATGTTATAGGTAATCACAAATGCTTTCACAAATCAAAATACATCAACAATATTAAGCATCGTTTCAGCAATAGTTGGAGTTGTCATTTTGAAGGTGGTGTCTTCACCCTGTGAAGATGTAATCTGAAGATTGGCTGTTTGTATCATAAAGGGGCATTTTTCATTGACTTTGATTTTTGTTTCATAGAACATACCAAGTGCCAGCCTAACACCGTTAAAATCCTCCCACCGCCAGTAGAACAAGTCTTACTGGAGGCGACGGTGACGTTAACCTGTGTTGTGTCCAATTTTCCTTCTGGAGTCAACGTGACCTGGAAACAAGAAAAGAAGCCTCTGAAAACAGAGATTGCTGACCAGCCTGGACAGAATACCGACAGCGTGATCAGCAAATTAGACATTTCTACTGAAGCCTGGCTGAGTGGCGTTACTTTTGAATGTGTGGTGTACCATCAGAATCTACCGACTCCGCGGAGAGACTCCATCCACAAGGAGAAAGGTGAGTGGTGAGATTAAAGCACAAAGGATCCCATGTGTAATCCAGATCCAGTTACATCAATGTCAGGCTTTGATTGGTAATGAACAAACACCATTGGGAGTATTAATGATGCATCTGAAGGCAGGATAGCTAGGTAGCTGATTAAGAAAAAGATGGACCAAAGGATATTGTATTCTGATTCAGTCAGATAAAGTGGGAAGAAGCCTGGGTTGTGACGTCACCATCAGCAATGACAGTTGGACAGAATGTCCTTGTTGTGGGCTGGAAACATGGAGGCAACTTTCACATTAAACTCGACTTTTTTTAATGGACAGAATGTGTACCATTCTGCTCCTTTAGTAAACGGAAGTGAATAAATCCCAAATTAAACATGGCATATTTTAATATTTAGTGAAATTGTGATATTGGTTCAGGATTTTTTGGTTGATTTATATTTGTCTCAAATATTCTGCAGTGATTAATCCGCTGGAGCCATCAGTGTCGGTCCTCCTGCCACCAACAGAAGAAATCTCCGCTCAGAGGTTTCTCTCCCTCACCTGTTTAGTGAGAGGTTTCTCCCCCCGAGAGATCTTCGTGAAGTGGACAAACAATGACAAGCCGGTGAATCCCAGTAACTACAAGAACACCGAGGTGATGGCGGAGAGTGACAACATCTCCTTCTTCATGTACAGCCTGTTATCCATTACAGCGGAGGAGTGGGCCAGCGGTGCTTCTTACTCCTGTGTGGTGGGACATGAAGCGATTCCACTGAAGATCATCAACAGAACAGTCGATAAATCCAGCGGTAAACCGAGTTTTGTAAACATTTCGCTTGCACTGATGGACACTGTTAACTCATGTCAATAAAAATTCAACAGAAGTAATCGAATTGTTTTTTTTCCCTCCAGTTGTGAGTTAAATACGAAATTAATTGTTTCCCACCATGACTTCCATTCCATCTGTGTAGTTAAAGTGGATTATTAACAGGTCTAGGACAAGTGTCTTGTGCAGTTAATGTTCTCTGCTCAGATACACCCTGGGTTAGAGACAGAGTAAAGCTCACTCATTGCAGGATTCCGCCAAATACCTTATCCATCGTAAATCCCTCTGTGACAAAATCTGACAATGTCCATTTTATGTCAAGGGTAGAGCACGAGTTTTGAACTTGGTGTTCTTGATTCCCCCGAGTGGACACTCTTACAAAATTCATATCAGTTTTAAAGTGCCACATTGCACCAATTGGAAATGTAAATTTAAGACACGATAAAATTAAATTTGATAGGAACATACCAATCGTAAATAGTGCAGAACAGTTTGAATGTAACCTTTGTTTCTGGGGAACTGCCAGGGATCTTGCACCAGCGCATGAGTTAACAGAATGTATCTTCACTTTCACACCAAAGAGAATCAACAGATAAGTTATCGTAAAGCAGAGGGGAGGGGAACGATGAATGGTCTGTCCTCTTGCTCCCTGTGAAGAGTTTTCATGGAAGATGTCCTTTGTAATGTAACCCAGTTACTAACAGGAACAGTCAGCTTCTTGCTTACTGTCCAAAGATTTAACATTTCCATGCAAAATAATACCTTTGAAGCATGTTGGACATGCTTGGCTCTGTTAACAAATGATTAACATTGATTCCCATAATCCAAAACGGGTGTTTGCATCATCCCGGTTTGTATTCCATAGGTTTGTCTCAGTTTTCTGGAGCACATGGGATCAATTCTGGTATTCGAATACCTGATATCATTTTGTTTCACATACAGAACACAAGTAGACATTTTCTAATAAATATATTCAGAAATGTTATCTCTGGGGCAGTGGGGATTTGAACTCAAGACTTTTCTCTCAGAGACAGAAATTCTATCATTGCAACAGAAGTGTTGCTCATGAAACACTTATCTCTCCATGACGATGGGAAATGTTTCCTACAACACCAAGGTCAGATCTAATTATGGGCAATCCATTAAAATTCGAACAATAATTTAGAATAATAAAAATTGCAGTCTGGTATAAGAACAGATACAGAGAGATGATCACAAATACACTCGTAATGACACATTTCCGAGCTCTCACCTGAAGGCACATATTTATGTGCACACTCAAATGTGCATGTAGATAAGATGTCACACATGCATACTCACACAGAGACACACGTGCAAGTGGCACTTGAACACTCTCTAAGCTCATACAAAACCTCACATACACCGAATGAAAATCATTTGCACAAATGAACAGGGGTACTCACACATAACCATGAGAAACATAGACACACGGTAACACACAAATACATTTACATTCATACAGCACAATGCGTACAGACATACAAGCATGAACACAGATACAAATTCCGAAAAATGTCCTCCCACTTGTCAACTCACACAGGCATGTAAGTGCACAGAGATAAATATTAATATCATAACTTTCCCATTTTCAGAATCACAAACATACAATGACAGAGGCAGCTTAATTAGTTATTTTTAAACCACATTGATCAGCATGGATACAATATCACACGTACACACAAATTCAGAGTCTCACATGCAGACACACAAGTGCATAGATCAACAAATAGAGGGGTGTTTATTAAGTAAGAATAATGGGCACAAGCATCAGCAAGCATCCACAAACAATAACACAAACAAGCTTATCAGGAGATGGTTTGGGAAAGATTGCCACACAAGCAAACATCATCATATAAATATAAACATCCATCAAAATATAACATTGCATGCTAACATTTATTAAGCATAAACATGAAAATAACCTAATGTAGGTAGGATCTGAAACAGACACATAAGCACACATTTTAGATAGCACTAATGAAAAGTGAACACTCACAAAGACATTGCAAGATAAGCATAGGCAGCAACGAAGTGGCATATTAGCATGATGATGCTTACACAATGTGAAAAGACCAAAATTTAGGTACACAAACACATGAGCACACCAGCAGTAAAGGAACAGGAATATGTTTATTCATGCACAGACTCCAACATGGGCAAGAGTGAAGTAAGAGACTCTCATAACCACATACACAAACATTAAAGGAAAACCAAACACACCAAGCAGTACATCAAATAAATTAAGGGTCACATGTACAAACACTTATTCCTAAATGTACAGATCCTACAAACAAAAATATGAAGCAATGTCCTGACTGTGATGTCACTTATATTCATGATTTGCCAAGTAATTGGTCACCAATACATAAAGATGAGAATCACATTTGAACTTTTAATCAGTGATGGCCACAATTTTCAACCAAAATGCTGTCACAGCCTATATTTAAAATATAATGATATAATTAAAATAATCATTCATAATAAGCATTCCTCAAATAATAATATCCTTAAATAATAGATTGAAAGAAAAATAATTTAAAACGTTCTGACATGGACAGTGAAGAAAGAACATGTGCAGTTAGTATTTGTAATTTCTTGCTGAGAGTCAATAATGCACTAATAGATACAGATAAGAGCCCTTGAGAAATACCTGATTGCTTTATGAAGATGTAATGGTCTCTAATTACATGACTTGGATGCAGATAGATCGATCTGGATCAATAAACAATCTAAATGCGTTCTCTTGGCTTTATATTCATAGATTCAATAGATCGCACTTGGATTGAAGACTATGAGGATGATAACAGCAACATCTGGACAACTGCTTCCACATTCATTACCTTGTTCTTCCTGAGTATTTTCTACAGCGCTGCCGTCACTCTGGTGAAGGTGAGAATAATCACATCTTTCTCACGACAAGCAGCCCAATATGTTTTGTGAAATCTCTAAGTGTGCCATTGAATAAACATTAAGTCTGAAAGTCCCTGATCATAAATATCTGCGTCATTGCTTTATCTCTCTTTTCCAGGTTAAGTGAATGAATTGTGGACCCCCTTGATTTTCCTAATCTGCTTATCAAGGTCTCTGAATTCCCAATCTACAATCTGTCCTGTTGCTGACTCTAACAGTGAGATTACTTCAGTTTATCAGCGTGTAACTGAGACAATTATTGATGGATTTTCCTTTTTACTTTGATATCTTTGAGATGGTTGTGGTTGGAAGAAATAGTAGCTTCCCAGTTGTTTGAAGCCCATTTGTTTTGGTTTTATTAGTTCCTTACTCAGAATGGTTGTCTAACCTTTCTGATGGGCCTTTGTACTCCCTTTCTTGTGACTGTTACTGATGTAACCCTTTCTGATGAGCCTTTGTACTCCCTTTCTTGTGACTGTTACTGATGTAACCCTTTCTGATGAGCCTTTGTATTCCCTTTCTTGTGACTGTTACTGGTGTAACCCTTTCTGATGAGCCTTTGTACTCTCTTTCTTGTGACTGTTACTGATGTACAGAAAATTCCCAGCTCACAGCGCATGTGTTCTCATCTCAATGTGGCATCCAGCCATTATATTCACTTATGTTAGCTTTTACATCAACTTTTTGGATAAAAATGCTTTCTGAAATTGTTAATAAATCTCGAATGAATATGCACTAACCTTGAGTTTACTTAATTCTTTCTTCAAGGCCAGTCAGTAATAATACATTTTCCCACATCCTACTCCTTTCCCAGCCAAATGCTTTCACTTGTTCTGTTTGGTTGTGTTTCATTCAGTCATTTAGTTTAATGATGCGCTACCATGCAGCCCACTAATGTAAATACATCTATCACACGATATGCCTGATGGAACACTCCAGAGGCAGAATGATTAGAGAACATTTCCTCTTATGCACAAAGGGTCACGACCGCGCGTCATCGAATGATACAAATGAGGAGCTTTGCTCCACCAGAAACCTATAAAAGGCAGGCAAAGGAGTTTGAAACTTTACTCTACACCGTCTAAACTAAAAGTGCTCCCAATGTGGGGACAGCCTGGGTTAGTAATGCAGAAATCGCCACCTAAAGCGCCCAACGAAACATTCATCAGCCGAAAATGTCAACGTTCAGTTCGGTATTCAGACAAAAAACGTCCACAATCCAAGGGCAGATTCTCAGGACTGGAGTTTTTCTCACACCTAAATCTCATGGAGCACAATTCCTGGGGTCTATTTGACACACCACACCTGTCAAATCCCAGGGAATGAGACTGAGATCTATCTGACACAGGGATATTACTGAACAGCAACCCTCACAAATAATAAATCAGAGGTCAATGTTGATCAGGCAAGTCAGAGCTCGTGAGTACTTGAAATATTCAGCCATTGGGATCTATGTGACGCAAGACGGAATTGAGAACCAATCAGAGCAAATGTTTACAGAGTCTGGAAACTATCAGCAGAGGAGAACAGTCCCAATTTCTCAGAGTTGGTGAGGTGTATCATCCCGGGAATAGTGTTGTGAATCAGTCACGCACTCAATCTCATAACTTCGCATCTTTTCAAAAACGTGGCACCGGAAACAAGATGCAACATCCCAGGTGAGACAAGAGACTGTTTTATTTGAGTTTCATATAATTGCTTTGTGTTTGTTCTCTACGGCGTTATTGATGAAGTAGGGATTATTTGCTCTTCTGTCCACGTGTTCCCTGATTTGTGCACATACACACGGGGGATCCTCTGCTCCTTCACCCCTTTGGGTTTACACCCTTACTGTTGTATGTTCCTCTGAGTTCATCACTAAACAAAGAAGCACGTCACACCTCCCTGAGACTGAGATCAATCTGACACACCGATGTTAATGAATAACAATCCTCAAAAATGATAAATCACAGGTTGATTTCGATCAGGGAAGGCAGAGATGAGAAGTTTTGGAAACCCTGCTGCTTTCCATGTCCTGTCCCACAACCCTCTGTCAAACTTGATGCTCTTAGCTGTTCTTCCAATATCCTAACATTTTATCTTAAATTGCTATTAATATTTTTCTGTAATTTTGCATTATATACCAAAGCACAGGGTGAACCAACAAGGACCCCAAACACTGAACTCTGAGAACGTACACAATAAGGCAACCTACATTCTGAAACGGCAAACCCCCGTTAACAAATAGTTGACAAGTACAAAACAGTGGCTGAGATTAACTTGAACTCATCAAAATAAAAGGAAAGTCCTCTGGAGGTACAGCGGTGTAGGCAAGAACTGGGCAGACAGAATGGAGATCGGTTTGTAAAATTCTTGTTTATATCCAGAATGTTCCTTCCACACAATGTAACCTTTTATTTCCCATCACCCAAATCACCCATGGTATCTTTATTTTCAGCTACGAACCATCACCTGTAAATTGAATAATTTATGTTCAAAGCCCCTCCCACCATCAAAGGTTCGGCAGAAATAGGAAGAGCTAGAAGGAGATTGGAGTCAATTTTTCTTGTGGTGAAATATAAGTGCTGTTCTAACACAAGGTATTTCTGAGGGATGGTCCAGTGAAGCTATGTGGATAGAACTCATAAATAAGAAGGGCATGATTACTTAGATGCAATTGTAATAGTCCCCCCAGTAGTCAGAGTGAAATTGAGCAACAAATATGTTGAAAGATCTTATTTATATGTAAAAATAATAGGATTGTAACAATCGCAAATTATAAACTTCCAAACATACCATGGGACAGCCATGGTCTTAAGAGCTTGGATGGTGAGGAATTTGGTAAGTGCTAAAGTAAATGTTTTTCATTAATATGCAGATGTAACTATCACAGAAGGAGCAAACCTGACCTACTCTTGTGATACAAGGCAGGGCAAGTGACTGAATGGTTAGTAGGGGAGCTTTTTGGGGCCGGGGTCATAATTCGATTAGTTGTAAAATATCTATGGAAAGGATTGGCATTATATATAAGTTAAAATTCTGAATTGGACTAGGGCAAATTTTGATAGTATGAGACAAAAAACTTTCAAGGGTTGGTTGGAGTAGACTGTTTGCAGCTCAAGGGACGGCTGGCAAGAGTGAAGCTTTCAGAAGTAAGATAACGAGAGTTCAGAGGCGTGATTTTCCTGTTAGTGTGAAGATAAGGCTGGTAAGAGGAGGGAACACTTGAGGAATAAAGATATTGAGGCTCTGGTTCAGATTAAGAATGAATCATATATTAGATATAGATAAATGAGATCAAGTGAATCTCGAAGAGTCCAAGAGGTGCAGGGACATTCTAAAGAGGGAAATGAGGAGGGCAAGAAAGGAAAATGAGATAGCCTTGGGAGATAATGTTAAAGATAATCCAAAGAGATTCGACTAGTACATTAAGAGCAAAGGGGTAGATCATAGAGTCATAGAGATTTACAACTTGGAAACAGGTCTTTCAGTCTCACTTGCCCATGCTGACCAGATATTCTAAACTAATCTAGTCCCATTTGCCAGTACTTGTCCGATATCCCTCTAAACCCCTCCTATTCGTATACACATTCAGATGCCTTTTATATGTTGAAATTGCACCAGCCTCCACCGCTTCCTCTGGCAGTTCATTCTTTACACACCATCCTCAGCATGAACATGTTACTCCTTAGGTACTTTCAACTTTTTCCCCTCTCACTCTAAACCTATACTCACGAGTATAGGTTTAGGTGAGACTCCACCCACCTCAGGGAAAAAACCTTGTCTATTCACCGTATCCATGCCTCTGATGATTTTATAAACATTTATAAAGTCACGCCTCAGTCTCCAACGCTCCAGAGAAATCAGCTCCAGCCTATTCAGCCTCTCCCTATATAACTCTACATGGCTGTGAATATGTATAAGCCTAGAGGGATGACTTCATAAATCATGTTACATTTTATATAAATGCTGTTTTTTTAAATGATCATTTAGCTTAAAATGGAGGATGGGTGCCTTTTCAATTTCATACCAGTAGCACAGAAAGACCTGAGGAAATAAACTGCAACAAAAAAAATGGAGAAAAAGTTATTGCACTACGGATAATCTCACCATATCATTCGTGTAAAAAATAATTCCCTGTTTTGACCTTGCAGTTAATAGAGTCTATTAATTAGTCCTGTGTTTGTAATAATTTTCATCTATCTGTCATTCCACATTTAGTTGTTATAGTTACCGTGTGGATTACTGCACGTCTCTAAAAATTCAAAACAAAATAAAGTAAAACTGCAAATTAAATATTGTATCTAATTACGACAAAAAAGTTAGCAATTCAATGATACCAAATTGGAAAGGAATGTTGAAATGTAGCCAATTCTGAGGCCTACAAGAGGTTGCAAGCGATCATTAATTAATTTACGGTATGTTCAAATAATTAGCAAATGAAGATCCACACAGATAAACGTAAGGTGTTACATCGTGGTAGGAATAATGTGCAGGTCATTTATTCAAAGATGCACATCTAAGTGAGGGAGACAAACAAAGGGATTTCAGACAATTACATCAGTCACTAACAATTTCACCACAGGTTCCAAAGGCCATAAAAATGCAAACAAATCTCTAAATTTTATCTCGAAAGGGATAGATTTGAAAGTAGGGTCCCTATAAAAATTTGGTTGACTATAATTAAGAGTATTGCCTGCAGTTCCAGTTGACATATTAAAGAATGTATGAGAAAGAGTGAAGAGAAGATTTATAAAAATGCTGCACAAGTTTCTGGCTGTGCATATCAAGGAAGAATTGTTGTGCTGTTCACTTCTCTCTTGAAAAGAAGGCTGACAGTTCTAAAATTATGAAAGGTTTTGAAGGAGAAGATACAGAGAAAACATTTCACTTTGGGATAGAACATAACTAGAGGCTGTCAATATAAGGCGGTACCTCAAGAAATCCAAAAGGGAATTCAGAAGAAACCTCTTCACTGAAAGAATGATGAGAACGGGGAATATGTGACCAGACGGAATAGTTGAAATCAATAGTTTAGATGTATTTTAAGGAAACTAGGCGAGCACTTGGAAGGGATGGGAATAGAGAATTACAATGGGCGATTTAGATGAGGAAAGATGTGAAACACCTTGAGTGGAACATAAGCACTGGCATGGACTGATTGTGCCAAATGGTCTGTTTTTCCTCTGTAACCCTATGTATAAAATTTCCATTGTATGAAACAAAAAGTGTATTCAGAACAGCTAGAAAAATTATAAAGTTTCTCACAAAAAAGTCTCGAGTATTCAGCAGTGAATGTAAATGAGTTTATCACATGGCCACACTTCACTATTTGCTTAATAGCACTAAAAAGCATTAATCACAATACTCGTACTAGGAGTAGGAGTAACCCATTGTTCATGCACCAATTGGGGGTTCTTAATGACTTATTAATGGCTTCAGTAGGACCTGCCAACCTGGTCCTGGGAATGTTGTGAACACTCTAGCCCTCACGGCTTCTTTCACTCACATACTCTGATTTCCAGTTCCCGTAATGATCGCTACCATGGACAGGAGACTGTTCCAGTATGCAGATGGGATACCCTGTTGTGAGCCATGAGGTACTTCATTAGGAGGGACATCCTGCAGGCGTGTCTCTAGGATGCAGGAGGAGGTCTCCCACGCAATAGAGGACCCACCTACTGCTAATAAACTGCCAGTACTGGCGGGAACAGACTCTACATTGACCACCTGAGTGGTCATCTTTTCCCTAATTTGGGATCAATAAAATACTACGGAGGTGGAAATATGAGAGCCACTGAAACTCCTTCCTTCCCTTGTCATCTTCCACTGTATTATCTACCTAATGACCTTGCTGCCTGTCCCTTGAGGCCTGATAGACCCCAGTCCCATTCCAATATTCAAGAACATGAAGAGCTGGAAAACTGGTCAAAATTGATAAAGCTTAACACAAACAGTTTTGACCTGACTGTCAAATTCTAAAGTGTAGCTTGAGATGAGTTCAATAAAAATGGCAGAAGTACAGAAACAACCGCTTCCATCCATCAGGAACAAATTTCTCTGAATGGGAACGGGATGGTCCGCTATTTGGAATGGAGCAGTGTATTTGAAGAGTTAACGAGGAGCAGCAATGTGATGTGATGGATGTGCGCACAGTTTGAAGCTGTTTGCGGATTCAGTTTTGCTAAAGGTTTGGCAGATACATTCCAATTAAATCTGCCAAAAGTGGACATTATTACTCACATTTATGAGATGCTTTAACGTAGAACATAGAAAAGTACAGCGCAGAACAGGCCCTCAGACCCACGACAGTGTGCCGAGTTTTAATCCTAATGTAAAATATAATAACAACCTACACATCCCTCAACTCCCTGCTAACCATGTGCATGTCCAGCAGTCACTTAAATGTCCCTAATGACTCTGCTTCCGCCACCACCGCTGGCAATGTATTCCATGCATTCACACCTCTCTGTGTAAAGAACCTACTCGAACCTCTCCTCTATACCTTTCTCCTAATATCTTAAAACTATGACCCTCTTATACCTGTCAATTCTGCCCTGCGGAAAATTCTCTGGCTTTGATTTTATCTATTCCTCTCATTATTTTGGACACCTCAATCAGGTCTCCTCGCTTCCTCCTTCTCTCCTGAGAGAAAAGTCTGAGCTTATTCAACCTTTCTTCATAAGGCAAGCCCTCCAGTCGAGGCAGCATCCTGGTAAGCCTTCTTTGCACCCTCTCCAAAGCCTGTATATACTTCTTGTAGCAGGGTGACCAGAACTGGACACAATATTCCAATCGTGGTCTCACCAGGGACATGTAGAGCTGAAGCAAAACCTCGAGGCTCTCAAACTCGATTTCCCTGTAAATGAAAGCCTAAACATCATATGCTTTCTTAACAACCCTATCCATTTGGGTGGCAACTTTGAGGGATCTATGTACTTGCACACCCAGATCCCTCTGTTCATCCACACTGCCAAGAATCCTGTATTTAACCCTATATTCAGTATTTGAGTTCGACCTTCCAAACTGGAAAAGGATGCACTGAAAGCCAAACAGGAGAAGGTGGTTGGCATGTATCAGTAGAGTTTGGACCAATGACCAGAAACATGAAACTGCCTTTTAAGTAAGCTTTCAAAGAGAGAATGAGTAAAGAGGGCATCTGAGGAAGTTTATAAGTAAAGTACAGCTAATTAAGGGGACTTGACCATACTCGTGGACAAAAAGATATAAAGCAATCAGAGAACCAAAAGAACAGAGTGTGTATATAAAATGTACAAGAGACAGCATGGATCAAGGCCTTGAAGAATTTACAGACAGACATAAGTTTAAACTCAATACATTAGATGATAATGAGCCAGTTAAGTTCTCAGTCTTTTCTCTATAAGCGCCAGTTTAAATTTCAGACAATTACATCAGTCACTAACAATTTCACCACAGGTTCCAAAGGCCATAAAAATGCCAGGCCAGCAGTAAATGGGATGTTCATTTGCATTGTGCACATCTCCTGATTTCACAAGATGTCTTAGTTTCGTAAATGCAATAGAATGTATTTTCCACCGGTTCAGCAATTCATTAAATTGAAGTTAACATAAATAAACAACTTTCCAAAGCTGTCTTTCAACAGCCAGACTGATACAATATTCAAAGAGGATCTGCATGTACAAAGTGGGCTTGTCAGGGGGTTAAATTATTTCAAATTTGAAAACTAGATTCCATTTAAACATGGGAATCGACGTTTCGGGCATAAGCCCTTCTGAAGAAGGGCTTATGCCCGAAAAGTCGATTCTCCTGTTCCTTGGATGCTGCCTGACCTGCTGCGCTTTTCCAGCAACACATTTTCAGCTCTGATTTCCAGCATCTGCAGTCCTCACTTTCTCCTCCATTTTAATCATATCAGCCGGATATTGGATCCTCCATTTGCAAAAAGTTCCCATTTTCAAACAGTTGTTTGCAAATACAGAAATTGGGTATTGCTGTAAAATAGGACATACTTTTTTTTGTCTTGCATGCATCAGCATAGCTGCAAGGATTTTGATGTAAAGGGAAATAACAGTTTACACTGAACAGGAAAAGAGTTCTGCTGCTTTGGAAAGTGCACAATGATTGATCGAGATGGCCCCAACGGAAATGGACTGGTCAGATGGTGACGGACAGTTAACAGCTAAACTTTGTTAAGTTTTCAATTGGCAGGTTGCCTGAGTGGTCAAGGTGTTGCCCTGACAAATGAATCAGAGAATGGCCATCACCAATTTAGTCGAATCACAACAAGCATTGGCAGTTAACTGCCAATCATCACCTGGTCCATTCTCCATGCCTTTACCAATCCGTGCTCATTACCCAGACAGATTAAATGTCTTCTCCCTTCCCATTGGTATTCTTGATTGTGTCCTGATAAGTACAATACTAAAGACTTAAATTTTAAAAAAATCTTTATTTTCATCAATACTCAAATTTCCACGTTGTTCCAGCTGGCAGAGGTGAAACTTAACTATAATGTATCGGGCCTACAGTGAACTGGTAGACTTCTGCACTGGCCTCAGAGGAAAACCAGCAACAATGTACTTCTGGAGAGAGTAGAATGGCATTACTTTGCCTTCGATCCTTTTACAGTAAGAATTTCAAAGTCATTGAGGAACAGAAATAAACAGAAACAAACCACACACCGTACACTATTATTTAAAGTAATAGAGAGAAATTCTGCACGAGCAGAAAAACCAGTTGTTATTCTGAATAGTGAATGTGGCACCAAAAGGACCCTTGTGATAATGACAGTTGGAAAATCTAGCCCACATTGGTTTGTAGCAGTTGTCGAGTTGGTCATTCTATTATGAGCCCTACTCAGTTCTGACACCAGTATGTGACCATAGTTTCAGATTGTTTCTAAAGGCAGATATCAATATGAAGTTGCACAGTGGCAGGAGCACGGCTCTGCTATGGACAGCACTAAAGAGATCTAACACACATTGGCTCTTTAAAAAAGAAATGGGGCAAACCTCAGAGATAGGGAAATGTAAATAAATGAACCACTAACAAGATTTCATCCAATTCAATGGTAACTGATACCTGATCAACAAATTCAGCTTGAAAGGATGCAAGAAGCCCCAAAATGGGATACTCCAAATTTCACTTGATTCTGTGTCACATTATTGCAGGAGAGCTTTGTAGTTGCCTCCTAGCAGACATTATTTGTTTCCACAAACCACATAGGTTTGACAGAGAAGCATTGGTTCTGATCAGAGATCAGACGCGAATAGTGCAGAACCACATCATAACTCATCTCGAGAAGCTGTGTCAATGCGTGCTTGGGTTTACAGTGCCTCTGTGTTCTGAGCTTCGGCCCCAATCTCTCCCTGTTCCCTAGTTTTTCTGATAAGTTGCAGTTCCAGTCAGTTTGTATTTCATCATTGTCCCAGATTATAAAGGTTTCAGTCTCAGTGCCTTCACCAGTATAGCGCCTTGGGTAAATCAGCAATGGCCTCACTGAAAAGGCTTTTAAATCCTGAGGGGCATAGAACAGCACATAGTTATCCCTGTTAAATGACCTAATAACAGTTAACAACAATATATTTGATCTGCTCTATTTTCCATTACTGATTGCAATGAATCTACCTCATGGGATACAGAAACTCCCCAATGTGAGTAAAAACCTCTTAAACCTTGGGCAAAACTCAGGCTATTGACTTCAGAGAATAAACTCCACACAATAATGCAAAAAAGAAAAGCAGATTGAAGTCAAATGATGCACAGGTTTGATGAAGAGCAAAACCCTCTCTACCCTCGCAGGAAGACAAGTAGAAAAGTTGTGCATTTATATAACATCTTAATGCAACCTCAGAGTATCCTATACATCTATTTCCAGACCTCTGAAACAAGTGCAGAACCCCTGGGGCCACTGTCAATTACATGTTATCAAACCCAGGGAGTCATAGATGGAAATATCAGCATGTACCCATGTAACAGTTTAAAATGTGTGTTTAATACTTCCACTTGAGTAACTAACATTATTGTTTCGATGTATGAACAATGAACGAGGATAGGTCACTTGGCCCTTCGAGCCTGCTCCACCATTCAATAAGATCCTGACTGACCCGATTTGAACAGGCTTATAAAACATTCAGCTGACAATATCCCACTTCAGCTTCTCTCATTCTATCATTTTAGTATATTCCACTGCACATCTATTCTAACCTGGAGAATACTGTTCCTGCTGTTAATCACTGATCCACACTTTACTCCTTTCCTCATTCTCAAATTGAAGGAGCCCATAATGCACTGCTCTTTTCCCCAGCCTATTCTTTCGACAAGATAAAATAGATTGGAACAGACTCCACTGTTTGCTGGTACTTGACACAATGAGAACTATTGAAATATTTCAATACACTCCTTTGGTGAAATATATAATTTGTTTTAAATGTTTAAAACTGTTTCAATTCGTTTTATATTTGCATTGAATGGTATTTTAGTTTCATCCAGATGTTCGTACAAAGTGAAATATTATAGCACTGAGCTTTGTCTCATTCTCCTTTGGTGGAAGTTGGAAAGGATTTTTTTCTTACAGCATAGAGTGAAGAGAATAAAAAATGAACAGCAAAGTTGAGTAACAATACATCCTGGTTCTGACAAATCAATTTTCAATCAGAGATATTCAAGACAACAACCGAAGTACTTTTGATCATGTAGTCACATGTCAGAAAAGTGATATTTAATTTGTATGCCATGAGAAAACCAAGAAGGAGATGAATGACTGGATAATCTGCTCATCGGGATTGAGCAATAAATATTGGCCGCGACACCAAGTATAATCTCCTCACGTTAGTTCAAAATAATAAGGGTCCCTTTAGCGGGCAGAGTGGCTTTGGTTTAATGCCTCATATACGTCTGATGTGTAGGATTATCTCAGGACAGCACTGCTGTGGCAGTATCAATTAGTCTAGTCTAACCCCGAGGGTAGATCTTGAACCCTGAACGTTCAGACTTAAAGATCAGCACACTACTCAGTGACACCTGAGCAAAACACAACACTCTGACAAGTGGCTTATTACTTACATCCCCAGGGATTAATGAAGCAATTAAGGGCAATTGCATCGATTCTGTATGAGATGCCAAACAGGCCTCTTATCGTCGAATGGTAGTCTCCCTACCCTCGATCAGTAGCTTAAGTTCCCAGGTTAGACTGAGTAGGCTTATCTTCCTGTCCCACCTACTCCAGAAGTGTATCATACATCGATGGGCATTTTAATTTTAAATAAAGGAAAACTTCTTCAACCAATGGGCTGTTGTCATTTGGAAAGTACAACATGTGTAATTAGGAATCAGCACTTTGGGTCACCTTTGCTGATTCCCTGTGAGTTCTACGGAAGTCAGTAATTTCTGTCACTGTCCACCGTTACAGCTACAAAAAGTCCTCTAATATCTCTCCTGAATAGGTCATTCTTCCCTTTTGAATATGGGCAGTGAGCACTCAGTCCTATCTCTTCCTTAGCAACAAATGGCTACCTTGCTTCCAGCCTGCTATCAGCAAGAGGTTAACTTGCACTGTCAAAGTGTGGCAATACTGAGAACAACCCTCCCCATATTGACCCAGGCTAAGATCACAAGATGTAGCACAAGTCTGTGTTTATGTCCAGAATTAGATAATCAGGAAGGATGTTCTGCACGGCTGGGGAGTCCAGAACCAGGGCTCACGGTCTAAGGATACTGGCTCGGGCATTTTGGACTGAGATGAGGAAACCTTTCTTCACCCTGACAGTGGTGACTTTTGGGAATTCACTGTCATAGAAATTGATTGAGTCCAAAACGTAATAGTTTTTTTTCGGGCTAAAGGGATCAAAGCTTACAGAAAGAATGATGGAACAGGGTACTGAGTTGAATAATCAGCCACCGTCATTTTGAACAGCAGTGTATGCTTAAGGGGCTGAATGGCTTACTGCTCCACTTATTTCTGTGACCATTCTGTGGCTTGAAGAGATGTGTTTTGTTCAAAAGCTATTTTGATAGGAAAACAAAAGAGAATGTGGTACTGGTTACAACACAGAGTGACGAAATAATTTCAGATGATTGTGAATTGGTCTCCTCAAATTAAATTGAACAATGAGGAAGTTCTGGGAAACTGGGATAAACTGCTGAGTTCCCTTGCAGATGAAAATCGAAATGACCCAAAATAAATAGTATAATCATATGGGGAGATATGTGGGAATAACCTGGGAATTACTAATCTCACTACACATAATATTGATTGAGGAAATGCTGTTCCAATCAAATAACATCCTACAGATTTAACCTTTGAAGTTTGGCACAGGTTCAGAAAGAGACTGAACACTTGCTGAAAGACAATATAATCAAAATCTGTCGTAGTGAATAGAGTTCACCTACATCAGTGGTACCAAAGTCAGATAATATCCAATGATTATGTGTGGACCTATGCATAATCCATGCAGTTACTAATTCTGATACATGTCCTAAATCAAGTTTGGAAGACCATATTGAGAAGATGGGACTAGTAATTTATATTTCTCTCTACGACTTACTCAAAGGATCCCTTCAGCTACTTCTATTCAAAAAGGTGAAGACAATTTCGGCTTTCGTGACACCAAAATGCATTGTACAGTTTACAGCCATGTCATGTGGTATGAAGAATGTGCCAGCTACATTTTAAAGACTAACCAATGACGCAATTTCTTCGTTCCCCAATTGCGTGGTACACATTGATGACCTGGTTTTTAGTCACACATGGATGGAAAATTTGCAGAATTTTTCAAAATTATTCACTCGACTTTGAGAGGCAGGCTTGGTGATAAACCTGGCTGACAGCGAACTCAAGAAAACACAAATCACTCTCCTGGACTATGTTATTGAACATGGACAGGTGTCCTCATCGACCAAAAGAGCAGTACGATTACAAAACAATCTTGATTATCTACATTGGACGGGTGGGGATAACTAATTGTTCGGATAACTAATTGTTCAGATAACGCATTGCTCGGATAACTGCTCAGATTGCAAACAAAGGACCTTGAGGTCTTGTTCGGATAATCTGAAATTTGGATAATTGACGTTCATATAACAGAGGTTGTTCTGCATTTGGTAGTACTACAAGTGGGTTTTATCAGAAAGTTGTAGGGAGTCTTAGCAGTGTGGCTGCTTCACTCACTGAATTACGTAGAAATGCAGGAAGTTTCAATGGATGGAAAACTGTCAGAAGGCATTTGTCAGCCTGAAAGTTGTGTTAACTACTGCCACAATATTAGCGACAACTAATAACCCAAAGCTATTCAATGTAGTTATCGATGCAAGTGATAGAAGTGTTGGTGCTATACTCTTACAGAAAGCATCAAGAAGATAAAAAGACTTATCAGTTGTTTCTTAGGAAGCTAAACATTCATCAACAGGAATATTTGACAGGTCAGGCAACATCCAAGGAGCAGGAGAGTCGACGTTTTGGACATAAGCCCCTCTCTTGTGATCATAGCATGGGTCATGTATGGGGAGGATTGTTCTCAGTGTTGCCACACTTTGACAGTGCAAGTTAACCTCTTGTTGAGAGCAGGCTGGAAGGAAGGTAGCCGTTTGCTGCCAAAAAAAAAGATAGAGCTGAGTGCTCACTGCCCACATTAAAAGGGGAAGAATGACCCATTGAGGAGAGATATTAGAGGATTTTTTGTAGCTGTAACGGTGGACACTGATAGAAATTACTGACTATTGCTTATGCCCGAAACATTGATTCCCCTGCTCCTTGGATGCTGCCTGACCTGCTGTGCTTTTGCAGCAACACATTTTTCATCTCTGATCTCCAGACTCTGCCATCCTCAATTTCTCCGAGGAACGTTTAAAGTTGAGAAAGAGACCTTGAGTTTGGTATTGGCGTTACAACATTTGCCAGTAATGTATCTGAGACAACCATACATATTGATCATAATCCTTGAAAGTTTTTTGGAAAAATTCAAGGACAAACAATGTAGACTGGTTTTCGGGGCATGTCTTCATGAGAAAGTCTCTACATTATTTTGCAGGATATTAGATTAGATTACTTACAGTGTGGAAACAGGCCCTTTGGCCCAACAAGTCCACACCGACCCGCCAAAGCGCACCCACCCATACCCCTTCCCCTACATTTACCCCTACATCTAACACTACGGGCAATTTAGCGTGGCCAATTCACCTAACCTGCACATTTTTGGACTGTGGGAGGAAACCGGAGCACCCGGAGGAAACCCACGCAGACACGGGGAGAATGTGCAAACTCCACACAGTCAGTCGCCTCAGGCGGGAATTGAACCCGGGTCTCTGGCGCTGTGGGAGGCAGCAGTGCTAACCACTGTGCCACCGTGCCGCCCACTCTCTCCAGCAATTTCTCTCATGTTGTTCGATTCCACATTAAAAATACAATTTAGCCACATGACAAATCAAACTTACTTTTTCGTCACTTTTTTTTCTGTAGAATTGAGTCTATAATTTTTTTGAATGCTCTGTCTGTTAAATTGCAATTGATCAAAATTAAAAGCAAACTAAAATGGTGTCTGGGTCTATAATTTATTGCCAGGCATTAAAAAAGCAGAAGTCTCACAATGCTGCATTTCAAGCTTTGATCAACGAATTTAATGAAACAAGGTCATACTCCAATCAGCCATGATCATGATGAATGACAGGGCAGGCTCGAAGGATTGCATGGCCTGCTCCTGCTCTATTTTCTATGTTTCTAAAGTGGATTAAATTTCCAAGAAAACTGAAGATTCAGAATTATGAGCCTTCATCAGTTGATTTAGGTAAACAGGTTACATATTAGATTTTTAGTCAGCATATAAATTTAGTCCATATGATCTCCAAGTATTGTTGCTTGAGCTGTGATTACACTTCATTAGAAACTTTCCTACCACTAAGATGAATCTGGTTGCTGGATTTATCCAGACAATTTTGAACAAAAGTATTTTAAATGTTGTGATTCTCCTGTCTCTGATTCCATGCCTCTATTTGAACAGGATTCGGTTGTTGTGGATATTCCCACTGCAGCTTGAATGTTCCTTTCCTCTGTATCCTCAGGTATCTCCAATTTCGCTGTTATCAGTTACAACACTCAATGATGATCAGCCTTTCTCATTGAAAAAGAAAGAGCTGGATATACTCAATGGGTCACAGGACTCGAAAACTAAAACTCTGCTTTCCCGCCACAGATGCTGCCAGACCTGCTGAGATTCTCCAGCAGTTTCATTTTTGTTTCAGAGTTCCAGCATCTACAATTTTGTTTTATTTTAGCCTTTCTAAAATTCTGTCAAACTTCATCTCATCCAAGTCTCAACTACATTTTGTTTCACCATGAACTGGACATCAACTTCCTCTTCATAATACCTCAGCCAGGCCCCTGCCCCTATGACGTTTAAACAGGAGATGAATGATAATTGGCCCCACTCATTCCTTTGCTACCCTTTCACTGTTTGTGACTAATGATGACTTTTGGATTCCCTTTTGAAGTTAGCTGCCAGTCTCCCTTACTCTTTATTTCCCCTCTGAACAGTCTATATTTAGCATGGTCCTCACTGGAGTTAACAATAATCCATATCCTTTGCAACATCATGCAGGGAATTAGAGTACTGTTTTTGCCACCATTTCCTGCTTGTGGAAATGTTAAGCTGTACTGTACAGCTGAAGCTGAACGTTGCCCAGATTTGTGCTCAAATGTCCTTGCACAAATGCCCTCTTGCCCCATTGCACTCAGCCCTCCGCCAACTCAGAATTATTCTGGATTGTTCTTTGTTCATTTTATAAACAAGCTAAAATCTTTTGATACAATGATCAATGCTTTCTTAAATGATCCCGGTATAATATTTAATGCATTTTATGCATATTGTGTGTATGCACACAAATTATGAAGTTGGCAGTGCAGATTGAAGATATCATTAGGATTCTGAACATTAGAAATAGGACCGTCGCATGCAAAATAAGGAAATTATGACAAATAGTTATAAACAGTCCTGCTTTTCCCACATGTTTAGTATTTATGCAGCATGCTTCAGGAAGGGATTTGAGAATGTGCACAAAAGGTACACAAAAATGGTACCAGAGATGAGCAACTGGAGAACTATGTGGATAGTTTGAAGAAGCTCGGGCTGCTCTTTATGGAGAACAGAAGATGAAGAAGACATTTTACATGTGTTCAAAATCATGAGGGATTTGGATAGAGTAGAGTAAAAGGGGAGGAGAATACATTTGGATTGGTTACTCTGTGGAGGGTTGGTGTCGACTTGTTGGGCCAAGTGACCTGTTTCTATACTGTACGGATTCTATTTGAAAAAGGCTTGAGAAGAAAAGGACACCGATTTAAGATGATCAGCAAAATAAAACAAAGGTTACAAGGAATGCTTTTTAAAAAAAAAAGCATAGTTCGGAAACTGGAATGTTCTGCCTAATAGTGTAGTGGTGGAGGCAGCTTCAACTGAGGTCTTCAAAGGGAATCTCCGATTTTCATACGGAGAGGTTTTGCAGTATCACATACTAAAAGGACTTGGGAGTGAACACAGGCAAGTTCCTCTTTGAGAGCTCATCAAATCATTGCCTCCGAGTTGTTACCACTGATCGTTGTATAACATTGCACAAACTCCCAGCTCACCAGTTATTTCCTAATGGTTGGTCATATTCTGAAATAACGACTTCGTCAGTCATGCATGAAACTAAACTGACTTTGCAATTACTTCACTTGATCCAGGAGAACCTACATTCCCATTTTCCTCACTGTTTGCACTGACAATGTTTCCAGAACTGCAATTCATCGAAGAGCACAAATTAAGTAATTTGGTATCAGTAAACTTGTGCAGAATTTATTCCAAAGCAATTTAAACAAAAAAAACCGCAGACTTGCGATTCAATATTCCAAGCCTGATCGATTAGTTTTCTTAAGTTAGTTAATGACTGCAATTTTAATAAATCACATTATTTTGCCATAGCGATAATAACAGAACAGAGATATCCATACAAAGTCAGAATCTGGTGTAACAGACCTTTAGCTGATCGTTGTTCTGTTCAGAAATAGAGATTATAGACAGGAAAGGTTCTTTCGGTGTAAGGCTAATAAGTTGCTGCAGTTCATTCCGTAGAGTGTAAGTACTAGGTAGCCCAACATCGTAGCTCAGTGATGGTGAAGGGAGTGGAGATTAGGTTCATTAGTTCTTTTGCCAGTCAATCAAACTGCTCTCTTTTTGATCATATTGAGCTTCTTGACTATGATTGCAAATAAACCAATCACCAGGTGAGCAGTAAAGATTCCAATGCTCCCGATTTTAGCCTTGTAATGGTGAAGTTAATGAGGGGGTAATGACAGACCAGAATATCTTGAATCCCAGTCTTGTAATCTTGCTAATGTAACTAGTTATTGCTGCCTTCACCACCCATCCCCCTGGAGTGTGTTGACAATGCTGTTCTATGATCTAAAAAATGGTGCTGGGACTTTATTTGTTTTCAAGATGCATCATAAACCATCTTGGTCCTGTTGTTATGGGGTTCTTTTGACTTTCACAGGATCTCTACAGTACAATACAATGAGGGAATGCTGGGGTTGGGGTGTGGAAGAGACAGTACAGAGTGAAAAGAAGAGAAAACCATTTATTTAGTATGTCACCATTGTTTATAGCTATTTCTGGTCTATGCAAGACCTTCATACTGAAAGACAAGCAAAATTCAACCGACCATTGAAAAACTTTGGATATTTTAGGCTGATTCAAGATTGGTCTTTCGAAATAAGCCAAGCATTTCTGAACCAGTCAAGCAGCTGTTTTCTGTGATTGTTCTCATCTGGGTTGGTGTTCACCACACTGCCATGGGATGCCTTCGTGAGGCAATCCTGACATAATCTTACAACAACTGCCAGCACTTCCTTTTCACATTATTGGATCCCTAATATAGCAGATTTAAATCTGACATTAGACCAAACTTACTTGCCAATTTGTACCCTTTAGTTTCTGACAAACATAGGTTTCCACCTAATTCACAATGTGAGGTGTCAACATTTTCACAGCTGCAACTGGTTATAAATTACCAGTTAAATCATTTTAAATATGTGCATGATCACAAAATTAATGTTTGGCACTTCTTATTAACATCGAAAGTTTTGGTTGTGAGGGTAGGAGTTGGTGGGTGGGGAGTAAAGAGGTCAAATAAAGACTTGTCTGCACTTGAACAGAGGGACAACATCCCAAATGCAAGGATTCAAGTTTAACTTCTTTATCTCTGAAAAAGTAACTCAAGCCCTTTATACACTATGGCTAATTTAACCCTTACAAGCACAATTTGTAGCTCAATGTTTGATTCAGAATCCGAATATAGTAATTTCTCATTATTCAAATTCACTGAATGTTCATGTCATATTAGTCAGTATTGGCTGTTTTGTTGAAAAGAGAATTTTATTCCTTTTCCTTTCCTGCTCCTTCATCCGTTTGGAGTTTACTGAAAGACCTGACCATAATAAACCCGGGAGTAATTACAGATCTCTGACCCAGAGCACTGTACTGCCCTCAGTATTTAGTCTTCTATTAGTTGATGATGTCAGTGAAACGGTATGGATGTGATGCTGCCTGTATTGAATTCACCATGAAAGCACTTTATAAGCTTGATTCAAACAAATGACTATTACTAGGGAAGGTGCCTCTGGCCAACTTAAATTATAAAAAGTGCGAAGCATTCAATGGCGACATTGTATGGGAGATAGACCAAGGTGAGGAGACCAGGAGCTGGTCCCAATCCATAGCCATATTTCTTCAAATATGCAGCCATATTTCATCAAATGTCACCGAACTCTGGAGACCATTGCGATGATTTTGGAGTTAGTGTGGAATCGGGGGTGGGGGAGTGAGGATGAGCAGGAAAGAGAAACAAAAAGAAGCGATGAGGTGGGGTGAAGGAAAGGAACACAATTCTTCAGTGTTTTCACTATAGCTCCGATGTCCAGAAACAGAACCTCAATATTGATCAGCAAGTAATTTCCCATCTCAGCATTTAGGGTGGTGGTACTACTGTTTAAGACAACTCTGTCACTCACCTTAAATTCCTTGGGAGGCAGTCTAGCAGCCTCTTTAATGGAGCTGCTGTTGTCTGAACTGGCATCCGTTGCATTGCACAAAACATTTTGAAGGAATCAATGGTTCTTCAACGTTCCCTTTTCACATTCTTGTATTCCAAATGAAGCATAATTAAACCACATCAAAATCAGATCAAATCAAACTTGCTTCCTCATTTCTGGCAAACTTTGATTCCCACCTTCCTGATAATCTGGTCTGACAAAATGTCCCCAGCCACAAGTCACCGTGAAGCACAAATTAAACAAAGGGTTTACACTTATCAATGACTTGCAAACATTTGAAAATAAACCCTGAAGATCAAAAGGCTCTATTGAGCTGATACAGCATATTTTTAAAAAAGAGAGGAATCACTCTAATAACCGGGAGTAATGCAAATATTGGGAGGGGCTGTGGTCTGGAATGGTGGGGTTTGCTATAACACTGAGAGATGTTGTCAAGAGGAAGTTCCTCCATAAATCTTACAGAAATTAATGCTCTCCAGAAATTCCTGTTTACATTAGAATAGATAGTGTAGGCAGTCAGAGACTTTTTACCCGGATGCAAAAGACATAAATTTAAGGTGAATGGTGGAAGTTATGGGGGGATGTCAGGGGTAGGTTCTTTACCCAGACAGTGGTGGGGCATGGAGTGCGCTGCCTGTGGGAGTGGCAGAGTCAGAATCATTGGTGACCTTTAAGCAGCAATTGGATAGGTACATGGATAGGTACTTAAGCTAGGGCAAATGTTCGGCACAACATCGTGGGCCAAAGGGCCTGTTCTGTGCTGTATTGTTCTATGTTCTATTATATTCTGTTAAAAAAGGCCACTTTCAAAAGATATGACTGCAATATATGCTGACTTTTTTCAACTTCCACAGAGGTTTGCAGGACACCTTAGTCTGTTCTTTTTGAAGAGATGGGGTGAGGGGAGGTGGCCAATGTAATAGTATCTGGAAGCAGAGAGTTAGGTAGTCAATGTGTTTTCAAAATATTTAGCCTCATTGTACAGTCCAGTGCTTTGAAGTGAACAACTGAACGCCTGAACATTGAAGGGCTGGAAATGATTATTGAAAGACTTTGTATTAATGCATTATTCACTCAATTATTCACTAGCTTTTAACTGGGAGGTGGTCGAATTTGGAAAATGGCAGTAGGGAGTCTGGCACCTTCTCATTGCTAAGCCATGCTGACATAGACCAGTTCTCTTTGACATCTTGACTCTGCATGATCTCTCAGTCCTGCCGCCCTCATATCCCTGATTGTACCCACCGTTGCAGCCTCAGCAATGATCAGTATGAACAGTAGGGCTCAGAAATGTGTCCCTCTTACTGGAGTAGCAACTCTTGAAACTAAGCTGCACTGTCAACTGATGAGTAACCCTGGCAGGAATCTCTTCATTTTAGATTAGAATGGAGCTGGAAAAGCACAGCAGGTCAGGCAGCATCTGAGGAGCAGGAAAATCGCTGTTTCGGGCAAAGGCCCTTCATTAATGAAGAATCTCTTCATTGGTCACTGCTGGCAATATACCATCCTTAGCATACGCCAAAACTCTAGGTTTCAGTCCCAGCATTAGGTCTGCAGCATTCACTGCAAGCTTCCACCTAAAATGTCTTTTTACAAGATTAACGATAGAGCAAAGATTATACGCCAGTCAATAATTTCTTTAATGTAAGAAAACAAACTGTGGAAGTTGACAATCTGAAAAAAATATAAAAGTTGCTGAAGAAACTCAACATATTTTGAAGCATCTGTGGAGAGAAAGCAGAGTTCACCTTGAGTCAAGTGACCCTTCTTCAGAGAGGTCTGAAGTTCTGAACATGAGTCATTCAACTAAAAACATTAACTCTGCTTTCACTCCACAGATGCAGCTAGACCTGCTAGCTATTAGTAGACAGTCACACATTGTATTCAGCTTATTTTTCAATGACCTTCTTAGTTTCTGGAGAACCAGAATCACCAGCTTCCTTGTACTTTCAGCAGTTGATGTTTTCAGTGCTGCAAATGGTCATCAAGTGCCATTAAGTCAATTTTAGCAAACATTTACATTCAGAATAAAAACATTTTTAGAAACTTGAATCGGAGTGTCAGGATTTCAAGCCACTGGCAGGCAGGCTGGAACATGGAAATGAATAACGTTACAAACCTATTTCTTCACAGTTGCACAGTCCAGAAAAGTCTCAAATAAAGAGCTTAGGGGCAATTATAGAAGGGCAACTAACTGTCCAAGTTCTCCAGTGAAGAGCTTTGGATACTGGTTCTAATACAGAATTGACTTTTTCTCATCAATGGGTATTGGCTCAGCAATTGCAAACATTACTGGTGGCACAGAAAGATTTGCCACTCTGTTATCGTTCCGATTTCACCATCAGCTCTTTGGATTGGGCCATTTCATTCTTGGGATAGTGACCCAGCAATATCTTCTTGGTCAGGCCACATCAGCAGCATGCTGCCCTTGGTGGTGTCATCCACTACAGCAGCGCTGGCTCCAGCTCTCAGTCCAAGCAGCAGGACTCCACCACAATTCACAACATTATTATTGCAAAAGTCTTGTTTAAATAAAAAAACACCACAATCTAACTTCTCGGAAAAATACACACTTGGGAGGCAGAGCCCAGCTGTTTCCACAATGTGCTAACTGTGGCCTGGAACAGCATATTTGACATTGTACTTGCATGTATACAGAAGGAAATACCTACATAACTTCACAAGAATTGCTGGTTCTGCAGCAATAGCCTTTATTCCAAATACAATATTATTCAGGAGTTAAATTGCACATTGGATCAAACTGACACTTTAATTTCTTCAGTTGTTCCTGACAACTATAGGTTTCATTTCCATTGCAGTTTGGATTGTTACACTTGCTATGCCTGCAATTGATGATAAAAGATACATGAAGTTATTTAAATGAGCATTTGCCTCCATCCCACAATTGTGTGCCAGCTGTTTGGAAGACTGAAGATTCGGGATTCAGGACTGCAGCCTGCATTCAGCCGTATGAGTGAAACTGGCCATACTCCAGATGGGTGACTGCAATAAATGTTCATGATTCAGCTACATCACACTGTAAATGTTTGCTTTTAATTCTGTGTGTTAGGATTGAGCCCTCCGCTATCACCTGATGAAGGAGCGACACTGCGAAAGCTAGTGTGCTTTTCCAAATAAACCTGTTGGACTATAACCTGGTGTTGTGTGATGTTTAGCAATAAATGATGAATGTGTTCTTCAAAACCTTTCTTGCTGGTGATAATGATTAGAGACAAAAAGGGGAGAGCAAGTTCTTGAATGTATTGATATTAAGAGTTTAGAAACATCAATAATAAAATGTAAGCAAACTTACAATGAAGTGTCTTCGATGTTCTCTCCTGATACAATATTTTTGAAACAAAATTCTGAATCCCTAATTCTAATGCAGATAACAGAGAGACAGTAATGCAAATGCTCTTGCCTGCAGTGGTGTTCCCTGCACTGCTGTGTGATGTTTCTTGAAAAGTCCACAGAAAGTGATTTACTTTCTATTTTGTGTCCTCTGAATGAAGCAAAACATTAATCACATATTGTTTTCAAACTTACTTTTTTCATGATAGATTTTGGAGTGTACAGTTTTTCATCGACCTTGTACTTTGGACTGTCAGGTGATCTGCAAATAGTCAGAAAAGTGCTATTGAATCATTTTAAGCGTACATCTACATCCAAAATAAAATCATCATAATAAACCTGAAGAATTGAGTAAATATTTCAAGCGATTGACAGCTAGTTTTATAAAACTGGTTCAAGATTTATTACCTCAAAACCCTCATTAACTGTTGGCAAGATAAGCTAATGAGGTTGGAGTGTGGAAGCAAAGAAAGGGAGATACGATGCAACCAATTCATTTCTTCAAAACTTTATACTTGTTGCAGCGTCTCAAAATATCTCAGCGGAAGAGCTCCAGGCCCAAATGGAGACTAGGCAACCAATTTTGCAATATCTCCAATGAAGACCTTTAGTACTGTCTCCACATGCAGGGTTGCATTTTCCAGGTCAACTGGCATTTGCCAAGATTCTCATGAGTTAGGCCAAGCGGAGGGGATGTCAGGAGCAAAGCCCAACTCCCTTCTGCCCCATTATATTATCCTGTCCGTGCGGGGGCAAATGAAGTCAACAATTGAGGACCACTCGTGTCTGTCTGAGTAGTGAATAGGAGAGCTCCTCAACTCCCGCAGTGGGCCGTGGCCTGCAAATCTCTTGAGTACAGGATCAGCAATATCCACCACTACTGGGAGCAAAGGACAGGTCACTGCTCTGTCTTCACTCTGTTGTTGCTGTTAGCTCCTGGGATCATGTCATTTCAATAATGGTTTGTGACGAGGCAGCATCTTCTGTACTACCTACTGTCAGTACCATGCCACCCTTGGCACTGCCAACCATCACGTTTGACTCAAGCTCTCAGTTCAACCAGCAGGGCTTCACCAGAATTCATAAAATGATGACTGCAAAAGTCTCCTGGAAGAAAGAACACTATCTTCCAACTTCTGGATGTAATACATCTTTTGGGGTTTAAAGCTGACTGTGGTAACTAGGGCCTGCTACATGGTTCCTGGATGCAGAAGGAAATATCTACATAACTTCACAGGAACTGCTTCTTCTCCAGCATTTGCCTTGGAAAATATAATATCAAATGAAGTACGAATTACACAAAAGATCAAACATAGTTTCCAGTTAATGCAAACAATCTTGGAGAATTATACTTTACATATCCCTTGCAGTTTGGATTGTCAACCTTACGATGCCTGTAACTGGTCAGACAAGATAAATTAAATCCTGAAGTTAGCATTTGCCTCCAGCTACTATTGAGTGCCAGCTGCTTGAATGGCTGAAGACTCTGGATACAGTCCTGCAGCTTGCGTTCAGCTGCTTTTGTTCAACTTCTTACAATCCAGATGGATACTGCAATCAATACTGATTTCATTCTTCAACCCCTTTCACAGGTTTGATGAACATTATAGCTGGTGATAAGGGTGAGAGTGGGATACGTATTTCCTGAATATATTCATTTTAAGAGACTAAAATGATCAGGGATAAGTAACTCAAATTTGCAAGTAATTTTGAATTCAAGCTTCCTTGATGTCCTCTCCTAAAACTGTCTGTTTTGTAATAAACTCTCCGACCCGAAGAATAATGTCGATAATGGAGAGGCAGTATGTGATTGCTATGGTCGGGAATGGTATTCTCTGCATTGCTGTGTGCTGTTTTCATGAGGAGTCTGTATGTTATCTTACTGTAACTGTCAGTTCACCAGCAATTTACTTTCATTTTCTTGTACTCTGAATGAAGCAAAATCATGGTCACATATTGCATCAAACATACTTTGTCATGACCCCTTTCGATTTGGAAGGCATGGTTTTCCATCTCCATCACAGTTTAGGCTGTCACGTTTACCAGGCTAGCAACTGAACAGACAAGTTTAGTCACTGAAATCAGCATTTGCCTCCATCTACAAGGGTGTGCCAGCTGCTGGAATGGCTGAAAAATCTGGATTCAGTATTGCAGCTCTTATTCAGCTGCTTTTTAAAAACTGTTCACACTGCAGAAGGATGACTGCATGGTTTGGTGATTTTTTTTTGGCAAATTTACATAACTAGTTTGCAAGAAAGCAGAGCACAGGTAGGGGAAGAGGCAGAGAATGTCGGGGAGAAGGGATTTTCCCTGCAGTATAGACCAGAGAGTTCAATGGGAGGGAGAGCGTTCAGGACCGGGCTGATGAAGGGGAAACATTTCACTGAAGAGATTTGGATATTTTAAAGCAATGGCTTTTCCAGCAACTCTGTTTTTCTTTCTGTTTTACAACATTCACAGTTCTTTCGGGTTTTCTTTGGATGGATTCTGTTGTTCTAGTTAAATAAGAGCTTCAGTCTGTAGGAACAAAGTAAGCATTAGGGATGCAAATTTAGTGCGATTGCTGTGGTCTGGTCTGCAAAGGTGTTTGTTGCACTGCTGTCACATGCTTTCAATAGGCAGCCCCTGAACAATCTAAACAACAGCATCCAGCAATATCCTTTCACGTCTTTGAATTCTGAATCAAATATCATTTATACACAAACTGGAGCAAACTTATTTTCTGCAACTGTCCCTGGAGAATATAGATTTCCTGGTTCTTCACAGTATACGCAGCTGAAATTAGTCATGAAAGAAGACATCTTAAGCTAGGTCTTGTATGCACAATTGGCTGATGGCTGGTATAAAATTGCTGGATGCTCAGGGATTCAGTATTATATTCTTTGATCAACTGGATTTATTAAGTAGATCAACATCCAGAGGTAGTGGGACAATGGAAAACAGTAGGTTTTTTCTTAAAAACTTTCATAGGGGCTTTGAAAGACACCACAGGCAGAATGAGGGGAGCAGAGGATATAGGAACCCTAATCGTTCAATATATTTATTCTTTCTTCCTAGTTCAGCCATCTAAATATTCGAATACAAATTGAGATCTGAATATTGAATGGGCAAGCAATTTTCCACTGACCACTTTTGAAGGTTTTTTATTGATGCAACTATTTTTTAAGCAAACAAAATCTCGAATCTCTCAGAAAAATGCAATCATTATAGACATATTAAAGCAACTTTGTTAATGTGACTGACATAAGCTGGCGTTTGTTGCATTGCTGTGGCATGTTCTCAGACAGAAGCCCCTCCATAGAACTTCTGGGAAGTGACACTAATTTTCTTTCACATTGTTGTGTTTCAGATGAATCTTAATTAAGTCACACATTGGACTAAAACTTTCTTTGTGATCACTGCATTCATTACTGGAATCTCTTCACAGTTTCCATATCGGCAATTAGTGTTACAGCACAAATTAGGTGATTTTAAACAAACACTTGAAAAATTCAACCATTGAAAAAGCTCTGAAGATGGAGGATTTCAGCATTATAAACTTTGTTGGATCTTTACATTGAAACTCCAATTTGTCAGTTTAATCACCCTGCCACATCCCATACAAACAGGGATGAGTTCGATATTCAACATGAGTATGTCTCATTAATTGTAACGTTAAATCCACATTCCTGCCTACCCTGAAAATTTTTCACCACCCCTCTGTTAACAATAAACTATTTATCTATACCTTTAAAATATTCCATAGCTCTGCTTTAATAACGTGTCAGAGTTTCCACATTTTGAGAGAAAACAAATCATCTCGATGTGTTTCAAATGGGCAACCACTGACATTTAGACAGCAATCCTTCATTCTCTACGCTTCTGTAAGAGGAAACACCTTGTTTCAATTAATTTGTCTCTTCCTCTCCTAACCACAAACTGACAAAAGCCTAGCCTATCCGAATTCCCTTTGTATGACAAGTCATTCTGTAAGTATTATTCTGGTAAGCATTCTCCGAATTGCCTCCAATGAATTTACTTCCTTCCGTAAACAGGGTGACCGATAAGAATTAGAGCATTCAAGATACAAGCTCAACAGTGCTCTCTACTTTTGTCTTTAAATTGCCCCACGATAAAAGGAAAACATTTATTCGCTTTCCTAATTACGTACTGCTAGCACTTTGTGATTCAGGTAATGTTACACTCTGATCCCACTGCATCTCACAGCTATGGAATCTCCCTCGATTTAAAAAAAAATGCTTTTCTTCCAGTCAAAATGGACAACTTCACTTTTATCCACGTAAAACTCTATTTGTCAGGCCTTTGACTACTCACTTACCCTACATTTCTCGAAAGCACTCCAATGTCCTCTAAAGTTATTTTTTAACCTTTCTTTTGTCATGTCAGCTTTATATTAATTCCTTCGTGAGTCATGGACTGTGAGTCAATACTTGGAAGATTTGAGCAGATTCAGATTTGTTTTAAATAGCTGCTCAAGTTATATGATCGTAACCATTGTGAACTCCGGTTAATTCTCAGTTCCAAACACCGAAGTCATGAACATTCATGTAAAAAAGGCTGAACCTCTGAATATAATCAGAGTATACCAAAATAACAATAGGATTCTTGTCAGCCCCCCTCTCTCTGTCACACACACACACACACAGACACACACCATGGATATGTGAAAATCATGAAATGGAAGATGTCTGTAAGGCAAATGGATACTATAAACTTCCACTGTACTATGTCAACGTTTTTTGCAAAACAACAATGGTTGACTCCGACCCGTGACCTGTGCCTCTTGCTTGATGTGGGAGCTTAGGAATGTGGCTGACGCTCCTGACTCTTACACTTGCAAGAAGTGTGTCCAGCTGCAGCTCTTGTTTGACCGCATGACGACTCTGGAGCTGGGGATAGACTCACTGTGGAGCATCGGTAATGCTGAGGATGCCATGGATAGCACATTTAGTGAGCTGGTCACAACACAGTTTCGAATTGCTGAGGGAGACAGTGAATGGGTGACCAAAAAACAGAAAAAGAGTAAGAAGACAGTGCAGGTGTCCCCTGCCATCATCTCCCTCCAATACAGGTATCCCATTTTGCATGCTGTTGGGGCAGATTACTTACCAGGGGAGGACAGCAGTTGCATGGTTCATGGCATCGTGGCAGGCACTGCTGTTCAGAAGGGCGGTAAAATGACTTGTAGGACCATTGTCACAGGGAATTCTCTTGTGAAGGGAGTAGATAGGCGGTTCTGTGGCCGGAATGGGACTTCTGGATGGTATGTTGCCTCACAGGTGCTCAGGTCAGGTATGCCACCGATCAGCTGCAGAGCGTTCTAAAAGGGGAGGGTGAACAGTCAGTTGTCTTGGTGCTTATGGACACCAACGATATATGTAGGAAATGCGATGAGGTCCTCAAAGAAGAATTCAGGGAGCTAGGAGGGAAATTAAATAGGAGGACCTCAAAGATAGTGATCTCGGGATTACTACCATTGCCACGTGCTAACCAGCGTAGAAATTAAAAAAAAAGACAGGTTGAACACATGGCTTGAGAGATGGTGTAAAAAGGAGGGGCTCAATTTGTTGGATATTGGGACCAGTTCTGGGGCAGGTGGGACTATTACAAAATGGATGGCGTACATCTGAACCAGACTGGAACCAATGTCCTTAGTGGGTTTTTTGCTACTGCATTTGGGAATATTTAAACTAATGTGGCAGGAGACTGGGAACCAGAAGAGAAAACAAGTAGGCAGTGATGTGCAGACTGTAAGAATTATGAAGATTGCATTCATAAAGGGAAGAGTCGACAGAGCACAAAAAAATTGGTAGCCTAAAATGCATATAGTCATTTAATGCAAGGAGTATAGTGTGAAAGGCAGATGAACTTAGGGCTTGGATTGGTGTCTGGGAGCATCATGTCGTTGCAATCACAGACGGTTGGTTGAAGGAAGGGCATGAAGATTGGCAAGTAAACATCCCTGGAAATAGATGCTTCAAACAGAACAGGGAGGGAAGTAAAAGGGGGAGGGGTGGAGTTGCTTTGCTGGTCAAGGACGATATCACGGCTGTGCTAAAGGAGCACACTATGGAAGTCTTGGGTAGTGAAGCATTATGGGTGGAGCAGAGAAATTAGAAGGGTGCAGTTACACTGTTGGGGCTGTATTACAGGCCTCCCAACAGTGAGCATGTGGTAGAAGAACAAATAGGTAAACAGATTATGGAAATATGTCGAGGCCATAGGGTAGTGGTGATGGGAGATTTTAATTTTCCCAACATTGACTGGGATATACTTAGCGTCAGAGGTCTGGATGGGGTAGAATTTGTAAGAAATGTCCAGGAGAGTTTTCTACTGCAGTATGTCAATAGTCCGACGATGGAAGAGGCCATATTGTGCCTGGTACTGGGGAACAAGGACAGGTGGTAGAAGTTGCGGTGTGGGATTTCTTTGGGAACAGTGACCACAATTCTGTAAGTTTTAGAATAATTATGGATAAAGAAGAGAGTGATCCTAAGGGAAGAGTACTAAACTGAGCCAAGACCAATTAAATCAAAATTCGGCAGAAGCTCAGAAATGTGGAATGGACACGGCTATTTGAAGGGAAGTCCACATTTGAGACGTGGGAGGCTTTGAAAGATAGGTTAAAGATAGTGCAAGATAGGCATGTCCCGTTGAAGGCAAAAGATAGGAAGGGCAACATTCGTGAACCGTGGGTTACAGGAGAAATTCTTCGACTAGCAAAGAGGAAAAAGGAAGTGTACATAAGGCCTAGGCAGCTAAGAACAGAATGGGCCCTGGAAGAATATCGGAAAAGTAGGACAAGTCTTAAATGAGGAATCAAGTGGGCTTAAATGGGTTATGGAATATTTTTAGTGAGCAGAATTAAGGAGAATCACTAAGCATTTTATTCTTATACAAGAAGCAAGAGAGTAACTAGAGAAAGGATTGGTCCACTAAAGGATGATGAAGGAAGGCTGTGTGTCAAACCTGAGAGAATGGGTGAGATTCTGAATGATTACTTTGTATCAGTGTTCACTGAGGAGAGGAACATGATGAATGTTGAGATTAGAGATAGAAGTTTGATTAGTCTTGAAAACGCTGACATAAGAAGCGAAGATGTGTTGGGTAGGCTAGTGGTTATTAAGGTGGATAAATCCCCAGGACCGGATGGGATCTATCCCACGTTGCTGAGGGAGGCAAGAGGGGAAAAGAATGGGTTTACAGTGATAGGCAAAATGGTTTTGTGCAGGGGAGATCGTGCCTTACCAACTTAATTGAGTTCTTTGAGGAAGTGAGCAATTTGCTAGATGAAAGAAGGGCTGTACATGTCATATACATGGATTTTAGTAAGGCGTTTGATCAGATTCCCCATGGTAGACTAATGGAGAAATTAAAGTCATATGGTGTGCAGGGTATTCTCGCTAGGTGGATAAAGAACTGGTTAAGAAACAGGAGGCAGAGAGGAGTATTTGAAGGGAGTTTCTCGAAATGGTGAAAGGTGACCAGTGGTGATCCACAGGGGTCAGTGTTGGGGCAACTGTTGTTTGTAATATAAATAAATGATCTGGAAGAGGACACTGTTGGTATGATCAGCAAGTTTGCAGGTGACACGAAGATTGTTGGAGTAGCAGAAAGCATAAGGGACTGTCAGAGAATTCAGGAGGATATAGAGGGACTGGAGATTTGGGCGGAAAGTGGCAGATGGTTTTCAATCCAGACAAATGTGAGGTAATGCATGTAGGCAAGACTAATTCTAGAGCGAATTATACAATGAACGGAAGAGCCTTGAGAAAAGTTGTTAGGCAGAGAGATCGGGGAGTGCAGGTCCATGGTACTCTGAAGGTTGCTGCACAGATGGATAGAGTAGTCAAGAAGGTATATGGTTTGCTTGCCTCCATTGGACGGCGTATTGAGTATACGAGCTGGCAGGTCATATTAAAATTGTACAAGACATTGGTTCAGCCACACTTAGAATACTGTATACACTTCTGGTCGCCACATTGTCAAAAGGATATAGACGCCTTTTGGATGGTGCAAAGAAGGTTTACGAGGATGGAAGGTGCTAGCTATGAAGAAAGGTTGAGTAGGTTAGGGTTATTTTCATTAATAAAAAGGAGATTGAGGGGGCACCTGATTGAGGTTTACAAAATCGTGAAGGGTTTAGACAGGGTAGATAGAGACAAGCTTTTTCCCAGTGTGAAGTATTCAATAACGAGAGGTCACGCTTTCAAGGTGAGACGTGGAAAGATTAAGGGGGATACATGTGGCAAGTACTTCACACAGAGGGTGGTGGCCGTTTGGAATGCGTTGCCAGCTGAGGTGGTAGAGGCAGGTATGGTAGATTCATTTAAGATGCGTATGGACAGATGCAGTAGATGGAGAGCAGAGGGATACAGATGCTTAGGAATTGACTGACAGATTTAGACAGTACATTTGGATCGGCTCATGCTTGGAGGTCCGAAGGGCCTGTTCCTGGGCTGTACATTTTCTTTGTTTTTTTTATTAACATATACTTTCCTTTTCATGTTGTATTTATTAGAAGGTGCGAGGTTGGGAAGTGCTTTTGCCAAAAAGGACCATAACGTCCTTGATCACGCGTCATGGACAGAATTCATGCAGGGCATCCAGGAAATGAAATGTCAGCCTTCTTACAAAATGAATCATATGTAGGAGTTGTGGAGAGTTGTTGAGGTGATTGTAGACAGATTTTCTGACCTTTATAAATCGGTGATCTCCTTGTCACAGAGGCAGTGCAAAGTTGTTTTATCAGAATAATCTCTGGGATGATGGTAACATGAAGAGAGTGTGAAGGAAATTGATGTTTAATTTGCAGCACCGTGAGAGAATAAGAGTTGACTGCATTGAACCTTGAAGATTATGAACAAACACACAAAACGTCCAGAGAAAAACATTGATGGCATGGGAACTTACATTTTGCCCATGATACATGCTTCTTTTTAGTTTATGTACCTCTGTGAAGCTCCTATGTTGGTTGGGAGAGAGCTTCAGGCTCTGAATGAACTCTCATTGCCTCAATGTGCAGTTGGTGTGTGACCCTGCACTGAAAGTCACATTGTTCACAAATCTATCAGCAGCTGCAATGCCTAAAATGTTTATTGTTCCCAACAGCTTCCTACCTCTACTGGGAATACCGGTCTGCCTTCTCGGAGATGTCCACCCTCCTCCCCGTCAACGAACCATATTAATGTATCTACTGTGTACTATTAGCAATGGAGCCAGGAGGAACGACATAGAGCAGGTTATCCGTGCAAGTCTCTGTTTCATTGGTTTGTCTTGTTTGGTCATAGATAACATCGTCTGATTTCTGAACAATGGGCTTGAGCGGCTGAATGGCCACCCCCGATGGCATGGGAGACGCTCAAGAACCTGACTGGGCAAACTGTGTTTTCTGTTCAACAGCTCATGTATTTTACTGGGCTCCTTCTCTTCCTGTGTAATAGTCAGGAGAGAATGAATGGGCTATCCCTATTCTTATCCAATAACATTGATGGGCAGAATGACCTCCTCACATTCCTGTGAAGTGAGCTTGAGGTGCTGAATGAGCACCTCTCTTTAATCTGGTAACGCACAGTATCCAGCAGGACGGTTACATGAATGTTACCGACATTTCAATGTTGTCCGGGTCTTCCTGCACATGGACACAGGCTGCTTCAGGAGGTGAGGGGGGTGCACATTGTTCTAAACCTTACATGATTTTCAGTCACCATCTCCACTTCTGAGATTCTGATGGGGGGAAGACACCGAGGCGCAAATGAGGATGGTTGTGCTGTGGATCTCCCGCAGAGATGTCCCGAGACTGAGGTGGGACATGTCGAAGAACCACAACCATCTTCTTTGTGCTGAATCACTCCATCTGTGGGGAGGTTACCCTTCATTTCCATTATGTTCAATTTTCTTCAGGTTACTTGATACCATCCTCAGTTAAACACTGCCTTGTTGTCAGGGCCAGTCACCTGGGTTTTATATATTTTGTTGATGTCAATAGGTCATGGTGTATAGTTGCGGTGTGTTTCCTTCTCACAGAGGGGAGTTACCGTCGGGACTTCACTATTCCACAGAGGAAGGGGAGATAGATCATTGAGGTAGTTGGAAGAAGGGATGGATGGATGGTTGAAACGGCTGACACTCCAGGAGATGGGGCTTAGAGCAGATCAGCCATGATCCTATTGAAAGGAAAGGCAGACCGTAGGAGCTGAATGACCTACTCCTGCTTCTCATGTTCTTGCATTCTGTTATTGGAAGGTTCATCGTTGTTATTTTCCTGGAAGTCCTGTGAAGGAATGTTGTAGTCAAAGAGACCAGAGGATTTTGTGAGCAATTTCTGGGTACAGTATGTGGTCATTATTCACTATGAATCTGGGTCAACAACATGACAATTAAATGGAGACAGAGGAACTTCCGTAAAGAGACAGGAGGGAACTGTTTCACAGTAACACCAACTATTTTTCCCAAGAACGGTTTTCAATTCACACTAAAACATTTTGACGGTATTCAGGGGCTAAATGATCACCTCGGTTTCTGTGCACCAGGTAGTAGGAGTAAGTGGTCTCCAACTGCTCTTGAATGGCCGATTGAGGGGCTGAATGGAATGGGGCGAAGTAGGACTGAGGAACAGGAGTGGGTCCCTGCCCTACCAGGCACTAAGATTGTGGCTGATCAGATTGTGGTCTCAGCCCCACGTTCCTATCTGCAGTTCATTATCCTTGATTCACTTGCCCGTCAAATGTTTAACTAACACACCTTTAAATAAATGCAAACACACAGGTACCACAAACCTGTGGGTAGGAGAAATTCCCACTCAAATGGCCTTTTGAGAATTTCTCCTTATCCTTGTTCCTAGCGAGGTTAGAGAGCCATTGCTTCTTTTTCTAGTCACACTCCTCCAGACATCACGACAAATTATCAGTGTAACTAAGTGTGTGATATGGTAAATGATATCCGTCTCAGACTGGGTCAGGTTCAGTGTTCGGAACAAGTCAGACAAGTTTCTTAAATTTTTAAAAATAACTAATCTAAAACCAAAGCAAAGTTACTCGAATTACGATGGATACATAAATGCAGTACAGTTTGAACATCGACAATATGTACATCAACATTTATTTTTCAATAAATCTGAGACACAGAAACATGCATACGAAGACACACGCACACGCATGCAAGCACACACACGTCTGAAGGCAAACAGAAAAAAATGGAACTCTGTAGAATATTAATTCGAAAGAGCGTTGTCCAAATAACAGTTAATTTCAGAATAAAAGCAAAATTGAGAGAGTTTCAATTGTTATTCTGCCTATGAAGTGATTCTGCCTCACAGAAGCTGCTAGCACTGGGGTTTCCTCATGGAACAGTTGGATTTGCCTGAATTCCCTTTGCTGCAGGCAGTGGAGAGATTCCAAGGAATCCTCAACAGGAACCCTCAAAGAGTGCTAAAGATGGCTGATTGGTTTTCAGCTCTCATATGTTACTGCAGAGAAGTACAAGTAGAGACTGAGCAATGGCTGTTGGTTCTACGACAGTTTGCATTTGCTCCCTGGTCTGATCTGAAACATGCAATTATGTGACCCAAACACCAACCTGGACTCTGTAAGGTCTGGGTGAATATTCTCCTGATTGAATGACTCCATCCCTGTTACCGACTTCATTTAGGAATAATTTGTAATTTATAATTTGAAGGTGTATTTATATGGGTCTACATGATTTTTGTACAATAAATTCATGTCTTCATAGTACCTGTGTTAAAATGAGTATGTTGTTTTCTAAAATTAAATCCATAGTTTTATTCTCCCATTCCTCAGCTCCGCCCCAATACACTCTCCTCAGGGTCTTATATGGTTCAATATAATCAGCTCTCATTCTCAGGTCTGAAGTACTCTGATCTTGTAGAGGCCATGAGGCCCATGGATGCGGGATCAACCAAGGTTATTTTCCGAGGCTGGAGGAGTCCAAACCAGAGGGCAAAGACTTAAAGTGAGAGGGGAAAATTAAAAAGATACCTGAGTGGTATATCTATCACACAGAGGGTAATGCGTGAATGGAGCGAGCTGGCAGTGAAAGTGGTGGAGGCTGGTACAATTACAACATTTAAGAGGCAGTGGATGGGTATATAAATAAGAAGGGTTGAGACGGTTATGGGTCTAATGTTGGTAAATGGTTTTACATCAGATTGGAATATCTGGTCGGTGCAAATGAGCTGGACTGAAGGGTCTGTTTCCGTGCTGTATGACACTATGGTTCTATCAGGCCTTCATTCTAACAAGGAGTAAAGTGAAGCATCTGTGAAAAGCTTCCAAAACAATTGCATATTTTTTCTCTTTCAATTTCAAGGTTCATTACTACATACAATACATTCGATGTAGTCTCAGCATTGTCATGTACAGATACAGTAAAACATCCTGGTGATTATACCCGAGAGCCTTTGCATGAAACAGCATCAGTCAATACACTTCCCTAATCCCTTGCTGAATCTGCTGACTAGGTTTATATGGCTCATGTACCGAGACACACACATCCCTCCGGACCAATGCGTTCTGTGATGTTCTCTCCATTTAAGTAGGTTACTGTTATTTTATCTGTTTTACAGAGCACTGACTTCCCTTAACCCTTGTTATACTGTTTTCTGCCAAATTTACTCACTAACTTCCCCTGTCATTATCCCATTGCAGAGGCTCCATATCCTGTTAAATGACTGTCTTGGTAAATGAGCTAATTGAACTCCAATCCAATCAATCACCTCATCCAAGTCATTGGTATAGATTGTAAATTGTTGGTAATGTCACACTGATTCCTGAGGCATTCCACCAAGTTACAACGTTCCAACCTGAATATAAACATTTATCCTGAATGTTTATTCCCTGATAGTTTACCAGGTTTCCCCTGATGCTGGGCAGTAAGCAAGAAAGGTAGGATGGCCTCATCCTACACTGTGTAATGTACTTAGCCGGCTGAATAACCTCAATCTATTCCTGTGTGAATCCTTAGAGGGCAGAATGGTCTCAGTCTGTCTCATTATAACGATGCTGACTGGCTAAATGGGATCTTTCTTTACCTCTGTAACATTATTGAGTGTCTGAGAAAACAACATATCTGTTGGGGCAGCAGCTGGCCATTCAGCCCCTTGCACCTGATGCACCATTCAGAATGTGCATTGTTGATGTGATTGTTACTAAACATCCCTTTCCTGTCTGTACCCAATAAACATGGACTCTCTTGTACATCAAAGATCTATGGAACTGAACCTTGCTACTTCGGCATGAGAACACCACAGATTAAACAACCCTAAACAGAAAGGAACATCCCTGTCTCAGTCTGAAATTGGAATCTCCTTATTCTCAAAATATGTCCCCTTCAAAGTAATCACCACGCTTTTGATATAAAAGGAGACAACAATTAGAAACAGATATTGATCACTCAGCTCCTCAAGCCTGTCCACTTTCTCATTAACTCTCCTAAATCACATACTTACCAAATGAGCCTCCACTGACGCTGTGGAAAGACGATTCCAGGCACCACATGATCATATGAGCAATGAACCCTGGAGCAGAATTAGGCTATTCAGCCCTTTTTTGTCTGCCATGACATTTGATCGCAGCAAAAATATTTCTCAACCCCAGTTGCCTTCTCCAACTGACTATTGATAACTTATTAATAAAACGTATATATCTCTGTATTAAAGACAGTGTGTGCCTGTATGTGGGGGTATGTTCGTGTGTTTGTGTGTAAACGTCCATATCTGTGTGCGTACCTCTGTGTGCATACGTTATGTATGTATGTTCAAGGGCGGCACGGTGGCACAGTGGCACAGTGGTTAGCACTACTGACTCACAGCGCCAGAGATCTGGGTTCAATTCCCGCCTCAGGCGACTCTCTGTGTGGAGTTTGCATGTTATCCCCGTGTCTTCGTGGGTGTGCTCCGGGTTCCTCCCACAGTCCAAAGATATGCAGGCCAGGTGAATTGGCCATGCTAAATTGCCTGTAGCGTTAGGTAAGGGGTAAATGTAGGGGTGTGTTGGGCCAAACGGCCTGTTTCCGCACTCTAATCTAATCTAGCTGCTGGAGGTCTTAAAACATGCAAAGGAAGGAAAATGTCCTGGATTTTATTGGATGCACGCTTGAACAGGTGAATTGGCCACGCTAAATTGCCCGTAGTGTTAGGTAAGGGGTAAATGTAGATGTAGGGGTAGGGGTAGGGGTAGGGGTAGGGGTAGGGTTAGGGGTATGGGTGGGTTACGTTTCGGTGGGGCGGTGTGGACTTGTTGGGCCGAAGGGCCTGTTTCCACACTGTAAGTAATCTAATCTAATCTAATTTAATCTAAAACTCTGTGGGATGCTAGGGAAGTGATTGCTGGGCCCCTTGCTATCATCAATAGCCACAGATGAAGTGCTGGAAGACTGGACGTTGGCTAACGTGGTGCCACTGCTTAAAGGATTTATTAAGGGTAATACGGAAAAGCCAGTGAGCCTGACGTTAGTGGTAGGTAAGTTGTTGGAGGGGATAATGAGGCATATGATTTTCAAGCATTTTGAAAGGTAACGACTGATGAGGGATAGTCAACATGACTTTGTGCAAGCAATATTGTGTCTCACTGACTTGACTGAGATTTCTTTGAAGAAGCGACTAAGAAGATTAATTGAGATAGAGTGGTGTACATTGTCGATATGGAATTCAGTAAGGCGTTGAATAACATTGTACATGGTCATCTGTTGAACAAGGTTGGTTCATATGAAAGCCATTTGGTTAAAAAACTGGCTCAAAGGTCGGAGACAGAGGATGGTGGTCGAGGGTTGCAATATCCTGGCAAAGGTTGCAATGCTCCCCCTGCTGTGCAGACAGTCCAGTTTATGTAGTAATCCACTAGCACGGCCTGCACAACTCTCCATCTTAGCCATTACCTTACCCCAGTTCAGAATTTGAGGCAATGGACCATTCTAGCCGATCTGGCAATGTCTCCATTCAATGTTTGTTTTCTTAACATTGTCTCCCTTCTCCCGTTATTCCGATCCCCCCATCTCCTTATCCATATTTTCAGCAAGTTACCAATTTTTTTTTATCCGTATCTTTCCCTGGCCTTTGGTTTTGAATCCCTCGTGCATTGAGTGCTGGCATTGTGAATCTCAGAAACAGTGAAATGGTGGATGTCAGGCTGTTGTTCACTTCCCGATGTGTCCCATGTGGTTCTCCATGGACAGGTGTTCAAACAGATTTGACTTTTATGTTTAAAAATTGGTATGCGCCTGTCTCTCTCAGTTGATGTGCGGTCAGTAACACGAGGAAAATCCTGGAGTATAATTGTAAAGGAACAGGCATCTAACTTGTAGCTGAGGGGTTTCTGACTGACTCCTGCTATTGAAAAGTTAGTGGAGGGGCTGGGGATGGTTTGCTGGAGGTTGTGCTGTGAGCTGCCTCAGACATTCAGGGAGACCTGAGGATTTGCTGAGCCAACTCTGGATGGAGCATGAGGACTGTAGTTACAGCTTCTAGGTCTGTAACGTGAACAACAAATGGAGCAGAGGCTGCAGAGAAGGGAAGCTCTGAAACCACAGAGTGAGTGTGTGTGGGGAAAGAGATTTGCTGGATCTGTCTATGTTTTTGCCTGGACAAGCACGTACTTTCACTCTCCCCATTACATACACTGATTCCATCACTGTCACACTGACCCCCTCACACTCACACCATTACAGTCACCCTGACCTCCTCACACTCACTCCATCAATGTCACACTCACCCCCTACACTCACTCCATCACCATCACCCTGACCCCCTCACACTCACTCCATCACCCTCACCCTGACCCCCTCATATTCACTCCATCACCGTCACCCTGACCCCCTCACACTCATTCAGTCATCCTCACCCTGACCCCCTCACACTCAGTCCATCACCTTCACCCTGACCCCCTCACACTCATTCAGTCACCCTCACCCTGACCCCCTCACACTCAGTCCATCACCTTCACCCTGACCCCCTCACACTCACTCCATCACCGTCACCCTGACCCTCTCACACTCACTCCATCACCGTCACCCTGACCTCCTCACACTCACTCCATCACCGTCACCCTGACCCCCTCACACTCACTCCATCACTGTCACCCTGACCTCCTCGCACTCACACCATCACCGTCACCCTAACCTCCTCACACTCACTCCATCACCGTCACACTGACCCCCTCACACACACTCCATCACCATCACCCTGACCCCCTCAAATCCAATTATAATTGTGTTAAATGCAGTCACTCTGGCCTCCGCTCTAGATTTCCGCTGTGTATTTTCTTGTTGTCCATTTTTAAAACAAGGCTTCAATGAGCACAAATTGAGCATCAGTGAGCAGGTTGGTGCTGAGGACGTGTTACTTCATACCACTGTAGATGACATCTTCCATCACTTTATTAATGATGGGGATTAGAGCAATGGGGCCGTCATTAATTGTCTGGTGTTTTGTCTGTGTATGTACAGGACACAGGATAGTTTCCCACATTGTCAGGTAGCTGCCAGTGCTGTATCCCAACAGGAACAGCTTGAATAGAATGTTATAAGGGCCCACAGCTGTTGCAATCTCCAATCTCGCCAGCCACTTGCAGATACCATATGAAATGTTTTGGATTAGCTTAAGACTGCCATCTGGAGGAGACTGAAATAGATCATCCCTTCGATCCTTCTGTTTGAACATTGCTGTGAATGTTTCAACCTTAGCAATTTCTATTGTTGTGCTGGGCCCTTCTATCATTGAGGAAGTTCGTATTTGTGGATCCTCCTCCTCCTTTGAGTTGGTCGATTGACCACGGCTATTCACCCTGACTGCATTTGACAGGATTGCAGAGATAAGCTCTGATTTGTTGGTTCGATCAGTCTGTCATTTGAATCTTTTGCTATCTGGTGAGTAAGTGGCCAAATTTGGTTAGCTCACCTCATTTTGAGGTGTAGCTGGTGCTGCTCGTGAGAGGCCCTCCTGCATTCTCAATTGAACAAGGGTTATCCCCTGGCATGATGGTCAGGGCAAAGTGGAGCATATGGCAACAGTGACAGTGAAAATTGTGCTGGAATAAAATTCTACTGCTGTTGGTAATGTTGGGGTGTATCTGAATAGGATACTCTTTGTAGGTTTGGTGTGGACTTGTTGACCGAAGTGCATGTTTCCATATTGTAAGGACTTTATGATTTTTATGATTCACGTAGCACAGCCCAGTACTCAGTTACTAAAGATTTCCTGTTTAGCATGATGATACAGAGGATATTCATAATGTAAAGTGTGACTTTGTCTCCAGAAATACTGTGTGCGGTAGTCACCGTTCACAATAGAGTCATCGATCAATGTGTTTGCAGCTTGTAGGTTGGCGATGATGAGGTCCAGTCTGTTTCTATCTCTCAGTCATTCCCTCCTCACCCGGTGCAGACCCAGTCTCACAGCTATGTCGTTTTGGATCTGACCATCTCGAACAGCAATGCTGCTTCGAAGTGGTAGTTTTGAAATCGCCCACCCAGTATATATTCTGCAGCTTTGACACTGTCTCAGCGCTTCCACCAAATGTTGTTCAATGTGGAAGGATATATCTGATGCGTCCCTGGATATATCTGATATGGACCAGGAGAAGTATCCACCTTCATACATTCTAATAGGTGAAACAGCACCTCTACTGTGATATGGACTGTTCCCCAGATATGACCACTAACTTCCCCAAGATTTTATGCCTTTCTTCATGGTAAACCCAGAGGAGAAATATCCGTTGAAGACCTCGCCCATTGCCTGCGGTTCTATGCATACATGTCCACTTTGGTCCTTGAGGGGTTAAATTATCTCCCTCGTTATTGTTTTTTTCAATATACTTTGAAAAATACCCCTTTGGATTCATCCTTGTCATCTCAGCCAAAGCTGTTTCATGCTCCCTTTTGTCCCTACTGGTTTCCTTCTTCAGTAAACTCCTGTATCCCCTGTATACCTCCAGGGCCTGCCTTGTTCCCAGCTGCCGTTAACTGAGCCGTTCCTCCGCCTTTCTTTTCTGCTCAAAACCTCAATATCGCTTGTCATCAAGGCTTCCCTCTTCCTGTCCTTTCACCCTCGCAGGTACATCTAGACATTGAACTCTCACTGTCTAATTTTTAAAGTCCTCTCATTTGCCAGAGGTCTCTTCACCTGCAAACAAACTGGTGCAACCAACCCTTGCAGGCTCCTGTTTAATTCCATTAAAATTCACCTTATTCCAATTTAGAACTTGAATCTGTGGGCCAGGTTTGTCCTTCTTCATAACTATTTTAAAATTAAGAGAACTGTTGTCACTGGTCCCAAAGTGCACCCCCCACTGTCTCCTGTCCTGCCCTATTCCACAAGAGTAGGTCAAGGTTTGCCCTTTCCGCCTAGTGCCCTCTCCATACTGCTTGATGATACTTTCCTGATGCACTTTTTTTTAGATTACTTACAGTGTGGAAACAGACCCTTCAGCCCAACAAGTTCACACCGACCCGCCGAAGCACAACCCACCCAGACCCATTCCCCTACACCTAACACTACATGGCCAATTCACCTAACATGCACATTTTTGGATTGTGGGAGGAAACCCACGCAGACACAGGGAGAATGTGCAAACGGAGGGTCGCCTGAGGCTGGAATTGACCGCAGGTCTCTGCCGCTGCGAGGGAGCAGTGCTAACCACTGTGCCGCCCACTTAACCAATTCCTCCACATCAAAGCCCTTATCCCTCTGGCAGTCCCAGTCTATGTTAGGAAAATTAAGATCGCCTATTATGACAATCCGTTTCCATCTGCAAGCCTCCTCACTTTCCCAACATTTTTATTCCTTTTAGGGGTTTAGAGTACAACCCAAATAATTTCGCGATCCCTTCTTATTTCTTAGCTCCACCCACAAAACATGACTGGATGATCCTTCAGTTATTTTATCTCTGATTATTGCCGTGATACTTGCCTTAATCAAAAATGCAACTCCCCCTCCCCTCCTTCCACCACCGCTGTCCCACCTAAAGCACCTGTATCCTTGCATGTTAAGCTGCCAGTCCAGTTCCTCCGTTTGCCATGTTTCTGTAATGGCTATAATATCCCAGTCCCACGTACCTATCCACGCCCTGAGTTTATTGGCCTTACCTGTCAACCCTTTTGTAGTGAAATAGATACAATTTAACCAACAGGCATTCCTTGCTCCCTGTCATGTTCCAGCCTGACCTGCCTCTTCACTTTACTGTTTCTGATTACTGTATCTCTTTTCAGCCTCACACTTGCCTCCCTTCTCTTGAGGATACCAACCTATGCCAATCTCGTTTGAACCCTCCATTGGAGCACAAGCAAACCTGCCTGCCAGGATATTGGTCCCACTCCAGTTCAGATGCAACCCAGCCATCTTGAACAGGTCATCTCTCCCTCAGTCAAGATCCTAACAATCCAAAAATCTGAATTCCGGCCTCAAGATTTTTTTAGCTACACATTCATCTGCTATATACTGCTGTTCTTACCCTCACTAGCACATGGCACTGGAAATCATCCAGAGATTGTCACCAACAAGTCCTGGCGTTTAACATTTTTCCTCGCTCTCTATAATCACACCACAGGACCTCATCCCTATTTCTACCTATGTCATTTCCGCCAACGTGCTGTTCCCCCTCCCCCTTGAAATATTTCTGCACACATCTGTGACACCCTGGATCCTGACACCTGGGATGTTACACATTCTCCTGTGTTCCCATTTTCGGTCACAGAATCTCTGCCTGCCCTCAACCCCTAACTATCGACTCTCCCACCATGAAAGCCCTCTTTATCTTTACCATTTCCCGCTGTGCCCCAGAGACAGTTGTAGTGCCACCAACCTGACTACTGTTGCTTTCCCCGAACAGTCATACCCCCAACACAATCCAAATTGGTATAGCTGTTTTCGGTGGGAATGGACACAGGCGAACCTACACTCTTTGCCTTTCCTGATGGCCATCCGCAACTCTCTGCCTACACCTTAGGTGTGACTACCTCACGAAAACTCTTATCTCTGATGCGCTCAGCATCTTAGTTGACCCTGAGTGCATTCAGTTCCAACTCCAGCTCCATAACAGGGTCTTCCAGGAGCTGCAGCTGGTCGCACTTCCAACACGCATGTAGTCATCAGGGATAATGGAAGTCTTCCTGAGCTCACACGTCCAGCAGGAGGAACAGGCGATGGCCCTACCATCTTAACCACTGTCAGACTAAAGAAGAAAGTTAATAGACGTTAACTGAGCTAACCTGTTGTTCGCTGAAGCCTCTCAAGCCTAGGTCTTACTGCTTACTCTGCAATTTTACCATCACGCCTCTATATACTCCTCTGCATATAGTTCTGGTTCTAGCTGGATGGCGACACTACAGGGATGCAGTGTGTGGGCATCAAGCCTCCTGCACCTGACATTCCCAGGCAGTCACCCGTCCAAGTACTAACCAGGCCTGAGTCTGCTTACCTTTTAGAAACAAACATTTTCAGACTCGTATGGCAGTAGGCCTGAAGCACGCCATTCTACCAATCCATAACGACCTGTGCTTCAGCTGAAGGTCACTGCCTGGCCTTGGAGGGTATCTTGCTGAGGGTTTCCTTCTGGTAGTGGTGACTGTGCCAAAGAAAGTTTTCACCCAAACAGCGCATCCACGTTGTTGTTGCTCTCTGCTGGAACTCTCTGTCTATTAGAACTGCACGTGTGATTTACTTGCATCCATCAATTGCATTCCAAACTGGATCTCACTCCAGAGGGAGAGATGGTGATGTTCCAGTGAGTACAGGGCTATTGGGAAAAAAAAACTACCATCAGACATTGGAGCAACAGATTCCCATCCATTCACTGAATCTGCTTTTCCTTTCAATTTGGTTGTGTTTAAACTTATAATCCTTCATTCAACTTTCCTGCTTTTTCCCGGTAACCCTTGTTTAAAAAAAGTCTCTCTCAACCTTGAAGATATTTAATTATCCAATATCAACAGCCTTCACAATTTTCCACAGCATGGTGGCTCAACGGTTAACATTCCGGCCTCACAGCTCCATAGATCCTAGTTTGATTCCAGTGCAGGCGACTGACTCTGTGGAGTTTGCACATTCTGCCTGTGTCTGCGTGGGTATCTGGTTTCCCCCCACAGTCCAAATATGTGCAGGTTCGGTGAATTGGCCATGCTAAATAGCCCCACTGCGTTCATGGATGTGTAGGTTAAGGGTAAATGTTGCATAACGGATTTGGGTAGGGTATTTTTTGAAGGGCCCGTGTGGACTTGGAGTGCTGATGGACCAGTTCCCATGCTGGAGGGTTTCTATGAATTGTTTCCCTCCCACTGATGGGAGATTTGGTGGTCTCAATCCCTTGTCTTATTTCGAGCACACTGTGTGAAAGTTTAACCTACATTAGATGTTGTCTTGTTCCTTTCACACCTCATCTCCAGTCAGAGGAAACGATAAAATAAGGAACGTTTCAGAGTCTGTCATTTCTTCCCTCATCACCAGCCTAAGATATCAGCTCATCCAGATTAGGGATTTGCCCACACTCTACTCCACATGAACTTCCAATTCTTCCTCAGCCTCCCGGTCAAACTGCTCAAAGATCACATGGTCACTCTCCCTGAATCCGGTAACTGCTTCTCGACACTGAAGACTGATATGAAATACATGACTACCATATTATGTGGCTCCGTTCAAAGGTTGCCTCCTCAGTCCCTAATACTACCCATTCTTTCCCATGTCAACCTCTTCCTCTTAATAAACCGAGAGAAAATCTTGTGAGTCTTGTTAAACTTGCCTGCTGATGTTTTTCCACGCCACCTTTTGCTCTTCTTACTTTCTTCAGGTGAGCCCTACACTTTATATGCTCCTTTAGCATCTTCATTGACTTGCTCACTTTATATCTCCATTAAGTTTTTCTTTCCTTCTTCGGAATAATTGTAGACATACAAAGTTCTCTGGGCTTGTTTTTTCTCATATTCATCTTTGGTGTGTTGACATTGTCATCAATTTCATTTTGAGTATGTGACATTCCCCACCCCCCGACTCCAAGCCCCAGCCCCAAGTTGTTCTGCTACAGTTTTAACCAGAAGAAACGGTACTTTGGCCAGATGCTGTCTTGTTTGAATAAAATTTGCGTCCCCAATCCAAAAAACTTTATTTTTTTTAACCTTTTCCTCTACAAACTTAAAATATATGATGTCATGGTCACTGGTCCTAAAATGGTCTCACAATCCTGCCTGAAACACCTGACTGACTTCATTCCTCAGAATGACGACGCAGATTTTCACCGGCCCTTGTTGCATCTTCTACATATCAATATAAGGAGTTCCTGGAAAAAAAATCAGGCCATCTCTCTCCCTCTTAAAAAGTTATCACTGCCCCAATTCCCAATGTTGGGAATTGAACTGCCTGAATGCAATGATCCTATTATTGTTCTTACACGCCGCAGTGAATTGGTTATATATCTCCTCCTGTACTTTCATTTTTCTAGGGTCTATAAAATATCCCCAACAATGTGTTCCCATCATTTTGATCCTAACCTCAACCCAAAAAGCCTCATTTGAAGACATTTCCAAGATATCATCCATCCTTTCAACAATACCTGTCTCCTTCATAAATATTGCAACACCACTTCCTCTTTGACATCCTGTCTTGTCCTGCCGACAGTTCCGGTAGAACAGAATATTGAGTTGTTCGCCCTGACCTCCCTCAAACACGTCTCTGTGATGGCAAAGATGTCACTCCTCCACACGTCAACTCATTCCCTTATCACATCAGTCTGTCTGATAATGCTCCCAGCATTAACGTAAGCTGGAATATAACACCTAAAATACTTTGTACATCGGAGTTCTTCAAACATTCACTGTTTCTTATCAGACTGCCCAAACCATGAATCAAAATAATAACTCCTGGAGTGAATGAATATTTGTTGAATTGTAATTTGTTTTTTTAAAAATATGTAGTCATCAAGTGCAACTTTCCAGAGCAGTCAGCTCCACATACAATGAGTTTCTGATGGTTAATTCCCTGTCAGTGTGCAGAGGGGACAGCCCTAAGTATTGGAGAAACTGAGGACTGCAGTTGATAGAGATCAGAGTCGAAAACGTGGCGCTGGTAAAGCACAGAAGTTCAAGCAGAATCTGTGGAGTCGATATTTCGGGCATAGGCCCTTCATGAGCACGGCATTGGTGCATTCCATTTTTTTTTATTCCATGGTTCACAGGAACCAGATTTGCTCACGAAGGCAGCACTGTATATGACACTGAAGTGGAAAGCAGTCAATCAGTTGTTTGGACAGTGTGTAGACAATTTGATGGTAAAGACTGATTGATGGACAAACATAAGTATAAATAAATCCCCTGGGTCTGTGACGGAAGAGATTGATGTGGCATTGGCGATGATCTTTGCATCCTCACTGTCCACTGGAATAGTGCCAGATGATTGGAACGTGGCAAATGTTATTCGCTTGTTCAGCAAAGGGAATAGGGATAACCCTGGGCATGATAGAACAGTCAGTCTTACACCAGTGGTGGGCAAAGTATTGGAGACGGTTCTCAGAGACAAGATTTACGATTACATAGAAAACCATAGTTTGATTAGAGAGAGTCAGCATGGCTTTGTGAGGAGCAGGTCATCCCTCACACAGCTGATTGAATTCTTTGAAGATGTGAAAAAACACGTCGATGAAAGTCGACCAGTAAATGTGGGGAATAAGAATTTTAGCAAGGCGATTGATAAGGTTCCCCATTCTAGTCCAACGAATCCATGCTGAACACACTGCCAAAATAATCTCGTCCCATCTGCCTCCTGCTGTACCCTCTGAGTGGTTATAATGCCCTTGTAGTGTTATTACTGTGGTGTTAATCCAAAAACCCAGGTAATATTTTGGGAACAAAGGGTTCAGGTCCTGGCATGACTGGTGGTGGAGTTTGAATTCAATAAGCACCTGGAATTAAAGAGTCTCGTGATGACCTGAAACAGTTGTGTAGAAAATCCCATCTTATTCACTCATGGAGTTTGGGAAGCAACCTGCCATAGTCATCTGCTCTGTCCCACAGGAGACTCCAGATAGATAATATCGTGGTTGACTCTTAAATGTCCTCTGGGAAATAACTGACGTACTCGGGATGAATAAATTTATTTTAAAAATCCCACTTTCCCATTCATGTTTGGAATCAATTGCCCATTAAATGTTGCAAACGTACCCTCATCCATCACTTCCTCAGCAAGTTAATTGCACACGTAAAACACCTTCCCTAAAAAAATGCCTCATATGCCTTTTTTTTAAAAAAAGAATCTCTCTTTTTATCTTAAACATATGCCCTCCCGCCTTGAAATCCCCCTCCTGGGAAAAGGCCGCTATTTTTAACTCTAAACTTGCCTCTCAATAATTCATAAACTTCCATCAGATCGCCGATCAAACCCCTAATCTAGAGTGAAAACAGTCTCAACTAACAGAAAAATGAGAACTGCAGATGAGAGATCAGAGTCGAGAGTGTTGTTGCTGGGAAAGCACAGCAGGTCAGGCAGCATCTGAAGAGCAGGAGAATCGACGTTTCGGGGAAGAGCCTGATGAACGACACTTGCGCGAAAAAAAATGATTCTCCTGCTCCTCGGATGCTGCCTTACCTGATGTGGTTTTCCAGCACCCCGATCTCGAATCTGAAAATAGTCTCAGCCTATCCAGCCTTTCATTAGAACTCAAACCTTCCACAGGCAACATGCGTGTATACCTTTTCTGAACCTACTCCAGCTAAATAATATCATTCCGACAACTGGGCGACCAGAACTGGACAGAATATTCCAGAAGATCCTCATCAATGTCCTGCAAAGCTTCAACATAACGTCCCGACTCCTATACACAAAGGACTGAGCAATGAGGGGAAGTTTGTTAAATGCCTTTAAACCAACTTGTCTGTAGGTAATGCAAATGACAAGGAATTATGTACCTGCATCCCCGAGTTTCCGTGTTCTCCAACATACGCATAGCCATACTCCTTTTGCTGTACCAAAATGCAATACCTTCCATTTATCCAGACTGAACTCCATGTTACATTTTTCAGTCCAACGACTCATTGGATGAAGATCCTTTTGAAACTTAGATAATCTTCCTCACTGTCTACAATTCTGACGTCGCCTATAAACCGACAAAGCACGCCTGCAGTGAGTTCCACTGTTTTCTCATATAGATCAATGATTCATATTTACTTGTCGTGGCCGTGATTTAGCAGTGTGCAGGTCATACAGTCATGCAATTAACCATGAGAAAGAAAGCCGCACACTACAGGGAGATATTAAACAATTGGAAATAAAAATGGTGAAAGCAATTCATTGCAGGGAAGTTGGTGATAATGAAGTAAAATTAAACTTCAAACCAGCTGTCCACGCTCCAGTTGAGGCACTCAGCTGTCTCAGCAAGATGCACTGTAGATTGCTGTTATTATAAACGGGAACAAATTTTCCCTTCTGCCCCGCCTTTGACCAGGAGCACACCCAACCTCGGAATTGCTTGCGCCTCTAAACCATCATAGAAATACCGTGCATTCACCAGTTGTGTCACTGGAGCCATCGAGTATCTCTGCGACCTCATTCCCATCCCGATTTCAAGTTGGTTCTTCGCGACTGCGTCACTCAGTTCCTCTGATTCTGGGGCTGGGAATTGGGACTATGTGTCAGCAGTGGTTACTGCCTTGTGTGGGGAAACTCGGGAAGTAACCGATGTTAAACTGCATTGCTATTGAAGCATACATTTCTACAAAAGCTTGGTAAAAACAATGACTGCAGATGCTGGAAACCAGATTCTGGATTAGTGGTGCTGGAAGAACACAGCAGTTCAGGCAGCATCCGAGGAGCAGTAAAATCGACGTTTCAGGCAAAAGCTCTTCATCAGGAATACAGGCAGAGAGCCTGAAGAGTGGAGAGATAAGTGAGAGGAGTGTGGGGATGGGGAGAAAGTAGCATAGAGTACAATAGTTGAGTGGGGGAGGGAATGAAGGTGATAGATCGGGGGGGGGGAGGGCGGAGTAGATAGGTGGAAAAGAAGATAAGCAGGTAGGACAAGTCAGGACACGTCATGGGGACAGTGCTGAATTGGAAGTTTAGAACTAGGCTGAGGTGGGAGAAGGGGAAATGAGGAAACTGTTGAAGTCCACATTGATGCCCTGGGGTTGAAGTGTTCCGAGGTGGAAGATGAGGCGTTCTTCCTCCAGGCGTCTAGTGGTGAGGGAGCGGCGATGAACGAGACCCAGGACCTCCATGTCCTCGGCAGAGTGGGAGGGAGAGTTGAAATTTTGGGCCACAGTGCAGTGTGGTTGATTGGTGCGGTTGTCCCAGAGATGTTCCCTAAAGCGCTCTGCGAGGAGGCATCCAGTCTCCCCAATGTACAGGAGACCGCACCGGGAGCAACAGATACAATAAATGATATTATAGAATGTGCAGGTAAGAAAAGCTGCACTGTCCACAGAGTCTTTGATGTTTTGGAGAAATCTATTTATCTCAGCCTTCAGCACATTAACGATGGAATCACCACAGCCTCTGTGGGCACCGATGTTAAACGGTCAGCCCATTCTGAGTTCCCACAGATCTGCCACTGTTCACTAAGCACTCAAATTGTGCATTTGGTGCTATGTCTAACATTTCTTATGATACTGTACTTATGGTGCATGCGAAGAGCGTTTGTCTGTGGGGTGCCGTGATCGTTTAGTGGTTAGTCCTCTGCGTTGTGGCCGCAGCAACCTCGGTTCGAATCCGAGTCCCGGCAGTAATCGCTCTATTTGTCCCAGTCTTTTGTGAAACACAAAGAAATCAGTTATTTTAACGTTTTGATTTTCTCCAACGTGATTTTATTTTCCTTCGACCTCTGCTCGCTCACATCTCTGTGTTTCAGAATTCAAATCCACCCGTTCTCAGAAATTTCTTCCCTCTTACGATCACTAACCGAACTTTCCATCCCATACCCCCATTTCATTAATTTGGGGATGCCGGTGTTGGACTATGGAGTACAAAGTTAAAAATCACCCGACACCAAGTTATGATCTTACAGGTTTAATTGGATCACTAGCTTTCGGAGCGCTGCTCTTTCATCATGTGTTTGTGGAGTCATTTCCTATTTCATTAAGGCACTGCAGAATCTAACACTGACTCTCACATTGATGTCGATCAGTCTGTGTGGCTGCGGTCACTGTTGCTGGGTGAAAGTACCACAAACCCACCACCGGGGCCTATTGGTTTGATCCATTTGCTTACCACTGTTGTGAGTTCAATACTCATGTAGCAGCTTTTACCGACATGGACCAGATATTATTGATTGGGCGGGGGGGGGGGGGGGTCAAGCTCAGGAAAATGGCACAGAACAGTATCGGAGAAAAGCGACTTCATTGGATATGTTCAGTTTCACTGCTTTTCTGCAATGGCTGAGCGCTATTATCACTGATCACTGGACTGTTTATTCAGACACCATGGACTCGGGTTTGACTCGGACCATGCTAGGTGGTAGAATTAGGATTCAATAAATATCTGGAATTACGGATCTAAAAACTCCTATATATCCATGTTCAATTGTTGAAAAAAAATCTGACGTCATTTAAGGAATGAAACTGCCATTCTTACCTGCTTGGGCCTCCTTGCGACTCCAGACTCACTACAATATGGTTGAGTCTCAACAACCCGCTGTGCAGTTAGGGATGGCAATAAATACTGCCGAACCAGCGACGCCCTCATAATGTAACGGAATAGAAAAAAAAGTTCATTCGGCTCTATCTAGATTACTTTGCGCAGTTCTGCAATTCCGAGTACTGCATGGATGTGATCGCACTGGGAACGTTGCAAAAGATTCACTGGGATATTGTCTGGGCTGAAGAGTTTCAGTTGTGAGGAGTTCACTGGGGTTGTTTGTCGCCGAGCAGAGGAGATTGGAGAAGACGTGACTGAGATGTACAAAATAATGAGGGATATGGATAGGATAGACTGAAAGAAGCGTTTGTTATTGGTGGAGAGTTCGAACACTGGGGCCAAGAGACTTCGGAAAAAGGAAGAAAGTTTTGAGTAGATTTGTGGAAAGGGTCAGAGAGGCGGAAATCGTTCTAAACTTCAAAAAAAATTGAGATGTGAATTTGTGATGCCAAAATAAATAAGACTATGGGCTAATCGGTGGAAATCTTGATTCAGGTCGTAAAGCAGTTGTGTTGGACAAGTGTGGCCACAACAGGCTGAAGGGCCACCTTCGATGTCGTTGTCCTCCACAGTATCGTGGTTAGTGTCCCCGCCTGTCACTGGGCTCAACTCTCCGCTTGGGCATCGTAAAGGTTTTAAACCTGTCGCTTTGTTCGCAACTGAAAGTTATTAATGCTTGGCCTTCCATTCTCGATTGGATATGTCACAGGAAGGACAGTGCTGTCTGAATCAGCGGGGAGACGGACTGCAGCTCCTGAGGAAAGAGAGTGTCAGTGACAGTGCAAACACGTAACTTCAGCAAACTGCACATTGTGTTTGCATTGCAATGAAATCCATTTTATACATTTGTTCCTGACTGATGTGTTTATTTAAAGCAGGAATCTGAGGAAGAAAACAAAGTAAACCCATTCAGATCTGAGTGCAGAAACATTTCCAGCAGCACTAATGAGGTTGTACAGCGTAGAACCGCGTTTGGATGGATTGAATTCGGTTTGGTGGGCGCAGCAGGCTTTCACTAGGATGAGTTACCAGTGTGTAATGCCATTACACATGACACAGACAGTGTTCAATGTGATGGTACACTACAGTGTTTCGCAATGCTCTTAAGTCTGGAGGTTAGGTAGATTGGCCATGTTAAATTGCGCTGATGTGTCCAGGGAGTGACTTCAGTAAGTTATGTGAATTATCCATGGGTAACGCAGTGATAAGCTCAGCAGTCACATGATGCCAGGTTTTATTCCAGCAGGTTTATTTGAAATCACAAGCCAGAGGGCCTGCGGCGATAAAAACAGGAGCTAAATCTGTTTGAGATGCTGTTCAGAGTATCCCTACAGAATCTATTGGTTAAATTGTACTTTCTGCATTATAGGGAATCTGTGATTCTATCAGAGGACACTGCCAGCGTTTACTGGGCTGCTAAAACATTGGAGACGATGCTGACGGCGTTTAGTGGGGATGGAATTTTATTTATTTGTGTTTTGGAAAATTTGAAACTAAACCAAGGATAAGCAAATGGAAGTTTTCCGAAGTATTTGAGGTTTGGAGAGAGGAAATATGTAGTAAATTCACTCTTTCAAGTTCATAAATTTCTGAAAGTCAAGATTTCAAAACCATTGATGTAGGACAAAGAAATAATGGGAACAGAATTTCTGTCACTCAGACAATCCGTTTCCAAAATATTTGGAAAGGCACATTTAGAGACACACAAGCAGCGAGTTTCACCAGGAGAGAGACAGCCTGTGGCCAGGTAAAAGTGTAAAAGTGGGGTGTAGGGGGGAGAAGGTGCGATGACACAATGTCTAATTTGGACAACTTCAGATGAAAAGAAATATCGGAAACGTCTGCAGCTGAGTAAGATTCAGCAAAAGAAAACTCAGAGTCTTAACAGATTTCTATTAATATTCCACATGAAGCATTATAAATGGAACTGAGCAGATTTTTTATATTGTCAAGGAAAGCTATTCCATAATGAATAGGAAGTGACCCGTCTCTTGGAGATCGATTTCCTGCTTTAATCCCATGCCTTAAAAATGGGAGGATGATCGCCATGATGTTGAGTTCATTTGATACCCACTGAAATCTGCCAACGTAACTGAGAATCAAAACTGGCATCTTGTTTTGTAGTTTAACCTTCTGTTTTTCTCATCAGTATTTTCTTTCAGCTGAAATAAATTCGGAGCAAAATTGAATACAACATTAAGCGTTCCAATCATATAAATCCAATTCACTTCCGATCATTGGAATGAACAGAGTGAAGGTGCAGCAAAATTAATAAAATGAAACGAACAAAACTGCATTTCCGGGAATTTTACCCAGCTTACGTTCAGCCATATGAGAACGACCATCGAGCTAAACCATCACCTTCACTTCTCTCTCCATATATACTCCTTCACGTGACAGAGAAACTGTCTGAAGAAAGTATGCGTCAAGACTAAATGTGTGTGTGAATGTGACGGGAATTTCATGTTTGCTGGTTCATTCTGAGACAGTTCCGACTCGGAATAAATCAAGGATAAGGTATTCCTTCCAAGGACGAGGTCAATTCCTTGGATTTTGCTGGTATTATTATTCCGCTGAAAACAGTAACATAATGGTGTGGATTCGATTCCGCTCAGGGAATTTCTTACCCCCTCGGTGCCCCGTATGTAATCTTGATGTGGTCACATGTGAGCCCCTTTGCCATGAGCTGAAGTGGCACAGAGGTGAAGGCGGCGGGTTGCTCTTTCATTGTGCATGTGTGGATTTGAATCCTACTCTCGCTGTTACTTCTATCAAACGCAGCTGTGGTTTCCCTTTGTGCCTCGCATCTTCAGTATGCACTGGATGAAGAATCTTGCTCATGCCCTTCATTGCACCGGAGATTTGTGATAAATCGATACCTCATCAAAGGAAAGTAAACAATTTGTTTCTGTTGTAAGTTAAATTGGAATAATGAAAAGGAGTGCAAACATTTCTTTCCTCCTTTCATTCCATCTTGACTTTCTATGAATTTACCCATAGAAAGTGAAATAAATAAGGAGAGATCCGGTGCAATTGTTTATCCAGTGGGATTGTGAATTTTAATGTAATACTCCACACAAAGTTCTGATCAGTATTTGAAACAGTCAATTGAATTGGAACCGCAGAAAACTTTTCCAATGAAACGAATCTTTCATTCTTTCACAACCTTTTGCTGTATGAAACATCCCGCGATCCATCATCCAGCATGATCACCAAGTTGGCAACAATATAAGATCCACAAATTTTCCTCAGTAATTACAACTTCTGCACATACCCATCTGTGGTGTACCCAGTGCCATTTGTTGTCTTCAGACCACAGCACATTTCTTGTTCATGAACTTATGAGCCTAGTTCCTGATCTGTCTGATCAGTTTGAGAAACCTTTTCTATCCCTTCATCGCATCCCCTCAGAACTCTAAATTTATTAATAAAATAAGTCGTTAGACCAAATGATGTAGGATTGGAAGTCGGCCAATCAGCCCATCGAGTCTGCTCCACCATTCAATGAACTCATGGCTGATCTGATAATCCTCAACTCAATTCTTCTGCATTGCCTCGACAAAGCTTCATCGTCTTTCTGATGAAATATCTGTCTGGCACAGTTTGAAAATACACAACAACTCAGCCTCAACAATAGTTTCTGCAAGTAGTTCCACCGATTCACTGGCCCCTGAGCAAAGAAATTACTCCTCATTTCTGAATTAAATAGGCAATATCTAATTCTGAGTTCATGTCCTCTGGTGCTCTCCTCATACCAGAGGGTAAACCACCTGCCCATAACTACCCTGTCAAGGTCCCATGAATATTGAACATTTATGAATGTTATTATGTTATTGTGTGATTATAGAGCTCCCCTCCGCCTCCTTTGTTTCAACGAGAAAAATCCCAGCCTAACCAATCATTCCACGAGGCTCCATTTTCTCCAGTGTTGACAACATGTTCGCCCGCGGCAGCCTCCTTACATATTATTAAGGCAGGGGGAGACATTGATGCGAATAAAGGTTTGAAATTTCAAGCATAGACGGGAATTGGAACTTGAAATCAGACAGCGACTGGAATCAGATTAGTCTACACAAGGACGAAATCGAGTAATGATAACTCTGAGAAATGGGCGGCACGCTGGCACAGTGGTTCGCACTGCTGCCTCGCAGCGCCAGAGACCCGGGTTCATTTCCCGCCTCAGGCGACTGACTGTGCGGAGTTTGCACGTTCTCCCCGTATTTGCGTGGGTTTCCTCCCACAGTCCAAAGATATGCAGGTTAGGTGAATTGGCTATGCTAAATTGTCCATAGTGTTAGGCAAGGGGTAAATGTAGGGGTGTGGGTGGGTTGCGCGTCGGTGTGGACTTGTTCGGCCGAAGGGCCTGTTTCCACACTGTAAAGTAATCTAATCTAATCTAAAAATGAGACTCTAATCATATCCCACTGACATTCAATCGCTTTACTGTACAAATTACCCTGTGTAATCGTCCACACAGCTATTACTTTGGGCAAAAACGGATAGAAGCTGGCGACATAAACACTTTGACAACAACAACATGTTCTTGAGACATTTTTTTGATTATAAACTCAACTCATTGTTCCGTGAATCCTACATCGTTTGCAAGGAACAAATGGGATGTGGAACATAACTCTCTCCATTTGCCTAGATGGGTGTATCTTCAATAACACTTAAGGAACTGGACACCGTCCACGACAATGCAGTCACTTGAGTGTACCCTCTTCAATACCTGCAATATTCATTCCCCACACCGCTAAGGCACGATTGCAGCAGAGTGCACCAACTACAAGATGCACAGGAGTAAGTCATTTGGGCATTTTTGACAGAACCTTCAAAACTCAACAGCTGTACTGACTATAAGGACAACGAAAAATAATAAGGAAGATGCAACGAAACGCCACCATTTTTAAGTTATCCTCCAAGGCCCATAGCACCCTGACTTGGAAAGGAATCAGTGATAAACTCATTGGTGAAACGGTCTTGATGGACAAAGTTGCATCCTTCAGCCTTCCATATTTTATCTTACAATTTAAAAACAATGTTGATTTATGCGGTGTCCAGACTTGTGCTCAGTCCTTTAGCTGCTCCCTAACCTGGTAGTTGCTAAAGTTCTGCTATCATCCACAGCCTGTGGTCAACAATAGAAAATATCCGAAAACCTTGTCAATGAAATGTTTCCCCTCAAGATTAGAGTGGTGTTGGAGAAGCACAGCAGGTCCGGCAGCATCTGAGGAGCAGGAAAAATGGACGTTTCAGGCAAAAGCCCTTCATCAGGAATGAGACTGCAGCATATGGGATGCAGTGATAATTGGGAAGGATGTGGGGCTGGGGAGAAGGTAGCTAAGAGTGCTGTAAGTGGATGCAGGTGGGGGGTGAACAGGAAATGTCAGAGAAGAAGGTGGAGTGGATAGGTGGGAATGAAGATGCACAGGTAAGACAGGTCAGGAGGACGGTGTTGAGCTGGAAGGTGGGAACTGGGGTAAGGAAGGGGGAGGGGAAATGAGGAAACGGGAGAAGTCCAAATTGATGCCATAGGTTTGAAGAGTCCCGAGGTGGATTATGAGGCTTTCTTCCTCCAGGCATCGGGTCGTGAGGCAGTGGCGATGCAGGAGGCCCATGACCTACATGTCCTCGGGAGAGTGGGAGGGGGAGTTGAAATGTTTGACCATGGGGCACTAGGGTTGATTCTTGCGGGTATCCTGGAGATATTCAGTGAAGTGCTCTATGAGAACACATCTACTCTCTCCAATTTAGAAGAGACCGCATCAGGAGGAATGTACAAGAAATGACATGTGTGGAAGTGCAGGAGAAATTTTGTTGGATGTGGAAGCCTCCATTAGAGCCTTTTACAGAGGTGAGGAGGTAGATGTGGGTGCAGGTTTTGCAATTCCTGCAGTGACAGGGGAAGGTGTTAGGAGGGAAGGGTGGGTCATTGAAGGGTGCGGACTTGACTAGGTAGTCATGGAGCAAACGGTCTTGGCAGAAAGTGGATAGGGGTGGGGAGGGGAACATATCCCTGGTGGTGGGATCCGTTTAGAGGTGGCGAAACTGTCGGAGGATGATGTGATTTTTGTGGAGGTTGGAGGGATAGAAGATGAGGGCCAAGGGGGTTTTGTCCTTGTTGTGGTTGAAGGTGTGTGGTTCGTGGGCGGAGGTACAAGACATAGATGAGGTGCGTTGGAGGGCATTTTCAACCACATAGGAGGGGAAGTTGCGGTCTTTAAGAAGGAGGCCATCTGGTGTGTTCTATGGTGGAACTGGACCTTTGGGAGCAGATGCGATTGAGGTGGAGGAATTGGGAATACAGGGCAACATTTGCACAAGAATTGGGGTGGGAGGAGGTATAATCCAGATAGCTGTGGGAATAAGTGGGTTTGCAAAAATTGTCAGCAACACTGACCTCGTGGGATATATTTCCCTCCCCACCCGATCCACTTTTCACAAAGACTGTTTCCTCCACGACTACCTCGTCAAGTCCTCGCCCTCCAATCACCCACTCTCCCCTCGCAGCACCTTCCCCTGCCGCCACAGGAATTGCAAAACCTGCATCCACATCTTCCCTCTCACATCCTTCCGAGGCTCCAATGAGCCTTCCACATCCATCAAATGTGCATGTGCACTTCCACACGAGTCATTTATTGCATCTGTTGCTCCCGAAGCGGTCTCCTTTCCGTTGGGGCCAACAGGCACTTTCTCGCAGAGCGCTTTTGAGAACATTTCCAAGAGACCCGCAACAATCAACCCCAACGCCCCATGACCAAAAACATCAACAACTCGCCCCACCCCCCGACTCTCCCGAGGAATTGCAGTTCCTGGGTCTCCTCCACCGCCATTCCATCACCACCGGACGCCTCATTTTCCAACTCAGGACCCATCAACCCCAGGGCATCGACGTGGTCTTCACCAGTTTCCATATCTCCCCTCTTCCACGTTATCCGAGTTCCAATTTTCTAGCTTGGCACCATCCTATTGACCTGTCTCACCTGTCTAACTTCCTTCCTACCTATCCGCTCCACCCTCTTCTTCGACCTATAACCTTTAACCCCATCTCCATTCACCTCTTGCACTCTCAGTTAAATTCTTAAGCTGTTATTGATACATTCTGAGTCAGAACTATGTCAGAGTGAAACATAGAACAAGAATTTTCCGTCATCTTCTCACCTACGTTTGACTCGTAATTTCTTCAGTCACTTTCTCTCACGTGAAGAAGCAGCCATGGAGAGGGAAATACAGGCGATGTTTTGGCTCAATGGCCTTTCTCATATGGCTGAACCTGAATTGGATTAAATCGCAAGAAATCACTGTTTTGTTCATTTCATTTTATTTTTGCTGCAACCTCACAATGTTCATTGTAATAATCGGAAGTGAATTAGACTTCTCATTGGAATGATAAATGGATTATTTAAATTTGCTCCGACTTTATTGCAGCTTAAGGAAAATACTGCATAGAAAAACAGCGGGTTAAAGTGCAAAAGAAAACACAGCAGTTTTATTGCTCGTTGTTTTGGCAGATTTCCCCGAGTATTAAATAGACCAAACATCATGGTGTTTGACCTCAAATCCTTAACGCATTTGATTAAAGCAGGAAGTAGATCTCCAAGCAACTGATCACTTCCTTTTCATTATGTAATATTTTCCCTTCACAATAAGAAAATCCAACCAGTTCCATTTACAATGGTTTAGGTGGAATCCTCTGCCAAATCTTTCAAAATCCAGAGTTTTTGGAAACGAATCTTACTCAGCTGCACGCGTTCACGAAATGTCTTTATATTTAAATTTAACCAACTTAGGCATTTTTTCCCCGCAACTTCTGACCAACTATATCCCACTCCAACACCTTTATCTAGCCACACGCTTCTCTCTCTCCTTGTGAAATTTATTCCTTGTGTGTCACCAAATGTGCCTTTCCAAATATTTTGAAAAACAGATGATCGGAGTGACAGCGATTCTGCTCTCATCATTTCTTTGTCCTTCAAAGGTTTTATCAAAGGCTTTGAATGCCTGACGTCGAGATGTTGACTTACTTGAAAGAGGGGATTTTCCACCTATCTACTCTGTCCAAATATTCCATAAGCCCCATTAAGTCTTCCTTAGAAGATAGAACATAGAACATAGAACAATACAGCACAGAACAGGCCCTTCGGCCCACGATGTTGTGCCGAAATTCTGTCCTAGATTAAGCACCCATCCATGTACCTATCCAAATGCCCCTTAAAGGTCGCCAATGATTCTGACTCTACCACTCCCACGGGCAGCGCATTCCATGCCCCCACCACTCTCTGGGTAAAGAGCCCACCCCTGACATCTCCCCTATACCTTCCACCCTTCACCTTAAATTTATGTCCCCTTGTAACACTCTGTTGTACCCGGGGAAAAGGTTTCTGACTGTCTACTCTATCTATTCCCCTGATCATCTTATTAACCTCTATCAAGTCACCCCTCATCCTTCGCCGTTCCAACGAGAAAAGGCCGAGAACTCTCAACCTATCCTTGTACGACCTACTCTACATTCCAGGCAACATCCTGGTAAATCTTCTCTGCACCCTCTCCAAAGCTTCCACATCTTTCCTAAAGTGAGGCGACCAGAACTGCACACAGTACTCCAACTGTGGCCTAACCAAAGTCCTGTACAGCTGCAACATCGCTTCACGACTCTTGAATTCAATCCCTCTGCTAATGAACGATAATACACCATAGGCCTTCTTACAAACTCTATCCACCTGAGTGGCAACCTTCAAATATCTATGTACATAGACCCCAAGATCCCTCTGTTCCTCCACCTGACCAAGAACCTTACCATTAACCCTGTATTCTGCATTCTTATTTGTTCTTCCAAAATGGACAACCTCACACTTGGCAGGGTTGAACTCCATCTGCCACTCCTCAGCCCAGCTCTGCATCATATCTAAGTCCCTTTGCAGCCGACAACAGCCCTCCTCACTGTCAACAACTCCACCTATCTTTGTATCATCTGCAAATTTACTGACCCACCCTTCGACTCCCTCATCTAAGTCATTAATAAAAATTACAAACAGCAGAGGACCCAGAACTGATCCCTGCGGAACTCCACTTGTAACTGGACTCCATGCTGAATATTTACCATCTACCACCACTCTGACTTCGACCGGTTAGCCTTATTTCTATCCAATTGGCCAAATTTCCCTCTATCCCATGCCTCCTGACTTTCCGCATAAGCCTACCATGGGGAACCTTATCAAATGCCTTACTAAAATCCATGCACACTACATCCACTGCTCTACCCTCATCCACATGCTTGGTCACCTCCTCGAAGAATTCAATAAGACTTGTAAGGCAAGACCTACCCTTCATAAATCCGTGCTGGCTGTCCCTAATCAAGCAGTGTCTTTCCAGATACTCGTAAATCCTATCCCTCAGTACCCTTTCCATTACTTTGCCGACCACAGAAGTAAGACTAACTGGCCTGTAATTCCCGGGGTTATCCCTATTCCCTTTTTTGAACAGGGGCACAACATTCGCTACTCTCCAGTCCCCTGGTACCACCCCCGTTGCCAGTGAAGACGAGAAGATTATTGCCAATGGTACTGCAATTTCCTCACTTGCTTCCCACATAATCCTAGGATATATCCCGTCAGGCCCGGGGGACTTGTCTATCCTCAAGTTGTTCAAAATGTCCAACACATCTTCCTTCCTAACAGGTATCTCTTCTAGCTTATCAGTCCGTTTCACACTCTCCTCTTCAACAATACGGTCCCTCTAGTTCGTAAATACTGAAGAGAAGTACTTGTTCAAGACCTCTCCTATCTCTTCCGACTCAATACACAGTCTCCCACCACTGTCCTTGATCGGACCTACCCTCGTTCTCGTCATTCTCAGGTTTCTCACATGCGCATAGAATGCCTTGGGGTTATCCTTGATCCTATCCGCCAAGGATTTTTCATGCCCTCTCTTAGCTCTCCTAATCCCTTTCTTCAGGTCCCTTCTGGCTATCCTGTATCCCTCCACTGCTCTGTCTGAACCTTGTTTCCTCAACCTTATGTAAGCCTCCTTCTTCCTCTTTACTAGATATTCAACCTCCCTCGTCAACCAAGGCTCCCTCACACGACCATTTCTTTCCTGCCTGATCGGTACATACATATCAAGGACACGTCGTATCTGCTCCTTGAAAAAGTTCCACATTTCCACCACATCCTTCCCTGACAGCCTATGCTCCCAACGTATGCTCCTCAAATCCTGTCTTACAGCATCATAATTTCCCTTCCCCCAATTGTAAAAACTTCCTTGTTGTGCGCACCTGTCTCTCTCCATAACCAAGGTGATAGTCACAGAATTGTGGTCACCATCACCAAAATGTTCACCCACTGACAAGCCCACCACTTGTCCCGGTTCATTACCGAGTACCAAATCCAATATGGCCTCCCCTCTGGTTGGACAATCTACATACTGAGTTAGAAAAGCTTCCTGGACACACTGTACAAACACCGCCCCATCCAATCTACTTGATCTAAAGAGCTTCCAATCAATATTTGGGAAGTTGAAGTCGCCCATGAATACGACCCTGTGGCTACTGCACCTTTCCAAAATCTGTTTCCAAATCTGTTTCTCCACATCTCTGCTGCTATTGGGGGGCCTATAATAAACACCCAACAAGGTGACTGCACCTTTCCTATTTCTGACTTCAGCCCATACTACCTCCAGAGGCAGATCCCCCTCAAACTTCATTTCTGCAGCTGTTATACCATTTCTAATTAGCAATGCCACCCCCCTCCTTTTTTACCACCCTCCCTAGTCTTACTGAAACATCTGTAACCAGGAACCTCCAACAGCCATTCCTGTCCCTCATCTATCCATGTTTCCGTGATGGCCACAACATCGTAGTCCCAGGTACCGATCCACGCCTTAAGTTCACCCACCTTATTTCTGATACTCCTTGCGTTGAAGTATACGCACTTGTGTCCGCAAGTTGTCCCTGTCAGTGCTACCTTCTCCACAGCCTCCCTACAGTCTTGGGCATCATGACACACAGCTAGCTTACTTGCTGGACTACAAGTCCGGATCCCATCCCCCTGCCAAATTAGTTTAAACGCCCCCGAAGAGTGCTAGCAAACCTATCCCCCAGGATATTGGTGCCCTTCTGGTTCAGGTGCAATCCGTCCTGTTTATACAGGTCCCACCTTCCCCAGAGCGCAGTCCAATTGTCCAAATATCTGAAGCCCTCCCTCCTACACCATCCTAGCAGCCACGTGTTCAACTGCACTCTCTCCCTATTCTTTGCCTCTCTGTCACGTGGCACCGGCAACAACCCAGAGATGACGACTCTGTCTGTCTGTCCTCGCTTTTCGCTTCCAGCCTAACTCGGCCGCTGCTCCTCCTCTCTTTCTCTCCCCCCTCGACCCTCCTCTCTCTCTCTTGCCCCCTCGTCTCTCCTCTCTCTCTCTCCCTCCACCACGTCCCTCCTCTCTCTCTCCCCCTCGTCCCTCCTCTCTCTCTCTCTCTCTCTCCCCCCTCGCCCCTCCTCTCTCACTCTCCCCCCTCGTCCCTCCTCTCTCTCGCTCCGCCCTCGTCCCTCCTCTCTCTCTCTCCCCCCTCGTCGCTCATCTCTCTCTCCCCCTTGTCCCTCCTCTCTCTATCTACCCTCGCCCCTCCTCTCTCTCTCTCCCCTCATCGCTCCTCTCTCTCTCACCCCTCGTCCCTCCACACTCTCTCTCCCTCCTCGTCCCTCCTCTCTCTCTCTCTCCACCCCCTCGTCCCTCCTCTCTCTCACTCTCCCCCCCTCGTCCCTCCTCTCTCTCGCTCCCCCTCTCGTCCCTTCCTCTCTCTCTCTGCCCCCTCGTCCCTCCTCTCTCTCTCTCTCCCCCCTCGTCCAGCCACGATCACTCTCACCCAGGTCCCTCCTCTCTCACTCTCCTCCCTTGTCCCTCCTCTCTCTCGCACCCCCTCTCGTCCCTCCTCTCTCTGTCTGCCCCCTCCTCCCTCCTCTCTCTCTCCCCGCACCTCTCTCTCTACCCCCTCGTTTCTCCTCTCTCTCTCCCCTCGTCCCTCCTCTCTCTCTCTCTCCCCTCGTCCCTCCTCTTTCACTCTCCCCCCTCGTACATCATCTCTCTCTCTCCCCCCTCGTCCCTCCTCTCTCTCTCCCCCCTTGTCCCTCCTCTCTCTCTCCCCCCTCGTCCCTCCTCTCTCTCTTTCTCTCTCTGCCCCTTGTCCCTCCTATCTCTCTCTCCCCTCATCCCTTTTCTCTCTCTCTCTCTCCTCCCTCGTCCCTCCTCTCTCTCTCCCCTCGTCCCTCCTCTCTCTCTCTCTCCCCCCTCGTCGCTCCTCTCTGTCTCCATCCTCGTCCCTCCTCTCTCTCTCTCCCCCTCGACCCTCCTCTCTCTCTCTCTCCCCCCCCTCTCGTCCCTCCTCTCTCTCTCACCTCGTCCCTCCTCTGTCTCTCCCCCCTTGTTCCTCATTTCCCTCTCTCCCCTCGCCCCTCCTCTCTCACTCTCCACCCTCGTCCCTCCTCCCTCTCGCTCCCCACTCGTCCCGCCTCTATCTCTCTCACCCCTCGTCTCTCCTCTCTCTCTCTCTCCCCCCTCGTCGCTCGTCTCTGTCTTCCCCCTCGTTCCTCCTCTACCTCTCTCCCCCACGACCCTCCTCTCTATCTCTCCCCCTCTCGTCCCTCCTCTCTCTCTCCCCCCGCGTCCCTCCTCTCTCTCTTTCTTTCTCTGCCCCACGTCCCTCCTGTTTCTCTCTCCCCTCGTCCCTCCTCTCTCTCTCCCCCCGTCCCTCCTCTCTATCTCTCTCCCCGCTCCTCTCTCTCTACCCCCTCGTTTCACCTCTCTCTCTCCCCTTGTCCCTCCTCTCTCGCTCTCCCCTCGTCCCTCCTCTCTCTCCCCTCGTCCTTCCTCTCTCTATCTCTCCCCCCTCTCGTCCGTCTCTCATCCCTCGTCCCTCCTCGCTCTCTCTCCACCCCCCGTCCTCTCTCTTTCTCCCCCCTCGTCCCGCCACTCTCTCTCTCACTCCCGCCGTCCCACCTCTCTCTCTCCCCCATCGTCCCTCCTTCTCTCTCCTCCCTCGTCCCTCCTCTCTCTCTCTCCCCCTCATCCCTCCTCTCTCTCCCCTCGTCCCTCCTCTCTCTCTCTCCCCCCTTGTCGCTCCTCTCTGTCTCACCCTTCGTCCCTCCTCTCCCTCTCTCCCCCACGACCCTACTCTCTCTCTCTCCCCGTCTCGTCCCTCCTCTCTCTCTCCCCCCACGTCCCTCCTCTTTATCTTTCTCTCTCTGGCCGTCGTCCCTCCTATCTCTCTCTCCCCTCGTCCCTCCTCTCTCTCTCCCCCGTCCCTCCTCTCTCTCTCTCCCCCCTCGTCCCTCCTTTCACTCTCTTTCCCCCCTCGTCCCTCCTCTCTCTCTCTCTCTCTCTCCTCCACCACGTCCCTCCTCTCTCTCTCTCACCCCTCGTCGCTCCTCTCACTCTCCCCCCTCGTCTCTCCTCTCTCTCTCCCCCCGTCTCTCCTTTCTCTCTCTCCCCCCTCGTCTCTCCTCTCTCTCTCCCCCTTCGTCTCTCCTCTCTCTCTCCCTCCCCCCTCGTCTCTCTCTCTCCCACCTCGTCTCTCTCTGTCTCCCCCATCGTCTCTCTCTCTCTTCCCCCTCGTCCCTCGTCTCTCTCTCACTCCCCCTTTTCTCTCTCTCTCCCCCCTCGTCCCTCCTCTCTATCTCTCCCCCTCGTCCCTCCTCTCTCTCTCTCCCCCCTCGTCCCTCCTGAATCTCTCTCCCCCCCTCGTTCCTCCTCTCTCTCTCTCTCCACCCCCTCGTCCCTCCTCTCTCTCTCTCCCCCCTCGTCCCTCCTCTCTCTCTTTCTCTCTCTGCCCCTCGTCCCCCTATCTCTCTCTCCCCTCGTCCCTCCTCTCTCTCTCCCCGCTCGTCCCTCCTCTCTATCTCTCTCCCCGCGCCTCTCTCTCTCTACCCACTCGTTACACCTCTCTCTCTCCCCTTGTCCCTCCTCTCTCTCTCTCTCTCTTCCCTCCTCCCACCTCTCTCTCCCCTCGTCCCTCCTCTCTCTCTCTCTCCAACCCCTCGTCCCTCCTCTCTCTCTCCCCCTCGTCCCTCCTCTCTCTCGCTCCGCCCTCGTCCCTCCTCTCTCTCTCTCCCTCCACCACGTCCCTCCTCTCTCTCTCTCCCCCCTCGTCGCTCATCTCTCTCTCCCCCTTGTCCCTCCTCTCTCTCTCTCCCCTCGCCCCTGCTCTATCTCTCCCCCCTCATCGCTCCTCTCTCTCTCCCCCTCGTCCCTCCTCACTCTCTCTCCCTCCTCGTCCCTCCTCTCTCTCTCTCTCTCCACCCCCTCGTCCCTCCTCTCTCTCACTCTCCCCCCTCGTCCCTCCTCTCTCTCGCTCCCCCTCTCGTCCCTTCCTCTCTCTCTCTGCCCCCTCGTCCCTCCTCTCTCTCTCTCTCCCCCCTCGTCCAGCCACGATCTCTCTCACCCAGGTCCCTCCTCTCTCACTCTCCTCCCTTGTCCCTCCTCTCTCTCGCTCCCCCTCTCGTCCCTCCTCTCTCTATCTGCCCCCTCGTCCCTCCTCTCTCTCTCTCTCCCCCTCGTCCCTCCTATCTCTCTCTCTCCCCCTCGTCCTTCCTCTCTCTCTCTCCCCTCGTCCCTCCTCTCTCTCTCTCTCCCCCCTCGTCTCTCCTCTCTCTCTCCCCCTTCGTCTCTCCTCTCTCTTTCCCTCCCACCTCGTCTCTCTCTCTCCCACCTCGTCTTCCTCTGTCTCCCCCATCGTCTCTCTCTCTCTTCCCCCTCGTCCCTCGTCTCTCTCTCACTCCCCCTTGTCTCTCTCTCTCCCCCCTCGTCCCTCCTCTCTATCTCTCCCCCTCGTCCCTCCTCTCTCTCTCTCTCCCCCCTCGTCCCTCCTGACTCTCTCTACCCCCTCGTCTCTCCTCTCTCTCTCTCTCCCCCCTCGTCCCTCCTCTCTCTCTTTCTCTCTCTGCCCCTCGTCCCCCCTATCTCTCTCTCCCCTCGTCACTCCTCTCTCTCTCTCCCCGCTCGTCCCTCCTCTCTATCTCTCTCCCCGCGCCTCTCTCTCTCTACCCACTCGTTACACCTCTCTCTCTCCGCTTGTCCCTCCTCTCTCTCTCTCTCTCTCTTCCCTCCTCCCACCTCTCTCTCCCCTCGTCCCTCCTCTCTCTCTCTCTCTCTCCAACCCCTCGTCCCTCCTCTCTCTCTCTCCCCCTTGTCCCTCCTCTCTCTCTCTCTCTCTCTCCCCTCGCCCCTCCTCTTTCACTCTCCCCCCTCGTCCCACCTCTCTCTCGCTCCGCCCTCGTCCCTCCTCTCTCTCTCTCCCTCCACCACGTCCCTCCTCTCTCTCTCTCCCCCCTCGTCGCTCATCTCTCTCTCCCCCTTGTCCCTCCTCTCTCTCTCTCCCCTCGCCCCTGCTCTATCTCTCCCCCCTCATCGCTCCTCTCTCTCTCCCCCTCGTCCCTCGTCATTCTCTCTCCCTCCTCGTCCCTCCTCTCTCTCTCTCTCCACCCCCTCGTCCCTCCTCTCTCTCACTCTCCCACCTCGTCCCTCCTCCCTCTCGCTCCCCACTCGTCCCGCCTCTATCTCTCTCACCCCTCGTCTCTCCTCTCTCTCTCTCTCCCCCCTCGTCGCTCGTCTCTGTCTTCCCCCTCGTTCCTCCTCTACCTCTCTCCCCCACGACCCTCCTCTCTATCTCTCCCCCTCTCGTCCCTCCTCTCTCTCTCCCCCCGCGTCCCTCCTCTCTCTCTTTCTTTCTCTGCCCCACGTCCCTCCTGTTTCTCTCTCCCCTCGTCCCTCCTCTCTCTCTCCCCCCGTCCCTCCTCTCTATCTCTCTCCCCGCTCCTCTCTCTCTACCCCCTCGTTTCACCTCTCTCTCTCCCCTTGTCCCTCCTCTCTCGCTCTCCCCTCGTCCCTCCTCTCTCTCCCCTCGTCCTTCCTCTCTCTATCTCTCCCCCCTCTCGTCCGTCTCTCATCCCTCGTCCCTCCTCGCTCTCTCTCCACCCCCCCGTCCTCTCTCTTTCTCCCCCCTCGTCCCGCCACTCTCTCTCTCACTCCCGCCGTCCCACCTCTCTCTCTCCCCCATCGTCCCTCCTCCCTCTCTCCCCCCTCGTCCCTCCTCTCTCTCTCTCCCCCTCATCCCTCCTCTCTCTCTCCCCTCGTCCCTCCTCTCTCTCTCTCCCCCCTTGTCGCTCCTCTCTGTCTCACCCTTCGTCCCTCCTCTCCCTCTCTCCCCCACGACCCTACTCTCTCTCTCTCCCCGTCTCGTCCCTCCTCTCTCTCTCCCCCCACGTCCCTCCTCTTAATCTTTCTCTCTCTGGCCGTCGTCCCTCCTATCTCTCTCTCCCCTCGTCCCTCCTCTCTCTCTCCCCCGTCCCTCCTCTCTCTCTCTCCCCCCTCATCCCTCCTTTCACTCTCTTTCCCCCCTCGTCCCTCCTCTCTCTCTCTCTCCTCCACCACGTCCCTCCTCTCTCTCTCTCACCCCTCGTCGCTCCTCTCACTCTCCCCCCTCGTCTCTCCTCTCTCTCTCCCCCCGTCTCTCCTTTCTCTCTCTCCCCCCTCGTCTCTCCTCTCTCTCTCCCTCCCCCCTCGTCTCTCTCTCTCCCACCTCGTCTCTCTCTGTCTCCCCCATCGTCTCTCTCTCTCTTCCCCCTCGTCCCTCGTCTCTCTCTCACTCCCCCTTGTCTCTCTCTCTCCCCCCTCGTCCCTCCTCTCTATCTCTCCCCCTCGTCCCTCCTCTCTCTCTCTCCCCCCTCGTCCCTCCTGACTCTCTCTCCCCCCTCGTTCCTCCTCTCTCTCTCTCTCCACCCCCTCGTCCCTCCTCTCTCTCTCTCCCCCCTCGTCCCTCCTCTCTCTCTTTCTCTCTCTGCCCCTCGTCCCCCTATCTCTCTCTCCCCTCGTCCCTCCTCTCTCTCTCCCCGCTCGTCCCTCCTCTCTATCTCTCTCCCCGCGCCTCTCTCTCTCTACCCACTCGTTACACCTCTCTCTCTCCCCTTGTCCCTCCTCTCTCTCTCTCTCTCTTCCCTCCTCCCACCTCTCTCTCCCCTCGTCCCTCCTCTCTCTCTCTCTCTCCAACCCCTCGTCCCACCTCTCTCTCTCCCCCTCGTCCCTCCTCTCTCTCGCTCCGCCCTCGTCCCTCCTCTCTCTCTCTCCCTCCCCCTCGTCCCTCCTCTCTCTCGCTCCGCCCTCGTCCCTCCTCTCTCTCTCTCCCTCCACCACGTCCCTCCTCTCTCTCTCTCCCCCCTCGTCGCTCATCTCTCTCTCCCCCTTGTCCCTCCTCTCTCTCTCTCCCCTCGCCCCTGCTCTATCTCTCCCCCCTCATCGCTCCTCTCTCTCTCCCCCTCGTCCCTCCTCACTCTCTCTCCCTCCTCGTCCCTCCTCTCTCTCTCTCTCCACCCCCTCGTCCCTCCTCTCTCTCACTCTCCCCCCTCGTCCCTCCTCTCTCTCGCTCCCCCTCTCGTCCCTTCCTCTCTCTCTCTGCCCCCTCGTCCCTCCTCTCTCTCTCTCTCCCCCCTCGTCCAGCCACGATCTCTCTCACCCAGGTCCCTCCTCTCTCACTCTCCTCCCTTGTCCCTCCTCTCTCTCGCTCCCCCTCTCGTCCCTCCTCTCTCTATCTGCCCCCTCGTCCCTCCTCTCTCTCTCTCCCCTCGTCCCTCCTCTCTCTCTCTCTCCCCCCTCGTCTCTCCTCTCTCTCTCCCCTTCGTCTCTCCTCTCTCTCTCCCTCCCCCCTCGTCTCTCTCTCTCCCACCTCGTCTTCCTCTGTCTCCCCCATCGTCTATCTCTCTCTCTTCCCCCTCGTCCCTCGTCTCTCTCTCACTCCCCCTTGTCTCTCTCTCTCTCCCCCCTCGTCCCTCCTCTCTATCTCTCCCCCTCGTCCCTCCTCTCTCTCTCTCCCCCCTCGTCCCTCCTGACTCTCTCGACACCCTCGTCCCTCCTCTCTCTCTCTCTCTCCCCCCTCGTCCCTCCTCTCTCTCTTTCTCTCTCTGCCCCTCGTCCCCCCTATCTCTCTCTCCCCTCGTCACTCCTCTCTCTCTCTCCCCGCTCGTCCCTCCTCTCTATCTCTCTCCCCGCGCCTCTCTCTCTCTACCCACTCGTTACACCTCTCTCTCTCCGCTTGTCCCTCCTCTCTCTCTCTCTCTCTCTTCCCTCCTCCCACCTCTCTCTCCCCTCGTCCCTCCTCTCTCTCTCTCTCTCCAACCCCTCGTCCCTCCTCTCTCTCTCTCCCCCTTGTCCCTCCTCTCTCTCTCTCTCTCCCCTCGCCCCTCCTCTTTCACTCTCCCCCCTCGTCCCACCTCTCTCTCGCTCCGCCCTCCTCCCTCCTCTCTCTCTCTCCCTCCACCACGTCCCTCCTCTCTCTCTCTCCCCCCTCGTCGCTCATCTCTCTCTCCCCCTTGTCCCTCCTCTCTCTCTCTCCCCTCGCCCCTGCTCTATCTCTCCCCCCTCATCGCTCCTCTCTCTCCCCCCCTCGTCCCTCGTCATTCTCTCTCCCTCCTCGTCCCTCCTCTCTCTCTCTCTCCACCCCCTCGTCCCTTCCTCTCTCCCTCTCCCCCCTCGTTCCTCCTCTCTCTCTCTCTCCACCCCCTCGTCCCTCCTCTCTCTCTCTCCCCCCTCGTCCCTCCTCTCTCTCTTTCTCTCTCTGCCCCTCGTCCCCCTATCTCTCTCTCCCCTCGTCCCTCCTCTCTCTCTCCCCGCTCGTCCCTCCTCTCTATCTCTCTCCCCGCGCCTCTCTCTCTCTACCCACTCGTTACACCTCTCTCTCTCCCCTTGTCCCTCCTCTCTCTCTCTCTCTCTTCCCTCCTCCCACCTCTCTCTCCCCTCGTCCCTCCTCTCTCTCTCTCTCTCCAACCCCTCGTCCCTCCTCTCTCTCTCCCCCTCGTCCCTCCTCTCTCTCGCTCCGCCCTCGTCCCTCCTCTCTCTCTCTCCCTCCACCACGTCCCTCCTCTCTCTCTCTCCCCCCTCGTCGCTCATCTCTCTCTCCCCCTTGTCCCTCCTCTCTCTCTCTCCCCTCGCCCCTGCTCTATCTCTCCCCCCTCATCGCTCCTCTCTCTCTCCCCCTCGTCCCTCCTCACTCTCTCTCCCTCCTCGTCCCTCCTCTCTCTCTCTCCACCCCCTCGTCCCTCCTCTCTCTCACTCTCCCCCCTCGTCCCTCCTCTCTCTCGCTCCCCCTCTCGTCCCTTCCTCTCTCTCTCTGCCCCCTCGTCCCTCCTCCCCTCGTCTCTCTCTCTCTCTCCCCACTCGCCTCTCTCTCTCTCCCCTCGTCTCTCCCTCCCTCTCCCCCCTCGTCCCTCCTGTCTCCTCCCTCGTCCCTCTTCTCTCTCTCCCCTCTCGTCCCTCCTCTCTCTCTCTCCCCCCTCGTCCCTCCTCTCTCTCTATCCACCACTCGTCCCTCCTCTCTCTCCCCCTCGTCTCTCCTCTCTCTCCCCCCTCGTCTCTCCTCTCTCTCTCTCTCTCTCCCGTCGTCTCTCCTCTCCTCTCTCCCCTATCGTCTCTCCTCTCTCTCTCTCCCCCCTCGTCTCTCTCTCCCCCCTCTCTCTCCGCCTCTCGTCCCTCCTCTCTCTCTCTCTCCCTTTGTCTCTCCCTCTCCCCCCTCGTCTCTCTCTCTCTACCCCTCGTCTCTCTCTCTCTCTTCCCCCTCGTCTCTCTCTCTCTCCCGTCGTCTCTCTCTCCCTCTGCCCCCTCGTCCCTCCTCTCTCCCCCCTCGTCCCTCCTCTCTCTCTCCCCCCTATCGACTCTCCTCTCTCTCTCTCCCCACCTCGTCTCTCTCTCCCCCCTCTCTCTCCGCCTCTCGTCCCTCCTCTCTCTCTCTCCCCCTTCGTCTCTCTCTCTCTCTTCCCCCTTGTCTCTCTCTCTCTCTCTCTCTCTCTCACCCCTCGTCCCTCCTCTCTCCCCCCTCGTCCCTCCTCTCTCTCTCTCCCCCTCGTCTCTCTGTCTCTCCCCGCTCTTTCTCTCTCTCTCTCCCCCCTTCTCTGTCTCTCCTACCGTCTCTCTCTCTCTCTCTCTCCCCCGTCTCTCTCTCTCACCTCTCTCTCCCTCTCCCACCCTCGTCCCTCCTCTCTCTCTCTCTCCCCCTCGTCTCTCTCTCTCTCTCTCCCCCTCGTCTCTCTCTCTCTCTCCCCACTCGTCTCTCTCTCTCTCTCCCCTCGTCTCTCTCTCCCTCTCCCCCCTCGTCCCTCCTCTCTCCCCCCTCGTCCCTCCTCTCTCTCTCTCCCCTCTCGTCCCTCCTCTCTCTCTCTCCCCCTCGTCTCTCCTCTCTCTCCCACCCTCGTCCCTCCTCTCTCTCTCTCTCCCCCTCGTCTCTCTCTCTCTCTCCCCCTCGTCTCTCTCTCTCTCCCCACTCGTCTCTCTCTCTCTCCCCTCGTCTCTCTCTCCCTCTCCCCCCTCGTCCCTCCTCTCTCCCCCCACGTCCCTCCTCTCTCTCTCTCCCCTCTCGTCCCTCCTCTCTCTCTCTCCCCCTCGTCTCTCCTCTCTCTCCCCCCTCGTCTCTCCTCTCTCTCCCCCTCGTCTCTCTCTCTCTCTCCCCACTCGTCTCTCTCTCTCTCCCGTCGTCTCTCTCTCCCTCTCCCCCCTCGTCCCTCCTCTCTCCCCCCTCGTCCCTCCTCTCTCTCTCTCCCCTATCGTCTCTCCTCTCTCTCTCTCCCCACCTCGTCTCTCTCTCCCCGCTCTCTCTCCGCCTCTCGTCCCTCCTCTCTCTCTCTCCCCCTTCGTCTCTCTCCCTCTTCCCCCTCGTCTCTCTCTCTCTCTCTCCCCCTCGTCTCTCTCTCTCTTCTCCCTCGTCTCTCTCTCTCCCCCGTCTCTCTCTCTGTCTCCCCCCCTCGTCCCTCCTTTCTCTCTCACCCTGCGTCCGTCCTCTCTCCCCCCTCGTCCCTCCTCTCTCTCTCTCCCCCCTTGTCTCTCCTTTCCTCTCTCTCTCTCTCCCCCCCTCGTCTCTCCTCTCTCTCTCTCCCCCCACTTCGTCTCTCTCTCCCCCCTCTCTCTCCCCCTCTCATCCCTCCTCTCTCTCCCCCTTCGTCTCTCTCTCTCCTCCCTCGTCCCTCCTCTCTCTCTCTCTCGTCCCTCCTCTCTCTCTCTCTTCCCTCCGCTGTCTCTCTCCCCCCTCGTCTCTCTCTCTCTTCTCCCTCGTCTCTCTCTCTCTCTCCCCCCGTCTCTCTCTCTGTCTCCCCACCTCGTCCCTCCTCTCCATCTCACCCTTCGTCCCTGCTCTCTCCCCCCCTCGTCCCTCTTCTCTCTCTCCCCCCTCTCTCTCCTCTCTCTCTCTCTCTCCCCCGTCGTCTCTCCTCTCCTCTCTCCCCTATCGTCTCTCCTCTCTCTCTCTCCCCCCTCGTCTCTCTCTCCCCCCTCTCTCTCCGCCTCTCGTCCCTCCTCTCTCTCTATCCACCACTCGTCCCTCCTCTCTCTCCCCCTCGTCTCTCCTCTCTCTCCCCCCTCGTCTCTCCTCTCTCTCTCTCTCTCCCCCGTCGTCTCTCCTCTCCTCTCTCCCCTATCGTCTCTCCTCTCTCTCTCTCCCCCCTCGTCTCTCTCTCCCCCCTCTCTCTCCGCCTCTCGTCCCTCCTCTCTCTCTCTCTCCCTTTGTCTCTCCCTCTCCCCCCTCGTCTCTCTCTCTCTACCCCTCGTCTCTCTCTCTCTCTTCCCCCTCGTCTCTCTCTCTCTCCCGTCGTCTCTCTCTCCCTCTGCCCCCTCGTCCCTCCTCTCTCCCCCCTCGTCCCTCCTCTCTCTCTCCCCCCTATCGACTCTCCTCTCTCTCTCTCCCCACCTCGTCTCTCTCTCCCCCCTCTCTCTCCGCCTCTCGTCCCTCCTCTCTCTCTCTCCCCCTTCGTCTCTCTCTCTCTCTTCCCCCTTGTCTCTCTCTCTCTCTCTCTCTCTCTCTCACCCCTCGTCCCTCCTCTCTCCCCCCTCGTCCCTCCTCTCTCTCTCTCCCCCTCGTCTCTCTGTCTCTCCCCGCTCTTTCTCTCTCTCTCTCCCCCCTTCTCTGTCTCTCCTACCGTCTCTCTCTCTCTCTCTCTCTCCCCCGTCTCTCTCTCTCACCTCTCTCTCCCTCTCCCACCCTCGTCCCTCCTCTCTCTCTCTCTCCCCCTCGTCTCTCTCTCTCTCTCTCCCCCTCGTCTCTCTCTCTCTCTCCCCACTCGTCTCTCTCTCTCTCTCCCCTCGTCTCTCTCTCCCTCTCCCCCCTCGTCCCTCCTCTCTCCCCCCTCGTCCCTCCTCTCTCTCTCTCCCCTCTCGTCCCTCCTCTCTCTCTCTCCCCCTCGTCTCTCCTCTCTCTCCCACCCTCGTCCCTCCTCTCTCTCTCTCTCCCCCTCGTCTCTCTCTCTCTCTCCCCCTCGTCTCTCTCTCTCTCCCCACTCGTCTCTCTCTCTCTCCCCTCGTCTCTCTCTCCCTCTCCCCCCTCGTCCCTCCTCTCTCCCCCCACGTCCCTCCTCTCTCTCTCTCCCCTCTCGTCCCTCCTCTCTCTCTCTCCCCCTCGTCTCTCCTCTCTCTCCCCCCTCGTCTCTCCTCTCTCTCCCCCTCGTCTCTCTCTCTCTCTCCCCACTCGTCTCTCTCTCTCTCCCGTCGTCTCTCTCTCCCTCTCCCCCCTCGTCCCTCCTCTCTCCCCCCTCGTCCCTCCTCTCTCTCTCTCCCATATCGTCTCTCCTCTCTCTCTCTCCCCACCTCGTCTCTCTCTCCCCGCTCTCTCTCCGCCTCTCGTCCCTCCTCTCTCTCTCTCCCCCTTCGTCTCTCTCCCTCTCCCCCCTCGTCTCTCTCTCTCTCTCTCCCCCTCGTCTCTCTCTCTCTTCTCCCTCGTCTCTCTCTCTCCCCCGTCTCTCTCTCTGTCTCCCCCCCTCGTCCCTCCTCTCTCTCTCACCCTGCGTCCGTCCTCTCTCCCCCCTCGTCCCTCCTCTCTCTCTCTCCCCCCTTGTCTCTCCTTTCCTCTCTCTCTCTCTCCCCCCCTCGTCTCTCCTCTCTCTCTCTCCCCCCACTTCGTCTCTCTCTCCCCCCTCTCTCTCCCCCTCTCATCCCTCCTCTCTCTCCCCCTTCGTCTCTCTCTCTCCTCCCTCGTCCCTCCTCTCTCTCTCTCTCGTCCCTCCTCTCTCTCTCTCTTCCCTCCGCTGTCTCTCTCCCCCCTCGTCTCTCTCTCTCTTCTCCCTCGTCTCTCTCTCTCTCTCCCCCCGTCTCTCTCTCTGTCTCCCCACCTCGTCCCTCCTCTCCATCTCACCCTTCGTCCCTGCTCTCTCCCCCCCTCGTCCCTCTTCTCTCTCTCTCCCCCTTGTCTCTCCTTTCCTCTCTCTCTCTCCACCCTCGTCCCTCCTCGCTCTCTCCCCCCTCTCTCTCCCCCCTTCATCCCTCCCCTCTCTCTCTCCCCCTCGTCTCTCTCTCTCCTCCTTGTCTCTCTCTCTCTCCCCCTCGTTTCTCTCTCTCCCCCCGTCTCTCTCTCTCTCCCCCCCTCATCCCTCCTCTCTCTCTCCACCGTCCCTCCTCTCTCTCTCCCCCCCATCCCTCCTCTCTCCACCCTCGTCCCTCCTCGCTCTCTCCCCCCTCTCTCTCCCCCCTCGTCCCTCCCCTCTCTGTCTCCCCCTCGTCTCTCTCTCTCTCCCCCTTGTCTCTCTCTCTCTCTCTCTCTCTCCCCTCGTCTCTCTCTCTCCCCCTCGTCTCTCTCTCTCCTCCTTGTCTCTCTCTCTCTCCCCCTCGTATCTCTTTCTCCCCCCATCTCTCTCTCTCTCCCCCCATCCCTCCTCTCTCTCTCCCTCCGTCCCTCCTCTCTCTCCCCCCTCGTCCCTCCTCTCTCCCCACTCCTCCCTCCTCTCTCTCTCACCCGTCCCTCCTCTCTCTCTCCCCCCTCGTCCCTCCTCTCTCCCCCCTCGTCCCTCCTCTCTCTGCCAGCCTCGTCACTCCTCCACTCTCTATCTCCCCCCTCGTCTGTCTCTCTCTCTCTCTCCCCTCGTCACTCTCCCCCCCGCCCCTGCGCTCTCTCACCCCGTCACTTCTCTCTCTCTCTCCCCGCGTCCCTCCTCTCTCTCTCCCCCCTCGTCCATCCTCTCTCCCCCCTCGTCCCTCCTCTCCCTCTCCCTCTGTCCCTCCTGTCTCTCTCTCCCCCCTCGTCCCTACTCTTTCCCCGCTCGTCTCTCTCTCTCTCCCCTCGTCTCTCTCCCGCCCGCCCCCCCTCTCTCCCCCTCGTCCCTCCTCTCTCTCTCCCCCCATCGTCCCTCCTCTCTCTCTCTCCCCCCTCTCTCTCCGCCCTCGTCCCTCCTCTCTCTCTCTCCCCCCGTCTCTCTCTCTCTCTCCCCCCTCGACCCTCCTCTCTCTCTCTCCCCCCTCGTCCCTCCTCTCTCTCTCTCCCCCTCGTCCCTCCTCTATCTCTCTCCCCCGCTCTCTCTCTCCCTCCCTCGTCTCGCCTCTCTCTCTCTGCCCCTTTCTCTCTCTCTCCCCCTCGTCTCTTTCTCTCGCTGTCTCTCCCCCGTCGTCTCTCCTCTCTCTCTCTACCCTTTTCTCTCTCTCTCCCCCTCGTCTCTTTCTCCCCCCTCGTCTCTCTGTCTCTCTCCCTTCGTCTCTCTCTCTCTCCCCCCGTCTCTCTCTCTCTCTCTCCCCGTCTCTCTCTCTCTCTCTCTCTCCCCCCGGTCTCTCTCTCTCTCCACCCCCCCGTCCCCCCCCTCTCTTTCCCCCTCTCTCTCCCTCCCCCATCGTCCCCTCTCTCTCACTCTCCAATCGTCCCCTCTCTCTCCATCTCTCTCCCCTCTCCCTCCCCCTCACGTCAAGTCTCTCCCCCCTACTCGTCACCTCTCTCTCACCCCATCGTCCCCTCTCTCTCCCCATCTCGTCCCCTCTCTCTCCCCCCATCGTTCCCTCTCTCTCCTTCTCTTTCCCCTCTCTCTCCCCACATCGTCACCTCTCTCCCCCCCTCTCTCCCATCTCTCTCCCACAATCCTCTACTCTCTCACCCCCCATCGTCCCCTCTCTCGCCCTCTCTCTTCCCTCTCTCTCCCTCTCTCTCCCCTATCTCTCCCCCTCTCGTCCCCTCCCTCTCCCCACATCGTCCCCTCTCTCTCTCCCTCTCGTTCTCTCTCTCTCCCCCATCGTCCCTTCTCCCTCGGTTTCTCGTCCCCGCTGTCACCCTCATCATACCCTCTCTCCTCCCCTCTAACTCCCACCCCTCTCTCTCCTCCTCTCGTCAATTCTCTCTCACCCCGCCCCCTCTGTCCCCTCTCGCCCCCCCCCTCTCCCCCATCGTCCATTCTCTCTCTCGCCCCTCTCTCTCCCTCTCTCGTCCCCTGTCTCTCCACCCTCGTCCTCTCTTTCTCCCCCTCTTGTCCCACCTCTCTTACCCTTTCTCTCCCCCTCTCACTCCCCCCTGTCTCCCTCATCGTCCCCTCTCTTTCCTTCTCTCGTCCGCTCACTCCACTCCTCTCATCACCTCCCTCTCCCCGCTCTCTCCCTCTCGTCCCCTTCCTCCCCCATCAGCTCTCTCCCCCCATCGTCCCCTCTCTCTCCCCTCACGTCCCCTCACTCTCCAACCCTCTCGTCACCTCTCTCCCCCCATCTCTCCTCCTCTCATCCCCCCTCTCGTCCCCTCTCTCCCTCTCTCCTCACCACTCTCTCCATCCCTCTCGTCACCTCTCTTTCCCCTGTCTCGCCCCTCTCTTGTCCCCTCTCTCCTCCATTGTCCCCTCTCTCTCCCTCTGAATCCATCGTTTCCTCTCTCTCCCCCATGGTCCCCTCTCTCTCCCCCTCTCGTCCCCTCTGTCTCACCCCATCGTCCCCTCTCTCTCCCCCAATAGTCCCCTCTCCCTCCCACCATCCACCCCTCTCTCTCCCCACCGTCGTCCCCTCCCTCTTCCCCCTCTTTCCCCCTCCCGGTCCCACTCTCTCTCCCCCCATCGTCCCCTCTCTATCCTTTTGCCGTCTCCTCTCTCTTGCCTTCGCGCCCCCTCGCTCCCCCATCACCTCTCTCCCCCCATCGTCTCCCCTCTCTCCCCGCTCGTCCCCTCTCTCCTGCCTTGCCCTCTCTCTCCTCTCTCTCTACCCCTCTCCCTCCCTCTCTCTCTCCCTCATCCCCATCATCGACACTCTCCCCCTTTCACTCCCCCTGTCTCTCCCCCATAGTCCCCTCTCTTTCCTTCTCTCGTTCCCCTCTCTCTCCACCTCTCGTCCCCTCGCTCCACTCCTCTCGTCACCTCTCTCACCCTCTCTCTTCCCCTCCCCCTCTCGTCACCTCTCTCTCCCCTCTCCCGTCCCTCTCTCAACCCCTCTCCCTCCCTCTCTCTCCCCCTCATCCCCATCGTCCACACTCTCTGCCCCCTCATCCCCCTCTCTCCCCCATCATCCCCTCTCTCACCCCATCCCCCTCTCTCCACTCTCGTCCCCTCTCTGTCCCCCAATCGTTCCCTCTCTCTCTCGCCCCTCTCTCTCCCTCTCTCGTTCCTTCTCTCTCACCCCATACCCCTCTCTACCTTCTCGCCCCCTCTCTCTCCCCCATCGTCCCCTCTCTCTCCCTCCTCTCTCTGTCCCTCTCTCGTCCCGTCTCTCTCCACCCTCGTCCTCTCCCTCTCGCCCTATTGTCCCACCTCCCTTATCCTCTCTCTCCCCATCTCACTCCCCCTCTCTCTCCCCCCATCGTCCTCTCTCTTTCCTTCTCTCGTCCCCTCTCTCCACCCCTCTCGTTACCTCTCTTTCCCCTCTCTGGCCCCTCTCTTGTCACCTCTCTCTCCCACTCACCCCCTCTGCACCCATTATCCCCTCTGTCTCACCCCATTGTCCCCTCTTTCCCCCTTCGTCCCCCATCGACCTCTCTCTCTCCCTCTCTCTCCACACCGTCATCCCCTCTCTCTCCCCCTCGCTCTCCCTCTTTCATCCGCTTTCTCTCTTCCCCTCTCACTCCCTCTCTTGTCCCATCTCTCTCCCTCTCTCTCCCTCTCTCTCTTCCCCTCACTCTCCCTCTCTCCCCCTCTGCACCCATTGTTCCATCTCTCTCCCCCATCGTCACCTCTCTCTCCCCCTCTCGTCCCCTCTGTCTCACCCCATCGTCCACTCTCTCACACCCAATCATCCCCACTCTCTCCCAACATCGACCCCCCTCTCTCTTTCTCTCTCCCTCTCTCTTCCCCTCTTTCTCTCTCTCTTCCGCTCTCACTCTCTTGTCCCCCCTCTCTCCCTCTCTCTCTCCCTCTCTCTTCCCCTCTCTCTTCCCCGTCTCGTTACCTCTCTCCTCCCTCATTCGTCCCCCTCTCTCCCCCATCGTCCCCTCTCTCTTCCACCCTCGTCCCTTCTCTCTCACCGCCATCCCCTCTCTTTCCCCTCGTCCCCCTCTCTCTCTCTCCTCCCCTCTCGCTCCCTCCCGACTCTCTCCTTCTCTCGTCGCCTCTCTATCTCCCTCTCGTCCCCTCGCTCCACCTCTCATCACCTTTCTCACCCTCTCTCTTCCCTCTCTCTCTCTCATCCCCTCTCTCTACCCCTCTCGTCACCTCTCTCCCCTCTCCTGTCCCCTCTCTCCCCTCTGTCGACCCCTGTCCCACCCTCTCCTCTTCACTCTCTCCCTCTCTCGTCCCCTCTCTCTCCCTCAATCTCTTCCCCACTCTCTTCCCCCTCTCTCTCACTTACCCTCTCTCCCTATCGTCTCCTCTCTCTGCCCTCTCTCCCCTGTCTCCACCCCTCTTAAACCCCATCTCTCTTCCCCTCTCTCTCTCCCTCTCGTCGCCCCTCTCTTGTCCCATAGTCCCCCCTCTCTCCCCTCCCCTCTCTCTCCCTGTCTCGTATCCTCTCTCTCCACCCTCGTCCTCTCTCTCGCCCCATCTTGTCCCACCTCTCCTACCCTCCCTCTCCCCCTCTCTCCCTCTCTGTCCCCTCTCTCTTTTCTCTCTCTTCCCGCATCGTCTCCTCTCTGGCCACCCATCGTCCCCTTTCTCACCCTCTCTCCCCTCTCTCTCCCCCATCATCCCCTCTCTCTCCCTCTCTCTCTCCTCTCTCTCCCTTTCTCTCCCCTCTCTCTCCCCCTTTCCTCCCCATCACTCTCCCCACATCGTCCCCTCTCTCTCCCCCATTGTCCCCTCTCTCTCCCTCTCTCGTCCCCTCTGTCTCCCCCCATCGTCCCCTCTCTCTCCCCTCTCACTCCCACCCCTCTCTCTCCTCCTCTTGTCCCCTCTCTCTCCCCAATCATTCCCTCTCTGTCCCCCTCTCGTCCCTTCTCTCTCACCCCCGTCCCCTCACTCGCCCCCATCATCCCCTCTCTTTCCCCATCCTCCCCTCTCTCTCCCCCTCTCGTCCCTTCTCTCTCATCCAGTCCCTCTCTCTCTCCTCTCATCCCCTCTCTCTCCCGCCCATCTTTCGCCCTCTCTCGTCCCCTCTCTCTCCACCCTCGTCCTCTCTCCCACTGTTGCCCCACCTATCTTTCCCTCTCTCTACCCCCTCTCTTTCCCTCTCTCTCCCCCCATCGTCCCCTCTCTTTCCTTCTCTCGCCCTCTCTCTCTACCCCTCTCGTCCCCTCGCTCCCCCATCAGCTCTCTCCCCCATCGACCCCTCTCTCTCCCCTCTCTCTCCCCATCGAGCCCTCTCTCTCCCCTCTCTCTCCCCCTCTCTCTCCCCCTCTCTCTTCACCTCTCTCTTCCCCCTCTCTCTCTCTTCCCCTCCCTCTCCCCCTCTCTCTCCCTCTCACTCCCACTCTCTCCCCCCATCGTCCCCTCTCTTTCCTTCTGTCGTCTCCTCTCTCTCCCCCTCTCGTCCCCTCGCTCCCCCATCACCTCTCTCCCCCCATCGACCCCCCTCTCTCCCCGCTCGTCCCCTCACTCCACTCCTCTCGTCACCTCTCTCTCCCCTCTCTCTCCCCTTTCTCTCCCCTTTCTCGCCCCCTCCCTTCCCCCTCTCTCTCCCTCCCTCGTCCCCTCTCTATCCCGCTCTCATCCCCTTTATCTCCCCTCTCGTCCCCTGTCTCCCCTCTCATCACCTCTCTCTCCACCCCTCTCGTCACCTCTCTTACCCCTCTCTCGCCCCTCTCTTGTCCCATCTCTCTCCCCCATCGTCCCTCTCTCTCTCCCCCCACATTCTCCCCCTATCGTCCCCTCTCTCTCCCTTATTAGTCCCCCTCCCTCCTGCTCTTATCCTCTCTCCCCCCTCATTCGGCCCCTCTCTCTCCACCCATCGTGCCCTCTCTCTCACCCATCGTTCCCTCTATCTCCCCCCTCGACCACTCTGTGTCACCACATTGTCCCCTCTCTCTCTCCCCATCTCGTCACCTCTCTCCCCCTATCGACCCCTCTCTCTCCCTCTCTCTCCCCACCTCCCCGTCGTCCCATCTCTCTTCCCCCCTCTCTCCCATCTCTCCCTCCCTCTCTCCATCGTCCCCTCTCTCTCCCTCTCTCTCTCCCGTCACGCTCCCCCTCTCGTCCCCTCTCTCTCCCCCATCATCTCTTCTCTCACACCCCATTGTCCCCTCCCTCTCCCTCCCGTCTCAATCCCTCGTTCGTCCCCCCTCTCCCCCCAACCCTCTCTCTCCTCCAGGGCCCCTCTCTCTCCCTCTCGCCCCCTCTCTCGCCCATCGTCCCCCCTCTCTCCCCCTAATGTCTTCACTTTCTCCCTGTCTCATACCCTTTCTCTTCCACCATCGTCCTCACTCCCTCCCCCATCGTCCCCTCTCTCTCCCTCTCTCTCCCCTCTCTCTCCCAATCTCGTCCCCACTCTCTCCCCAGATCGTCCCCTCTCTCTCCCTCTCGTCCCCTCTCGCTCCCCCATCGTCCCCTCTCTCTCCATCTCTCATCCACTCTCTCTCCCCATCGTCCCCTCTGTCTCCCCTCACTGTCTCCCCCATCATGCCCTCTCTCTTCCCCATCGTCCCCTCTGTCACACCAACCTCTCCCCCTGTCGTCCCCTCTCTCTCCCCATTGTGACCTCTCTATCCCACCATTGTCCCCTCTCTCTTCCTCTATCTCCACTCTCTCCCCTCTCTGTCCCCAACTCGTCCCCTCTCTCTCTGCCCATCGTCCCCTCTCTATCCGCTCTCTCCACCCTTCTCCATCCCCTCTCTCTTCCTCTCCATACCCCCTTCCCCATCATCCCCTCTTTGTCCCCCCATCCCCACTCTCTCCTCCCATCGTCTTCTCTCTCTCCCCTCTCTCTCCCCTCTCTGTCCTCTCTCTCTTTCCCTCCATCGTCCCCTCTCTCTCCCTCTCCTTCTCCCCGTCTCTTCCCTATCATCCCCTCTCTCTCCCTCTCTCTCCCCTCTCTCTCCTCCTCTCGACCCCTCCTTCTCCCTCTCTCGTCCACTCTCTCTCCCCCATCATCACGTCTCTCATCCCCCATCGTCCCCTCTCTCTCCCTCCCCTTTCAATCCCTTGTTCGTCCCCTCTTTCCCCCGTTCCCTCTCTCTCCCACATCGCCCCTCTCTAACCCTCTCTCTCCCCCTCTCACCCCCATCGTCCCCTCTCTGCCCCCTCTCGTCCCCTCTCTCTCCCACCATTGTCCTTATTCTCTCCCCCATACTCCCCTCTCTCTCCCTCCCTCTACCCTCTATCTCCCCCATCCTCCCCTATCTCTCCCCATTGTCCTCTCTCTCTCCTTCTCTCTCCCCCATTGTCTCCACTCTCTCTCCTCACGTCCCCTCTCTCGTCCCCTCTCTCTCCCCCATCGTCCCCACCTCTCTCCCCTCTCTATCCCTTTCTCGTCCCCTCATTTTCCTCCCATCGTCCCATCGGTCTCCCCCCCTCTCCCCCTCTCGTCCCCTCCCTCTCTCTCTTTTTTCCCCTCTCTCTCCCCCATTATCCCTCCTCTCACCCTCTCTCCCCCCTCTCACTCCCTCTCTTGTCCCCTCTCTCTCCCCCCATCGCCCCCTCTCTCACTCTCTCTCCCCCCATCGTCCCCTCTCTCTCACCCTCTCGTCCCCTCTCTCCACTTCTCTCGTACCTTCTCTCTCCCCATCATGCCCTCTCTCTCCCCTATTGTAACCTCTCTCTCCCTCTGTCTCCCCCATCGTCCCCTCTCTCCACCTCTGTCGTACCCTCTCTCTTTCCATCGTGCCCTCTCTTTCCCCCAGTCGTCCCCTCTCTCTCCCTGTCTCTCCCCCCATTGGTTCGTCTCTCTCACTCTCTCTCCACTCTCTTTCCCTCTCTCTCCCCTCACTCTCCACACTCTCTCCCCTGTCTCCCCACATCGCCACTCTCTCTCCCCCTCTCTCCCCTCTCTCTCCCTCATTAGTCTCCCTCTCTCCCCCTCTTGCCCCCTCGCTCCCCCTGTCATCACCTCTCTCCCCCTCTCGTCCCTTCTCTTTCACCCTTGTCCCCTCTCTCTCCTCCCCTCTCTCTTCCTCCCCCTCTCTTTCTCTCGTCCCCTCTCTCGCCCCCTCTCGTCCACTAGCTCCCCCTCTCATCATCTGCTCCCCCCTCTCTTCCCTCTCTCTGTCTCTCTCTCTCATCACCTCTCTCCCTCTCTCAACCCTCTCTCTCCCCCTTCTGTGGCACGTCTGTTACACTCTCCCTCCCCCCCTCTCCGCCTCTCACTCCTCCACTTTTCCCCCATCGTTCCCTCTCTCTCCTTCTCTCGTCCACTCTCTCTCTCCCCCCTCGTCCCCTCGCTTCCACCTCTCATCACCACTCTCCCCCCTCTCTCTCTTCCCCTCTCTCTCTCGGCCACTCTCTCACCCCCTCAAGTCAACTCTCTCTCCCCTCTCTCGTCTCCTCTCCCTCCCCTTCTCTCTCCCTCTCTCGTCCCCTCTGTATCCCTCTCTCTCCCCGTCACCCCCATCGTCCCCGCTTTCTCCACCTCTCGCCAACTCTCTCTCCCCCATCATCCCCTCTCTCTCCCCCATCCTCCCATCTCTGTCCCTCTCCCAACCCCTCTATCTCCCCCTCTCGTCCCCCCTCTCTCCCCTCATCGTCCCTTCTCTATCACCCCCATCCCCACCCTCCCATCTCGTCCCCTCTCTCTCCCTATCTCCTCCCCTCTCTCTCCCTCCCCTCTGTTTCCCTCTCTCGTCCCTTCTCTCTCCACCCTCGTCCTCTCTCTTACCTCGTCTTGTCCCACCTCTCTTGCCCACTCTCTCGCCCCCCTCTCTCCCCCTCACTGCCCCCCTCCCCCCATCGTCCCCTCTCTCTCCCCCTTTCGTCCCATCACTACCCCCTCTCATCACCTCTCTCCCCTCTCTCTTCCCCTCTCTCCGTCTCTCTCTCTTCCCTATCACCTCTATCGTCCCCTATCTGTCCCCCTTTCTCCCCCTCTCGACCCCTCTCTCTACCGCCATCATCCCTCTCTGCCCCCTCTCTCCCCCCCTCGCTCCCCTCTCTCTACCCTCATCGTCCACTCTCTCTCCCTCTCTCATCACCTCTCTCCCCCTCTCATGCCCTCTCTTTCCCCCCTCGCCGGTCTCTCTGCCCCATCGTCCCCTCTCTCATCCCCTATCGTCCATTCTCTCTTACCCCCATCCCCCCACTCTCCCCCCTTGTCCCGTCTCTCTCCCCCTCTCCTCCCCTCCCTCTCCCTCCCCACTCTCCCCCTCTCTCCTCCCCTCTCTCTCCCTCCCCTCTCTCTCCCTCTCTCCTCCCCTCCCTCTCCCTCCCCTCTCTCCCCCTCTCTCCTCCCCTCTCTCTCCCTCCCCCTCTCTCCCTCTCTCGTCCCATCTCTCTCCACACTTTTCGTCTCTCTCTCCTCCTCTTGTCCCACCTCTCTTACCCTTTCTCTCCCCCCTCTCGCCCCCCTCATTCCCCCCTCTCCCCCCATCGTCCCCTCTCTCTCCACACTCGTCCTCTCTCTCTCTCCCCTCTTGTCCCACGTCTATTACCCTCTCTCTCACCCCTCTCTCCCCTTCTCACTCCCCTCTCTCCCCCATCATCCCCCCCTCTCCTTCTCTCGTCCCCTCTCTTTCCCCCTCTCGTCTGCTAGCTCCCTGTCTCATCACTTGCTCCCCCTATTCCCTTCTCTCTCTCTCTCGTCCCCTCTCTCTCCTCCTCATGTCACTTCTCTCCCCTCTCTCGTCCCCTCTCTCCCCCTCTGATCCCTTTTCTCTCCTCTTTCTCGTCCCCGCTCTCTCCCTCTTTCCCGTCACCCCCATCGTCCCCGCGCTCTTCCCCTCTCGTCCCCTCTCTCTCCCCCATCATCCCTTGTCTCTATCCTATCCTCCCCTCTCTCTCCCACTCTCATCCCCTCTCTGTCCCTCTATCGTCCCTACTCTCTCACACCCGTCCACTCTCTCCCCTATCGTCACCCCTCTCTCACCTCTCTCCTCCCCTCTCTCTCCCTCCCCTTTCTCTCCCTCTCTCGACCCTCTCTCTCTCCACACTCGTCCTCGCTCTCTCCCCATCTTGTCTCACCTCTCGTACCCTCTCTGACCCCCACACTCCACCACTCACTCCCCCACTGTCCCCCCATCGTCCCTCTCTCTCCTTCTCTTGTCCACTCTCTCCCCTCCTCTCTTCCCCTCGCTCCCCCTCTTATCACCTCTCTCCCCCACAAATTCCCCCCTCTCTATCTCTCGTCTCCTCACTCTCCCTCTCATGTCAACTAACTCTCCCCTCTCTCATCCCCTCTCTCCCCCTCTCATCCCCTCTCTCTCCCTCATTAGACCCCCTCTCTCCCCCTCTCGCCCCCTCGCTCCCCCTGTCATCAGCTCTCTCCCCCTCTCGTCCCTTCTCTCTCACTATTGTACCCTCTCTCTCTCCTCACGCTCTCTCTCTCTCTCCTCCCCTTTCTCTTCCTCTCCCCCTCTCTCTCTCGTCCCCTCTCGTCCGCTAGCTCCCCCTCTCATCACCTGCTCCCCCCTCTCTTCCTTCTCTCTCTCTCTCATCACCTCTCTCCCTCTCTCAACCCTCTCTCTCCCCCTCTTGTGGCACTTCTGTTACATTCTCCCTCCACCCTCTCTCCGCCTCTCACTCCTCCACTTTTCCCCCATCGTTCCCTCTCTCTCCTTCTCTCGTCCACTCTCTCTCTCCCCCCTCGTCCCCTCGCTTCCACCTCTCATCACCACTCTCCCCCCTCTCTCTCTTTCCCTCTCTCTCTCGGCCACTCTCTCTCCCCCTCAAGTCAACTCTCTCTCCCCTCTCTCGTCTCCTCTCCCTCCCCCTCTCTCTCCCTCTCTCGTCCCCTCTGTATCCCTCTCTCTCCCCGTCACCCCCATCTTCCCCGCTCTCTCCACCTCTCGCCAACTCTCTCTCCCCCATCATCCCCTCTCTCTCCCCCATCCTCCCATCTCTGTCCCTCTCTCAACCCCTCTATCTCCCCCTCTCGTCCCCTCTCTCTCCCCTCATCGTCCCTTCTCTCTCACCCCCATCCCCACTCTCCCATCTCATCCCCTCTCTCTCCCTATCTCCTCCCCTCTCTCTCCCTCCCCTCTGTTTCCCTCTCTCGTCCCTTCTCTCTCCACCGTCGTCCTCTCTCTTACCTCGTCTTGTCCCACCTCTCTTGCCCTCTCTCTCGCCCCTCTCTCCCCCTCACTGCCCCCCTCCCCCCATCGTCCCCTCTCTCTCCCCCTTTCGTCCCCTCACTACCCCCTCTCATCACCTCTCTCCCCTCTCTCTTCCCCTCTCTCCGTCTCTCTCTCCTCCCTATCACCTCTGTCGTCCCCTCTCTCTCCCCCTTTCTCCCCCTCTCGACCCCTCTCTCTACCGCCATCATCCCTCTCTGCCCCTTCTCCCCCCCTCGCTCCCCTCTCTCTACCCTCATCGTCCACTCTCTCTCCCTCTCTCATCACCTCTCTCCCCCTCTCATGCCCTCTCTTTCCCCCCATCGCCGGTCTCTCTGCCCCATCGTCCCCTCTCTCATCCCCTATCGTCCATTCTCTCTTTCCCCCCATTCCCCGCTCTCTCACCCCTTGTCCCGTCTCTCTCCCTCTCTCCTCCCCTCTCTCTCCCTCCCCACTCTCCCCCTCTCTCCTCCCCTCTCTCTCCCTCCCCTCTCTCTCCCTCTCTCCTCCCCTCCCTCTTCCTCCCCTCTCTCCCCCTCTCTCCTCCCCTCTCTCTCCCTGCCCCTCTCTCCCTCTCTCTTCCCATCTCTCTCCACACTTGGCGTCTCTTTCTCCCCCTCTTGTCCCACCTCTCTTACCCTCTCTCTCCCCCCTCTTGCCCCCTCACTCCCCCGTCTCCCCCATCGTCCCCCTCTCTCCACACTCGTCCTCTCTCTCTCTCCCCTCTTGTCCCACGTCTATTACACTCTCTCTCACCCCTCTCTCCCCTTCTCACTCCGCTCTCTCCCCCATCATCCCCTCTCTCTCCTTCTCTTGTCCCCTCTCTTTCCCCCTCTCGTCTGCTAGCTCCCTGTCTCATCACTTGCTCCCCCCTCTTCCCCTCTCTCTCTCTCGTCCCCTCTCTCCCTCTCTCATCCCTTTTCTCTCCTTTTTCTCGTCCCCGCTCTCTCCCTCTCTCCCCGTCACCCCCATCGTCCCCGCGCTCTTCCCCTCTCCTCCCCTCTCTCTCCCCCACCATCCCTGTCTCTATCCCATCCTCCCCTCTCTCTCCCCCTCTCATCACCTATCTCCCCTCTCTCCCTCTCTCCCCTCCCTCTCACCTCTCTCGTCCCCTCTCTTTCTCCCTCTCTCCCTCTCTCGTTCCCTCTCTCCCCCATCATCCCCTCTCTGCCCCCTCTCTTCCCCTCTCTCTCCCCTCTCTCTACCTCCTTTGTCCCCTCTCTCTTCCTCATCGTCCCCTCTCTCTTCCCCATTTTCCCCTCTCTGTCCCCCTATCATTCCTTCTCTCTCCCCCCCGTCCCCACTCTCTCTCCTCTCGTCCCCTCTCTCCCTCTCTCCTCCCCTCTCTCTCCTCCCCTCTCTCTCCCTCTCTCGTCCCCTCTCTCTCCACACTCGTCCTCTCTCTCCCCCTCTTGTCCCACCTCTCTTACCCTCTCACTCCCCCTCTCTTCCCCGCTCACCCCCCCTCCCCCATCGTCCCCTCTCTCTCCTCTTGTCCCCTCATTCCCCTCCTCTTTTCCCCTCGCCCCCTCGCATAATCTCTCTCCCCCTCTGTCTTCCCCTCTCTCTCCCTCTCTTGTTCCCTCTCTCTCCCTCTCTCGCCCCTCTCCCTCCCTCTCTCCTCCCCCTCTCTCCCTCCCGTCTCTCTCTCCCACTCTCAACCCCCTCTCTCCACCCTCGTCCTCTCTCTCTCCCACTCTTGTCCCACTTCTGTTGCCCTCTCCCTCCCCCTCTCTCCGCCTCTCAAACCTCCACTCTTCCCCCATCGTCCCCTCACTCTCCTTCTCTCGTCCCTCCTCTCTCCCCCCTCTCGTCCCCACGCTCCCCCCTCTCATCACCTCTCCCCCCTCTCTCTTCCCCTCTCTCTCTCTTCCCCCCTCTCTCCCCCTCACGTCACCTCTCTCACCCCTCTCTCGTGCCCTCTCTCCCCCTCGCATCCAATCTCTCTCCCCTCTCTCGTCCCCTCTCCCTCCCCCTCTCTCTCCCTCTCTCTCTCCGTCACCCCCATCATCCCCGCGCTCTCCATCTCTCGTCCCCTCTCTCTCCCCCCCCGCCATCATCCCCTCTCTCTCTCCCGCATCCTCCCATCTCTCTCCTTCTCTCGGCCCCTCTTTCTCCCCCTCTCGTCCCCTCTCTCTCCCCCATCGACACTTCTCTCTCACCCCAGCCCCCCTCCCCTCTCGTCCCCTCTCTCTCCCTCTCTCCTCCCCTCTCTCTCCCTCCCCTCTGTTTCCCTCTCTCGTCCCTTCTCTCTCCACCCTCGTCCTCTCGCTCTCCCCCTCTTGTCCCACCTCTCTTGCTCTCTCTCTCGCCCCTCTCTCCCCCCTCAAAACCCCCTCTCTCCCCATCTCGTCCCCTCACTACACCCTCTCATCACCTCTCTCCCCTCTCTCTCCCCCTTTCTCCCTCTCTTGTCCCCTCTCTCTACCCCCATCATCCACTCTCTGCCCCCTCTCTCCCCCCTCTCTCCCCTCTCTCTACACCCATCGTCCACTCTCTCTCCCTCTCTCATCACCTCTCTCCCCCTCTCATGCCCTATCTCTCCCCCATCGTCCCCTCTCTCTCCCCCTCTCGTACCTTCTCTCTCACCCCCGTCCCCCCTTTCCCTCTCTCGTCCCCTCACTCTACGTCTCTCGTCCCCTCTCTCTCCCCCCTCATCCTGTCTGTCTCCCCCTCTTGTCCCATCTCTCTTGCACTCTCTCTCCCCCTCTACCCCTCTCACTCCACCTCTCTCCCCCATCGTCTCCTCTCTCTCCCCCTCTCGTCCCCTCACTCCCCCCTCTCATTACCTCTCTCTCCTCTCTCCCTCTCTCTCCCCTCCCTCTCACCTCTCTCGTCCCCTCTCTCTCTCCCTCGCTTCCTCTCTCGTCCCCTCTCTCTCCCCCATCATCCCCTCTCTGCCTCCTCTCTCCCCCTCTCTCTCCTCTCTCTACCACCATCGTCCCCTCTGTCTTCCTTATCGTCCCCCTCTCTCCCCCATCATCCCTTCTGTCTCATCCCCGTCCCCACTCTCTCCCCTCTCGTCCCCTCTCTTCTTCTCTCCTCCCCTCTCTCTCCACCCTCTCTCTCTCTGTCGTTCCCTCTCTCTCCACACTCGTTCTCTCTCTCCCCCTCTTGTCCCACATCCACTACCCTCTCACTCCCCCTTTCTCTCCCCCGCTCACCCCCCCCATCGTCCCCTCTCTCTCCCCCCATCATCCACTCTCTGCCCCCTCTCTCCCCCCTCTCTCCCCTCTCTCTACACCCATCGTCCACTCTCTCTCCCTCTCATCACCTCTCTCCCCCTCTCATGCCCTATCTCTCCCCCATCGTCCCCTCTCTCTCCCCCTCTCGTACCTTCTCTCTCACCCCCGTCCCCCCTCTCCCTCTCTCGTCCCCTCACTCTACGTCTCTCGTCCCCTCTCTCTCCCCCCTCATCCTGTCTGTCTCCCCCTCTTGTCCCATCTCTCTTACACTCTCTCTCCCCCTCTACCCCTCTCACTCCACCTCTCTCCCCCATCGTCTCCTCTCTCTCCCCCTCTCGTCCCCTCACTCCCCCCTCTCATTACCTCTCTCCCCTCTCTCCCTCTCTCTCCCCTCCCTCTCACCTCTCTCGTCCCCTCTCTCTCTCCCTCGCTTCCTCTCTCGTCCCCTCTCTCTCCCCCATCATCCCCTCTCTGCCTCCTCTCTCCCCCTCTCTCTCCTCTCTCTACCACCATCGTCCCCTCTGTCTTCCTTATCGTCCCCCTCTCTCCCCCATCATCCCTTCTGTCTCATCCCCGTCCCCACTCTCTCCCCTCTCGTCCCCTCTCTTCTTCTCTCCTCCCCTCTCTCTCCTCCCCTCTCTCTCTCTGTCGTTCCCTCTCTCTCCACACTCGTTCTCTCTCTCCCCCTCTTGTCCCACATCCACTACCCTCTCCCTCCCCCTTTCTCTCCCCCGCTCACCCCCCCCATCGTCCCCTCTCTCTCCTCTTGTCCCCTCTCTCCCCTCCTCTCTTCCCCTCGCCCCCTCTCATAATCTCTCTCCCCCTCTGTCTTCCCCTCTTTCTCCGTCTCTTGTTCCCTATCTCTCCCTCTCTCGTCCCCTATCTCCCCCCTCTCGTCCCTTCATTCCACCCCTCTCGTCACCTCTCTCTCCCCTCACTCTCACGTCTCTCGTCCCCTCTCTCTCCCCATCTTATCCCCTCTCTCTCCACTCTCTCATCCCCGCCTTTTCCCCCTCTCTCTCCCCCACTCGTCCGCTACCTCCCCCCTCTCATCCCCACTCTTTCCCCCTCTCTCTCCCTCTCTCATCCCCTCTCTCACCCCCCATCGTCCCCTCTCTCTCCCCATCGTCTGCTCTCTCTCCATCTCTCGTCCTCTCTCTCTCTCCCATCGACCCGTCTCTCTCTCCCATCATCTCCTCTCTCTCCCTCTCTTTCCCCTCTCTCTCACCCATCGTTTTCTCTCTCCCCATCATCTCCATCTCTACCCCCGTCGTCCCCCTCCCTCCCCCCATCGTCCCATCTCTCTCCCCTCTCATTGCCTCTCTCTGTCGCACTGTCTGTCTGTCTCTCTCAGCTCTCCCTACCTCTATTGCCTCTCTGTCTCTCTCGTGCCCCTCTCTTTCATCCCTCTGTCTCTCGTTCTCCTCCCCTCTCTTTTGCTGTCCCTCTCTCTCTCACTCTCTCTCTCTATCCCTCTCTCTGTCACCCTCCCACACTCGTATTCTCTCTCTCTTACTCTTCCTATCTCTCTCTCACTCTTCCTCTCTCTCTCTTGTGCTCTCACCCTCTCTCACGGTCTCTCTCTCCCTCTCTCTTGCTCCCCTCTCTCGCTCATCTCACTCTCTCTCTCTCGCTCGCTCACTCGTGCTCTGCCTGCCTGTCTGTCTGTCTCTCTCTCTTCCTCTCTCTCAGTCCTCCCACCCTCTCTCACCTATTCTCTCTCACTCTTACTCTATCTCTCTCTATGTCTGTCTGTTGCTCTCTCTCTCCTTTTCTTTCAGTCCTCCCTCCCTCACCTCCTCTCTCTCTCGCAACTCTCTCTCTCATATCTCTGTCCCTAGCTTGCCCCCATCTCTCGCTCTGCCCTCCTCTCTCTTGCTCTTCCCTCTCTCACTTGCTCGTGCTCTCTCTCTCTGTATCCCTCTCCCTTTCCCTCCTCGCACTCTCTCCCCTCTCTCTCCCTCTCTCTCCCCCCCTCGTTCTCTCCCCCTCGCTCTCTCTCTGTCGCCCCTCTCTCGCTGGTCTCTTGCTCTCTTTCGCTCACTCTCTCCCTGTCTCCCTCCCTCGCTCTCTTCTCTCTCTTGCTCTCTCACTCTCTCTCGTATCTGACACCTCTTTCCCTCTCTCTTGCACCTTTCTCCCTCTCTCTTGTTCTCTCTCATTCTCTTTCATTCTCTTTCTCTCTCGTTCTCTCTCTCTCTCGTTCTCTCTCTCGTTCTCCCTCTCACGCTCTCACCCTCTCTCTCTTTATCCCTCTGTCTATCACCCCCCCCCCCCTCTCGCCCCTCTCTCTCTCGCACCTCTCGTTCTTTGGCCCCTGTCTGTGCTCTCTCTCTCTCACCACTGTCTTCCTCATTCACTCTTGCCTCATCACTCTTTCTCTGTCTCTGTCTATCTCTCTCTCTCTCTGTCTCTTATGGCCTTTCCTCCGTCTCTTGCCTCCTCTCTCTCTCTACCTCTCACTTGCCCCATTTCTCTATCTCGCTCTCCCCTATCTCTCACTCCATCTCCCTCTCTCGCGGCCTCTCTCTCTCACTCCCCCCGTCTCTTTCTCTGTAGCCCTCTTTCTCTATCCTGCCGCATTCTCACTCTCTCTATCAATCCTCTATCTCTCGACCATCTCTCTCCCTCTCTCTCGCACTCTCTCTCGTATCTAACCCCTCTCTCCCTCCATCTTGACCTCTCTCTCTCGCCCCCTCTTTCTCTCGCTGTCTCTCTCGTGCACACTCTCTCCCCCTTGCTCACCTCCTTTCTTCATCTCTCTGCGACTCTTTCTCTCATTATGGCTTCTCTCTCTGTTATCCTCTCCCAGTCGCCATCTCTCACTCCCCTCTATCACTCTTGCCTTCTATCTCTCTCGACACATCTCTCCCTCCTTTGCGTTCTCATCCCATCTCAGTGTCGCTCTCGCACCCTCTCTTCCTCTCTCAACCCCGTGGCCCTCTCTCATCTCTCTCTCTCTCTCTTTCACGGCCCCCTCTGTCTCATCTCTGTCACTCGCTAGTCGCCTCTCTCTCACTCTCTCCCCATCTCTCACAAACTCTCTCCCTCATTCCCGCTCTCTCATCCCCTCTCTCTCGCTCTCGCAACGTCTTCTCCTCTTTCACCCCTCTCCTTGTCGCTCTCTCTCGCCCGTCTCTCTCTCTCTCTCTCTCTCTCTCTCACCCCCATCTATCTTTCTCTTGTTCACTCTCTCCCTCTCTCTCTCACCCATTTTCTCCCTCGCTCCTTCTCGCTCTTCTTCGTCCTCTCTTGCCCCTCACGCTCGCTCTCACCCTCTCTCTCTCTCCTGCTCCCCTCTCTCTCGACCACCCCCCACACAATCCCGTCTCCTTCTTGCCCTTGCTCTCTCTCACCATTTCTCTCTCTCGCCCTCGCTCTGTCTCTCATCCCAACTCTCTCTCTCTTTCCGTCTCTCTCTCCCTTTCTCTCTTGCCCCCTCCCTCACCCCTCTCTCAGTCTCACCCTTTCTCTCGCCCACTCTCTCTCTCCCAACCCTCACTCTCATTATCTCCTCCCGTGTGTCTCTCTTTCTTTTCCTCACCCGATCTCTCTCTTGCCCCTCTCTCTCCCTGCCCCTCACTCTCTCTCCACCTTCTCCCACTCTTGATCCAGCTTCCTCGGTGACTCTCTCTTTCTCTCCACCTCCTTCCGTTTCTCTTCGGCTGAATCTCTCTCTCTCCCTCCCTGTCTATCTGCCACACACTGTCTCCCTGGTCCTTCCCTTCCCCTCTGACCCAGAGACTGGGGTATTGGTGGTGAGGCTGCGTGTGCGATGGTGGGGATGGGATATGGGAGGAGGGGGGGAAATGTGGTAGAGATGGAATTGCAGAAGGGAGACAGAGGCGGCAAGAGAGAGAGAGTGAGGGAGAGGGGGAGAGGGAAGAATGGAGGCAGGTGGAAAAACCAGTTTTTGGTGTGTGTGTGAGAGAAGGGGATGAGGGAGAATGAAGAGGAGAGGTGGTGGAAAAGAGAGAGGGAGAGAATTGAGGAGGAAGAGTGTGGGAGAGGAAATGGGGAGGCCAGGTTAGAGTGGGAGGGGGACAGAGGGAGTTAAACCCAGCTCCTGAGCTCAGGCGCGGTGCCCTCCCCTCCCCTGAGGACCAAGACTTGGGGTGAGTCTGTCTCTCTCCAGCTCAGCTTCTCCAACACAAATACACACAACAACATCGGTCACTCTGTTGCTCGGCTCGCTTTAATCAACATTTTTATTGTTTACAAAAGGAACTGATGGGTACAGTCAGTGGGATGGTGCCTTTTCTCACTGGCCCCTGAGTTGTGAGAAACATTGAAATGTTTCCCTGTAACCCCCCTGTGGGATAAGGATGGACAAACCAGCGCTACCCTCAGTCTGTTTCCATAGCGACAGGCTGCTCCATCGCTGAAACACTGAACTGAAATGAGAAAATCCCGGATGGATTGATTAATGAGGGAATTTGATGGATGGATGGATTTGGGAGAAGGGATATTTCAGCACATTCTTCAGCTGCTGCCTGAACTTAGTCTGGGTCACGGCATAAATCGCGGTGTTTGTGCAGCAAATGAGGAGCTGCAGCATGAAGCCCAATTCCTGCACAAACTGATCGAGATACACAGACCGATACCCAATATTAAACATCCTGCTCCATATAGAATACAGCATTAACATTGACCATAACAGGATGAAATTGGCCGAGATCACAGACAGTAAAATGATGGATTTTTTTCGGTTTCTCATTTCAGTGTCAGACTGAGCGTCCCCATTGGTGTGGGCGCAGAGTCTCCTGCGGGCTCTGCTGGTCACTAAAATGTGTCTGACGGTGAGAACATTGAGCAGCAGAATCAGGAGAAATGGGACACACGGGGTTAGAATGTGGTGGAGGAACTCGATTGTGCCCCAGAAACTGGAGGATAGAACAGCGTTTGTTGCCTCACAAAACCAGGGGATGTTCACCAGCCAATACCGAGTCGTGAGCATAAAATACCAGAAAATGTTCTTTAAACAGCTCAGCACAGTCACTGCTCCCAGAACCACAGCCGCCGTTTTCTCACTGCAATATTTACTCTTCAGCTTCTGGCAACAAATGGCCACAAACCGATCAAAGGTGAAAGTGACGGTGAACCAGACAGAGCAGTCAGTGGCTGCATAAAGCAGGACGGCGTGGATATTACACACGGGGACGGAGTGCCTCAGGAAATAAAACTGTTCCTGATAAACAATGGGAATGTGTCTTAGGATCAGGTCGAGGATAATGACCAGGAGATCCGCCGCTGCCATGGCCCCCAGGTAATGTCTGACACATGGAGACAATCCACAATCTTTATAAAGCAGGACGTAGATGGTCGCTACGTTAACTGTGAGGAAGGAAAATAAACCCATTATCCATCAGCCTGGAGGCAAAGGGACCCGTTTGATCGGGGACCCATTGAGATTTTCAAATGTGTCCCGGTATTCGGGGATTTATTAAACTAATTGGAGCTGGAATAACAAATGGGAAGGTCGGAATTACTGACAAAAATGTGACATAAACCACAAGAAACCCTCCCTCCCCAAACACACAGAGACACATTCATAAGGACAGATGGTTTCCAGAACATTCCCACATACTCGATCACTCGAGAGCAGACACAGGTCACTCCTTCCCAGTTCCTAATACAGAGTGTGGGAATGTTGCTGTCCTGAAGGATTCTCTCCCAGTTTCCTGAAGACAAATGGAGTTTGGGAATTTCTGTATTTTGTTCTAAATTGTGGTCGATCCTGTGTCGTGGAGAAATGTAAACGCAGGGAAAACGTATTCACCCCTTTAACTGTCTGAGGGGCCTTCAGAACAATGTCTCCTTCTCCCTGGAACAGGATCTCTTCCCTCAGGATCTTATCGTTTGTTGAATTCACTGACATCCGGCCGTTCACAAACAATGTCAGGGACAGAACATTCCGGGGAATGTTAGTTATAGAATGTTGGGGACAGAATATTCCGGGGAATGTCAGTTATAGAATGTCAGGGACAGAACGTTCCTGGCAGAGTCAGTTATAGAATGTCGGGAACAGAATGTTCCGGGAAGCCCTTGACCTGTCCATGACCTTTACCCCCTATCCACCGCAGCAACATGGTGTACTGTGCAAAGGCCACATATCCATCCAGCACGGGGAGCTGCACTGACCACATCATTGCATTATGTATAAACCGCAGATAGTCTGACCAGCACAGCGATCTGTGCAGTGATCGCACAGGAATTAATCTGTAACCCAGGAGCAGTTACCCTCCCAGCATGTAGGACTGTGTACACCACCCCAATGCATTGATCTTTAAGCCAGGAACAGTTACCCTCCCAGCATGTAGACCTCTGTACACCAACCCACTGCATTCCTCAGTAACACTGTGTTAGATCCCTGCCCAGTGTGGGGAAACTTGCAGCCCATGCTGGAAGTGACAGGATGTGCAGCTCCCACCCATTTACAGCTCCATCCCTCCATTGGGCCCCGACAAGGGGGTGCTGTGGGTATGGACATCACTGCCAGAGAGAAATGGTGGGGGAATCAGTTTAAATATCACCACACGGGAAGAGGTTGTGGTATAGACAGAGAGGGGAAGACTGAGTGACAGTGTCATGGAAGGATGTGTTCCCAGGTTGCAGAATGCTGAAATGTAGACACTTCGATAGTATTCTGTAACATGAGCCAGTCTTCCCAGGAAAGATGGGAAAAAGTGATATTGGTGCGAGGCCAGATGAGCATTTGTTCTGCATCTTTGTAACTGCAATTAGTTTCAACAGAGTCTATGACTCATTGGGCAGATCCTAACAATAATTTATCTTTGTTTGATTTTCCTTCAGTGTGACGGAGGGATTGTCCACACGAGGCTGAGCTCGTTTCCTGGTCCTATCTTATCGGACTCACCTCATGAACTACCCAGCCCACCCCATGGTGTCCCTCTCATTCAATATCCGCCTGATTCTCCCACCCATCATGGCTGGAGGTACTCACCATCACCCGCGTGCTCCTGGATATTTGGTGATCCCTGACACTGGTGCCATTTTTAAAAGACCAATGGGCACATGGTTGAGTTTTCTCAGTAAGGAGCTGCCCTGCATAATTTACCCCGAGCATGGCAGATAAGCGGCAATTATACCACAGTTTGTTGACGCTGCATGGTGTGCATAGTGGATGGGCTAGTACAGTGTGGGACCATTGCCTTCCCAGAGGGGGCCTTTCCACCAGACCAACCGAGCATGGTCTGTGCTCACCACCAAACTCGGTGCAGTATTTGCTGTCTGAAGAAATGTCCACCAAAACAGGAGAAGCATCAATAACCTTCCCCGTTCTGTTAGGATAAGGGTCAATGTATTCTCTCTCCTCCCTCACACTCACTGTATATCTGTTATACGACCTATCGCCGAACAAGGCTCATGGTCCACCACTCTCATTGCTGCATGCAGCACCTTTCCCCCACATCCCCATCTCTCTCTCTCTCTCTCTCTCTCTCTCTCTCTGTCACCCCTTCCATTACACTAATAACACTGCATGAATACAATACTGTGGACTGACTTTCTCCATCCCTCACCTACACCAGCACTAACAACAGGGCCACCCACTCCCACCCTCCGTCCCTCCCCCCCCTTTCTCCCATATCCGTTCCCTTCTTCCCCCCCCCCCCCCCCGCCCCCGGCATGTGGGGAGGACCCTTGTAGGAGCCGGAGAGGACAAGGACACCTCGTGTGGAGATTCTGAAACATCCATGTCCCACCGACCGAGTAAGGAGAAATGTTCAGTGAAGGGCAATTCTCACTTTAAACCCACTGGCAGCTCCGTTTCGCCCCCCCGGCACAACTTAGAAGCCGTGGCCCTGATGCCATCTCCCTTTTGTGTCGAGCTGGTACAAATGGAATCCCCACGGAATCGGTGGGCAGGAGGGTGGGCTCACAACACATCGTCACCACCACCTCCCCGGAAGGGAGAACCGAGACTCCCTCCTACACCTTCCCCTGTAAACAGCTCTGATACTGAAACTAATCTGTGATAGTTACTGCTCTCCCCACTTGTCCTGATATCTTCAATAATCTGGGCTCATATACACCCAGCGCTCTCTGCTCCTGCAGCCCCTTTATAATGGTACAGCCTGTTTCAAACTGCCTTTCAATGTCCTTCCTACCACAGTACATCACCTCACACTGCTCTGCACTGATCCCCATCTGCCCGAAAACTACTCCAACGTATCACTGTCCTGTCAGAGTTCCACACTGTCCTCCATAGACTTCAGAGTTCTTCCAGGTTCGGTGCCACCTACAAACATTGAGATTGTCATAGCGTCACAGTACCCATGAAACAACTGAAATCCTGCGCTACACTCGCGAGTGTGAGCACGTGAAATACTGATATATTCCCACGTATAATCGAATAATGACGTGCTATCAATGGAGCAGCAAAATTCCTGACACACACCAGACGGAATGAATGAAATATTGACAAACCACAGAGCAAGAGAAATCCGGATAGTCCCACTTATCGATATTCATCAGGGTATAATGTGATGAAGATGAACGTGTGTACTGTACCTTTAAGAGAGAGGGAATGCTGTTCTGAACTGAGAGCTTACAAGCACCTGTGGTATGAGAGGATGGCAGACACAGAAACAATATATTGCTATAGAGCTGGAGTCGGGTAATAAGCAGTTAAGAGAAAGGGGGTCCCAGAGTTGTGAATAGTTCATGTAAAATGTTCACTTTCAGAGTGAAAAAATAAATTGATGATTTTATTTAAACAGTGGAATTTGGGAGTTCTCTGTCCCTCATATTTTAACAGTTTACGAGGCGAATTGAGCATTTTTAAATGTTTAGTTTCAGTTACCAGATGAGCTTCACGCTGTGTCCTAACCATTCCCGTGTGTATCTGTGTGTCTCTGTGTGGGGCAGGTCTGGCTGTCTCTGTGGTGCTTAAAGTGATGCAATGCCACCCTCTGCTGGCCTCCACACGCCACTGCACAGGCATTGGCAGAGGGTGAAGACCAACAGGGATTCAGAGATGGGGAGGGAGAGGGCAGCTGCTCACAGCACCATCCAAACTGATGTCTTATCCATGTACTGATCTAAATGTCCTTTAAACGTTGTAACTGTCCCTGCTTTCACCACTTCGTCTGGAAGTTCATTCCACACACAAGCCAGATTCTGTCTAAAATAATTACCTCTCATGACTTTTGTAAATCTTTTTCCTCGCATCCTAAAATATCCCTCAGTTTTGAATCCCCAACTCTAGGGAAAAAATATCAGCCCTACGACTTATCTGTCCCCCTCACGATTTTATAAACCTCTGTAAAGTTACCCCTTAATCTCATCCTCTCCAGTGAAAAAAGTCCCAGCATACCCAGCCTCTCCTTATAGCTCACTCCTTCCAGTCCCAGCAACCTCCAGGTTAATCTCTTTTGAACTCTCTCCAGCTTAATAATATCAAGGTCAGTAATATCAAAGTGAATAGTCAAGGTGTTTTCTAAGGGTACGGGGACACCAAAACTAGAGGAAATAGGCTTAAGGTGATAGGGGAAATATTAAAGTGACCTAAGGGGCAGCTTTTTCACCCAGAGGGTGGTGTGCCGATGGAGTGAGCGGGCAGGATGACCAGACTGGACACAGTATTCCAGAAGAGGTCTCACCAATGTCCTGTACAACCTCAACATGATATCCCAATTCTGATACTCAAAGGTCTGTACTATTAATATGTGTGTTAAACATCTTTATAACCACACTATCTATATGAGATGCAAATTTTAAAGAATTAGACCAGAGGGCCTAGGTTTCTGTACTACAACACTGCCAAAGGCTCTACTTTTAATTGTATAGGTCCTGCTCTTTTTTGATTTACCAAATCCAATTCCTCGCATTAATCCAAACTAAACTCCATCTGCCACCCCTCAGCCCAGTGAGTGATATTACTGCCACCTCCCCCTCCTCGTTCAATTTTAAAATGCCCATCCCTCTCCAGGAGGCCTGCACACTCAGGCCTTGTTTTTCACAAAGATCCTGAGCTTGGTTTGCCTTCTGTGGTTAGAGGGAGGAGGGACAGATTGCTGACACAGTCAGTGGGGAGTAGAGGCTGGACAGTAATCTTCGGCCAGGAAAAGGGCAGTCGCACGTTGGAGGTGACTAAGACTGATCGGTGCTTTGGGATCAGAAATTAAGCTCTTCTTCCGTCTCTGGTGTTCAGTAATAAATATCTATTTGAGACCCTTCATTGTGCAGAATGTCTGCAGGATTTCTGTCCGTGATATTGCAGACTTCAGATAACAGCGATTAAAGCTGTTCAGAGTTAACTTCGATGGCACAGCACGTGCACTCAATATCTTACAGTTGAGACAAATATCTTGCATTTGTTTAACAATAAAAAGTGTTTTGTGTAATTCAGTAATGGTAACCTGATTATAATAAATCCACACCGAGCGGAAAGCTGACACTTAAAATATGACCCAAAATCTGGGTATGGTAGTGTCGTGTGTAATGTCCCTGTCTCTGAGCCAGAGCTCTGGATTTGATTCCAATTCCTGAATTTTTCTGGTAGTGATCCTAGCTCTGGACTAGAAGTTCTGGATTCAAGTCATGCGTGTTGCAGAGGTATGTCCCAGCATGTCAGAACAGGCTGATGAGCAAACACATAGGAGAATATTGTTACAGCTTTATGGGTATTGCTGAGTGAAGCTAGTGTCCCTACCTCTGGCCACAAAGGTCTAGGTGTAAAGCCCACAGAGGTGTCTCATGATACATCTGAACAAACTGATTAAAATGGATTTAGAGTTGTGACTTGATGGAGAAGGAAGAGGTGTCAGTATGGCACTTCAGATTTTAGGCCCAGGATGACTGAAAGTACAGCCATTCGTGTTGATTGGAGTCACATTTCGCAGCAGTAAAGGTTTATAAAATCAAAATGGTCATGGGTAGGGTAAATAGTCAGGGGTTTTTTCCCAGATTAGGGGCGTCCAAAACTAGAGGGCATTGGTGGAAAGTGAGAGGGGAAAGGTTTTGATGAGGCCTAAAGAGCACCTTTTCACGCAGAGGGTGGTGTACATATGGAATGAGCTGCCAGAGGAAGTGGTGGTGGCTGGTACAAATACAGCATGTAAAAGGCATCTGGATGCTGACAGACCTGCCGAGCTTTTCCAGCAATTGCTGTATTTAAAAATACATGCATTTTAACACAGATATTCTGAATACATTAAATATATATTTTTTTAATGACGCAGCGCCATGTAAACATATTTCAAATCGGCCGAGACCATTTTCTGCTCAGGGTATGGCTCTGTGTATGACAGCAGCAATGATGCACCTACATGGAACAGGGAATGTGATGGAGACATAGTTTGGACAATGTACAAGGAGACCTCACATGGTCCAGTTTGGGAATCACACATTACTGCGTGATTCAACTCAGTGAGGGAGACGATGTAACCTGCCTGAGAAGGAATGGTCTATTGCACTCTCTCTCCTTCATTGTTCCTCATCACAGCAATGTGTGCGAGCTAAAAAAAAAACCTCGACAGTCATCGTTGCCGTTCTTATTTTTATGGAATCCCTGCAGTGTGGAAACAGGCCCTTCGGCCCAACAAGTCCATACCAACCTTCCCAACCTATTCGCCAAACTAATGCACCTAACCTAGAATTCCCTGAACACTACGGACAATTTAGCAAGACCAATCCACCGAACCTACACAGTTTGTGGTAGGAAACTGGATCACCCATTAGAAGCTCACACAGGAAAGTGGAGAATGTGCAAACTCCACAGAGACAGTCACCCAAGGCTGGAATCGACCCCAAGTCCCTGGTATTGTGAGGCAGCAGTGCAAACCACCGTGCTTCCCTTTGGGTGCTCCCTGAACAGAATTCATTGGAATCTCCTCACTGCCTAAAGCAAAGGGAATTCAGCCAAATCCAACTGTCCCACGATGAAATCCCATTGCTAGCAGCTGTGTGAGTACAATATCTTCAGAAGCAGAATAACGGTTTGGACAATCTCAATTTTTACTTTTGTCATGAGTTCCATTAATATCTGGACAAAGTTCTTTCAAATTAAAATTGCAAAAATTTTGTTAATCTCTGTGTGTGTGTGTGTGTGTGTGTGTGTGTGTGTGTGCGCGCGCGCGCGCATTTGTTTGTGTGTGCGTGTGTTTGTGTGTTTGTTTGTCTGTAAGTGTGTGTGTGTGTTTAGAAAGGGAAGTATTAGACCATAAGACCATAAGACATAGGAGTGGAAGTAAGGCCATTCGGCCCATCAAGTCCACTCTGCCATTTAATCATGGCTGATGGGCATTTCAACTCCACTTACCCGCATCCTCCCCGTAGCCTTAATTCCTTGTGACATCAAGAATTTATCAATCTCTGCCTTGAAGACATTTTGCGTCCCGGCCTCCACTGCACTCCGTGGCAAGGAATTCCACAGGCCCACCACTCTCTGGCTGAAGAAATGTCTCCGCATTTCTGTTCTGAATTGATCCCCTCTAATTCTAAGGCAGTGTCCACGGGTCCTAGTCTCCTCGCCTAACGGAAACAATTTCTTAGCATCCATCCTTTCCAAACCATTGATTATGTATTTGCAATACCCAAACAGTTTGCCATTCATCTTTCCACCATAGTTTGAGTAACATTGCTCTGGATCATAAACGTGTTGTTTTAGCAGATTAAAGAAACTAGCCTGACTTGTTGCTAAACCTGACCCTGACCCAGTCTGAGACTGATATCATCGGCCACATCACCGACCTGGTTACATTTAACATTTGTTGTGAGCAGTGGAGGAGTGGGACGAGAAAAGGAAACAGTGACCCAAAAAGCTGGGGAACGATAGACCGGTGAGCCTGATATCAGTGGTGGGTAAGTTGTTGGAGGGGATTCTGAGGGATAGCATTTACATACATTTGGGAAGGCAAGGGCTGATTGGAGTTGACAATGTGGCTTTCTGCATGAGAAATCATGTCTCATTAATTTGATTGAGTTTTATGAAGAGGTGACAAAGAAGATTGATGAAGAGAGTTTGGTGGACATTGTCTCTATGGACTTCAGCAATGTGTTCATTTAAACAACAAAGAGCAAAGAAAATTTACAGCCCAGGAACAGGCCCTTCTCGCTCCAAGCCTGAGCCGATCCAAATGTACTGTCTAAATCTGTCGGCCACTTCCGAAGCATCTGTCTTCCTCTGCTCCCCACAACTCATGCATCTGTCCAGACGCATCTTAAATGAATCGACCGTGCCTGCCTCTACCACCTCTGCTGGCAATGTGTTTCAAACGCCCACCACCCTCTGTGTGAAGTACTTACCACGTGTAGCCCCGTTAAACTTTCCACCCCTCATCTTGAAAGCACGGCCTCTCGTTACTGAATTCTTCACTCTTGGAACAAGCCCCTCTCGATCCACCCTGTCTATACCCTTCATGATTTTGTAAACCTCAATCAGGTACCCCCAGTCTCATTTTTTCCAGTGCAAATAAACCTAACCTACTCAGCCTCTCTTCATAGCGAGTAATTCATTCCGATTGGTAGACAGATTAGTAACTTTCTGTCACATGGGATACAGAGGAAGCTCGTCACAATTGGCTTGAAGGAAGAGGGATATTTTTCAGCCTGGAGGCTTGTGAGCAGCAGTGTGCTGTAAGAATCAGGACTGAGTTCACTGCATTTCATCATTTATGTAAAGGATTTAGATGTGAATATCGGGGCCATAGTTAGTAAGTTTACAGATGACATCAGAAAGGTGGTGTAGTAGATTATCTCAGAGTACAACAAGACCGCAATTAGATGAGACAAACGGGCAAGGAGTGACAGATGAAGTTTAATTTAGATAAATACGAGGTTTTGTATTTTGGGAAGGCAAACCAGGGCAGGAATAGTACACTTAATGGTAAGGTCCTGGAGAGTGTTCTGAAACAAAGGGACATAGGACTGCAGATACATAGTTCCTTGAAAGTGGAGTCGCAGGTAGACAGTGTGGTGCAGGACACATTTGGCACATTTGCCTTAATCAGTCAGAGCATTGAGTATAGGAGTTGTGGTGGCATGTTGTATCTGTACAGGATGTTGGTGAGGCCACTTTAAAAGTACTGCGTACAACTCGGTTTTCTGCAGAATGACTTACACGGGAGTCCCAGGACAGGGAGTTTGAGCTGTCGGGAGAGGTTGATTAGTTTAAGGTGTTTCCCCCTGGAGTGTCAGAGGCTGAAGGGTGACATTGTCGAGGTTTATAAACCATCAGGGGCATGGATATTCTGAACAGCCACGTTCTGCTCCCCAGGGTAGGGGAATCCAGAACAAGACAGCATAGTTTGGAGGGGAGAGGGCGAATGATTTAGAATGGACCTGACGACAAATGTTTCACACAGAGAGTGGTGTGTGTACATAAAGTGCTGTCAGAGGAAGGGCTAAAGGCGGTTACAATCGCACATTTTAAAAGTGTCTGAAAGAGGAGGGATATTAGCCAAATGCTGGCAAATGGGACTGGATCAGATTTGATATCTGATCAGAGTGAACAGATTGGACTAACGGGTCTGTTTCCGTTCTGCACGATTCTCTGATTCTATAAGAACGATGATGAAAAATTCTGAAAGGACCTTTCAATTGGGAATTCTCTTCACTGGAAGTTTATCGTGCCTCTATGTTAACAGTGATTGAAAGCTGCATTAGTTAAATATTTGACAGAGAAGTGAGTCATGCACAATGGGATATAGACAGGGAAGTGGAGCTGAGACCCCAACCTGATCAGCCACAATCTTAAACCCTGGTGGAGAAGGCTCAAATTCTCTAATGACCCACTCCTGCTCCTCAGTCCCATGTTCCTGTGTTCCATTCAGCCCCTCATACCTGCTAGACAGGAGCGGTTGGAGGCCACTTACTCCTATAACCTGATGCACAGAAACAGAGGAGACCTTTCGGCCCTTCAAGACTGTCCCACACGCTTTGAGGTGATTTGAGAAATGTAATTGGAAAGCCCAGGCTGGGTATGAAAGAGGCCTCTCATCTCTTTTTACAGAGCTTCCCCTCTCTGCAACTTGTGCTTCATTTGTTGGTCATGTTGTACACCCAGATTCACTGTAAATACAGCCCCTATACCTCTCCCAGAGATGGGTCACAAAATCATCTGGTCTCCCTGACTGCAAGATGCAATACCAGAACATCTATGAAAATAACACCCACTAACTTTCCAATAACAGAATGGGAGAACATTAGAAACTGGGACAGGTCGCTCACTCCCCAAACCTGCCTTGTCCTTCACTAAGATTGTGGCTGATCTGCTCTTGGTCTGAAATCCTCTTTCATACCCAATTCTTCATAGCCCTCAACTCTCTGACAGGTCAATATCCATCTGCCTCCTCTTCAAATACTTTCAGTCATCTCGCTCCCCGTACACTCTTGAGAATAGAAATCCTGACATTCAATCCCACCTGTTTGAAGAAAACACGTGCTGCTCCTATATCATGGCTTATTGATATGAACAAAAGAGGTTGAGACAAGGGTTCAGATTAAATGGACTGGCCCTGATATCAAGGCAGTGGTTGAGTTCTGTTGACATCAAGGAGCTTAACAAAACTGAACTTAATGGGAATCAGAGTAAACTCTCCAGTGTTTGGAGTCAAACATGGCACAAAGGAAGATGTTCATCATCTCAGTCTTGGGTCAGCTCTGTGCGAGATCCTCAGGGTAGCTTCCTCTTCACAAACATGTTCAGCTGCTTCATCAAAGTCTCCCCTCCCCAACCTCCCCACCATAAGATCAGAAGTGGGGATGGTCACTGAAGATTCCACAATGTTCAGAACATTTTGTACCCCCGTCAGCTCCTGAACTGGTCTGTGTCCATGTGCAGCAAGGCCCAGACTCCATTGAAAGTTGTACTGTTAACGTGTCAGTAACATTCATGTAACAGCACTGCCTGACACTGCCTATTGCCACAATAAAACAAGAGTTCATTCAGCACCTCCCGCTAGTTTCACAGGAATATGAGGAAACTATTCAGCCCATTGACACTATTGGAGATGAACAGGTTCAGCCCATTCTCAGTGCCTCCGGCCTATTACTCAGGAAGGGAAGGAGTCTAGTGTGATGGACCACACCAGAGCCCCTCGAAAATATTTGAAGGCAATAGCCTAGATTCGAATGTTTTCTTATTTTAAAGGGAATGTGAAGTGTCTGTTCCAGATGCAACGTGACAGCATCAAGTGAAAATTCAGAGACAGATGTAACGTGACAGCATCAAGTGAAAATTCAGAGACAGTAGCGGCCAGGAAACATTCCCTGAAGCTTCCAACTCTGTGGAGACCCCTATAGGTTTTGATGTTACTGTGAAACCAAAACCCAGTGATCCTAATCTGTGAGAGCTGGTCACACCCATTCAGGCTGCATTAAAATTAACCTAAGGCATCCCTCGCTGTTTACCCAAGTGGTCTTAACTAATCAGCTTGGTAACGATCGATCAATCTCTCTCTTAAAAGTAACCAGGACAAAATGACCTCTTAAAGCTACAGCATCATCACACTTGTCAGTACATAGAGCTATCAAAAAGGAACCAGGGGTAACCAGTCAGGCCGTTGGCCCTGTCCAATCAGACGAAGAAGACGTCATCAGTCCCTTGAGTCACTTATACAGGAACATTAGGAGGCCATTCCCACCTCAATGCACTTACACAGGGGGCAGAATGAGGTATTTGATGCTGATTCCTGATGAATGTCTTATTCCCGAAACGTCGATTCTCCTGCTTCTCGGATGCTGCCTGACCTGCTGTGCTTTTCCAGCAAATGACGCTCTACTCTGATCCTGGATTAGTGGTGCTGCATCCGAGGTGCACTAAAATCGACGTTTCGGGGAAAAGCCCTTCGAGGAGGAAAACTTCTTCAAGGCAAGTCAAAAATCACACAACACCAGGTTATAGTCCAACAGGTTTAATTGGAAGCACACTAGCTTTCGGAGCGATGCTCCTTCATCAGGTGTTTGGAGCATCGCTCCGAAAGCTAGTGTGCTTCCAATTAAACCTGTTGGACTATAACCTGGTGTTGTGTGATTTTTAACTTGGTGCATCCCAGTCCAACACCGGCATCGCGGAATCATTCTTTAAGGCAGGCATCCTTGCAAGAGAATTCGCAGTCGGGTTAAAATCAACTAGGTAAAAACAATGACTGCAGATACTGGAAACTCTGATCTCTAGCATCGGCAGTCTTAAGTGTCTCCAGATTGATGCTCCAACATGATGAACAAGTGGAGCAGAGGCTGCACAGACAGACTGTTCCACGTTGTTCCTCCTGGCTCTGTTGCTTATGATCCACACGTGGGACTTTAACGTGGTTTTCTCGTGGTGAGCAGGGAAGCCATATGTCTTGTGTGAAGTCACAAGAAGGCACCTTCCAATCACCGAGGTGACAGCCTGGTGTTCTCTATGTAGGGCGGAAGCTGGTGGGAATGGCTACCTGTTTCAGATGGAAGGTATTGTGGCTGCTGTTGGGGATTGTGAATAACCTGACGTTCAGTATAGGTTCACACGCCGACTGCACAATAACGTGGGGAGAGTTAATTTAGGCATATAAACTATTAGGAAAGTCACGTTAAACTGATGAATGGACTCTCTAAGATCAAATAATGCTGATCTTGTTCATGTTGATCTTGTCTAGTGCACGTCCTGTTCAGTGTATCCTGTATGCCTTACTCTGTCCAAGTCTATTTCCACCCTATGATCTGTCTGGCCATGCTTACTATGACCTGCCCCCACTGCTCATAAATAAAGTGTTTCCCTGTACTGAGGTACACGTGACAATAAATCAAACCAATCAATCCTGTGTAATGTATGGAATTTGTCTCCCTGTCAATGTTTGTTTTGGAAATAATTGATCACTGCCACTCATCGTGTTTCAGCTTCACAATTTCTTCATCTCTCACAGCTCTACAGATTAAACACTCAGCTTATTCACTCTATCCTCATGTTACCATCACCCGTGTCTGTGGTAAGGAGATCATTCTTACAAAGGAGATCAAATCTGTAGAGAGTGCCCCAAATGCTCTCTCAGGGAGGCTCTACAACAGCAGGAAGATGGCTTTAGTTATGTAACCGAATCATCTTACAATGAATAACAGCATACCATTGTCTGCACCCATTACTTACACAGGGTTTGATTCGGATCGGTCAGCATAGGCTTGTGAGTGGGAGATCATGCTTGCTAAATTTCTTAGAGTTCTTTGATGAAGTGACCAGGAAGATTGACGAGGACAGAGCGGTAAACGCAGTCTCTATGGATATCAGTAAGGCCTTTGATAAGGTTCCATACGGTAGGCTGATCAGGAAGGTTACATCGCGTGGAATGCTGGGGGAACTGGCCAATTTGATACACAGTTGGGTTGTTGATAGGAAACAGAGGGTTTAGTGGAAGGATGCGTGTTAGACTGGAGGCTGGGTCCATTGCTGTTTGTTATCTATGATTATCTATGATTATCTGTGACTGCAGACACATAGACATGGGATACAACTTTTCAATGATCTCTGAATCAGCCAAACAAGACACTCTATTGTATCAAATTGCTCTGAGGTCTTAAAGGATAAACCTGGACAGATCACCCAGCCCCAGCCTCAGTATCGCAAAAAGGGAACGGGAAACACAGTCCTGTTGACACTGCAGAGAGCTCCTTCCTAACATCTGAGAGCTTGTGACAACAATAGACAATAGACATTAGGTGCAGGAGTAGGCCATTCTGCCCTTTGAGCCTGCAACACCATTCAATATGATCATGGCTGATCATTCCTAATCAATATCCTCTTCCTGCATTATCTCCATAACCCTTGATTCCAGTATCTTTGAGAGCTCTATCCAACTATTTCTGGGGTAGAGCATTCCACACAGTCACCACTCTCTGGGTGAAGAAGTTTCTCCTCATCTCTATCCAAAATGGTCTACCCCGTATTTTTAAGCTGTGTCCTCTGGTTCGGCACTCACCCATCAGCGGAAACATGTTTCCTGCCTCCACAGTGTCCAATCCTTTAATAATCTTATAAGTCTCAATCAGATCCCCTCTCAGTCTTCTAAACTCAAGGGTATACAAGGCCAGTCGCTCCAGTCTTTCAGTGTAAGGTAATCCCACCATTCCAGGAATTGACCTCGTGAACATATGCTGCACACCCTCAATAGCCAGAATGTCTTTCCTCAAATTTGGAGACCAGAACTGCACACAGTACTCCAGGTGTGGTCTCACCAGGGCCCTGTACAGCTGGAAAAGCACCTCTTTGCTTCTATACCCAATCCCTATTGTTATGGAGGTTACCATGCTATTAGCCTTCTTCACTACCTGCTGTACCTGCATGCTTGCCTTCATTGACTGGTGTACAAGAACACCCAGATCTCTCTGTACTGCCCCTTTACCTAAATCGATTCCATTGAGAAAGTAATCTGCCTTCCTGTTCTTGCCACCAAAGTGGATAACCATACACTTATCCACATTAAACTGCATCTGCCATGCATCTGCCCACTCACCGAACTTGTCCAGGTCACCCTGTAATCTCCTCACATCCTCATCGCATTTCACCCTGCCACCCAGCTTTGTATCATCAACAAATTTGCTAATGTTATTGCTGATACCATCTTCTATATCATTAACATATATTGCAAAAAGCTGCGGTCCCAGCACGGATCCCTGTGGTACCCTACTGGTCACCGCCTGCCATTCCGAAATGGAGCCGTTTATCACTACACTTTGTTTCCTATCAGCCAACCAATTTTCAATCCAAGCTAGTACTTTGCCCCCATTACCATGCGCCCTAATTTTGCTCACTAACCTCCTGTGTGGGATTATATCAAAAGCTTTCTGAAAGTCCAGGTACACTACATCTACTGGATCTCCATCATCAATCTTCAGAGTTACATCCCCAAAAAAGTCCAGAAGATTAGTCAAACATGATTTCCATTTCATAAATCCAAGCCGACTCTGTCCTATCCTGTTACTACTATCCGGATGTGTCATAATTTCATCCTTTATAATAGACTCCAGCATGTTTCCCACCACTGAGGTCAGACTAACTGGTCTATAATTTCCTGCTTTCTCTCTCCCACCTTTCTTAAAAAGTGGTATAACATTAGCCACCCTCCAATCCACAGGAACTGATCCCGAATCTATCGAACTCTGGAAAATAATTACCAATGCATCCACGATTTCCCGAGCCACCTCCTTCAGTATCCTGGGATGTAGACCATCAGGTCCCGGGGACTTATCAGCCTTCAGACCTAATAGTCTCTCCAACACCAATTCCTGGCAAATATAAATTCCCTTACGTTCAGGTCCTTCAGCCACTGTTACCTCAGGGAGATTGCTTGTGTCTTCCCCAGTGAACACAGATCTGAAGTAACAATTCAATTCTTCTGCCGTTTCTTTGTTCCCCATTATATATGCCCCAGTTTCTGTCTTCAAGGGCCCAATTTTAGTCCTAACCATTTTTTTGCCTTGCACAAACCTTAAAAAAGCCTTTACTATCCTCCTTTATATTATTGGCCAGTTTACCTTCGTACCTCATTTTTCCTCTGCTTATTTCCTTCTTAGTAATCCTCTGTTGCTCTTTAAAAGCTTCCCAGTCCTCCGTTTTCCCACTTATCTGTGCTATGTTATCCTTTTTCTCTTTTAACTTTATATGTTTCTTAACTTCCCTCGTCAGTCACGGCTACCCATGACTCCTCCTGGGATCTTTCCTCCTTTTTAGAATGAACTGATCCTGCAACTTCTGCATTATACGCAGAAATATCCGCCATTGTTCCTCCACGGTCATCCCTGCTAAGGTATTGCACCATTGAACATTGGCCAGCTCCTCCCTCATAGCTCCATAGTTCCCTTTATTCAACAGAAATACTGTCACTTCCAACTGTACCCTCTCCCTCTCAGACATTTACAGAGCTTTCCCACAGACAGCACAGAAACATCAGGAATGGAGTAGGCCATACAGCACATTGAGCCTTCCTCATTGTTGTTCATGTTCAATCATCTCCACAATGCACTTATCCCACACAATGAATATGTCCGTTAAGTGAGTAACCTTGGGAAGCTATAAAATAGGAAGTGCAGTCGTCCCTTTGGTCCATCGAGTTTGCTACCCAATTCAATATAATGATGGCGTGCCCTTTATTTCCATATCGTTCTCCTGCTCTCCCACCATCCCTTTACTGTCTCTAAATCATTATTTATATTCAGTGTGTTGGCTTCCAGGTTCCAGCGCATTCCCCAGGTTCACCAGTCGCTGAGTGCAGACATTTATTGTCATCTCATTGCAAAATGGTCTGTCTGTACCTAATACTGTGGCCCCTTGTTTTAGACACCACAGCCAGGGGAATTAGCATCCCTGCTTCCAATCCGTCTCACCCTGTCAGAGCTTTATATATCTCACTGAGATCTCCACCCATTTTCCTAAACCCCATAGAATACAGGCCCAGTCGCCCCAAACTCTGCTCCCACAACAAACCTGTCATCACAAAGATCGGTCTGGTCATCCTTCACTGCTCTCCCTCAATGTCAGGTTTGTCCTTTATGAGGTACAGAGACCAAACCTGCACACAATACTGGACATTGTTTGAGATGCTGGGTCACCAAGGCCCTGTAAAACTGCAGTAAGACACGCTTACTCCTGGACTCAAATCCCCCTGAAATGAAGGTCAGCACTTCATTGATCTTCCTAACTGCTTTCTGCTCCTGCAATATTGCTTTCAGTGAATGGTGTACAGGGACATCCAGATCCTTTGCAATGTTACAGCTCCCCACTTAGTGAGTCTATGCACACTGGTCAGTGTGTCAGTGCCATTCCCAGTATTGAGTTCTGGGTTCAGACCTCACTGCGCTGCAGGGACCTCGGAGGACTGTGCAGAAGGAAACAACAAAAAGGAGCAAGCGCCCCTTTGTAGATCAACATGTTTTAAACAATCTCTTTTCAAAGGATAGACTTCTAGTCTATTGTTCCCAGCAAAGGGCACACCGTCACCTCTCCCCACATTGTTCTCCATCTGCCACGTAGTTGCCCATTCAGTCCACTTGTCTTAGTCACCTTGAAGCTTTTTTACAACCTCCTCACCCACTCACAATCCACCATCCTTTAGTTCTGTCAGCAGGTTGGGATATACTGAATTTGATTCCCACAACCAAATGTTTAATGGGTATTGTGAATAGTTGGGGCCTGTGCACCGATGTCTATGATATCCCAGCAACCTTCCTCTGTTATTTTATTTAAAAATAATATTTATTTCCAGAATCTGGGTGTGACTGGCTGGGCCAGCATTTATTGCCTGCCCCTAGTTGCCCTTGATAAGGTGGCGGTGAGCTGCCTTATTGAACCACTGCAGACCACTGTGGATTCAGTGACAGTAACACCATTGAATGCCAAGCAGCAGTGGTTAGATTGTATTTTAGTGGTGATGGTCACGGTGTGGCATTTGTGTGGCGTGAATATTACTTGCCACTTGTCAGCCTGGATACTGTCCAAATCTTGTCGCATTTGGACATGGCCTGCTTCAGTATCTGAGGAGCAACAAACATTGCTGAACATTGTACAATCATTAGCGAACATCCCCACTTCTGACCTTATAATAGAGGGAAGGCCATTGATGAATAAGCCCTGATGATGTATGGGCCTAGGCCACTGCCCGAGGGACTCCTACAGACTTGTCCTGGAGCTGAGTTGACTGGCCTTTATCAACCATGACCATCTTCCTTCGTGTCAGGTATGATTCTAACCAGCGTTTAGTTTGCCCCTGATACCCATTGATTCCAGTGTTGCTAAGGCCCCTTGATGCCACACTTGGTCGAAGGCAGCCTTGTTTTAAAGGTCTCTCACTCTCACACCACCTCTGTAATTCAGCTGTTTTGTCCATGTTTAACCAAGGTAATGAGGTCAGGAGCTGAGTGGCCCTGGTTGAGCCCAAACTGGGCGTCATTGACCCCGTTATTGCTGAGCAGATGCTGCTTGACAGCACTGACACCTTCCACCACTTTACTGATGATCGAGAGTAGACTAATGGGGTGGTAATTGGCTGGATTGGATTTGTTCTGCTTTTTATGCATAGGAGATACTTGGGGTAATGTTCGACGTAATCGGGGAAATGTCATTGTTGTAATGGTTTTGGAACAGCTTAGCTAGGGCAGTGACAAGATCTGGAGAACAACTTTTCAGTACTATTGCCAGAATGTTGTCAGGGTATGTACCCTCTGGGGTATCCAGTGTCTCCAACTGAATCTGGATATTGCGTGGAGTGAATCAAATTGGTTGATGACTGGTAACTGAATTGCTGAGGATGACTAAAGGAGGCTGAGGTGGATCATCCACTCAGCACTTCTGACTGAAGATTGTTGCGAATGCATGAACGCTATCTTTTGCAATGAAGTGCTGGGCTCTTCCATCATTAAGGATGGGGATACTTGTGGAATGTCCTCCTCCAATGACTTGTTTAATTGTCCATAGCTATTCTCAACTAGAAGTGGAAGGACTGCAGAGTTTAGATCTGAACCGTTGCTTGTGGGATCATTTAGCTCTCTCTATCACTTACTGCTTATGTAGTCATGGTAGTCACCTCATTTTCAGGTATGCCTGGTGCTGCTCCTGCCATCCTGCACATTCCATTGAACCAATGTTGATTCTCTGGTTTGATGGTAATTGTTGTGATGGGGATATGCCAGGCCATGAGGTTGTGCTGGAATACAATTCTGCTGCTATTGATGCCCCACAGCACCTTATGGAAACCCAGATTTGAGATGCTAGATCTGTTCGAAATCTGTTCTATTTAGTCCAGTGATAGTGCCACCCAAAATGGTGGAGGTTATTCTCAATGTGAAGGTGTGACTTTGTCTCCACAATGACTATGCGGTGGTCACTCTTACCGATACTGTCATGGACAGGAACTTCTGCAACTGGCAGGTTAGTAAGGCTGTGGTCAAATATGGCTTTTCCCTCTTCTTGGTTCCTTCACCACCTGCCACAGACCGAGTCAAGAAGTTATATCCTTTCGGACCCAACCAGCTCAATCAGTAATGCTGCTGCTGAACCACTCTTTTTGTGGACATTGATGTCCCTAACCCAGAGTACATTTTGTGCCTTTGCCACCCTCAGTGCTTCCTCCAAGTGTTGGTCAGCTTGGAGGAGTACGGACTCATCAGTTGAGAGAGGCTGGTACATGGTAATCAGCAGGAGGTTTCCTTTCCCATGTATAAACTAATGCCATGAGACTTCATGGGATACAGAGTCACTGTTGAGGGCTCCAAGAGCAATTCCCTTCCAACTGTATTCACGCTGTGCCACCACTTCTGCTTTGTCTGTCCTGCTGGTGAAACAAGAGATATCTGCGGAAGGTGATGGAGTGTCTGGACATGGTCATACTCACATGGTCATACTTAAGGTCATACCTTAAATACAATGTCAGGTTGTTGCTTCACAAGTCTGTTTATTTCTATTCACTGTTTCCTGCCAGCTGTCCATTCTAGAAGCTTGTCCATATATTCGATCCAATCCACTAAGATTTGATTTTGCAAATTGGGCTTGGATCTTTATCAAAATATTTCTGAAAATTCACGTGTTTTACTTCCATTGCTTCTCTTTCATTTGTCTCCCAGTCTGTTTCTCATACATAATAACCATTTCATAAATCTATGTTAGTGTTTTCTATGACCATTACTTTCAGTCCCATTAATTTCTCCCAAACCACTTGCTTATTATGTTCTGTGTTCCATGTACTATTTCGTTTTCCATACCGGACTTGGTTTTCCTGGTATTGTCAGAAAGTTCTGTGAAGACAGAACTGAAGTAGTGGATTCATAGTTTTGCCATTTCCCTGTTTCCCATTCTCCATTCTCTGGTTTCAAACTAGAAGGAACCCGCACTGTTTTTTTTATACTTCACACATTGGCATAATTTGACAAGCTATAACAGTTCACTCTTATAATCTTTGTGAACATTATCTTCAGAAACCTATCAATTCCTGTCTTAAGCTGCTCAGCTCCACATTATACACGCACAGGAGCATAGTCTCTGTGCCAACAGAAATACAGCACGATCTATATTAGTCCCACTTTCCAACAGCAGGCACATAGCCTGGAATGTTATGATACTTCCAAGTGCTCGTCCAAGTACGTTTTAATGATTGAGACGGTTGAGAGATTAGCCGTGAAAACTCCCCTCTCAGGAAGTACGTTCCAGACGTCAACACACTCTGGGTGAAAAAAAGTAATCTTTAAATCCTCGCTGAACTTCAAACCTTTCACTTTAAAAGTGTGCTCCCTTGTTCTTGACTCTCTGACTAAAAGGAACAGTTGCTGTCTGTCCACCCTGTCCATGCACCTCATTACCTTATCCTTCTGAATCTCATCCCCCTCAGCCTCATCTGCTCCAAAGTAAACAACCTGAGCTCATCCAGCCTCTGATATGCTCCATCCCAGGGAACATCCTGGTGAATCACCTCTGCAACCCCCTCCAGTACAATCACATCCTTCCTGAAAATGAGGCTCCCAGAACGACATACAGTACTCTATCATGGACTAAACCAAGCACTGTATAACACTTATAATCTATCCCCTGATTAATAAACGCGACACCCAAGGTTCAATTCTTAACTAGTCCATTACCCTGTTCAGTCACATTCAGGGATGTGTGGAGAAACACCCTGTGAGTTCCCTAGCTTGCTGCCAATCATTGCGTGCTGCCAATCTGGTTCATCCTTCCAAAGTACATCACCTCATATTTATCAGGATCACATTCCATCTGCCATTGATCTGCCCATCTGATCATTCCACTTGTATTTTCCTGTAAAATCAGAACTTCCTCCTCACTGCCAACCACCCGGCCAATCTTTGTGTCAAACACAAACTTACTTATCACAACTCCCACCCCTCCACCCACTCCCCCTCCAGATTCACATCTATACCATTTATGAATGCTACAAACAATAAGGGACACAGCACTGATCCCTGTGGTACACCAGGGGACACTGGTCTCCAGTCACACAAACAACCTTCTCCCACCACCCTCTGCCTCCTGTTACTAAGACAATTTTCGCTGTAACGTTTCAAGTTATCCTTGATACTCTGATATTTTACTTTATTTTTTTCAGTTTCCCATGCGGAACTTTGTCAAAGGCATTGCATCAAAACTAAATAAGCGACCTCCTCAAACTAATTGAATCAACTCCATTAGTGTGACTTCACTCTGATAAAGTCATGATGATTATCCCTGATCAAGCCTTGCCATTCTGATTGGAGTTCAATTTTCACCTTCTCTATTTTCTCCAGTAGTTTCCCGAACAGTGATTTAATACTCGCTCGTCTATAGTTTCCTGGTCTATCTCTACCACCCTTACTGTGAAGTGCAATCATAATAGCTGTTCTCCAGTCCTCTGGCACCTCCCCTATTGTCAGATTCTAATTAAAATTTCTAGTCAGCGTCTTTCCTCCCTTGACTCCAACAGTATCCAGACCTGCAGATTGGTCCAATTTTATACCAGACAAAGCCTCAAACCCCGCTCGTATTTTACATCAATCTCTTTCCAAGAGCTTTCCAGTCCATCTTCTCGAATGCTGTACCTGCATCCTCCTTCTCCCAAGTAAAACAGCTGTGATGTTTACATGTAACAATCTATCAATGTTCTCCGGGTTGACACACAGATTGCCCCTTTGGTTTCTAATGGACACTAACTGTTTGCTGATTATTCTGTTCTACTTGTCCGTGTAGAATATCATGGGATTCTCCCTTATCTCTCCTGCTTGCACTTCTTCATGTCCCTCGGTTATTCTCTCCCCTCTATGTTTCTAAGTTTCAGTAAAATCACCTCTCATCTTTTGAAACTCGAGATCACAGGCTGAGTTTCCACATCAGACAATCTTGCCATTTTAGGGATTAATCTGGAGAATACCTTTTGCAGTTCATCTGTAGTATATTCTATCTTAGATTGGGACTCCAAACGGTACACAATACTCTCAGTTTAGTCTCAGCAACACTCTGTGCAGCTGGCGCATGGCATCTTCTATATTTCACATTCACATGAATGTAAACCTAATTTTTCGTTTCCTATTTGCTTGTGTTTAGATTACATTGCATTACAGTGTGGAAACAGGCCCTTCGGCCCAACAAGTCCACACCGACCCGCCGAAGCGCAACCCACCCATACCCCTACATTTACCCCTTACCTAACACTACGGGCAATTTAGCATGGCTAATTCACCTGACCTGCACATCTTTGGACTGTGGGAGGAAACCGGAACACCAGAGGAAACCCACGCAGACACGGGGAGAATGTGCAAACTCTACACAGTCAGTCACCTGAGGCGGGAGTTGAATCCGTGTCTCTGGCGCTGTGAGGTAGCAGTGCTAAGCACTGTGCCACTGTGCCACTGTGCCGCCCAATTCCTTTCACTTTAACTTTTCTTATGATGTTAGTGGGAGAGTTTATAAAAAAGATCCTCTTGAATATCCAACTATACGTTATCCATTAGCTCCTCATTGCCTACGTCCACAAGAATCATCTTCAAACCATTCCAAAAAATGTTTGCCACTTATGGTTTTCGTTTCATCGATGCATTATCATCCTCCCCAGTTTTCCCATTACCTTCTATATATCCAGTAACACGTTCTTTGTAATCGAGCCCAACAGACATCCGATGCGGATGACAAGTTACTGATCTGTAGTTCACCACTCTCCATCTTCATCCTTTCTTAAACTGTTGGATAATATCTATAAACTTTGCCTTATCCAGACTGGCTAAATATCTTTCGGGAATGTATTGGAAAACAACGAGATAATCTACGATGCAATCAATACGTCTATTGCTGCTTCCTCTGAAATTCTTGTATGAAGTACATCTGATCTGTCAGATTTATAAATACTCAATCCAGCTTTCTTTTAAAAGATGACATCAACACTGATAAGAATGATCTTAGATTTTACTTACACAAGTCCCATGGTCACTTGGTATTTCTGAGAGAATTTCTGGATATTCTGCCTTGAAGATAGACACAAAGAAACTGTTTCTTTTCCCTGTGATTTCTCTGTTGTCTTCAATAAGTTATTCTGTCCGCACACCCACTGTTCCATATTTGACCTTGTTTTTACTTTTGTTTCATACACTGATTTACTTTTGTTTTCGCAGTCTTTATATTTTTCTTTTGTTTGTATGCTTTTTCGCTTTTTGATTTTCTTTTCTTGGTCATCCGTTGCTGGGTCCTATATTTCTCCGAATCCACTGGCTTACTACGGAACTTGGCATTTTTCGAAGCTAATTCCTGTGATCTAATAGATAGTTGAAGGTGAGGCTGAAAGGGTTAGGTCGGAGAGGCGGGTGGACCAGATTGATCGGAAGGAAGATGAACACATAGGAACGTTCAAAAGGGGGGAGGATGCTGAGTTGGAAGATTGGACTGGGATAAGGTGGAGTTAGGGTAAATGGGGAAACTGGTGAAACCTACATTAATCTCCTGTGGTTGGAGGGTCCCAAGGTAGAAGAGGAACCTTTCTTCATCCATGCTTCGGGTGGTTAGGGTTTGGCGATGGAGGAGGCCTGGACTCTCACGTCCTTGGCAGAGTGGAAAGGGGAGTTAAAGTGTTCAGCCACAAGTCGGTGGAGTTGGTCAATGTGGCCGTCCCAGATATGTTCTCTGAAATGATCCACCTGCCTTACCAATGTAGAGAAGACCACACTGGCTTTAATGTATGTAGGAGATGAGGCGTTCTGTCTCCCTTCATCACCTATCACTTTCAACCCCACCTTCAGATCCCTATCGCATTCCTAGCTACCTCCCTCCTGCCACACCGCCTTCTCATTTATCTCTCAGCCCCCTTCATCCATAAGCCTCATTCCTGATGAAGGGCTTATGCCCAAAACGTCAATTCTCCTGCTCCTAGTACACTGCCTGACTGTGCTTTTCCAGCACTACACTTTTCGACTCTGATCTTCCAGCACCACACTCTTCGACTCTGATCTCCAGCATCTGCAGTCCCCAATTTCTCCTCACACCTTCAGGGCTTGCATGATTCAGATTTATAACGGTTACTTCAAATAAAACAAAAACTACCGTGTACTCAAGCAGCATGAAAGAAAACCAATGCATTGTGGTCAATGTTCCCAAAAGGTCCTTTACAGCAAAGTTTCCAATTAGTTCTTTTGATCATCCAACATCAATTTCTAAATAACCTGATCTCTAGCTCAGTGCTCGACATAATGTTAATGTAAACCATTTCACACGTGGTCATGAGATCCATTTTCCCAGCGTTAGCATTCAGTTGGGTTAACGCAGTTTAGATATAATGTAAACAGTACGTTATTACTGCAGTACCCACAAATGTGTAGATCTCATTTCCCGTTTTATAACATGTTCAACATTTGTATTGCAGCTTTCAGTTTGATATATAACTCCCATCAATGTTTCCTTCTCCTTGCTGTTTTTGCACTCCACCTTACTAGATTCTGGAGAATCTGAGCGATGTGGAATTTGGGGAGATTAATGGTTGAGATCATCTCGCCACATCATTTATGATCTTCTTAAGCATCATTGTGACACTTTCTCCAGATCTCCCGTTATGCTGATGGAGTAGAGAAGGATAATGATCGTTCATAAATGCTCCTTATTTCCCCCAGAGACCTGAGACAGCTCTAACCTGGGTGGGAACCTTACAACAGGGTGGTAAAGTGTTTCTGCTGCTGTACAGGGTCTTAGTGTGATCACATCTGGAGTAGTGTGTAAAGATTTAGTCTCTTCAATGAAGAAAGGATGTAGTTATATTGGAAGCAGCTCAGAGATGGTTCCCTCAGCTGATTCCTGCAATGAAGGTGCTAGCTTATAACGAAAGGATGATCAGGTTGACCCAGTAGCCATTGGAGTTTACAAAAATTACAGATGATCTTATTTCAACATAGAGAATTACACAGATCGCGGGTGAATCCATTCCGTTCTCCAGCCTGTTACACAGGAACAACAGGAGGATATTCAGGCCTTCGAGCCTGTACACCAGAATAGGACGACACTGTTCAGCCCCTCGAGCCCGATGTATATTTATAGCAGGAGGCCAATCAGCCCCTCGAATCTATAACACTGGACCCAGAGTAGGCCATGCTGCACCAGTATCCTGTTACACAGCAACAGGATCAGTCTATTCAGCCCCCTCAAGTCCGTAACATAGGAACTGGAAGTGGTCAAACAGTGACTGGAGATTGTTACACTGGGATAACAGGAGGCCATTCAGACCCACCGAATCTGTTGCAAGGGAAATGTGTTAGGATAAAAACTATCTGAGACTTTTTTCATGAGAAAGGAGGAGGTAATTCAGACACGTGTCTGTTGTATGGGAACAAGAAAGACCAATTGCTCCCTTCGTCCCACCGTTTAGTATCTCCACCGATTATGGAGAAATATGAGAAGTCCCATCAGCCCCTCAAAATGTTACACAGCAACGGGAAGATTCCATAATCCCCCACCCCTCTAATGCATCGACAGGAGGTGGTCATTCTGGCCTTGGAGATGACAACATGGGAACCCCAGAAAGACTTCATCCCATCGATTTTGTACACCAGCAGGATGATGAGTCCTATCAGCCACACATACCGCTTATGCAGCAATTGGAGCACATCTCTTAAAACCTTTTGCCCATCAAACAGGAATTCAAAGAAAACGTGAAGGTTTTAGAAAGGGAAGAGCTGATAATAACTGAATACTTTAGGGAGTAAAATGTAACAATAAAGTATTGTAATTTAAGGCAAATTATTAGAATCCATTGTTGAGGACATTTGCAAACATAAACCACAAACCATCGGACTCAACATGGTTTTACAAAAGATAAACCATGATTGAAGTGTTTTCTTGAGTTATTTAAAGATGTGACAAACAAGGTGGATAGCGGGAATCCTGGAGATGGAATATATCTAGTCTTCGTGAAGGCATCGAATATGTCGCTTCTCCAAAGAGTGAGTGGTAAGATCAGACAGCATCAGTTTAGGGGTAATTTATTAGCTTGGATGGAGGCTTGGTTAACCAACAAAATGCAGTCAGATGAATTAAATGTATCATTTTATATTGGAAAATGCAATTTGTTGGGTGCCATAGATTTCAGTTCTCATGCCTCAACCATTTGGGATCGATATTATTACTCGGTTGATGGGATAGAAAATACTATAGTTACATTTTCAGATGACACTAACATTGGTGGGAAATTACTTCGGAATGATGATGCAAGAGATTTAAAAACTATATGAATAGGTTGGGTGAATGGGCAAACATTTAGCAATGAAAATTAAAGTGGATAAATATGGGGTTATTCAAGTTGGCCAGCCTAATAAAAAGGCAAATTATTATCTAAATGGAGAGAAACATCAAAGTGTTTAGGTGCAGAGGTATCTGTGTGAGTGCTTGCATATCACAGAAAACTTGCTTGCGGGTAGTTCAAATACTGAGAAATGCAAGTATAACTTCATCGTTTATTTGTAAAAGGAGAGAGTAGAAAGGTAGGGAGTGTTGCTGTAGCTATGCAAGGCATTAGTGAGGCTGCAACTGGAGTACAGTTTGGGTGTCCTGCAGAATGAGGTATTTCCATTGGAGTCAATTCAGAAGAGCTTCATAAGAATGATTCCATATTTGAAATGTTTGTCTTATGAAGAGAAATTGAGCAGTTCAGGCATATACTCTCGATTTTATAAGAACGATAGGAGAGCTCATTGAGGTCTGTAAGATGCGAAATATAATTGAAAGTGTAGAAGTGGAGTGGATATTTTTTTCATCAGCCGCAATCTCCAACAAGAGACTAGAGTTTGACGATCGAGAGATAGCAGGGATGTGGAACAGAGGCCGCGATGACATCAGCCATGATTGTATTCCATGGCGGAGCAGATTCGAGGGGTTGAATTCCTGACTGATTCTCCTCATTCATATTCAGCTTTTCCACTGTGTTACACAGTTATGGGAGAGGACTGTGTATCAAACAGGAAGCAGGCACTCCGGATAAATCAGTCTTAATCAGGTTGACAGAACGTCACCAGTGGAGTCACACAGTGACCAGTGCTGGGTCCTCCACTATTTACAATCTATATCAATGATCAGGAGGATGGAACAGATATAGAAATACTGAGTTTGGTAATGTTGCTGTGATAAGCAAGAGATTAAATTATCAAGAGAGGGTGGAGGGTCTACAGATAGATACAGAGAGGTAAAGGCAATGGAGAATAATTTGGCAGGTGCAATATAACATGATATAACCTGCCATTTCTTTTACAGGAATAATGGAAGGCAGTATGTTACTGAAATGGAGAGGGATTACAGGGATTAATGATACTGTGTACTGGGGGGTTCACGCAGCCCCGTTCAGACATGGGAGGTTTTGCTCCATCCCTGATCGTCTGCTCCCAGACACTCCAAGTGACCCCATTGCTCTCCGTACAGATGGAATGTTTTGAAGTGTTTGGTTGGTGATGGGGATGCTGTTTTCAAACATGTATTAAGGGGTCGGCCTTTATCCAAGATACATTCATTCATTTCTACATGGAGACCCGAAGACGATGGGAATGCTGTCTGCTTGTGAATGAGGGAACTGTGGCTGCTGTCAGGACAGAGGTATTCACCAACATAGTGTACTGTGCATGGACACACGGGAACATTAACAGAGAGAGAGATCCTTCAGTTCCTCTACCTCTCCCCATTGACATGGGTACTCTGCAGATGCCATGTACACCATCGGGAATCCCATTATACTGGATACACCCGGCAGCTCCCTGTTGTGGGGGAAACGATGTATTTACCTCATCCACCATGTATATCCTCCAACACCGAATGGTTACATTGATGGCAACATACTGGGAGATGATGGCTATGTCACCCAGTCCTGTTTGGAAAGTTCCAGAACATAGAAGGTGAATGAAACTGTCACCCGAACAGCCACTGGCAGCACCGTCCTTTCCCCTGGGGTGAAGCTGCAGGACGTGTTAAAGGAGGTGACACTGCTCTGTGACCAGCTCCTTGTTCAATCAGTGTCCCCTCACACTCTGCTCCTGGATTAAGTGCAGCTTGCGAGGCTGTTAATGGAAAACTCGTGTGGGTCCAACAGATCCCTTTCCACACATACACTAACTCTGTGTTTTCAGAGTTTCCCCACTCTGTAACCTTTACTCCATTTGTTGCTCATGTTACAGACCCAGATGCTGTATCTACAGTCCCCAGGCTCCACCCAAAGATGGGTCAGCAAATCCTCATGTCTCCCTGAATGTCTCAGGCAGCTCACAGCACAACCTCCAGCAAACCATCCCCAACCCCTCCACTACATTTTCAATAAGAGTCAGTCAGAAACTCCTCATCTATAAGTGTTGTGGACCAGACCAGATCCCTGCAAAATATTTTAAGAAGGTCGCTTAGACCCAAACCTTTCCTTATATTAAATATAGATGTGAAGTTTGCGTTTCAGATATGTTGTGACTGGTCAAACCTCTCGACATTAAGCAAAATATAATGTATTCAAATGCTTTAGTTAAAATACAATTAAAGAAAAGAACATTTTGAAATAGCTTATATGTTTGAACACTTACACAAACAATAGATACCGTACCTTCTTGGTAAACACTGCTTGGCACAAAGATATATTCAAATACAGATCCTTACATGCAGTTTTCCGATCGAAGAGATATCAACATCAACAGAGATCTCAGAGAGAAAAGCAGCTGGGGATCATGTATTGAACCGTCCAACCCTTTCCGGAATCTCCAACAGCTTCTGAATGCTGCAGCTAAAAGCAAACCGAGTCAACCTGGTCTGGGAGAGCTGGCCGCTGCCCTTCCATTGTTACCAATGTTTTAATAAAATCTAAAGGCTTTCTCAATTATTTACTTAAACTGTTTTCAGACAGCAGTTCTGCACCTCTGTCTTTATAACATCTCTTCGAAAAAAATCCCAAGATAAAATAACCTTTTTATAGTGATAGTATACTCACAACTCCACCTTTAATAAAATGATCCATCAATATACAAAAAGGCATTCATTTTAGACCTCCTAATCTTCCTCTATGAGTAGACTGGCGGGAATGGCGGGATTATCTTTCACTGAAAGACTGAAGTGACTGGGCTTGTATTCCCTTGAGTTTAGAAGACTAAGAGGGGATTTGATTGAGACATATAAGATTATGAAAGGATTGGACACTCTGGCAGCAGGAAACATGTTTCTGCTGATGGGTGAGTGCTGAACCAGAGGACACAGCTTACAAATACGGGGTATACCATTTAGGTCAGAGATGAGGAGAAACTTCTTCACCCAGAGAGTGGTGGCTGTGTGGAATGCTCTGCCCCAGCAGGCAGTGGAGGCCCAGTCTCTGGATTCATTCAAGAAAGAGTTGGATAGAGCTCTCAAAGATAGTGGAATCAAGGGTTATGGAGGTAAGGCATAAGAGGATACTGATTACGAATGATCAGCCATGATCATATTGAATGGTGGTGCAGGCTTGAAGGGCAGAATGGCCTACTCCTGCACCTATTGTCTATAGTCTATTGACTGCAATGCATATATATTACATTGACTCTGAGCATACAAATGTTCACAACGAGATTCGATTTCAGTCATTTTACTCCTGCCACAGAATGCCTTTGTCTTTCTTCACTCAAGTTTCCACAACGTGTCAAAACTTAGGTTTTCCATCCCTGTCACATGTATAATTTCATATTGAATGGCGGAAATAATAAGCTCAGTCGACACAGACTGATTATTTTTCTCCCAAAACTTCTCCAAAAACTTTAAGGGGTTACGATCAGTGAAAACGATTTGTCTCAGATACGTTATTTGCAATTTAAATGCTGAAATGTTGTAACGCCAACACCAAGCTCAAGGCCTCCTTCCCCATTGTGGAATAAATCTGTTGATGTTTCCACTGGACACTCCAACCACACGGTCCATAATGGAGCACTTCTCATCTCTCCAATAGTCCCTCTGAATGACATAGCTCCTCATGTCTCAGCATAAAAGAATTACATCCTTCTTTACCTCTTAATGCTGTAAACTCTTTACCTGCTACTCCTGGCCTATGCCAGTAAACCTTACTCTCACAGGGATATGTTCTAAGAAAATCTCATACATTCTTCTCAATCTCTCACAGAAACCAAACTTTGATTTCTGAACTCAATCATCATCATCAGCCATTTTAGCTTCTAACCTTCCCATTGTTACACTCTGCTCTTCCACATGAGTTCTCATGACTGCAGGAAGTAAATTGTTGAACTTCTCGAAAATAAGAATCTCTCTAAGGGTCATAGGTTTGCTCTGTTTTAATACCATTCCCCAACTTTCAAAATTTGTTTGATCCTTTCAAACACAACGTGCGTTTAACCAGGCATGCTATTTTAGATTCCTGAAACACTGTCTGTCAGCATCTGGCACAAGCTCATATGCACTTCAAATGGCTTTCTTTACCTCCTCATACTCAGCAGATACCTCCTCTGATAGGGATGCAAATGCCTATCAGAATTGTTTGAATCAACGAAATCCACATGTTCTCTGGCAACTGCATTTGTTTAGCCACTTTCTGAAATGATATTAAAAAGGCTCCCTCCATCATTCTCATCAAATTTAGATAATACCTGGATGTATTTAAACAGATCACCATCAGACCTTTGGCGATATAGTGTTGCTCATCCTCACTATCCTCCTTATCCAGCCGACTGTCTGCCTTCATCTTCACATTCTATGTCAACTTTCCTCTCTAATTACTAACTTTTGAAGTTGAAACTCTCTGCTTTTCTTCTCTCTTTTTCTCTCTTTCGTCTTCATTTCCTTTTCTTTTATTTCTACTTTTCATCATAATTCAAACAGTTTCAATTCCTTCTCATGTTCAAGGTGCCTCATTTGAAATTGAATTCTAGCCATTTCCAAAGACTCTGATGGCGGTTCCACCAAATGTAATTGCCGAGCTATAGCTGCAGTTATCTCTCATTTTCTCACAGACAAACAAAACCCCAACTCCAGTTTGTCTGCCAATTCCTACAGCTTCCCTTCATTACCTTTTGTAAAATCCCTAACTTTACTTCTTACACACCCAGAGAACTCTTCGTGACTGAAATTGTCTTTATACTCAACACACTGTTTAAACCAACCGAATTCAACATCCAGAACCAAAGACACTAACAACTACCATACGGGACCTTTGAACCCAATAGCCTCCCAGTGCACACTCTCCAGTGTCTGCATGAGCTTATTCTGGATTCTCTAGTTTCCTCCCACAATCCAAAAGTGTGCATGTCAGGTGAATTGGCCATGCTAAATTGTTTGTAGTTTTCAGGGATGTGTGGGTTAGGTGCCTTAGTCGGGGTAAATGTGTAATAATAGGGGAGAGGAATGGGTCTGGGTAGGTTACTCCTCGGAAAGTCGGTGTAGACTTGTTGGGTCGAATGGCCTGTTTGCGGACTGTAGGGATTGTGATTCTAAACCCAATTTGGTATTATCAATTTAGAACCAGACATGAGTCCCCAGTTTGCGATTGACCAACCATACTGCCTCAAACTAGTTTAATAGGGTAGCTTGGATACCAACCTTTTCTTATTTTAAAGGTAGATGTGAAGTGGGTGTTCCAGATGTGATGGTACTCATCAAACCACTCACCATTAAGCAAAACACAATGTATTGAAACACTCTAATCAAAATCCATTCACAATGAAGAGGAATTTAGACTAACTTAACTATTGGAAACCTTAACAGAATAATGGATACAGTACCTTCTACAAATGAACTGTTCCAATATACTACAATCACCTAAACACACCCCTTGGCAAAAAGGAACATTCAAACATGCATTCTTGCATACAGTTCTCCAGTCCAGGAGGAAAGAGCATCAAGTGAGCTTCCAGAGAGAATAGCAGCTCGGGGTCATTTACTAAAACTTACACCCGTTCTGGGACCCCAAGCACCTGGTGATTGTTATTGCTACAATGAAAAGAAACCTAGAAAGCCTGGTCTATGCGAGCTGGCCATGGTTACTACTATTTATTAAAAACCCTAAAACCCCCGTAAGTTATTTACTTGAGCCGTTTTCAGTAGGAAGTTTGGCCTTTAAGACCTCTTACTAAAAATAAGGAGAAAATAACCTTTTATTAAAAAGGTGACAGCATTGTCAGGCAATTTAGATGACTGGTCCTTTACTCAGTGGTCTTCCTCGTGTTACTGATCGCAAGGTCACCTAAGAGGGACAGCCACAGGTACACACCAAGTTACAAGGATGTGTCTCATAACTTCTGAAACACACCTGTCCATGAACCATCACATGGGACTCAACGGGAAGTGAACAACAGCCTGACACACGCCATTTCATTACTTCTGAGCTACACAATGCCAGCACTCGATACACTAGGGAGACAAAACCGAAGGCCAGGGAAAGATATAAAGGGACAGAGAGATTCACATTAAAGACAGAAACAGGCAGTTAATTAACTGAAAAGATGTTGTGTAAATATGGGGAAAAAGACAGGGCAGTGGGACGAACTGCAGAAGTGAGATCTTCGTGAGTAAAATTACAAGAATGAAAACATTGAATAAAAGCATTGTCAGATCAGCTGAAATGGTTTGTTACATCAAATTCTGAATCTGCTTCACAGAACACCACAAACAAACATAAACTGGGACAAGATGACAGTCCAGCATGGAGAGCTGTGCACACCATGCTAGTGTGTTGCTCAGTGAACTGCACTATCTGGAGAGTATTGAAAACTATACTAACATATGCTAACTATACTCGCATCAGATTACTGCCTATAATGGGAAGGTTTGCTCTCTCTGTGTGTTCATCGGAGACTGAGAGAGTGTGCGCGATAGGCGTGGTTGAATGCGAAACTCATTGTTTGAGGAGGAACGCACATGGAGAAAACAAATTTAAATAAGAACAGCTGGCAGGCTTTTTGTTTATCAATCGAGAGAACGAGGGAGGTTTCATGGACAGATGATATAAAGTGTTTGAGAATGTTAAAATAAAGGCATTGCCAGACAAAACCGCAACATACATCGGCGTGCACATGAATGACAGATCGATGGGAGTTTGGTGTGAGTTCGAATCAGATTTGTTTCGGCAGGTTTGAAGCCGCGGGCGTCAGCAGCGGATTCTTGGCTTCATTAAGCCTGTACTTCATAGCTCAAGGTTCAAACAGCAGATGCAATAAACCAGTGAGATATATTCTGGAGTAGTGAGTATTTCAAGTTAGAAATGTCAGGGAATGGTGCCAAGAATCAGCTCATTGTCAAAGGGATCTCCCACAGTTGTGACTTGTCTGCTTCAACTGCAGATATTGGTCAAGGATGGGATGGAAACAGTGGAACGAAGTGGAGTTTGTAACTAGAACAGTAGACAGTGACCTCCATGCTCTTAACAGCAAAGGCAATGATATGATGCATTATGATTCTCCCCTGAAACTGAATAGTTCAACATCGAGATCCGTGAGTAACACTGCCAGAGCAGAGAGTGAGACAGTAATTGAACACCTTCATTGATGCAGTTAGCAGTGGTCTGTAGAGTGAATATTTAGATTTAGAGATTGGATTGGATTGGAACAATAATAGTGGCAGGAAGTGTAGACGATATGAAATAACTATAATACAGTCATAACTGGTTTATAAAAAACAAAATCTGGATAGTGACACTCACCAGGAACACCAACGATAGCCAGGAAGGGATAATAAAAGCATTGAATAATGAGAAGAGCGTAATAGATCCGCAATGATAATGACATCCAATCAAATGCAGGAAGATACCAAACATAATCGGCTAAACTCCTGTCTATTGTTGGAATATTCCTGTCTAATGTTCTCAAGTTGTGATCCATTGTTGGAATATTTCAGTCTAATGTTCTCAAATTCTGATCTATTGTTGGAACATTCCAGTCTCATGTTCTCAGATTCTGATCTCTCCTCCCCCTCTCTCTGGATCTGCTGATCCCTGTCTGTGCTGTCGGTGATGGTCCCGCTCATGTTATGGAATAACACATTGAACGGAGCCCATTTATCATTAAAAGATTGAAACCCTCCACTGGGATAATTAAAATCCATGGAGATTGGCATTAATTGCACTTACTGAACAAATAGGCTCAGTTAACCAATTCAATAAATCACTTTTCATATACTGGATGCAATGGATGAGGGTTGCTGAGGGATGGACCATAAATCTTTCAATATTTTATATCTTTTTTTCCTTGTATATGAGAGTATTAACAGAACACTGCAGGGGTCTATGTATGTTCCATTCTGTTTATGAAAGGAGGCAGTTATAAAATAACAGATCGGCTGCATAAAAAAGTGGGTGGGGGGTGGTGGGTGGGCAAGTTTCTAGATACCTGAACACAAAATACGGTGCTTATTGACCAGTGTGCGGCGACTCCTGGTTTTAATGGCCTGTTATCAAATCCTTTCATAACCTTGTGATAGAGCATTGGGACAGCTGCTCAGGTACAGGCCGAAGAAATTCTCTCCCAATGGGCCTCTTCCAGAGGGAGAAGAGAAGACCAATCAGCCCATATTAGCCTGTTGCTACTTGAAAAGGTGGAAAGCTGGAATATTGGCACATTTTGTCAACACAATCATTCAGAACAAAGAGATGTGTTGCTGCAGCTGCATAAAGTTTGTGTTGTCTGTGTTTCTGTATCTGAGAAAGGATGGACCTCCATCAGATACAGTTTAACGGCTGCTCATAATCCACGGGTTGCTGTGTCTCGGATCTATTACACAAGGACAGGAGGAGGCCATGCAGCCTCTCGAGTGTGTTTAGAAGAACTGGAGGAGGCCATTAAGCCTCTTGAGTCTATTACAGAGGGACTGGAGGAGCCTAGTCAGACTTTCGAGCCCGTTATTGAGGGGCAGGAAGTGTTGATTTAATCTTCAAGTCTGTTTCGCGTAAATATAATTTTTAAATTAGTTGTGGAATAGGAAATACCTGATGTAAACATTAAAGTTCTAATTTTGAACAAGGCCAATTTTGAAATTGTTAGGCGAGGCCTGCGAAAGGCTGATTGGAATACCCTATTCACAGGTAAAGGGATGGTTGGAAAATGCAAGGCCATCAAAACTTGGTTTCAGAGAGTCCAGAGCCAACGTGCTCCCATGAGTGAGATGGGCAAGGCTGGTGGGTGCAGGGAGTGCTGGATGGTTAGATATTTTGATGTTATGGTCAAGGTAAGGAAGGAGGCATATGTCCGGTAAACAGAGCTGATATCAAGTAAATCCAGAGAGGTGTATAAGGGCAAAAAGTGTATAGTCAACGGGGAATTCGGGCCAGAAAAATTGGACATGAGATGGCTTTAGAAATAGGGTTAGCGAGGCATTGAAGAAATTCTACAAATCCTTTAATGGTAAAAGATTAACTAGGGGGAGAACTGGGCCCCTTAAAGATCAGTAAGACTACCTATGTGTGGAACCACCCGAGATTGGAGGGATATGAAACAAAAATTTCTCCTCAGTATTTAATGAGGAGGAGGTTACAAGAGCGAGAGAATGAATAAATATACAGTGAAACATTGAAAGGTGTCTATATTACAAGGAGGTGTTTGACATTAGAACATATAAAGGTGAACTAATCCCTGGGACCTGATCAGTTGTATCCCAAATGTTTGTGAGAAGCTAGGAAAGAAATTGGTCAGCATTTTGCTGATGTATTTGTATCATTGATTTCCACAGGTGAGGTGTCAAAAGACTGGAGGACAGCTAACATTATTTAAAAAGTAAGGAAAAAAACAGGTAACTATAGATCGCTGAGCCTGACGTCAATGGTGACTAAATTGTTGGAGGGGATTTTTTTTGGAAAGGATGTAAATGCATTTGAAAAGACAAGGACATTGGAGATCACGTCTCACTGACTCGGTGTAATCTTTTGAGGAAGTGATGAAGATGATTGATGAAGACAGGCCAGTGGATGTTGTCTTTATGGAATTCAGTAAGATTATCAAAATGTTCTACATGGTAGACTGGTTAGCAAGGTCAGACTGCTTGGGATCCAGGGAGAACTCGCCATTTAGCTCCGAAATTTTCTTGAATATTGGAGACAGGGCGTGACAGTGGACATTTGTTCATTAAACTTGGAGACCTGTGACCAGTGGCGTGCCGCAAAGATCAATAGTGGGTCCACTGCCTTTTGTCACTGATACAAATCATTTACATTTGAGTATATGAAGTATGGTCAGTAAGTTCGTAGATAATTCCAAATTTGGTGGTGTAGTCGACAGTGAAGAATGATCTCTCAGACTATAATGGGACCTTTTTAGGTGAACCGAGGAGTGGCAGATAGAGTATATTTTAGGTACATATGAGGTGTTGCATTTTGGCAAGACAAATCAATGTAAGACTTACAGGGTAGTGCCCTGTCGAAAGCTGCCAGTGAAGGAGAACTCCATAGAAATTATCGAATCCCTACAGTAAGAAAACAGGCTTTCCAGCCCATCGAGGCCACACCGAACCTCTAAACAGTATCCCACTGGACAAACACCTGCCCTATCCCTCTGAGCCTGCATTTCCCATGGCTAATCCACCTCCCCTACACATCCCTGGGTACGGTGTTCAATTTAGCATGGCCAATCTACCCTTATCTGTATATCTTTATACAGTTGGAGTAAACACATAGCACCGGGAGGAAACTCACACAGACACGGGGAGAATGTACAAACTCCACACAGCGAGTCATTCAAGGATGGAGTTAAACCCAGGTCACTGCCCTGTGAGGCAGCAAAGCTAGCCTCGTGGTGCAGGTTCTCCGTTCCTTGAAAGTGCCGTCACAGGCAGACAGCGCAGTGATGAAAGCACTTGGTGATCTTCCCTTTATTGGTGCGTGCTTTGAGTCGAAGCATTTGCATGACATGTTAAATCTGCACAGGACATTGGTTTGGCCACTTTTGTAATATTGCCTTTAATTCTGGTCTCTCTACTGTCGGAAAGATGTTGTCAAACTTGAAAGGGTGCAGAAGAGATTTAAAAGAATGTTGCAGGTGTTGGAGGGTTAGAGTTACAGGGAGAGTTTTAATAGGCTGGGCCTATTTTCAAGTGTTGAGGCTGGGGTAGGGGGATCCTTAAAGGGGTTTATAAAATCATGAGGGGCATAGATAAAATCATAAAGGGGTATAAACAGTCAATGTCTTCCCAGGATAGACGAGTCCAAAATTAGAAGACAAAGGTTTAAGGTGAGAGGAGAATGATTTAAAAAGGGACATGAGGGACAACATTTTCACACAGAGTCTGCTGTGTGTATGGATTGAACCGACAAAAGAGGTGGTGGAGGCAGGTACAGTTACACCATTTAAAAGGCATTTGGATGGATACATGCATGGGAAGGGTTTAGTGGGAGATGGGCCAACTGCTGGCAAGGGGGACGAGATTAATTTAGGATATTTGGCGGTATGGATGACCAGACCGAACGATCTTTTTCCGTGCTGTACATCTCTGAGAGTCTATTGACTTTTCAGTGTATAACACGGGAACAGGAGGAGGCTATTCAGCATCTGGGTTTTGCCAATCGGCTTGTTTGCTCAATCACAGAGAGTCAAATACAAAAATACATCATTCAGATTTTGATAGTGCTTTACAGAAATGGGGAAAGGCCTTTAGTCAAGAAAAAGGCTGTAAATAATGTGAAGAGGCCATTCAGTCCCTCACCTCCATTCCGCAAGAGCAGCAGGTGAGCACAGAGCTATTGGAGCGTGTTACTCTGGAGCAGGAGGAGGACATCTACTTTCATAAACTTGGGATCAGGAGGGAGTCATTCAACTGTTTGAAACTGGGGCACAGAGACAGGAAACAGGCACTCAACTGTTCGAGACAGGGACATAGGAACAGGAGCCAGTTATTCAACTGCTCAAAACTGGGGCACAGGGAACTCTGTAGGCTAGTGAGGCCCGAGGATCCTGTTACGCAGGAACAGGAGGAGGTGACTCACTCCCCACCAGTATGGGACACTGGGAGAGAAGGGGAGTTTTCTTGGAACAAACAGAAATATATGATACATTGCATCAGTGGTCCTTTCAATCCTGCCCCACCATTCACGAAGACCACGGCTGATCTGATGGTGATTCCCTCATTCCATTTTACAGCGTTGCCCCTCTCTGCAGCCTCTGCTCCATTTGTTGGTCATGTTGCAGACTCAGATGCTGTAACAACAGTCACCATGACTCATCCAGAGGGATGGGTCTTACCGGATGAGTCAGGATTTGAAGAGTCCAATCAAAAGAATTAAAACACAAAATAAAGACATAGCCAGACGTTTAGTTCTCTCACATTCGCAATCTAACTCACATAACCAGCCCATCCATTACATATTCAGGATGGAGCACTGTGGAGATCCGGCTAGTGTACTGCTGAATGCAACCCAGCAATGTCCAGAGTGAAACTACGTGCAGCCCACACCAATGCTTGATCTATAATCTTGGGCTAAATATCCAGTGTCGGGAGCTGTGCAGTCCGCACTGGTTCATTCATATATAAACAAGGCTGTTGCATTGTTCGGTAACACTGTGTTAGATCCCAGCCCAGTGTGGGGAAACTTGCAGCCAATTTTGGAACTGATAGGATGTGCAGCTCCCATCCATTTACAGCTCCACATCTCCACTGTGCCTTGACAAGGGATGCTGCGAATGTGAAAGTCACTGCAAGGAAGAGATGTAAATGGAAACAATTTACATATCAATAGTTCTGATTAAGGCACGTATCACTCTAGTATTTGAAGATGAAATAACTGAGATAATATCCAATGCTTTTTGACAAGGCTACATAAATGTTGTCATTTTATCTAAGAATAACAGACTAATAAGGGTTCACTTTGTCTGAGAGGGCTCAATGTCTAGCCGTATTGATGCCGAGTCCTCAGCGGTCCAGGCACTAACATAGGATAATAAAAGAGCTTAATTGATTGCTTTTAATCAGGGAGATTTACCCCCCACAATCTGTGGGGCAGTTGCAATTCTGTTAGCTTGATAAAGAATTGCTTATGGTACCAAATAAAAGAGCTAAACTCGCCATTATGTTTCCTAAATATGTGTGTGGGAAACATCAAAGAAAGCATTCGCACGGGGTCTAGGAAATGAGGAAGAACATTCATTTTAATAAGAGCTATCCGACCTAGCCAGGATATTGGAAGTGCCTCCCATCTTTGAAGGTCTTGTTTAATTTTGTCAAACAAATGGACACAGTTAACGTTAAATAAATGACCAAAGACAGATGTAATGAATATACTGAAATAGGGAAACCACCCCCGTGACCATTTAAAAGGAAACCAGGATTTGGCCTCAATATCAGGTATTTCCCTAAGACCTCCCATAGGCATGGCCTCCAACTCTGTAAAATTAATCTTATCGCCCGGAAAGGCAACAAGCGAATCAATGCATTGCATCACATGAACAACCGAAATTGTGGGATTTGACAAAAACATAAGACCCTAATCTGCATACAATGTAATCTTTCGTGACTTCTATCCCACTTCTGGGGCTGATATGTTGGCATCCCTACAGATGGCCTCCGTCAGTGGCTCAATCCCCACCGTAAACAACAATGGTGAAAGGTGTCAGCCTTGTTGGCTGCCTGGAGAAATATTAGTATTACTCGTTGGCCACACCATTAGTGGGAACTGCAGCCAGAGGATCACAGTAAAGGACTCTCACCCACTTGATAAAATCTTTGCGTAGACCAAACCGTTCTAATGTACAGAAGAGATCCGGCCACTCAACCCAATCAAATGCCTTCTCTCATCTAAAGAGATCAATAATCCCTGGGCAGATTGTTGTTGAGACTCTTGGATCATATTGAATAACCTCTTCACATTGTAGAAAGATCTGTGGCCCTTTATAAAGCCTGTTTGGTCCTCTTTGGCAATGAAAGGCAGCAAAGTTTCCAGCCGAAATGCACGAGTCTCAGACAGGATTTTGAAACCAACATTTAAAAGTGAGATTGGCGTGTAAGAAGCACAATCCTCCAGGGTCTCCTTTCTCATCATCAGACAGATATAAGCCTCTCTGAAGGATGGAGGGAGGGGTCCTGACTGTATGAGTGATGGAACACGTTAAACATCAGCCCTGACAATAGGTTTATAAATTATTTATAAAATTCACTGGGAAATCCGTCAGGAAGGTGCGCCTTTACATTCTGAAGCTGCTTCACACCCTCCTGCGCTGGAAATGGTGCATTAAGGCACAACACCTACTCAGGGGTTACTCCTGGAAGACCCAGGTTCTTGAAAAATGACTCCATCTTAATCCATCTATCCTCAAAATGTTCAGTCTGAAATAATTCGGTGAAAAATCTCGGACCGGAGACATTAATCTTTTTGGAATTGAAGGTAAGGGTCCCAATACCTTCCCTAATTGAGGTAATGGCTTAAGAGGGGCGCTCGTTTTCCTGCCAAGATAGAATAAATACCTGCCTGGCTAATCACCATGTTCAAACAGCCTTTGTTTTGCAAAAGTAAGTTCCTTCTTGGCTGTCTGTCTGTAGACCGAAGCGTTGTGATCCTCTGCAGCTTAGCCACTGAGGAACAATCACAGTATGCACTCTTGGCTGCCCTCAGCTTTGCCTCAAACCAGCGTTCCTGCTTCCCCTTCTGCTACATCATAAAGCATAATTATTCCCTTGGCATAAGCCTTAGCAATTTCCCATAGAGTGGATGAGTTACTGGTTGAATCTGAATTTCTAGCTAAGAAAGATCTGAATGCTTTGCAGTGGTCAGCACAGTGGAACAATGGTTAATAGTGCTGCTTCACAGCGCCAGAGACCTGGGTTCAATTCCTGTGTCAGGTGACTGCCTGTGTGGAGTTTATACATTCTCCCTGTGTCTGCGTGGGTTTTCTCCCACAGTGCAAAAATGTGCCAGTTAGGTAAATTGCCAGCAGTGTTAGGTGAAGGGGTCAATGTCAGGGGGTGGGTTGGTTTGGGCTTTTTGGGCCGAAGGGCGTGTTTCTACACTGTAAGTAAACTAATCTAACTACTCAATTAACCAACTAGTCTTAAGAATAAAGGGATACATTCGCTAGTGTCTCAAATCTATTATATTGCCCTTAATCTTAATCAATAAGTACACTGCTTCATGGTCAGAAATGGTAATATTCCCAATTGTGCAGGATGCCACCGAATCTAAGATTGTTGCAGGAATGGGGAAGATATCAACCCTCATGTGGCATTTATGGCATTTAAAGAAGAAAATGAAATCCCTACTTGTGATGTGGATCTGCCACCAGACATCCACCAGCTCTAGTTCTGCACACATATCCACTAATTGCTTACATTATAACGAGGGTATTGGGACACCTTTGGACATTCTGTCCGTGGGGTCCATAAGACTTTTGAAAACTTCTACAATAATGTGCCACAATGCAAAATAACTGAATTTGGAAAATGCATCTACCAAGAATTTAAGAGGGTGCGCCGGGAATGGGGTGGGGGGGTGGGGAGGGGCAATAAACTTTCAAAATACTATATTCTTTACTATAGTTCAATCCTTTGGGTATTATGAACCTCCTGTGAGTGTCAAATACAATCTAGTAGGTTAAATGGAAGATTCTTTTTATCCATTATGGCTTCTCCCCTACTCGAAATATTAAAAGACGAGAAATAAACCCGATCAAGCCCGACCTGCTGTAATGTCAAATGTTCCTTGTCATCAAGGTGTATATCCTGCAATAGGACAACATCCACCCTCTCTTTTTTAGACTAGAAAGAAAATCTTTCCTCTTTTCAGGCCAATGGCTCACCTTAATGCTCCAGGTAGACCATTTAAGCACATCATTACCCAGAACACACTATAGCAACATTTGAACTGGAGAGAGGAAGAACTTGAATTACTGATCATTAATAAACAAAGTCTCATAGAGCTTAAAAACTACACAAACTAAAAATACTACAACTGCCAACTCTCAGAACTTTCAAAAACTAAGCATTTTAAGTAAATGGCTGGGGTGGAGTGGGTGAGGGAACCACTTTGCCCGTGCTGTGATACAGAGCCCAACAAAGCAGACCTTCCAGATCACCACGATCTTGGATTTCCCCTTAACATTTTATCGATATTATCATTTCATTTTGCATTATATTCCTGGATGTGCTGGAACAGTGTAAATTTTTTACCACTGTCAGCATTTCCCCAACACTGGACATTCCTGCCATTCCCCGATAATCCTTGATTCCGTTATTCTTTTTGAACCTTCTGTCTGTGCCTCAAACATATTCAATATCTCTGCCGCCAATGCTCTGCAGGGAAGAGAGTTCCAAATACTCTCACCACTGAGAAAATAAAAAATAACTTCATCTGTGTGAGAGATTATTTTTGTCTCCTTACCTGAGAAAGGATATAATTAAATTGGAAGCAGTTAGATGTTTCACTTCATGTATTCCAAGAATGAATGTCTTATATTATGAAAGCTTTAATAGGTTACTCTTGAAACGAGAGGTGATCTTACTGAAACATAGAAAACCAAGAGGACAGTGATCAGATAGATACCCACTGGGTGTTTGTATAGTCCAAACTTCTTGTTGTTTTTATAGAATCTCTACAGTGTGGAGGCAGGACATTCCGTCCATCAAGAGCACATTGACCCTTCGGAACAGTATCCCCTCCGGACCTGCCCCCCTAATCTATCCATGTAATCCTGCATTTCCCATCACTAACCTATCTAGCCTACACATCCCTGGGCACTATGGGCAATTTAGCATGGACAATCCGCTCTAAGCTGCATATCTATGGACAATGGGAGGTAAGTAGAACACTGGGAGGAAATCCGCACAGACATGGGGAGAATGTTCAAAATCAACGCAGAGCGTTGCCCGAGGTTGGAACTGAACGCAGCTACTTGTTAACAGGAGGTATCAGTGCTAACCAGAGATCCACCATGTGCATTCGTTAGGTCCATTAGTTACTTGTGGCTAACTAAAGAAATCTGCCTGACTTGTTCCTGTCACTGAACCTGACTCAATCTGAGAACTTTATCATCGTCCATATCACCAACCTGGTTACATTTAAAATTTGGTGTCAGTAGTGGAGGAATGGGACGAGAAAAGGAAACAGTGACACCCTCCAACATCCGTCAGAGCAGGAATTTGGAGAAATTCGCAAAGTGGGATTTCAGTCAAGTGGGAATTCGCTTTCCCAGAAGTTTGGAGTGGCTTGACCTTTATATTACATCGAAGCTGGCTTTGTCTGATTTTCCATGGACAGGTGAATCAGGGATAATGGAGCATGGAAAGAAACGTGCAGCTGGGATCACAATGAGATGAGCCATGATCTTATTTACTGGTGGAGTAGGGTGAAAGGTCTGAATGGCCCACTTGTGTCCCTCAGCCCTATGTTCTGATGTTCCATTCAGCCCTTCGGACATGCTAAACAGGGGTCGATCGAGGCCACTCCGATGGTTAGGTGTAGTTTTGGAAATGTACTTGGAAAATCCAGACTGGATCAGGAAGTTACCACCACCCCCACCCCCCAGTCCCTGTTTCGAGGTTTCCCCTCTCTGTAACTTCTGCTCCAGGTCTGGGTCATGTTGCAGACCCAGATGCGCTGGGAATATAGCCACATACCCCACCCAGGGTTAGAATAACAAATCCTCTGCTCTCCCTGAATGCAACATTGTACAACACGTTTTCCAGCAAAATAACCCGTTACTTTCTAAAAGCATAGCATGTGAAATTAATAAATAGGAACAGGAGTAGGACAATCGGCCCCTCAAGCTAACCCTGTCATTTAATAAGAACATGGCTGATCTCCTCCAGGGCTCAACTCCACTCTCTTGCCGACTCCTTGTATCCCTCCACAACTCTCTGAGTTAGGGAGTTCCAGACATTCACTACCTTCGGAGAGAAGAAATTACTCTGCATCTCAGATTGAAATCGATGTTCCATATTCGGTATCTATATCATCGAGTTCAACACTTTGCTCAAGAATGGAAACAACTTTTCAACATCTACCTTCTCCAACCCCTTCTGTGTCTTGTATGTTTCAGCATTATCACTCCTCATTCATTTAAACCCCAATGAATAATCGCCTCACCATCTTAGAGATTCTCAATAACACAACCCTTCCTTCCCAGGAAACCACCTAATGTACCATCCAAGTTCCTTGCTGCATCATCATGTTGACTTTATGTTTCATACACAGGAAGACTCTAATTCCTTTACTATTCCTTTTCTGGAAGTCCTCTCCATTAAATAACAGCCTGCCTTTTGATTCTCAGTGTCATCCACAAACTCGGATGTGTGTTGCACTCAGCTCCCTCCTTCAGGCTGTCAGTATAGGTTGTAAATAACTGATGCCATCAGACTGATATTTGTGGTCCTCCAGCAGATAAACCTTTACCATAAAGATCCATTAATCCTGACTCTCTGATTTCTGTGTTAAACAATCATCATCCCATGTTAATACAGTATCCGACGTCCTGGAGCTTCTGTTTTGTGTAAGAACTTTTGTTTTGTAATACCTTGTGGAAAATCTCTGGAAAGCCTCGTGTCCACCAGATCCCCTTTATCAAGTCCACTTGTTACATTTTCGGGCATCTCCAGAAATACTTTGCATGATTTTACAGGGCAAAATATAATTTCCCTTTCACAAAACCACCCTGACTCTGCGTGAAGCTTTTCTAAATGTCCATGCTGGGCAGGTTTTCCAAACTATACTAGTCCCATCTGGTTTCATTAGGTCCATGGGCCTCTAAATGTTTCCCATTCATATGTTTGTCCAAATGAGTTTTAAATGTTGTAGCTGTCCTTGTATCTCCCACTCTTCCTCTGGAAGCTCATTCCATACTCACACCGCCCTCTGTCAAAAAGCTGCCCTTTAGTCCCTTTTAAATCTACCCTCTTTCACCTTAAAACTATTCCCTCTATGTTTGGATTCCCCTACCCTTTGGAAAAGACCTTGGCTATTCACCCTATCCATACCTCTCATGATTTTATAAGTTTGTATAATGTCATTCCTCAACATCCTACACTCCATCTGATACAATCTTCAAGAACAAGCGTTTAAAGATAAGCACTGCAAAATTAATCAATATTAAAAATGACAGGTAACCAACACTCGGCACAAAAGTCAAACTGTGATTTGTTTTTCTCCATATTACAATACTAAGGCAGCATGAAACGCTTACTAGTGCCAATAAGAAGTCAAGCACCTGAATTCCTTTATCTAAAGGGGGTAATGACCATGACAGTGAAAACATATCTGTGGCCAGATGTATATACCACATGGTCATCATTCTCCCTCCTGGCCTCCGTATGACTTTGTGTGGTTGTGTCTTTTTTATCTTGCATTCAATAGAGAGAACCCCTTTCCCCCATTCACACCTTAAATTCGACCCGTTATACAGAATATTTCCTTTCACCACTGCTAAAAGCCCGTTTTTCTTTTGCCACACCCACTTTTCCCTGCCACTCAACCTCTACATCTGGCAAGGGACTAAAAGACCATTTTGCAATTGTATTCAGTTTTGAAGAATTGTCACACTGGACTGGAAACGCTAACTGTTTCTCTTTCTCTGCAGATGTTAACAGACCTGCTGAGTTTCTCCAGAAATGAATAGGCGCAGAACAATTTTTCAATTAAATAAATAATTATGGATACTGGAAATAAAAATGAAAAGCCTTTATAGAAGGTTCACTGGACCTGCAAGTTTAACTCTGCATTCACTCCAGAAAATTCTTCAACATCTTTCGCAATTTCTTCAGCAATTTCTGTTTTTGAACAATTTCCAACAACATATTGTCAAAGATGCCCAAACATCCTGTCCAACATGGAGCGTTGTACACTGGGAACTGAACAGTAACGCATGGTGACAAGTTCCTTAACTCTGAAACTGCATAAGGCTGGCATCACTGACACTGCAGTGCTCTGATTCATGGTCAGGGAGAAAAACAGAAGGAAACACATTCACTTCAAATATAGAAGATGCCATTACTGAAAGGAAAAGTTTCAGATTAGTATCTTAAATGGATATTATTTATGTAACAAATTGGAGGTGTGACACGAAGGAAAGACTTCCAGCAGAACGAGAATATGAAATTGGAAGTATTTCCGCATCAGAAACCAGAGTAGGTCACTGAACACCGGGCTGATGGGTGAATGGGTCTCGGTGTGAACTGAGGGGCAGTCAGTGGAATTGGACTGTAGATATTGCAGCTAAAATTTGATTATCATCTGATGCTGTAGATTTCAGTGACAATCTGTAACCTTTCCCCCAGGATAGTCCATCCGTCTACCATTACCATCAAGCCGATTCATGGGTTAGTGACGAGTGTGGGTGAACATGGTCAGGTCGGAATCACATGCACCTAAACCTGATGACAATCCATTAAAGCTACCGCACATGACTGGTTACAGTATGAACAGCAGGACTAAAATCTGATACAGAGAGAGAGAGAGAGATAATCCCAAGACTAACAAATCAGATATAAGCTCTGTCGTCCTGTCAAATCCATGCATAAAAGTCGATGGACCGTTAAACAACTGACTGGGGGAGAGGACTCCACAAATATCCCCATCCCAAATAATGGAACAGCCCTGTGCATCAGTGTAAAAGATGCAGTATCTGCGCCATCCTCAGCCAGAAGTGTTGTGTAGATTACCGACCTCACCCTCAAGATGATACCCTGAGAAGCACAGATGCCCATCTTAACCAATTCAATTCACTGCACGTGACATGAAGCAACAGCTGGATACTGTAGATATGACAAAGGCATTTGGCCCTGACACCATTCCTGCAATAGGACTGAGGACTTTTGCTACACAACAAGCCGTGTACCTGAGGAAGCTGTTTCATTCCAGCTCCAACTCTGACAACTCCTGGCAATGTGGGTAATTACTCAACTATGTCCCATCCCCTAAGAAGGGAATAATTACAACCAGAACAATTGCCACGCCCTCAGTCCCATCACGATAGTCAAATTGGTTGGAGTTATTTTTGATAGAGCTGTCAAACAGTACAGAAATAATCGGTTCAGTGTGGTTTCCGATAGGCCCCCATGTGGAGATGCTGCTGTTGTGGAATTGCCATTGGATTGCTAATCCAGACAAGGATAATTCTCTGTCAAGTGGTGCAAGTTAAAAACAATTAATAAAACATCGAGATCTATTATCTGGCGTCAGTAATATTGATCTTGTGTTCAATGTCGATTATAGATGTCGATCTCCTTCCCCAATGTACTTTCAGGAAGTGAATCTCCTGTGCTTTCCTGGTCTGGCCTAAAAGTGACTCCAGACACACAGACATGTGATACACTCTTCAATGGTCTCTGAAACGGCCAAGCAAGGCACTCAATTGTATCAAACTGCTCCGAGGTCTTAAAGGATAAACCCGGAGAGAACACCCGGCACCAGCCTCGTTAGTAGAAAAGGGAACGGGAAACACAATCCTGTCGACCCTGCAGAGACATCCTTCCTAACAGCTGAGAGCTTGTGACAACATTTACAGAGCTTTCGCACACACTGCACAGAAGCATCAGGAAAGGAATACGTCATACAACTCATTGAGCTTTCCCTATTCTAGTTAATGGCCGAACATCTCCTCAACGCAGTTTTCCCCAAACTATATACATAACCCTTAATATGTTTAAACATTGTGAAACATAAAATGCGAACTGCTGTAGTCCATTCAGCCCATCAGTTTTGCGCCTCCATTCTATGTACAGACAGTTCACTGATAACAAGTGTTGATTAAATACAATTCGGCTGCAATGCAATTCATGAACCTTTTTCTATAAAGTGAACTGGCGTTCACTGTGACGCGATTTCTTGTCGGGCACCAGCTGAACAGCAAACCCAGCCTCAGAAACCCTCTATCTACAAAAGGTACAATCAATGTGTTCAGCTAAAAGAGGAGTGCAATTGACTCTTCAGGCCTTGAAACTGAGCCTGAAACTGGGAATTGTAGTCTATATTTAGAACGAGCTTTATTTCAAACTGTGGGGAGAATCTTGGGGAAAACTGGAATTCGGCATCGGTATCACATGGTCAGTCAGCACCCGCGTGCTTTCTGGTGAAGATTGTGGTGAAAGGTACAGTGCACCAGTGAGTGACTGTCATGTGAAAGCGTTACATTTACAGGACTGGTCCATTACAACATGTAATTTAAAGATTTATTTAGACTGTCCTATTGTGTGTTAGACCAAATTTAACTTTTGGTTTTTACTGATATTTTTGGGGGTTCGCCAATTTCCCTCTTTTTTCCATAGACCCCATTATTAATATTGCACGATTTTCGACAACACAGTGTTGTACAGGAACACAGTTATTGTGTTATTGGAGAACAACCTGGAATAATAGCTGATCTTCTATTTTCACACCATACTCCTGCTCTCTCCCTATCCCTTTAGTTTCCACAAATCCTTATTGATACTCAGCCCCTTGACCTCCACAGCCTGATCTGGGAGAGAGTACCCCTGGTTCGCCACTCTCTGAGTGCAGACATTTATTCTCATCTCAATGCAAAGTGGCCTGTCTGTGCCTAATATTGTGGCCCCTTGGTTTAGACGTCCCAGCCACGGGAATTACCATCCCTGCTTCTAATCTGTCTCGCCCTGTCAGAGTGTTATATATTTCAATGTGATTTTCACTCATTTTCCTAAAGCCCATTGAATACAGATCCAGTCGCCCCAAACTCTGCTCCCACAAAAAGTCTGTCATCCCAGAGATCAGTCTGGTCATCCTTTGCTGCTCTCCCTCAATGTCAGGTTTGTCATCTGTTAGGAAAAGAGACCAAAACTGCCCACAATACTGCACAATGTTCGAGATGGGGCCTCACCAAGGCCCTGTACAGCTGCAGTAAGATACTTTTACTCCTGTACTCAAATCCCCTGAAATGAAGGTGAATACTGCATTTATCTTCCTTCCTGCTTTCTACTCCTGCAATATTGCTTTCAGTGACTGGTGTACAGGGAGATCCAGTTTCCTTTCAAAGTTACAGTTCCCCACTTGATGGGCCTATATACAATGGTCAGCGTGCCAATGCCATTCCCAGTATTGACTTCTGGCTTCAGAACTTACAACCCTACATGGACTCTGAGGGCTACGCAGAAATAAACAAAAATGCAGCTTAAGTTCATTTATAGTGCAACATTTTTCAAACACTCATTTTTCAAATGGGAGGCTGCCATTCTATTGTTCCCATCAAAGTACACAACATCTCATCTCCCCATTACTCTCCATCTGCCAGGTATTTGCCCAGTCACTCCACTTGTCTCAGTCACCTTGGAACGTTTTTACATCCTCCTCATCCACTCACAGGCTGACACCGTTTTGTGCTGTCAGCAGACTTGGGAATGTTGCATTTGCGCCCCTCACCCAAAGATATGATGTGTATTGGGAATAGCTGGAGCCCAAGACACGATCCGTACAATATCCTCCAAGCCTTCCATATAAAAATAAAGCATTGTTTTATTCCTACTCACTGTTTCCTGACAGCTCTCCCATTCTAAATCTATGACCATATATTAGCCCCAGTCCCATAGGATTCGAATTTGCACAATAGGCTTGGGCTTTATCAAAATTCTTTCTGATAATCCACTCATATTGCATTGATACCTCCTACATAATTTTACCATAAGCCACTTTCTCAAATATGATTCCCATTTCATAAATCTCTGTTGACTTTGTCTATGCCCATTAATTTCAGTCCAATACTTTCTCTAAACTGTTTAGTTGCTATTTCCATTCTATTCCCTTTTTCTCACAAGACTGAAATTCCCTAGTATTGCTTGGAAGTTTTCTTTTTTGTTTTGTTTTCTTCTGAGAAGGCATAACTAAAGTATTTGCTCCATAGTCCTGCTATTTCCCGATCCTCAATTATCTGGCATCAGATTGTAAGAAATCTGCAACCTTTTTCTATTAATTTTGCCATTGACAAATTTCCAGAAAATATGACAAGTTCTCTATTTACAACTTTGTTAAGATATTCTTCAGAAACCCATCAATTCCTACCTTAAGCTACTCAATGATTGACCTTCCACAGCCATACAATCACAGAAGCACAGACTCTGTACTACCAGAAATACAGCACGGTCTACTTTAGAAAGGAGACAGGGGAGTGGGAGTAACTGGAGAAGTGAGACAATGGTGGGTCCAATCACAGGAATGAGAGCATTCAATAAAATTATTGCCAGATCAGATGAAATGGTTAGTTACATCAAATTGTGAATCTGCCTTACAGTACCATCCCAGACACCATAAACTGGGACAAGGGACCAACCAGAATGGAGAGCTATGCACACCATGCTCGTGGACTACTCTATAAACTGTTCTACCTGCCCAGCATGGGGACCATTGCAAACCTTTGCCAGTATATTGCTACTATATTTGCACTACAGAAATGTCTTGCACGGGAAGATTTGTAACCCATGCAGTGAGTGACAGTAAATGGGCTCTCACAAATGCATGGCTCTGTATCTCCACTGCCGAAATATAAGGCAAGAGATTGAGTGTGCGTGTGTGTGTGTGTGTGTGTGTGTGTGTGTTGTGGCAGTAGATTTGTAAATTAATTTTAGAGAGAGAATAGACAGAGAGGAAATCAGCTTAAATGTGAACAACTGACAGGGCTTTGTGTCATTAACAGAGGGAGACTGAGGACCGTGTCATAGACAAAGGTGACGATGTGCTTATGAATATTAAAGTAAATGCATTGCCAGGCCCAACAACGATATAAAGCAATACTTACAGGAATGATGGGATTTTGGTCTGCTTTTAGATACAAGCCATGGAATAACGACTCAGATTTGGTTAAGCAGCAGCAGATCATTGGCTTTATTAAGACTGTGTTTCATAGCTGAAGGTTCACACAGCAGATGGGATGAACCAATGAAGCACAATCTGCAGTTCTCAATAGTTAAAATTAGGAATGGTCAGGATATAGTGTCAGTAATCAGCTTGGGGCCAACGGGATCACCGTATTTGTGACTCATCTGTTTCAGCATCAGTTATTGGCCAGGGATGAGATGGAGTCAAAGGACGGAAATGGAGTTTGCATCCAGAACAGAAGACAGTGACCTCGAGGCTTTCAATATTTAAATAGCAAGGGCAGTGATGCAATGAATCCTGGTTCATACCAGAAAGTGAGTAGGTCAACCAACAAGGCCCAGTGCCAGAACTAAAGAAGGAGAGAAAGAATGAACAAGTTCACTGTTGTTTGTTGTGGATTGGAGCGTGAATACTTACAGAGTATAGTAAATGAAAAGAACAGTAATACAGTCGCACATGGTTAATGCAAATAATATCGACAGTGAAACTTACTAGGGACACCAACAATAGCCAGGATAGGATAATAAATACATTGAATGATGTAAAGTGCATATCTGATCCGCGATGATAACGGCCACCAATATGTGGAAAGAATCCAAACATAACAGGATAACCTCCTGTCCATTGTTGGAACATTCCAGTCTATTGTTCTCAGATTCTGATCCACTGTTGGAACATTCCAATCGATTGTTCTCAGATTCTGATCCACTGTTGGAACATTCCAGTCTATTGTTCTCAGATTCTGATCCCCAGCATTTCCACGAACGTACAAAAACTAGAGTTAAGTCAAGTGTCAGTCAAAGACAAATGAGAAGCCTGGTCTGAATCACTAACAGTTGTGAGGATTCCTCATGTTACTGAGCACATGAGCGGCAGAGAGTGATTAACACAGGCGTTCAATGGATAGACACAGAGCAAGTTACAAAGGTGTGCCTCGAAACTGTTAAAACCCCATTATCCAACATGGAACACAGGGCAGGACACTGGGAAGTCAAAGAAAACGCAAGCAATGCTTTTTTGAACACTGTTTCTAAGCTTCTTAGTGTTGGAAGCTGATGCTCTTGAGTGAGCAACATTCAAGGGCAGGAAAAGATATAGGACATTTATTCACATTGAAACTGGACAATTAAAACTAGATGGTGGGGAAGCAATTTAAACACCAACAAATGGGAGGGATTTGGGAAACAGACAGAGAGAGAGAGAATCTCTGAGCCAGTGTTATGGAAGGATGTGTTTTCAGGTTTCAGAATGCTTTAATGAAGACATTTCGATCATATCTAGCAACATAGGTTAGTATGTCCGGGAATGATGAATTTATACAATATTGGTGCAAGGTCAGATCGAGTCAGAGTCTCGGAGATGTACAGCACAGATTAAGACGCTTCAGACTAAATCGTCCGTGCTGATGGGATACCCCAAATTAAACTAATCGCATTTGGTCAATGTCGATGTAAACCCTTCCTCTTCATGTACCCATCCAAATATCATTTAGACGTTATAATTGTAAAATTCCTCCACCACCTCCTCTGGCAGCTCATTCCACACATGCACCACCCTCTGTGGGAAAAAGTTGCTCCTTAGGTCATTTTAAAATCTTTTCCCTCTCATCGGAAATCGATGCCCTCTAGTTTTGTGGAAAAAGACCTTGGCTATGAACACTATACATGCTCCTCACATTACAGGAATAGAGTAACCCAATCATCAAAGTTTGTGAGAACCCAATTTACTCGCACTCTCCCGATAGCTCCAATCCTGGCAACATCCTTGTAAATCTTTACTGACTCCCTTCAAGTTTCACAATATATTTCCAAAAGGAAGGAGACCAGAATTGAATGCAGTACTCCAGGAGTAGCCAAAGTAATGTGCTGTACAGCAGCAACATGACCACCCAATTCATATAGTCAAAGCACTGGCCAATAAAGGTAAGCATATCAAATGCCTTCTTCACTATTCTACCTAACTGCGACTCTACTTTCAAGAAACTATGAACCTACATTCCAAGGTCTCTTTGTTCAGCAACACTCCCCAGGACGCTAGCATGAAGTGTACATGTCCTGCCCTGATTTGCATTTCCAAAATGCAGCACCTCCCGTTTATGTAGATTAAAAACCACCTTCCCATTGTCAGCCCATCTGCCCATCTGATCAAGATTCCATTGTACTCTGAGGTAAACCTTCTTTGCTGTCCACTGCACCATCATTTTTGGTTTCATCTGCAAACTTAGCAACTATTGCTGCAATGATCACATCCAAATGATTTATGTGAATAGTGAAAAGCAGTGGAGCCAGCACTAACCCTTGTAGCACACCAATGGTCACAACCCTCCTGTTCGAAAATCAATCCTTCACCACCACCCTCTGTCTCCTGCCTTCGGGCTAATTCTGTATACCTATAGCTAGTTCTCCCTGTATTCCATATGAACTAAACTTGTTAACCAATCTACCATGCAGGAAGTTGGCAAATGCCTTACTGAATTCCATATCAACAATGTACACCTCTGCCTCAATGAATCCTCTTAGTCACTTCTTCAACCATACTCAGTCAATTTAGTGAGATACAACTTTCCATGCTTCGAGCCATGATACCTATCACTTATCAGTCCTTGCTTTTCAAAATCCATGCAAACCTTGTGCCTCATAATCCTTATCAACAGCTTGCTCCACGGACGTCTGGCTCACTAGCTTTTCCTTATCATCCTTCGAAATGTTGTCAGTAATCGCACCAAGTTCGCAAGCTAAGTTACGGTACCTCATCTGTGACAATTCACTATACAAATATCGCAGCAAGAGGCCCAGCAATCACTTCACTCGCTTCCCACAGAGTTCTCGGGTACATCTGATCAGGTGCTGAAGATTTTCCCACCTTAACGGTTTACGAACTCCAGCATCTCCTCCTCTGTAATACAGGCACATTTCAACATGTCACGGTTTATTTCCAAAGTTCTTTAGCTTCCATATCCTTCTGCACAGTGAATACTGACGCATGATGCTTGTTGAGTATCGTCTCCATCTCCTGCGGTTTTGCACATCGGCAACATTTCTGATCTTTAAGTGGCCCAAAACTCTCCTGAGCTATTCTTTTGTCCTTAATGTATGTGTAGAGTCCCTTTGGATTCTCCTTAACCCTACTTGCCTGAACTATTTCATGTCCCCTTTATGGCCTCCGGATTTCCCTCTTATGTATACTCCGACTGGCTTTAGACCCTTCTCAATAGTCACTTTAAATCTGGAATTAAGAGCCAAATGACGATGATGAATCCATTTTCGATTTTTGGAAAAACCCATCAGGTTCGCTGATGGCCTTGAAGGAAGCAAACTGCCTGAGTTACATGAGACTCCAGGCCGACAACAATGTGTGTGACTCGTAACTGGATTAGTGGTGCTGGAAGAGCACAGCAGTTCAGGCAGCATCCGAGGAGCAGTAAAATCGACGTTTCGGGCTAAAGCCCTTCATCAGGAATACAGGCAGAGAGCCTGAAGCGTGGAGAGATAAGCTAGAGGAGGGTGGGGGTGGGGAGAAAGTAGCATATAGGTGAGTGGGGGAGGGGATGAAGGTGATAGGTCGGGGGCGGGGGGAGGGTGAAGTGGATAAGTGGAAAAGAAGATAGGCAGGTAGGATAACTCAGGACAAGTCACGGTGATAGTGCTGAGCTGTACGTATGGAACTGGGGTGAGGTGGGGAAAGGGGAAATGAGGAAATTGTTGAAGTCCTAATTGATGCCCTGGGGTTGAAGTGTTCCAAGGCGGAAGATGAGGCTTTCTTCCTCCAGGCGTCTGGTGGTGAGGGAGCGGCAGTGAAGGAGGCCCAGGACCTCCATGTCCTCGGCAGAGTGGGAGGGAGAGTTGAAATGTGACTCGTAACTGCCCGCTGGGCAATTAGTAATGGGTAATGAATGCAGGTCCAACCAGTGATACCCTCAACCCGTGAATGAGTACTGAAAAAAACCTTGACTCCTGCTCTCCCTACCTGACATTGCTTCCCTCTTATCTATGACCAGACACTCAATTTCTCCCGTCCTCCAGCATTCCTTACACCTATCAGCCTTACCCTTCACCCTAACAGGGACAGACTGTCTCGGTGATTTTGACATCTCCTTTTTGAAGGCTTCCCTCTTCTCAGCTGGCCCCGTAACTGCGAATATCTGTTCCAATCCAGTTTGGAAGTTCTTGCTAATATCATCAAAATTGGCCTTTCTCCAACTTAGAGCGTTACCTTTTAGACCCAGTTCATCCTTTTCCATCTCTATTTTAAAACTAATAGAATTATGATATGTGTCTCAAAGTGCTTCCCCACTGATAGCTCAGTCTCCTGCCCTGCCATATTTACCAAAGGGAAGGTGACGTTGAGCTCCTTCTCTGTGATGGAGAGCATTGGTCAAGCAGCTGCAGCGTTATAACTGGGATTGTGCTCAACAGTGTCTTCGTCTCACTGGACTGGATCAAACAATAATTTATCTCAGTGCCATTTTCATTGAGTGTGACAGAGGGATTGTCTGCACAAGGTCGAGCTAATTTCCTGGTGCTACCTTATCGAACTCACCTCATTAACTACCTACCCCACCCCATGGTGCCCCTCTCATTCAATGCCAGCCCTATTCTCCCACCCATCTTGGCTGGAGGTACTCACCATCGCACTGATGCCCCTGGGTATTCCGTGATCCCTGGCACTGGTGCCATCTTTAAAAGGCCAGTGGGCACACAGTTGAGCTTTTATGATGTCGGAGCTGGTTTGTACAGTTTACCCCGAGCATGGCAGATAAGGGGCAATTACACCACAGTTTGTCAACTGGGGCATGGAGGTCCTGGTGGATGGGGTAGTACAGAGGGGGACCATTCCCTTCCCAGCAAGACCCACAGAGCATGGTCTGAGCTCCCCACCTAGTTCAGTACAGTATCTGCGGTCTGAAGAAACGTCGAGCAATACAGGGCAAGCATCAAGAACCGTCCCCGCTCTGCCAGAATAAGGGTCACCATATTCTCTCTGCTCCCTCACACTGACTGTATATCTGTTTTAGCAGCGATCCAGAACAACGTTCACGCTCCACGGCTCTCACTGCTGCTTGCAGTTTTCTCTCTCTCTCTCTCTCTCTCTCTCTCTCTCTCTCTCTCTCTCTCTCTCTCTCCATTATTCCCCACCCCCCACCCCCACACCCCACACACACACAACGATAACATTGCGTGGATACAATACTGCGGACTGACTCCCTCCAGACAACTCACCTCCACCAGCATTAACAGCAGGGGTATCCCTCCCACCCTCCCTCCCTCCCCACCGCCCTTCTCACATTCCATTAGAAACAGCCTGGAATAGGACTGGAAGGGCCTATTCGGGTGGTGGCGTGCCCGATATCCGTTCCCTCACCCCCTCCCCCCCTCCATGTGGGGAGGACCCTGCTATGCGCCGGAGAGGACGGGGACGCCTCGTGTGGAGATTCTGAAACATCCACGAACCACCGACAGAGTAAAGAGCAATGTTCAGTGAAGGGCAATTCTCACTTTTAACACACTGGCAGTTCTGTTTCCCTTGGCACAACTTAGAGGCCGTGGCCCAGATGCCATCTCCCTTTTGTGTCGAGCTGGTACAAATGGAATCCCCACGGTCTCGGTGGGCAGGAGGGTGTGCTCACAACACATTGTCACCACCACCTCGCAGGAAGGGAGCACGGGGACTCCCTCCTACACCTCCTCCTGTAAACAGCTCAGATACTGAAACTAATCTGTGAGATTTACTGCTCTCCCACTTGTCCTGACATCTTCAATAAACTGTTCTCATATACACCCTGGCCCCTCTGTCCCTGCACCTCCTTTATAACGGTACAACCTATTTTATATTGCCTTTCAATGTCCTTCCTACTAAACAGCACCACCTCACTGCGCTGCATTGACCCTCATCTGCCATACACCTGAACACTACACCAATTTATAACTTTCCTGTTGGAGTTCCACACCGTCCACAACAAACTTCACAATTCTTTCAGGTTTGGTATCTGAAAGTATTGAAATTGTCCTCCAGTCAGATTCCACCCAAAAATACTGGCACACACCAGACAGAGGGAGTGAAATATTGACACACTCTCCATGTCTGTATTACTGTCAATGCACAGTGAATGCCTCTTTGTGTCTGTATTCGTATGTGTATCTGTGTGGGGCGGGTCTGGCACTTTCTGTGGTGTTTAAAGTGATGTAATATCCTCCAATATGAGTACTGATTAACGATCACTAAATGTAAAATGTCAACTTTCATTTTTGTCCAAAGATGCTTCCAGAGCTGCGGAGATTTCTGTTGTTGTCAATCTCTGTTGCACCCCCACCCCGATCCCCCACCCACCACCCCACTGTAATCGTGATGCTGAAGTGTGTAAACGATCAGGAAATCAGTCTGGGAGGGAGAGACGGAGGGCAGCAGTTCACAGCGCAATCCATCCTGAATTTTGATTGCACCAAACATACACACACACATACACACGCATACACGCACGGGTGAACATACACACACGCACATGCACATACTAGGTTGGTTTGGAGAGGATTGTCATTGACCTTAGGTCCTCAGAGTGGAACATGTTCATGTGGAGAAATATCTGCGCTGTTTCTGCAATGTGGAAATGGTTTTTCACTGGGCAGTATTTCCAACACACAGTATACACATTAAATAATATTTCCATTGCAATTATATCCAAGCAATTCCGAGTGAGCCACTTTCCAAGGCGATTAGATTAATTTTAATGCACTTTCTTTAACTTGGAATTATTAATGTTTTACTCTTATGAGTAACCTCACATGTGAGAAAGGATTGAAAAGACCTAAACCAGACCAGAAGAGTGTGGGCTTGTATCATTTTAAAGAAAAGAGGGAAAGGGAGAGGAAGGGAGAGTGGTTTTGACTCAGTTTCAGTGATTCACACCAAAAACAAGAAGAGTTCCCATTGCACAGAGATGCAGAGACAGAGATCCACACACTAATGCAGGAACACATGTAACAAGCTCAGAGAGATAGACATGCAAACAGAGGTTAACAGAGACACACAGGAATAGACAAACACGAACAGAAATATGCAGACACATACTTGGACATGCAAACACACATAGACTCATTGAGTTATACAGGGTATTTGCAAACAGGCCTTTCGGCCCATACAGTCCATGCTGACCATAATCCTAAACTAAACCAGTCCAACCTGCCTGCGCTTGGCCCAGATTTGTCCAAATGTTCTCTTATTCTTGTATATAACCAAATGCGTTTTAAGTGTTATAACTTCACCCACAATCCATCACTTCCTCAGAAAGTACATTCCCTTCACGAACCACATGCTGTGTAAAAAATGAATCACCTCACAGGTCCTGATCAGGTGGATCCAATAAATTTGTAGGAATTTAAGGAAGTGATGCTGGGTCCCTTGCTGAGATGTTGTCATCATCAATAGCCACAGGTGAGATGCTGGAAGTCATGAGTTTGACTAAAGTTTTGCTATTAAACAAAATGGAAAGAAAAAGCCAAGAACTATAGATTGGGGCCCCTGAAATCAGTGGTGGGCACGGTGTTGGAGGGAATCATGAGCTATAGGATTTAAATGCATTTGGAAAGGCAAGGACTGATTAGTGATAGGCAAAAGTGAGGACTGCAGATGCTGGAGATCAGAGTCTAGATGAGAACGTTACTGGAAAAGCACAGCAGGTCAGGCAGCATCTGACGAACAGGAAAATCGACGATCTGTACAAAAGCCCTTTATATGCATCGTGAAATGGGGGTGTGCATGGATAATCATGTCACACTAATTTGATTTTGTTTTTGTTGAGAAGTAACGGACAGGATTGATGACGGCAGACGCTGGAAGTGATCTATATGGACTTCCGTTAGGCATTTGACGTAACTCCCCATGGAGACTGGTTAGCAAGATGAGATCACATGGAATACAGGGAGAATTACCCAGTTGGATACAGAACTGGCTCAAGGGTAGAGAACAGAGTGTTGTTGTGGAGGGTTGTTTTGCAGACTGGAGGCCTGCTGACCAATGGAGTGCCACGGGGATCGGTGCTGGATCCGCTACTATTCGTCACTTATATAAATGATTTCGATATGAACATAGGACAATTAGTAGGTTTGCAGATGACACCAAAATTGGAGGTATAGTGGCCAGCAAAGAATGTTACTTCAGATTACGACGGGACCTTAATCAGATGGGCCAATGGACCGAGGAGTGGCAGACGGAGTTTAATAAAGATAATTGTGAAATGCTGCATATTGGAAAGGCATATCAGGGCAAGAATTATACACTTCCTGGTAAAATCGTGGGGAGTGTTGCTGAACAAAATGATCTCAGAGTACAGATTTATTCTTCCTTGAAAGTGGATTAGCAGGTAGATAGGGCAGTGAAGAGAGTATTTGATATGTTTTTGGTCAAGTCCATTGTGTATATGCGTTCGGAGACTGGACTGTGACTGTACAGCACATTGGTTCGGGCCACTTTTGGATGACTGTTTGTAATTCTGGTCTCCCTGCTCTGTAGGAAGCATGTTGTCAAACTCGAAAAGGGTCAAGAAGGGTTTACACTGAGGTTGCCATGATTGGATGGTTTGGGTTACAGGGAGAGGCTGAATAGGCTGAGCCTGTTTTCCCTGGAGAATCAGAGGAGGAGGGTTGATGTTCGAGGTTAGTGAAATCATGGGTACAACGGATAGATTGCATAGCCAAAGTCTTTTCTATATGTAGTGCAGTCGAAAACTTGATGGCAAAGGTTAAGGTTGGATAGGAAAGACAGAAAAGGGCTCTAATGGGTAATATCTTCATGTAGAAGATGGTCCGTGTGTAATGAGCCTCCAGAGGAAGGTATTGAGGCTGACACAATTATAACATTTAACAGGAATCTGGATGGACAGATAAATGGGAAGGGTTTAGATGGAAATTGACCAAATGCCGGCAAATGGGAGGAGAATAATTTTGGCTGTCTGGTTGCCATGGACACGTTGGACCAAAGGGTCTGTTTCCATGGTATACACCTCTATGACGCCATGTCTTTTAACAAACTTCCTCCTCTTATCTTAAAACAACCCCCACTCGAGGGAAAAGACACCTACCATTCAACATTACTGATACCTCTCATGATATTATAAACCTCTAAAAGGTTATTTCTCAGCCTCCTACGCTCCAGTAGAAAATGTATGAGTCTGTTGAGCCTGTCCTTATATGCAAACACTCCATTCCCAGCAACATGCTGAGAAATTTCTTCTGAACTCTTCCGAACTTGATAATATTCTCGATTTAACAGGGCGACCAGAACTGCACAAAGTCCTCCAGGACATGCCTCATGGATGTCCTGTGCAACCTGAAAATACCGTCCCAACACCTATACTCAAAGGACAGTCCACTGCTATTCGTCATTTATATAAATGATTTGGATGAGAACGTAGGAGATATTGCTTGAAAATTTGCAGATGGCTTCAAAATTGGAGGTGTAGTGAACAGTTAAGAACGTTACCACAGAGTAAAATGGACTCTTGTTCAGATGGGCCAATGGACTGAGAGGTGGCAGATGGAGGTATATTTAGATTAACGCGAGGTGCTACATCTTGAAAAAGCAAATCAGAGCATGACTTATATATGATAAAGTCCTGGACAGCGTTGCTGAACAAAGAGACCTTGGAGTACGGGTCATATTTCCTTGAATGTAGAGTTGCAGGTAGATAGGATAGTGAAATAGGTGTTTAATATGCATTCCTTTATTGTTCAAACCACTGAGTACAAGAGTTGGGAGGTCATGTTGCGGCTGTGCAAGACATTGGTTAGGCCACTTTTGCAATATTGCGTACAATTCTAGTCTCATTCCTATCGGAAAGATGTTGTGAAACTTGGAAAGTTGCAGAAAAATTTGCAAAGATGTTGCCAGGGCTGGAGGATTTGAGCTGTAGGGAGAGCTGGAATAGGTTGAGGCTGTTTTTTTCTGAATCATTAGGGGCTGAAAGGTGAATTATAGAGGTTTATAAAATCATGAGAGGCATGCATAGGCTAAATAGACAATGTTTTTTTTTCCCCGGGGTAAGCGAGTCCACAATTAGAGGGCATAGGTTTAAGATGAGAGGGGGAAGACTTAAAAGGGACCACAGTTGGCAATTTTTATGCTTAGAGGGTGGTATGTGTATGGAATGAGTTGCCAGAGGCTGGTAAAAATAAAGTATTAAAAAACATTTGGATGAGTATATAAATAGGAATGGTTCAGATGGATATGGGAAGGTGTTGGCAAAATTGACAAGATTAGGTTAGGGTATCAAGTCGACATGGACAAGTTGTACCAGAGGGCCCGTTTCCGTGCAGTACATCTCTATGACTATGTCTATATAATGAAGAACATCAAGTGAAACACCTTCATAAGCGCCCTGTCTGCATATGAAGCAAACTTCAAAAAATTATGCCTGAAATCCTAGGTTGCTCTGTTCTACAACACTACCAATGGCTCAACATTTAATTGTATATGTGTTTTTTTAGTTTGTTTTACCAAAGTACAATACCTTGCATTTATCAACATTAAACTCCATCCGCAATTCTTTAGCCCAGTGAGTGCTAATACTGGAGAAGAAAGGCTGGAAAGTAATCAGTTACCTTGTACCATTTACTGGTTTTAGGAAGAGGGCAGTCACACGTTAGAGATGGGAAACAGTGATCGGTGTTTCAGGCCAGAAAGTATGCTCTGTCTTTGTCTCTGGTGTTTAGTGTTGATATCTATTCGAGTTCCTTCACAGTGCATTGTGTGTCTGCAGGATTTCATTCCCTCATATTGCAGACTACAGATGATAGACATTTAAACTGGAAATAATAGACAAGTTTTTAAAGATGTTCATAGTTTATCTCGAAGGCAGAGCACATAAACCCGATATCCTACAGTTGAGGCAAGTAATTTGCATTTTTTAACAACGTTGTTATTTTAACTGGGTAATTCAGTAAAGTGAACCAGATTTCAATGAATCCATACCGATCTGAAAGCTGACATTTAAAGTTAAAAATTTGGGCATGGGTTAGATCTTGTGCTGTCAGTAGTATCTCTGCCTCTGAGGCAGTGCTCTGGATTCTATTCCAATTCCTGAACATGTCTGGTAGTGTCCCTAGCTCGAGAGCAGATTGTCTGGATTCAGGTGCAGCGTGTCAGAACAGGCTGATGAACGAACACACAGGAGAATAATGCTGCAACTTTTGGGGCTATTGTGGAGCGGTGGTAGTGTCCCTACCTCTGGGCCCCATAGGTCTAAGTTCTAATCCATCTGGAGGTGTTTGATAATATGTCTGAACGTGTTGACTAAAACGATCTTAAAGTTGTGGTTTGATCGAGATGGAAGAGGTGTCAGTATTGAATTTCAGAAATTAAGCCCCGGATGACTGAAATCACAGACCCTGGGTGAGAGGAACATTAGCACCTTCTAGTGGTCTATAAATTCATGAGGTTCATGGATAGGGGGTGAGTAGTCAAGATCTTTTCCCCATGCTTGGAAGTCGAAAATTAGAAGGCATAGATTTAATGTGAGAGTGGAATGATTTTAAAGTGACGTCGGGGCAACGTTTTCACTCAGAATGTGGAGTGTGTACAAAATGAACTGCCAGAAGAAGTGATGGAGGTAGGTATAATTACAACATTTAAAAGGCACCCAGATGGATATATTGATAGGAAGGATTCAGAATGATGTGCTCCAATTGCTAGCAAATAGATTAGATTCATTACAGTGTAGCACAAGTCCACACCAACTCTCTGAAGAGTTACCCACCCAGAACCATCTCACCACATTTACCCCGGCTAATGCACCTGACATTACGTGCAACTTAGCATGGCCAATTGACATAAGCTGCACAATTTTGTACTGTGGGAAGAAACCCACGCAGACACAGCGAGAATGTGCAAACTCCACACAGTCAGTCAGCTGTGCCAGCAATCAAACTCAGGTCCCTGGTACTGTGAGGCAGGAGTGCTAACTACTGAGCCACTGCACCACCCCAAGTAGGGCACGATTAATTTCCGAAATCAGGTTGGCATGGACGAGTTGGTCAAAAGTGTTTGCTTCGGTGCTGTACAACTCTTAAGATTCATCAAGCCATTTGATCTAGGTCCCTGTGTAATCTTCATTGTCCACTATATAGCCAAACTTGGTTTCATCCACAATCTTTCTAACAACGCCTTCTATAATTTTCATCTGAATCATTTGTCTAAATGTCAAAACAAAAATGGATTGAGCAGAAGTCCCTGTGGAACACCACCGTGCACAGTGTCACAAAGCTGGTCCCTTTTCTCTAAAAGCTTCCTTTTCTCAAAGACACTGTGTCCTGGATTTCTTTTTTTAGAGGTGTCGTAAATAGTTCCCGGCTCCAAGGTGACTGGTTTTGTACAGAGATTAAACGGTTTTGTGTTTAAAGGTATAATGAAAGGGGAGTGGTCAGCTCTCTATGTGAGCAGTTCAGTCCAGAACTAATTTGTAGTTTAGCTGATTGGACAGGCTCTCTCTCTCTCTCTCTCTCTCTCTCTTTCTGCCCTTCTATCTTTAAAGTCTAATCATTTGTTCCATTTGTACTGTTTTAAGGGGGGTTTGCTTATTGGGATGGTTGTGTGCTTCCAGAACAGCTAATTAAGTCTAGTTTGAATAGATTGAGTTCTGTAGGGGTTCTTTATTCTGTTCTTTGTGTTTCATTGTGTAGTTTTGTAAATATTTTTTGTCTATTTTAAAACCTGATAATTTTCACTGTGCACTCACTGAAACAAATTACAAAGTTATTGTCTGCACTGCCTACTCAAGAATATTTTGAGTGGGCTGGCCTAGTCCATAACAACAGGCCTCCATTCTGAAAAACAACCGTCCTCGATAATGCTGTCTCCTGCTATTAGGTAAACAAACACACACACAGACACGTACACGACACACACACACATACACACACACCCAGACACACACAAAGAAATACACACACGCACAGACGCACATACACAGATACACACACACAAAGACTCGCACACAGAGACACACAGACACATGCACACGCACGCACACACACAGAGACAACACATGCACACAGACACACACGGACGCACAAAGACACACATACACACACACACACACACACACACACACACGGATACACACGTGCATGCGCGTGCTACACACACACACATCTTAGAGTCGTTAGGACATAACTTGTTCAGTTATGATTAAATGATGGGCTCAAGGCTTGTTGTGAGAGGGTAGTAGAACTGACTTGAAAAACATTTCAGCCATGATCAATAGTTCTGTAGACTGGATGGGCCAAATGGCCTTTTTACATAGAACATAGAACATAGAAGAATACAGCGCAGTACAGGCCCTTCGGCCCTCGATGTTGCACCGATCAAAGCCCACCTAACCTACACTAACCCACTATCCTCCATATACCTATCCAATGCCCGCTTAAATACCCATAAAGAGGGACAGTCCACCACTGCTACTGGCAGGGCATTCCATGAACTTACGACTCGCTGAGTGAAGAACCTACGCCTAACATCAGTCCTATATCTACCCCCCCTTAATTTAAAGCTATGCCCCCTTGTAATAGCTGACTCCATACGTGGAAAAAGGTTCTCACTGTCAACCCTATCTAACCCCCTAATCATCTTGTACACCTCTATCAAGTCACCCCTAAACCTTCTTTTCTCTAATGAAAACAACCCCAAGTGCCTCAGCCTTTCCTCAAAGGATCTTCCTACCATACCAGGCAACATCCTGGTAAACTTTCTCTGCACCCGTTCCAGTGCCTCCACATCCTTCCTATAGTATGGCGACCAAAACTGCACACAATATTCCAGATGCGGCCGCACCAGAGTCTTATACAACTGCAGCATGACCTCAGGACTCCGGAACTCAATTCCTCTACCAATAAAAGCCAGTACGCCATATGCCTTCTTCACTGCACTATTTACCTGGGTGGCAACGTTCAGAGATCTGTGTACATGGACACCAAGATCCCTCTGTTCTTCCACACTGCTCTAATTTTGTACGCACTATAGTACATGCATTCGTCTGTGTTCGTGTGTGTATTTGCGGGTGCATGTGTGTCTGTGTGTCCGAGTTTTTGTGTTCCTGTGTTTTTGTGAGGTTGAGTGTGTCTGCGTGTGCATCTCTGTGTGTGTGTTTGAGTGTGCCTGTGTGTATTTGCCTGTGTGTGTCTTTGAGTTTGTCTATGTGTGCATGTGTATGTATCTGTGTGTGTCTGCATATGTTTGTGTTCCTCATTACTTTTAGTAATGGAAATATCAATTTACATTTTTGTAATTTCTACACTGTTTGTCATTATCCTTTACATCATAGATTGAAGAACTTTGTTTTAGTCATGAATTTGTTATTTTAACAGAGAAGGAAATCTACATGACCTCTTCCTAGGACGACCCTGACCCAATGTGTGACCTATATTATAAGCCATACCATCAAACTAGTAACACCGATAATTTGCTGTGACCAATAGAGGAGTGGCAGTAGAAAAGAAAACAGTTACTCAACAACCCAGGGAACTCTGGAACTGTGAGCCTGACATCAGTGGTGGGTGAGTTGTAGGACGGGATTCTGAGGGATGGCCAATTGCATGCATGTTCAAAGGCAAGGCTTGATTGGGGATAGTCACCATGGCTTTTTGCATGAGAAATCGTGTCACACTAACTTGACTGAGTATGTTAAAGAGGTGACAAAGCAGATTGATGAAGGCAGTGCTGTAGATGCTTTCCATTTAGACTGGAGCAAGTTCTTCGACAAGATTCTGCATATTAGGCAAGTTACTAAGATTAGATCACATGGGAACCAGCGCACCCAAGACAATTGAATAAAAAATTAGATTGAAGGAAGGCGACAGAGGTTGGTAGAGGATTGCTTTTCAGACTGGAGGCCTGTGAACAGTAGTGTGCCACAAGATTCAATGCTGAGCCCACTGCTTTCCGTCACTTATATAAATGATGTGGATGTGACCATAGGTGGTAAGGGTAGTAAGTTTGAAGATTACACCAACATTTTTGGTGTTGTGGGTAATGAAGAAAATTATCTCAGAGTGCAATGAGACCTCGATCAGACGGACCCATGGGCTGACGATTGGCAGATTGTGTTTGATTCAGTAAAATGTGAAGTGCTGCATTTTGGGAAGCAAATCGGGTTCCTTAATGGAAATTTATTGGAGGATGTTGCTGAGCAACGAGATGGAGAGATGTAGATGCAACACTCCTTCAATGTGAATAGTATAGTGAACAAGGTGTTTGGCATGTTTGCCTTCATTTGTCAGAGCATTGAGTTTCGGAGTTGGGATGTCAAGTTACAGCTGTACAGGATGTCAGTGAGGCCACAGTTTGGAATACTGTGTGCAGTTCTGGTCTCCCTGCTGTACGAAGGTTGCTGTGAAACTTGAAAGGGTTCAGAAAAGATTTATAAGGACGTTGCCAGGTTTGGAGAGTTTGAGCTACAAGCAGAGGCTGAATAGGCAAAAGCGGTTTTCCCTGCAGAATCACGGACTTAAGGCTAACCATATAGAGGTTTATAAAATCATAAGGGGCATGGATTTTGTAAATAGACAAGGTCTATTTCCCAGAATATAGCATTCCAAAAATAGAGGGTATAGGTTTAAGGTGCGAGGGGAAATATTTTAGATGGAACTTAGAGGAATTGTTTTCATACAGAGGGAGGTGTGCATATGAAATCATCTGCCAGAGGAAGTGATGGAGTCTAGCATCTTGATGGGTATCTGAATAAGGAGGTATAGAGGAATATGAGCCAAATGCTGGCAAATCAGACTCGATCAGATTGGGATGTCTGGTCAGCACGGACAAATGTGCATGCTATATGACTCTTATAAGAGGGATGAGGAGACATTATAAACAGGCATTTCATGTGGGAATTCTCTTCCCCACAAGTTTGAGATGCTTCTTTGTTTACTTTGATTCAAAGCTGAGTTAGTAAAATATTTGGCAGAGAAGTGAGTCATGGATAACGGGATACAGTCAGGAAAATGGGGCTGTGACCATAACCTGATCAACCACAATCTTAGTGCCTGTTGGAGAAGGCTCAAAGCGTCTAATGGCCCACTCCTGCTCTTCAGTTCCATGTTTCTGTGTTCCATTCAGTGTCTCAAACCTGCTAGACAGGGACAGTTAGAAGCTACTTACTGCGATACCCTAGTGCACAGAAACACAGGAGACCATTCAGCCCCTCAAAACTGTCACACACAATTTGGACTGGTTTGGAAGATGTAATTGGAAAGCCCAGGTTGGGTATCAAAGAGGTTGCTCATCTCTCTTTATAGAGCTTCCCCTCTCTGCAACATGTGCTTCATATGTTGGTCATGTTGTAGACCCAGTTTCATGGTGAATACAGCCCCAACACCTCAGCCAGAGATGGTCCAGACAATCTGGCAACATTCCATAACAGAGCTTCCAGGAAAATAACACCCTCTACTTTCCAATAATAGAATGTGAGAACCCCACAACCAGGGGTATGTCATTCATCCACACGCCCCCTCCCCCCGCAAGCATGTCTTCACCCACAATAAGATCATAAGGTATAATATCCTCTTTCATGTCCAGTTCTTCACAGCCCACAACTCTGATTGGTCAAAAAGCACTCATTACCCCCACATTGTGACCTATTGATATGAGTAAAAAACGTGAACACAAAGGCTCAGGGAAGAGTTACCGGCCCTGACATCAAAGCATCATTTAACTAAGGACAGTCTCAAGGAGCCTGAGCAGGATCGCACTTAATGGGAATGAGTTGGAAACTTCCCTGGTTAGAGTGATTTAAAGTATAAAGCACAATGATTGTGGTTTGTGTACAAAAATCTATGTCGTCCTGGACATATCTGCAAAAGATCCTCAAGGTAGTGTCCTCAGCGCAAACATCTTCAGCTGCTTCATAAAGATTAGAAGTGAGGGTGTTCATTGAAGGTCACACAGTATTCAGGAAAAAATGTTCCCCTTCAGCTCCTGAACTAGTCTGTGTCCATGTGCAGCAGGATCTGGACAACATTCAGGCTTGTTCTGTTGGAAGTATCGGTAACATTCATGAACAATGCTGCTGGGCACTGCACATTTCCACAGTTAAAAGGAAGAAATTATTCAGCGCCTCACGCTGGCTTCACAGGAATATGAGGAAGTCATTCAGCTCAATGAAATTATTGGAGAAGTACAATTAAAAGGGAGACTTTAACCGACTTATGGACCCCGAAGTGGATAGGATGTCAAGGGGTCTCTCGGGTATTTCCCAGCCATCAAGGCAGCTGGTGGACCTGAACAGACGTTTTGGATGTCTTCACCCTGAAGGTAGGGGCTTCACATTTTTTTTATCCCACGTAAGTGCTATACCAGGATTGACATTTTTTGGCCCCATTGGACTTTTTAAATTCGATGCTGCCCTGCAAAATTCTGATCATGCAGCAGTGTACGTGGATGTTAAGGCCGATGGCGATGGGACAGGCTCACAGCACTGGCGCATGGAGCCTTGCCTCCTGAAAGATAGCAAATTCATTGAGTACTTTTCGCGGGAATTGAAGTTTTTATTGGGACATTAACTTGGGTACGGCCAGTAATCCATCCGTGTTCTGGAAGACTGCCAAGGCCTATGCAAGGAGTTTGATTATTTCTTACTCGGTGACTCACAAGCGGCAGAAGGGACAGCAGTAGCGTATGCTTAAGGCTTGGCTGAAGGCAGCTGAGACAGCATTCTTTGACAGACTGTCTGTAACTAAGTTGCAGCAGATTACAGTGCTCCGGGCTGCTCTGAACACTGCGCTCACCCAGACTGCAAAGAGGGAGATTTCCTTTGCGAAACAGAGGTTATTCGAGTATGGTGCTAAACTGAGAAGGTATTTGGCTCACTTGGCCAGAAAGAAGAGTGCCCCCAAACTATTACATCCATTAGAGAGGGTGCTGGTACTATCACCTGCCGTCCCAAAAGGGTTAATGCAGCATTCAGAAAGTTCTCCTCTGGGTTGCTCCAGTCAGAGGATTGTGCGGACAGATTGGTGAAAACGGAGTCATTTTAAGACCCTGGACCTCCCAGGTATAACTTCAGAGCAGGAGTCTCTTTTGAATGCCCCGTGACATCCAAGAGATACAGGATGCGGTAAAGCAGATCCAGAGTTGCAGACCGATCAGCCAGATGGCTTGTGGATTGAAATTTATTAGGAGTTCATAGACATGATGGCTGGGCCAATGTTGGATATATTCAATTATTCTTGTGGACAGAACTGCCTCCCATCCTCTCAGAGAGAAGCAAACATGTCTCTTATTCTCAAGAGAGGGAAAGCCCCAGAGGATTGCATATTCGTATAGGTCTATACAGTTATTAAACGTGGAATATAAAATTTTGTCGAAAATACTAGCGTTGAGGCTGGCGAAGATCTTGTCCTTCATTGTGAAAGAGGACCAGACACGTTTTATTAGGAGTCACAGGTCCCCTGTTAATATTAGGAGAGTGCAAAATATGGTTCAGGTGTGACAGCAAGGTCGATTCCAGGTTTGGTAGTCTCGCTGGATGCAGAGAAAGCATTTGCTTGTGTGTAGTGGCCGTACCTCTTTTATGTCTTGGAACTGTTTTGCCTTGGAGGTGTCTTTGTCTGTTGGATGGCAGAATTATATAGTGACGCAACAGCGACATGAGTTCTCACTAATGGTGTAAGGACTAATGGTATAATTTTAGCATCGGCAGAGGTGCCCCTTTTGCCGTTATTATTTGTATTGGTGATTGAGCCGTTGGCAGAGGCCACCCAGAGGGGCCCCAATATAACTGAACGGGTGGTAGGGTCAGGAAGGCATGACATCATCCTTACACAGATGACGTTCTTCACTCTCTTACTAACCTGATGATATCTTTGCCCCGTTTTAAAGAAGTGATTGATTTATTTGAATCTATCTCGGGGTATACAATCAATTTTATGAAATCGGACGCCATGCCTGTTGTGTGTTATTCGAGTACTTGATCATAGGGGGTGAAATCCGATTCCCTTTCAGCTGGTCACAAGAAGGTCTCCTCTATTTAGGCATTTTTATCACACCGGCCTTCTGTCAATTATATAAAGCAAACTTCGTGCAAGTGCTCAAGAAGATAAGACAGGACCTTCGGCTCTGGGAAGATATTCCAATATCCTGGTTGGGTAGAATACCTCTGGTTAAAATGAATGCAATTCCTCGTTTCTTCTATCCCACGTGAATGGTCCTTTTGATGCTCTCCAGGTCGGTTCTATGGAGGCTTTACAGTTGGTTAAGCTTGTTTATCGGGCACCACAGGTGGCCACTTATGAAGCTCGCCAAATTGCAGCTTCTGCGGGAGATGAAGGGTGTAAATTTTCTGAACTTTAAGAAATATCAACGAGGTTCCCTGCAATCGGATGTGGCTGATTGAGCTTGCAAAGACCTGCTATTAGTTTGGCTGGACATTGAGGCATCCCAGGCAAAATGTCCCCTCATTAATCTGTTGTTCATGGGCAAGACGAGGATTGTTATGGACCATTGCAGAAATCCAATTGTCCTTAAAATAGTTAAAGCCTGGAAAATGATGCGACAAAATGAGGGCAATTTACAAAAATAATCTTCCCCTTTGACTCCCATTGTAGGATTGGTCGGATCCCAGCTGGGATTGATGGATTATGGATTTCGGCTCTGAGAGTCCAGATGAGTTTCCTGTTTCGAAGAATTATTTGACGTGGTGGTCATGGTGGTTTTAGAGCAGCTGAGCCAGAAATATGAGTTATCTTGGAGGGGCCACTTTCGTTACTTTCAGATGAGGAATTTTAGACAGAAAAAAATACTCCATTAATGGTTAGTCCCCATAGGTAGGAAATAGAGGGAAGAGTGCTTCGTCCACAGGTGGTCTCTCGGTCAACACCCTCTATCATTTATTAAGAGGTAGTGTCTCAAATGATATAAAGCGGCTGCAAGGAATCTGGGCTCAGGAATTGTGGGTGGAGATCTCACCAGAGGAGTGGGAAGATATTTGGGAAACCGTAAGGAAGATTTCAATTTGGAATAGGACGTAGGCTATGGAGTTGAATGTACTCCGCAGGGTTTAATTGACACCCGAGTAGCCTGTCAAATTTAAGACAGGAGAGACCCCAATGTGCCCCAAATGTACAATAGATGTTGGTACACTTACGTATTGCTTGTGATCATGCCACAAGCTTCGTAGGTATTGGTGCACTATAGCAAGTGTTTTAGAAGGGGTTTTGGGAACCGAGGTCAAGGCAAATCCGGTGCCCCTCCTCTTGTGTTCGCTGAATCCTCCCTCTTTGGACTTGCATGGGAATAAATTGTTTAGTATTCCTCCATTTTGTGTGAGGAAGAACATTCTGATAAACTGGGTCCCAGGAAACCTCCCAGGACTCTGATCGTGGTGTAGGCTAGTTATGGAGCCCATTCTCCTCGACTTCCTTATGAGTATGGGCACAAAGAAATGAACATTGTCATAGGACATGGCGGCCCTATTTCAACCATATACACATGGTTTTATTGGCTATATTTGTCAGGACATTTGTGTAACAGTGAGGGCTCTGTGAGGAAGAATTCTGAACAAATACGGGTATGGCAACTCATGCTACCGATGATGGGGAGCTTTGGTAGGATTGTGCTGGGTGTTGTAACTTCATGTATTTTATGTTAATTTGCCTTGGTTCAGCTCGGTTTAATCTATGTTTTGTTTTGATTTTGTTTTGACATCAGCCCATTGATTTTGTGCACAGGGAAGAGAATGAGTCCATTCAGCCACTCATGCTTCTTACACAGCAACCAGCGTAGGTCATTTCACACCATGTGTCAATTATACAGGATTGGCGGGAATGAAGAGAATATATAGAGGTGAGAATACAAGCTTACCACATTCACGATGGAATATAAAGTAGTGAGAAAACTGCTGGAATTTAAGAAAACTATTAAAATCGATTATTCAGGAATTAATGAAAGGACATTTACAAAGTGAAGCCACAATCCAACAGAATCAACATAATTTTAAAAAGGATGAATCATATTTTCATTATTTATTTGAGTCTTTAAGAATGTGACAAACAAGCTGCATAATGAGGATCCTGGAGATGTAAAATCAGGACTTGCAGAAGACATTGAATAAAGTGTGCACAAAAGATTAATCTGCAGAATAAGATTGCATATGGTTAGAAGTAATTTATTCGCTTGGATGTAGGCTTGGCGAAACAAAGAATTGCATTGAGTTGGAATAACTGGTTCATTTTCTGTTTCCAAAAATACCATAGGGCTCAGTCCCCAGGCCCCAACTATTAGCAATAAATACTATCACCTATTTGAGGGGATGGACATGCTATAATCAGTTTTTCAGAAGACACTGACTCAGTTGAGAAATTGTAATGAATGGTTAAGGATAGGTTGCAGATGAAATGAAACAATTAAAAGTATGCGGCCGTTTTGGTCAGTGTAACAGAAAGGCAACTTACTATCCAAACAGAGGGAAACTACAGAGTGCTTAGGTACAGAGGGATATGGTATCCTCATCCATATCGCAAAAGACACAGATGCAGGTGTAGCAGATAATGAGAAAGGCAACTGCAAATTTGGTATTTATTTCTGAAAGACTAGATTATAAAGCGAGGGAGGTTCTTCTGCAATAATTCCAGGCATTTGTGAGATCGCAATTGAGTACTGTGTACAGTTTTGGTGTCCTGACTGCAGGAGGGGTGTAATTACCATGGAGGCAGTTCAGAAGAGGTTTACTAGACTGATTCCAGAGATAAGGAGTTTGTCCTCTGAAGAGAGATTGAGCAGTTCAGGCCTATATTCTCTGGAGTTTAGAAAAATGGGAGGAGATGTCACTGAGGACTGGACAATGCTAAAGGTGATTGATAATGTCGACATGCATTGGGTATTTCGTCATGTGGGGCAATCGACAACAAGAGATCAGAGTTTTAGGATAAGTGGAGAGGAATTAGAACAGTGATGAGATAATGGAGCAGGCTGACATCAGCCATGATTGTATTCAATGGTGGAGCAGGCTGGAGGAGCTGGATTGCTGACTGATGTTCCTCGTCTTTCTTCAGCCCTTCAAACGTGTCACACAGGAATAGGGGAGGGCTGGTTAATCGACAGAAAGCAGGCACTCCAGATAAATCTGATTTAATCAGTTTAAAAGAATGTAACCAGTAGGGTCACACAGTGACCAGTGCAGGGTCCTCAGCTATTTACCATCTATATCAATGATCTAGAGAAGTGGAACAAATGTACTGTAACTAAGTTTGCCAATGGAAATGATATAAGCAGGAAAATAAATAATCAATGGAAGTTGTAGAGTCTGTAAATGGATATGGACAAGTTAATCAATGGATAAAAGTTTGGCAGGTGCGATTTAACGTCATATATAATCTGTAATTTTCTTCCAGGAAGAACGGCAAGCAGTATGTTGCTGAAATACAGAGGGATTAGAGGACTTAGTGATACCGTGTGTACTGAAGGGTTTACTCTGAGCCGTGCAGACATGGCATGTGTTGCTCCATCACCTTGATTGTCTACTTCCTGATGTTCCCAGCGGGCCTATTGCTCTCATCCACCATATATATCCTCCGTCACTGAATGATGATACTGATGTTGAGATCAGAGAGATGATGGAGCTGTCACCCAGTCCTGCCTGGAAAGTTCTGGAACATAGAAGCTGATTGAAATTCTGACCCAAAAACCACTGGTAGCACGGTCCTCCCCCTGATATGAAGCTGCAGGTCGTGTTGAAGGAGGTGACACCGCTCTGTGACCAGCTCCTTGTTCAGTCAGGGTCCCCTCACACTCTGCTCCTTGGTTAGGTGGAGCTTGGGAAGCTGTTCCTGGAAAACCCCGGGGTGGATCCAGCAGATCCCTTTCCCCAGACACACGCATTGCGTGGTTTCAGAGCTTCCCCTCTCTGCCGCCTCTGCTCCATTTGTTGTTCATGTTACAGACGCAGATGCTTTTACTATCGTCCCCATGCTCCATCCACAGTTGTGTCACCAATTCCTCAGGTCTTCCTGAATGTCTGAAGTAGCTCACAGCACAACCGCCAATAAAACATTCTCAGCAGCTCCACTAACTTTCCAATAACAGGAGTCAGTCCGGGGTCACTCAGTTCCAAGTTTGATTCCTGGTAATTAACAATAGTACTCGAGGGGCTTCCTCGTGTAATTGACCGCATGATCAGCTGAGAGGGACAAACACAGATGTTCAGTGAACAGGCACAGACCAAGTTTTAAAGACGTGTCTCAAAGCTGCTGAGACCCCCTGCCCACCAAGGAGCAGGACATGGGACACACCAGGAAGTGAACAACAGCCCAACACACACTCCACTGTACATGGACCACTACATAGGACACATGGGGAAGTGAGCAACAGCCCAACACACACTCCACTGTTCATGGAGCACCACATGGGACACACCAGGCAGTGAAAAGCCCGAGACACACCATTTCATTGTTTCTGAGCTTCACAGTGCCAGCTCTTGATACATTAAGGATCCAAATGGGATCCACAGCCGTGATGTATAGAAGAGCATGAGCCGTGCACTTTGCATGTTGTTTCTGAACTTCATAATTACATCACCGGGGATTCAGGAATATTAGCACCAACGGTCAGGTTAAGGTACAGAAAGACAGATACTCGTGTTATATTTGGATGATTACTTGTCACATCCTACAAGTTGACTAAACACGGCTCTTCTCAGAGAAATGGGATTAGCCGGAGGAGTCAGATGCTGACGGGTCCAATAACAAAAGTAAGAACATCAAATAAATATGCTGACAGATCAGCTCAAATGGTCAGTTATGCCCGATACCAACTCCACCTCACAGAATCAGACATCATAATCCAGATGAGATATATATTCAGCGTGAAGCACTGTGCAGATGAGGCTAGTGTAGTGCTCAATACAAACCAGCAATCTGTACAGACTGTGCAGACCACATCAGTCCACGGGGGGCTGTGCAGTGAATAACTCTGTAAACCTGGAGAAGTTACCCTTCCAGCATGTAGAGCTGTGTCCACCATCTGAGTGCATTGCTCAGTAATACTGTGTTTGATCACTGCACACTGTCGGGAAACTTGCAGCCCATGCTGCAAGTGACAGGATGTGCAACTCCCATCCATTTAGAGCTCCATATCTTCATTGTACCAGGCGCTTTAGAACATCCAATCAAGAGGAAGGATGAAGCTTACATAAGGTTGAGGAGGCAACGGTTAAGCGGTGCCCTAGAATTTTGCAAGGTAACCAGGGTGGAAATGAAGAATGAACTCAGGAGAGATAAAAGTGTGCATGATAAAGGCTTGGCGGGTAGAATTAAGGTAAAACCTAAGACGTTCTACACTTACATCAGAAACAAGAGGATGGCCAGAGTGAGGGTAGGGCGATCAGGGATAGTGGAGGGAACTTACGCCAGGAGTCGGAGGAGGTAACGGAAGTTCATAATGAATATTTGCTAAAGTATTCACTAATGAGAGAGACCTTGACGTTTCTGAGGACAGCATGAAACAGGCGAATATGCTAGAACAGGAGGATGTGTTGAAAAATCTGAGAAGCACGCGGATAGATAAATTTATTTGGCCAAACAGGATATGCCCTAGGATACTATAGGAAGTGAGAAGAGATTGCTGCGAATTTGGCGATGATCTTTTGCATCCTCACTGTCCACTGGAGTCGTGCCAGATGTCAGGAGGCTGGCAAAAGTTCATTCCTGGTTCAAGAAAGGGAATAGGGATAATCCTGGGAAGTATTGGCTAACCAGTCTTACACAAGTGACGGGCAACGTATTGGACAGGATTTGAGAGACAGGATTTATGAATACTTGGAAAATTATAAATGATTGGAGACAGTCAACATGGCTTTGTGAGGAGCACGTCATGCCTCATAAATCTTATTGAATTCCTTAAGGATGTGACAAAACACGTTGATGAATTAGAGCAGTGGATGTGGTATATATGCATTTTAACAAGGCGTTTCATAAAGTTATCCACGGTAAGCTCATTCACAAGATAAGGAGGCGTGGCTTACAGGGAGATCTGGATGTCTGGATGCAGAATTGGCTGGCCCACAGAAGACAGAAGGTGGCGGTAGATGGAACAGATCCCGCCTGGAGCTTGGTGACTAACTTGGTGATCTGTTCTGGGACCTCTGCTCTTCGTGATTTTTTTTATAAGAGAGTAGATGACGAATTGGAAGGGTGGATTCATAGGTTCGCTGATGTCACGAACTTTGGTGGTTAGTGTGGAGGGCTGTTCTAGGTTACAACAGGACATTGACATAACTGAGCTGATGAGTGACAGATCGAGATAAATCTGGAACGGCAGGATCTTGGGTCCATGTGTACAGATCCTCAAAGTTGCCATCCAGGTTGGTGCTGTTGTTTAGAAAGCATAGGATGTGTTGGCTTTCACAGCTGGGGAGATCAGTTTCAGAGCTGTGAGGTTATGCTGCAGCTCTATAATCCCACTGTTTAACCCACTGTGATGAAGTTGAATGTTGTTCTGCATTGAGAGCTTGCAAGTACTTGTCATATGACTAGCTAATATTTTCAGAGTTTACTGGACTGAAACTATGTGACATCTGGCTGTGAAACAGATATGTTGAGCTTTTGTTGCTCTTTTAACAACTATTCGAATTTAAACAACCAAGTTTAAATAATGTCCCACTATACTAAACCCATTCGATTTTAAATTTATTGTTTTGCCAACATCAAACCAAGGAGATGAGCTGATGTTGAGGGAATAAAGAGGCACGCATTTTGGAAGTTAGACAGAGAGTAAACTACCATCGTGAGACTCTGCCAAGGACAACATTCTCTGTGTAAGATTCATTTTTTGAACGAAATATCCTTGCATTAAAAGACAGAACATGACCCAGGGAGATACTCAGTGGAAAGAAGGAGGGCATTGGAGACTAAAGCCACTGTCTGGTTTAAGTAATTGTAATACAGTTTTTCTTTAATTTGAAGATTATATTGTTAAAGGTGGAGAAAGATAACAAACAGTTCAGAGAATGGGAAGCTTTGAGTTGGGAATAACTGTTGTTATTCAATGTTCACTTTCAGAATTAAGGAATACATTGATATTATTTCCTGTTAAGTAGTGGAATTTGCGAGCTCTCTGTCACTCAACTTTAACGGATTATGAGCGAGGTGAGCTTTTCTGAGTGTTTGGTTTCATTAGCAGAAGGGTTCATCGCCGTGTCATAACACCACACTTGTAATACCGTGTTTTAGTCACCTCATTAAAGGAATGAGGTGGAAGCTATAGAGAGAATGCAGAGAATTATCTATGGAACAGCAGAAAGGTTTACAGGAGCCACACAGAGTGAGTGAAATATTGAGAAATTCACCACGTGAAAAGTAAACACTGGCAGATTCCCGATGTCTATTTAAACGTCAGTGTGGCACTGAGTGTAGTGCGTCTGTATTGATGACTGGGTATCTGTGTGTGCATGTGCATCTGTGTATCGGCATTTGTCTATGTGTGCTGAAAATGTGTTGCTGGAAAAGCGCAGCAGGTCAGGCAGCATCCAAGGAGCAGGAGAATCGATGTTTAGGGCATGAGCCCTTCTTCAGGAATTTGTCTATGTGTGCCTGTATATGTGCTATTGCATCAGTCTCCGTGTGTGTCTGTGTATCTATATTCATCTCTGTGTGTCTCTGCATGTCTTATTTTTTCACTGTGTGTATCTGCGTTTCTGCATTCATCGCTGTGTATATCTGCATGTCTGTATTTGTCTCTGTGTGTTTCTGCATGTCTGTATTTGTCGCTGTGCGTATCTGCATGCCTATATTTATGTCTGTGTGCAGCTGCATGTCTGTATTCATCTCTGTGTGTACCAGACTGTCTGTATTCAACTCTGTGTGTATCCACGTGTCTGTAGCCATCTCTGCGTGTGTCTGTGTGTCTCTATTCGTCTCTGTGTGCATCTGCGTATCTCTGTGTGTATCAGCACGCCTGTTTTTGTCTCTGTGTATATCAGAGTTTATCTGTATTCAACTCTGCGTGTTTCCGTGTATTTGTATTCCTCTCTGTTGGTATCAGTGTGACTTTATTCATCTGTGTGTGTAACTGCGTGTCTATATTTGCCCTTCTGGGTACCTGCGTGTCTATATTTGTCTTTCTGTGTATCTGTGTGTATGTATTCGTCTCTGTGTACATTTGTGTGTCTGCATTCATCTCTGAATCTGTGTGTCTGTATTCATCTCTATGTGCATCTGCCTGCCTGTATCTATCTGTGTGTGTCATTAAATTCGTCTCTGTGTGTATCTGCGAGTCTGTATGTGTGTCTGCGTATCTGTGTTTGTCTCTGTGTGTATCTGTGTGTCTGTTTTCATCTCTGTGTGTATCCGTGTGTCTTTATTCGGCTCTGTGGGCATCTGTGTGACTCTATTCGTCTCTGTGTGTATCTGCGTGTTTGCGTTTGTCTCTGTTTGTATCTGCGTGTCTGTATTCATCTTACGTGTATCTGTGTGTCTCTCTCCGTTTCTCTGTCTATCTGCGTGTCTCTGTGTGTATCTGCGTGTCTGCATCTGTCACTGTGTGCATCTGCGTGTATGCATTCGTCTCTATGTCTATCTGCATGCCTGTGTTCATGTGTGAGTATCTGTGTGTCTGTATTCGTCCACTTGTGTATCTGCGGGTCTGTGTTTGTCTCTGTGTGTATCTGCGTGTCTGTGTTCATCTCTGTGCGTATCCTTTTCATCTGTATTCATCCCTGTGGGCACCTGTGAGTCTATTCGTCTTTGTGTGTATCTGCATGTTGATATTTGTCTCTGTGTGTATCTGCGTTTCTGTATTCATCTCTGTATCTGCGTGCCTGTATTCATCTCTATTGTGTATCTTCCTGTCTGTATTTGTCTCTGTGTGTATCTGTGTGCCTGTATTTGTTTCTGTGTGTCGCTGCACGTCTCTGTGTGCGCCTGTGCATCTGTATTCATCTCTGTGTGTCTGTAGTTGTCTCTTTGTGTATTTGCGTGTCTGTTTTCATCTCTGCATTTTGTCTGCGTGCCTGTATTCGTCTCTGTGTGTATCTGTGTGTCCATGTGCACAGCGGATCTGTCAGCCTCTTTGGTGTTTAAAGTGATGCAATGTCCCTCTCTGCTGGCCTTCACACTCCTCTGCGTTGACAGCACCGCAGGGTGACAACCATCAGGGGATTCAGTCTGGGAGGGAGGGGGAGGGAGGCAGCTCAGAGCGCCATCCAAACTGACAGAACCGTCTGCACACGCACACATACACAGTTTGGTATATGGAGGATTGTATTCGTACTGAGGACCCTTAGAGTGGAGAATGTTCATGTAAAGTTATGTCTATGATCACTCTGCAATGTGGAAGTGACTTGTCTTTGAAGATTATTCATGACACAGAGTGCGCAAATTAAAGTGTACTTCCATCGCAAATGCATCCAAGCAAGATTGACGGAACAATTTGTAAGTCAATGCAATGAATGTATTTCACGTTCATTATCTTGAAATGTTTTATAATATACTCCTACAAATTATAAATGAGAAAAGATTGAAAATCCTGAAATGGACACAGTGCTGGTGGTAATATCTCAGGAACGATATCGTTAGGTATCAGACGAAACTGCTCTGTGCTTCCAAAGACGTTATTTGAAAAACCAAACAGCCATGCAATGTGAAAGATTGACAGTATTTGATGTCCTCTGAAAGAAACAAAAAAAACTGACACTAGTGCAAAGGCATGGGGAGGCTAGCAGAAGGTGGCATTGTATAACTATAAACTAAACAGGGACAGACGTAGAGGTGTGGGGAGGGGGTGGTGAGGGGGTGATCTCAATTTCAATGGATTTACCCCAAAAAACGGCAGGGCATCATCTCAGGATATACACACATACATACACAGACACGTTAAACACACAACACATATACATACAGAAATGGACACACACACAAACACACACACTCCTGCACAGTTTCTTTAAGATAGAGTTGAATAAGCTTCTCATTAATTTGGGAATCAGTGATCATTTGGCGAAGGCAGGAGAATGTAGGTGAGAAACAGTTCAGCTGTAATCCAATGGCACAGCAGATCCAATGGGCGAAGTGGCCTGATTCTGCTCTATTTTCCCATATTCAGGAGAGAGCTTTCAAAGGTTGAATTTGAATGCAGATTACAGGGTTAAAGGTAGGCTTCTTGGCAGTGTGGAGGAACAAAGGGATGTTGGGGTCCACGTCTGTAGATTCCTCAAAGTTGCCAAAGCCCTCAAGGTAAGAATGTGTATGATGTGTTGGCTTTCATAAGCTGGGGGATTGAGTTTAGAGCTGCGAGGTTATGCTGCAGCTGCATAGAGGCCTGGTTAGACCACACTTGGAATATTGTGTTGAGTTCTGTTCGCCCCATTAAAGGAAGAATGTGGAAGTTTTCGAGAGGGTGCAGACGGGAGTTCCCAGCACGTTGCCTGTCCTATAGGGCATGTCTTATGAAGAAGGTTTGAGGGAGCTTTAGCTTTTCTCATTAGAGTAAAGAAGGATGAACGGTGACTTGATAGAGGTGTGCAAGATGATGAGAGGCAGAGATAGAATGGATGAGGAGAGTCTTTTTCATAGGGTGGAAATGGCTAACACGAGGAAAACATAATTTAAATGTGATTGGAGGAGGGTTTTGGGGAGATGTCAAGAGGCAGGTTGTGGAATGCACTGCCAGCAGTGCTCGTAGAATTAGCTACATTAGGGACATTCAAGTAACTCTTGTATAAGCCCGTAGATGATAATAGGATGAAGGCTCTGCAGTTTACTTTAATCTTAGAGTCGGATAAAAGGTCAGCACACCATTGAGGGCTGAAGGGCTCTTACTGTGCTGTACTGATCAATGTTCGCTGTTCTAATTTCTTGAACTCTTGTGAAAATATTGTACCTGGAATTCCTTTAACTTCAGTGGAGGTTAATCTGATCAGTATTTGAATGTTGAGGGTTAATGGAAATTTGGGGTGGGTGGAGGGGCTGAATGGTCTATATCTGTTCCTAACCGTTGCGTCAAAAGAATAATGATTGGTTTGAGGGGAACTCATTTTGAGAATAAGTGCATTCCTATTTCAGACTGGGAAAGGGATGTTCCTTTCTCTATAGGATTGTGTGGTCTGTGGTCTTCTCTTGCACGAGGAGCAGTGAAGACTGGGTTAATGAAAACACTCACGGCGGAGTTATATAGGTCTTTGATGAACAAGAGAATCAATGTTTATTGGGAACAGACAGGAAAGGGATGCTTAGTTACCATCACATCAACAATGAGCATTCTGAATTGTACAGCAGGCTCGAGGGGCTGAATGGCCACCCGCTGCTCTTGCTTCATGTATTGTTCACTCACTCAACCCCGCGATGCTGTTACAGAAGTTGAGGAAGATCGCATTCAGCCATTCAGGATCGATCTGCACCTCTAAGTAATTATAAAGAAGTAGGATGAGCTCTTCAGCCATTTCAGTACTTTACGCAGTGCAAGAGGAGGTCACACCTACTTTCTACATTGCTACACAGGAACAGGAGAGTCCTGGGTAACTATGAGGAAATAGATAGTCGGGAGAAATGTGTATTTTCGGGTTGGAAATCTTTAACTTGGTGAAGTGCCTCAGAGATCAGTGCAACATAAAAAGCTATTTAGAATCTGTCAATGATTTGCGTGTGGGAACTGATTGGATGGAAATCAATTGGCTCAACTACTAAGATAATCATTCAATACGATGTCAAGTGGAGGTAGAGAGTCTGTAATGTGATATCGACAGGGAAGGTTAGTGTGCAAACCTTCAGCAGAAACAGGATAACATGGGGTACTGAAGTTTGTGCTGTGGCAGAAGGGTAAAACAACAGTAATCTAATTCAAAAAAGAGAGATCACAAAACTCAGTTGTACAAAAAAAATTGTTCACCCGGGTACATACATCACACGGGGTTGGTATGCATATGCAGCAAGTAATTAGGAAGGTATTTGGAATGATTACTGCATGAAAAGGCTATCAGGATATTTTACTGCATCTGTACAGGGGATTTCTGAGTCAACATCTGATGTATTGTGGGCAGTGATTATTCCATAAACTGAAAAATAAATATACTCAATAGCTTTAGAAGATTTGCGAATATGTTTCACTGTACTTGCTCCTGGAAAGAAAGCCTTATTCTGTCATACAGCACGAAAACAGACTCTTCACTGCACCATGTCCATGCCGACCAGCTGTCCTAAATTAATCAAGTTCCATTTGCCAGCACTTGGCCCATATCCCATAAAACCTTCGCGTTCACTCAAATGGCTTTAAATACTGTAGCTGCCCCAGCCTCCAACATTTCCTCTGGCAGTTCATTCTATACACTCTGTGAAAATTTACCATTTTTGTCCCTTTTATATGTTTCTCCCCTCACCTTCAATCTATGTGCTCTAATTGTGGACTGCCCTAAGCTCGGAAAATGTTCTTGGATCTTCACCATTTCTTTTCTCCTCATGATGTTTTAAACCTCTATAAGGCGAGAGCACTTCAGGGTTGAGAATGAGAGGCGTTCGTATTGAACTGTATAAGATATTGAGGAGAGTGTATCTGATGCATAGCCTATGGACATTTTCTCTGGTATGTGAGTCTAGAACTGAGGATTCAAATTTAAGAAAACAACATGTATATGTTATATACTCTTTTCATAGTTTAAGAAAACAAATACTATGAAGACATGATTTTATTGGACAAAAATATGAGGACACGTACAAATGTATCTTCATTAAAACTCCTACATGGAGTAGAGAACAGGGACATAGTCCTACAGTTCCGAGAATGTTCAAGGAGGCCTCACGTGGTCCACTTTGGTGTTGAGATAACATTATTGCATATTTCTGCTCCGAGATGGAGAAAATGCAACATGCTGGAGAATCCACTGCTTATTGCTACCTATCTTTCCTTGTTCCTTCTCGCAGCAATGTATGAGGGATGAAAACCGTTCAGTCATCTTTATCATTCATGTAGGATTACTGTTGAGGAATCATTGGCATCTCCCCACTGCCTAAAATCAAAAGTAATTCAGCAAGTCCGACTGTTCCAGGAATAAATCCTGCTTGTGTGAGCAGAACAACTTCAGAGGCAGAATAACATTTAATTATTTTACTTTTGTCTTGAGTTTAACTCTTGCTTGGACAAAGCTCTTTCATGCTGATATTTTGCAGCTTTTTTTCCTGCTTGTATTTAGGTATGTGTATGTGTGTGTCTGTGTGCACTTGCGTGTGTGAGACACTGTCTATGTCTTAGTGTGTGTGTCTGTGTGTATGCACAGACTGCATCTCAGTATACGTTCAAAGATAAATATTAATGCACATATTTGTCCAAACTGTTTGCCATTTATTTTTCTATCTTAGCTTTGAGTAACTTTGCTTTGATGAATTATTTTTGCAAATGTAAGATATCGAGCTGACTTGTCCCCAGCAAAGAACCTGACGTAGTCTGAGACCTATATCATTGGTCATATCACCAACCGAGTTACATTTAAAATTTATCATGATCAATGGAGGAATGGGACTAGAAAATGAAACAGTGGTCCATCCAGCCCCAGTCTGAACACGGATGAGGAGAATTTCACAATGGGTTGTTTGCGTGGGAATGCTCTTCCCCAGAAGTTTGTGGTGCCTGTGTGTTTGTATTTAGTCAAAGCATTTAGATATTGGACAGTAAAGGACAATGAACCACAGATATGGGAGTGGGGTTGAGAACACATCCAGATCAGCCACGACCTTACTGCCTAGTTGAGAGGGCTTAAAGTGTCCTCAGTCCTACGTTCCTATGTTCCATTCAGTTCCTCAAAACTGCAAGACAGGAGCATTTGGAGTTCATTTCTTCCGATAACCTGGTGCACAGAAACAGAGGAGACCATTCACTGACTGAAGACTGGAGAGTGTAGTGCTGTAAAAGCACAGCAGGTCAGGCAACATCCGAGGAGCAGGAGAATCGCCGTTTCTGAGCATAAGCTTCTGACCAAAACGTGGTTTCAACAGAATACAAGGACGCTATTGAATCCATTGAAACTATTGGATAAGAATAGGGGTAGCCCATTCAGACCCTCCTGCCTATTACACAAGGAGTGAAGGAGTGTAGTCAGCACATCAAGATGTTAAACAGGAACCGGAGTCGCCAAGTCAGGTCCTTGAGCCGCTTCCAGATGACCAGGGCGTGGCCATTCGGCCTATCAAACCACGTGTACAGAAATAGGAAGATGTCTTTGATGCCCCACCATGACAAAGAGTGAAGCAGAGTCTACACAAATAGACTGCTCTATGTTGTTCCTCCAGGTTCCTTTGCTCGTGGTAAATATGTGTCACTTTAACTTTTTTTGGTGAACGTGAGGGGGAAAAGTGAATGGTTTGTGTCAAGCCTCAAGGAAATGTCTTCTATCTCCGAGAAGACATTATTGTACTCCTATAGAGGTCAGAAGCTGGTGGGAATGGCAAACTATTTCAGGAGTAAGGCATTAAGGCTGCTGATAGATTTATGAACAGTGCAGAGACACACACCAGCTGCACATTGAGACAGTGAGAATTCATTCAGAGCCTGGAGCTCGCTCTCAACCAACATGGGGTCTCCACACTGAAATGTGAACTATTGGAATTTACATAAAATGGGGAAAATGCAATTTCTCATAAAATTACCATCTTTTTGCTGGACATAACAAATGTTAGTACAGAACCCTCAAGTTGAAATGTAATCGCTTGTTATTCTCTCGCTGTGCTACGTATTTCGCTGGATTATACTCTCATAACTTTTATCAGTTAATTATCGTTTACACAATGTAATTCAATAATTTGCTTGCAAAGGTGGAAACATCTTATTGCACAGTTTGTTTGCCTTTTCTTTTTTATATTTGATGTAGCCTTAGCACAAAAGTACATGTCTTGTTTACTGAACAGCATTGACCAACTGTCTGTGGGGCGTTTGCACATTGTCGCCGTGTCTGCGTGGGTTTTCTCCGGGTGCTACGATTTCCTCCCACAGTCCAAAGATATGCAGGTTAGGTGAATTGGCCATGCTAAATTGCCCATAGTGTCAGGGGTGAATTGAGGATAGGGGAATGGGTCTGGGTGGCTTACTGTTCGGACGGTCAATGTGGACTTGTTGGGCCAAAGGGCCTGTTTCCACACTGTATGTAATCTAAAAAAAAAGTGACCTGTTTATCGGGATTCAAGGGTCAGGCACAGTATGTATTTTCCATGGGCTAAGAAACAGAAGACCGTGACTGTGGAGACTGATGAGGAATAAAGTTACATCCCCCAAGTCCCCAGTGTCTTCTTGACAGACAGAATAAAATCAAATGTAGATAAAGTAACCGAATATATTCGGATGAAGGAATTGCAAATGACAGTGTAAATAAAACAGGATAATTTGAAATGGAATGGCTGAACAATGATTGATCAGTGTGTGTGTGTGCCTGTGTGTGTGTGTGTGTCTATCTGTGTGTGTGTGAGTGCGTGTGTGTCTGTGTGTGTCTGTGCGTGAGTGAGTGTGTGTGTCTGTGTGTGTGAGTGCGTGTGTGTGTGTCTCTGTGTGTGAGAGTATGTTTGGGTGTTTGCATGTGTGTCTCTATGTGTGAGTGCGCGTCTGTGTGTGTGGGTGTCTGTGCGTGTGTCTGTGTGTGTGAGGGTGTCTGTGTATGTGTCTGTGTGTGTGAGTGAGTGTGTCTGTGTTGTGGGTGTGTGTGAAAGTGTGTGTGTGTACATGTGTGCGTGCAGATACATAAGACTGTTCGTATGTGTGTACCATATTCAGAATGAACAAGAGAGACATATTTAATAAAAATGATGCATGTGATGTACAAAATTTATAAAACGTTAACATGTTATTTAGTCTTCAGCTGAGATGTTCTGTTCCCCTTCTTTCAACGTACACTCTGCCTCCTGCCTCTTCCGTTCATTCAGCCATTCAGGATCGATCTGCACCTCTAAGTAATTATAAAGAAGTAGGTTGAATTCTTATCAGGATGTATGTTATAAATTCCTGCTTCTTGTGTTCCAATTTATTTCTGTTAATCAATTTTCTACCGGGAAACATATACATTGGCCTGCTGGTTTCTGTCAACAGCTGTTGCCAGTCATATTGATGGAGATAAAGTTCTGGTATCAGACCCACATTTCAACATATTAATCTGTTGCACAGACACTGTACAAAGGACCACAACACACAGGAATTGTCAAACCAAGTACAGAAGTACATCTATATCTATCAGTCATGTAGACTTCTCTATTTTTATATCTCCATGTCTATATTCTCTCTCTCTCTCTGTCTCGCGATTTCTATTTTAATCTAATTGATACATCGTCCAATCGTTCTTTCTGTCTCATGCCTCAGACTTCCTTCCTTCTGTTTACATCTATTGACCACATTTGGATGTGATGTCTTATAATTGAGTAATCGAACTACAAGGCATAAGGGAGCAGATGGCCAGAGTTAGTTGGAAGGGAAGCTGAGCACGGGAAGATGGTGAAGCAGCAATGACAGGAGTTTCTGGGGATAATTCAGCAGCACATCAGAAATTCATCCCAAATAAGAAGAACAATATTCAGCAGAAGATAGGTCAGCCACGAGTGATAACGAATTCAGGGAAAGCATAAAAACAAAAGAAAATACACACAATGTGATGAAGATTATTGGGAATCCAAAGGATTACGAAGTCTACAAATTCGAGCAAGGATAACTAATAACAGCAAATGGAAGGAGAGGGTGAAATATGATATCACGCTTCTTAATCGTGTAAAAGAATATGGAAAGCGATTTTTAGATATATAACAAGGAAGACAGAGAGTAAAAAACAAACAAAGGACTGTTGGAAAATGAGGCTTGAGTAGTTATGGGAAGCAATGGAATGGCAGAGGAATTGAATAGATACTTTACATCAGTCTTCACGGTGGAAGACACCAGTAAAATGCCAGAACTTCAAGACAGTCAGAGTATAGACGTGAGTATACTGACCTTAGTAAGGAGAAGGTGCTAGGGAAGGTGAAGTTGAATCATTCAGCGAGACGAGTTGGACAACAGCTCATAGTTCTAAAGAGATATCGAAGGTTATTGTGGAGGCATTGCTGGTGATCTTTCAGGAAACTTTGGAGTGAGGGAGGACTGGTAAATATAACCTCCCCGTTTAAGGAGAGAGGGTCACAGAAGACAGGAAATTATAGAAAGACTTATTGGATCTTTGGGTTTATGAAGAAATGTGTGGCGTATAAGTACGAGGAAGTTGTGAAGTATATTGGAAATGGTGTGATTAAGCTACAGCAGAACAAGAGTTACGTTTACAATGCCATTGCGAACAGCAGTGATGAAAGTACGGTTAAAACAAAGGAAATCAGTTCGAAGCAGACAGGAGCATTAGTGACAAAAAGACTGTTTCCTAGATCCTGCAGTGAGACTGATGAGATAAGCTTGTCAGTAAACAGACAACAAGGAATGCATAAAAAGCACAATAAAATATGTTGCTGATAAGGTTTCAACGTGCAACGAAGTAGCCAATACACATGAAGCTGAAAAAGCAAACCAAGTGAGCCAGCATATTAGGAACAGGAAAGCCAACGTTTCAGGCTGAAAGACTTCATCAGGATTGGGGTGAGGGAAGGGGAGCCGGGAAGTAAATAGAGGGAGTGGCGTGGGGCTGGTGGAAAGGTAGGTGGAATGGCGATAGGGGGATGCAGGCAGGGAATTATTGTGATTGGTCAATGGGAAGGGTGCGACAGATAGACGAATGGAAAGATGGACAGCTTTGGTCAGGTCAGGGAAGGGGACATGGGGTAAGGCTGTGGATAGAGAAAGTTTGAAGCCAGTGAAATCAATATTGACACCATTGAGCTGTAAGGTTTCTAGCTGAAATGTTAAATTGTGTTCCTGAGGTTCTGTTTGGCTTCACTCTAAAAGTGGAGGAGGCCAAAGATGGACCTGTTGCTGGATGAGCAAGGGGAGGGGAATGATTGAAATGGATGGCAATTGGAATGCTGAGTTTGTTAAAGCGTGCAGAGAGCAGATGCTTCATGAATATGTGCCTGAGTCTCCCTTTGGTCTCCACAACATAGGGGAGACCACGTTGGGAGTTGGAGACGAACTCGGTTGGTCATGATCAGGCTCTGTGTGGAATATTAGTGCTCTGCACGAAGCAAACAACTCGACATTCCAGTTAGCATTCATTTTAATTTCAACTCCCACTCGCCCGGCGACATGCTCATCGTTAGCCTGTCCACTGTCAGAGGAACACCACCTGAGAGTTTACCTTTGAAACTGATAGCCCAATGGCCTCAATATTGACTGAGGCCGCTTCGAAAGCCATCCACCCACAGCGTTATCCCATGTCCCTTTTCCCTGACCCGACACACCTGTATCTGCTTCATTCTTCCCACTGACCAATCACAGTAGCCTCATACCTGCATGTACCTACCACCACCATACCTACCCGCCACCCTTCCATACCCCATAACTCCATTTCTGGGCTCCCCTCCCCCTCACCCGTCCTGACGAAAGGTCCAAGATCAAAATATTGCCTTTGCTGCTCCTCTGATTCTGTCTGGTCTGCTGTGTTTATTAACTCTGGTCTCCCGCACCTGTAGTACTTCCTCTCTCCAAGCTGTGGAACTAGGTGGTCCACATATAAGAAGTAATAAATTTGGACATTTAAGACCATAAGACCATAAGACATAGGAATGGAAGTAAGGCCATTCGGCCCATCGAGTCCACTCCGCCATTCAATCATGGCTGATGCGCATTTCAGCTCCACTTACCAGCATTCTCCCCGTAGCCCTTAATTCCTCTAGACAACAAGAACCTATCAATCTCGGCCTTGAAGACATTTAGCGTCCCGGCTTCCACTGCACTCCGTGGCAATGAATTCCACAGGCCCACCACTCTCTGGCTGAAGAAATGTCTCCGCATTTCTGTTCTGAAATGACCCCCTCTAATTCTAAGGCTGTGTCCACGGGTCCTAGTCTCCTCGCCTAACTGAAACAATTTCCTAGCATCCACCTTTTCAAAGCCATGTATTAATTTGTACGTCTCTATTAGATCTCCCCTTAATCTTCTACACTCCAACGAATACAATCCCAGTATCCTCAGCCGTTCCTCATATGCTAGACCTGTCATTCCAGGGATCATCCGTGTGAATCTCCGCTGGACACGTTCCAGTGCCAGTATGTCCTTCCTGAGGTGTGGGGACCAAAACTGGACACAGTACTCCAAATGGGGCCTAATCAGTGCTTTATAAAGTCTTAGTAGTACATCTCTGCTTTTATATTCCAACCCTCTTGAGATAAGAGACAACATTGCATTCGCTTTCTTAATCACAGACTCAACCTGCATGTTTACCTTTAGGGAATCCTCGACTAGCACTCCCAGATCCCTTTGTGCTTTGGCTTTATTAATTTTCTCACCATTTAGAAAGTAGTCCATGCTTTTATTCTTTTTGCCAAAGTGCAAGACCTCGCACTTTCTCACGTTAAATTCCATCAGCCATTTCCTGGACCACTCTCCCAACCTGTCTAGATCCTTCTGTAGCCTCCCCACTTCCTCAGTACTACCTGCCTGTCCACCTAACTTCGTATCATCGGCAAACTTTGCTAGAATGCCCCCGGTTCCCTCATCCAAATCATTAATATATAATGTGAACAGCTGTGGCCCCAGCACCGAACCCTGCGGGACACCGCTCGTCACCGGCTGCCATTCTGAAAAAGAACCTTTTATCCCAACTCTCTGCCTTCTGTTAGATAGCCAATCCTCAATCCATCCCAGCAGCTCACCTCGAACACCATGGGCCCTCACCTTGCTCAGCAGTCTCCCGTGTGGCACCTTATCAAAGGCCTTTTGAAAGTCCAGATAGACCACATCCGCTGGGTTCCCCTGGTCTAACCTACTTGTTACCTCTTCAAAAAATTCCAACAGGTTTGTCAGGCATGACCTCCCTTTACTAAATCCATGTTGACTTGTTAATGTTTCAGTTGTATCTGGCACTGGGTGTTGGCAAGTTCAGTTGCCGAGACAGCTAGTCTATAAAAAAGAATGATACTAATAGCATGGGTTTAATTCCTGCTCTCGCTTGATAGTTTAATTGAGTATAACATGTCTGCAGAGCGGATCCGCTGAAAGAGAAGCATCTGGGAACTATTTTTGGGATAATGAGCTTTAACCAGTGCAGTGCCACAAGGATCAGTGCTGGGGTCGGAATTATTAACCGCACAATGAGTTGGGTGACAGAAGTTAAAGTACTACCTCCATATTTGTGAGTAACACAAACAGAAGTGGAAGGCAAATGGTGAGGATGATGCAAGGAGTTTATCAGGAGATAGAAAAAAATAAGGTGAGTGCACCAAAAGTTGGCATCTGACATATAGCGTTGGAAAGCTTGCACTGGTTCACTTTGTCAGGTAAAATAGAAGAGTGAATCTAATTTACAAGAGAAAAGATTCAGGAATTTCAGGCCCTGGGCTTGACAGTTAAAAAGTTGGCATGCAATTCAGCAATTATAGGAAATTCGAACGCACTAATAGCAGTTATTTCAAATGTGGTGGTGTATAATTATCGTTCTAAACATGTACACGTTTCTATGCAGACTGAACGTGCAAAAATGTGAACGGTTCTGGTCTAATTTTATAAGGAAATATGTAGAGGAGATAACAGACATATTGGTAGCAGATGGGAGAGGTTCCACAGAATTAATCCTGAGAATTGAGGTATTTTCTTATGGAGTGAGCTTGAGTAGCTTCGTCAAAAAATCATTGGAGTTTGGAAGAATGAGAGGAGCTCTCAATGAAAACAAAATCAGATTGTCAGTCGGCTTGACAGGCTCATTGCCAACAAGGTTGCCTCCATTTGTGGGAGACTCCAGGACCACAGGGTATAGCGTCAGTCAAAGAGAGCATATATTTATGAGGGAGGTGAGGAGTGCCTTCTCTGTCAGAGGGTTACTGAATGATAGGCCTGTTGAAACCCTGTCGCTAAGTCTAATCAAAGCAGGTAGTGGATAGATTTCTAAGCAGTGAGGGAATCAAGAGCTATGGGGATAAGGCAAGAAGTCGGATTTGAAGATCATCAATCAGCCATGATGGTAATGAATTGTGGAGCAGACTTGATTTGTTGAATAGACTATGTTAGCTTAAGATCTGATAAACATCCTGTTGGATCCTGACAGATTAGCTGTGGATAGAACACTTCGACTTATGTAAAACATGCAAACTTATAGTTCATTTGTTAAACATGAGGGATCACCCATTCAAAACAGCAATTAACTTTCCTTTCTGCAGGTAGTTGTATTTTGGATTTCTCTAGCTGAAAATTTAGTGGAACCAGAGACCCTAAACACCTTTTAAGGCAGAAGTATATAGGTTCTAGGTCAGGAAAGGGTTGAACAGATTTGCAGATTAGTTGGGAATGCAGTTTCAATGCTATAATCAGCTCAGCGTGACCTTATTCAATCAGGGTAAGCACAAGGAGCTGAATGGCTTTCTCCCAGGTCGGCTGCCTCCGTTTGTACATTCTTTGACATAGTGTTTAAAAAATCGTACACTACTCATCTATGATATCAAAAGATAAATAGTAATGTTAAAACTGTAGGTGGAGCCACCAATAATTTACATCCTCATTTTCATATGCACATTGTGAATATTAAACAGTAGTTTATAAATTCATTCCTCTCTCCTGAGCACACTCATGTAAACAAGGCCAGCTTATCACCTTTTCACAAAAGATAGCCTGAATATCTGAAGTTAAAATTGAGTAAACTTCCTCTGGCAGCATACAAGGTATTTGCATACTTACAAAAACGACTGACCAAATCTGCAGATAGGATTCAAGATGTAAACTCACGAATTCCTGCATAACTGTAGTCAAGCATCCTTACTGAAATGTTCAAAACCACTCACCCCCATCCCCATCTCTGCACACAACAATGAGGGAGCTGTGCTCTGTATCTTACACAGGCCATTCTTTTGTTTTGGTGATCAATCTTTTGGAGGCTGTAACATTGTTGAATTTGTGAAGTACATATTCTAAGTATCATATAAATGATAGAATTAGTGATATGCTCTATTTTTTATAAATTCATTTCTATTTCTGCCTTCTGTTCCATAGATCATTCCTGCATTAATCTATACTGACTGTTCTGTTGTAACACAGGAGCCCATATCATCAAACTCTGCTGTGATCTCCCACATGTACTGACTTTATTCCTCTCCCAGATTTTACCTGAGCCTGAACAAGTTTGTGTACAATCTCAGCATTCTATTTTAAAGTGAATTGAGTTTCTTCCTAATTTTCCTATCTGTCACCAAAATGTTCCCCATTTCCCAGCTCTATTGCAGCCTCGATATGCATCCCTGCCTTAGAGACTTTGCTTCTGAAAACTTCATCCATGTCTCGGTCTGCTCCAGACTCAACTATTCTAATAATCGTCTCATTGGCGTCTCACTTCATACTCTCCATGAACCTCAGTTTATCCTCAACTCTGCTGCTGGTCCATCAACTCACACGGTGTCTAATTCACTTATCACCCCTATAATCGTTGACCTACAGTGGCTTCTGGTATGATAATATCTCATTTTAAAGTTTTCATTCTTATTAGTGTCTCTCTCTGGTATCACGTCTCCAATTAGTACCATTCCTCAAGTCATTTCTCATAGATCCCTCAAATTTGTTTTCCCTTCCAGAATTGGGCTTAAAATGAATGTGTTTTTCTCTGTTTCCCTCCTTGACCATGATTTGAGCCCCTGTACAGTTGATTGTACTGTGTCATTGCTTGTATTTTCATTCACTACACAATGTGTCACACGTGAAGCTCCCTGTCAGACAGGGATGTCTTCAACTTTGACTCATTACTTTCACAATTATTCTCTGTCTATCCATTGAATCTCAATGTTATTCATCGTCAGCTGATCATAATTGAATCCACATGCGAAAACCCCTTGGAGGTTTGAGAAGAATCAGGCATGAATTACAGACTTTTAGTCTGCAGGTACAAGAAGTGGTTAGGAAGGCAAATGTAATTTTCTCCTTCATGGTTAAAAGAGGTTGAGTTTTAAAGCAGAGAGGTAATGTTGCAGCTGTACAAGGTGCTGGTGAGATCACATCTGCAGTACTGTGTGCAGAGTTTGTCTCCGTACTTAAGAAAGGATGCACAGGCACTGGAGGAGGTGCAGCGGAGATTGTTTCCAGCATTGAGGAGGGTTGATTTATGAGGAGTGACTGAGTAGATTGGGATTATATTAGTTAGAATTCAGAACAATGAGGGGGATCTTATAGAAACATATAAAATAATAAAGGGAATGGATCAGATAGAAACAGACTGTATGTTTTCACAGACATGTGAAGCTAGGATAAGAGGGTACAGCTGCAAGACTAGAGGACGCAGATTTAGGCCTGAATTGAGAAAGAATGTCTTCATCCAGAGGGTTGTTAATCTGTGGAATTCTTTGCCCAGTGAAGTAATTGACGCTATTCAGGAAACTGTTTTAAAGTAAGGTATATGTTTTTCTAAAAATGGGAAAAAAACGGATACAGTGAGAGGTTGAGTAAGTGGAGCTGAGTCCACAAAAAAAATCAGCCATAATCTTATTGAATGATGGAGCAGGGTCGAAGGGCTAGACGGCCTACTTCTGCTCCTAGTTCTTATGTTATAGTGAATAGCGTAACCACTTGTTGCTAACAATGAGCTGGAAAATAGACTGAAAGGAATTTCAGTTGATAACGTTGGCAGATATTTAATTAACATTTCACAATGATCAAACATGAAAGGGAGACGATGGCCTTGTAGTGTTATCGCTAGATCGTTAATCCATAGACCCCGATAACGTTCTGGGACCCGAGTTCAAATTCTGACACGGCAGATGGTGATAGTTTATTTCAATAAAAGCAATCTAGAATTAAGAATCTCATGATGACCATTAATCCATTGTCAATTTTTAGCAAACCTCTCTGGATCACTAAAGCCCTTTAGGGAAGGAATCTGCCATCCTTATCTGGTCTGGCCTACATGTGACTCCAGTCCCATTGCAAAATGGTTGACTCATAACTGCCCTCTGTGCAATTAGGGATCGGCAACTAATGCTGACCTAGCCAATGATTCCCTAATTCCGTGAACAAATTTAAAAAACATCAAAAAGGAATTGATGAGATGGTAAACTTTGTATGATTAGCAAATATTGTCAGGGTGAGTACCCAATGAAAACAAAGGCGCACAAATGATGAAAACGGATGGTAGACCAGAGGTTTGGGACAATATTTTTAGAGCCCACAAGCTGAAAGACTAAAGTGAATAAAGTTGGGTACAATTGATTTAGGAAGGTCAATTGTTGCAAACATCAAAAAGGAATTAATGAGATGGTAAACTTTGTATGATTAGCAAATATAGTCAGGGTGAGTACCCAATGAAAACAAAGGTGCACAAATGATGAAAACTGCTGGTAGACCAGAGGTTTGGGACTACACTTTTAGAGCCCACAAGCTAAAAGACGTAAAGCGAATAAAGTTGGGGACAATTGATTTAGGAAGGTCAATTGTTGCAAAGTATAAACAAAAACAGCACGAAGCTGCATGTGGAAATAAAAATAATAGTAAAAATATACTTAAAACCTTTTTTGCAACAATTGGAAGATGACATCGGGAAATTCCACACAGGAAAAATGGAAACTTTCAAATAACTCAAACAACTATTTTATATTAGTTGTGACACCGTTACGACAGAGAATATCCCAAAGGATCTCAGGCCTTACTTCGGGACAACCCCTTTGATAAAGGAAATGATTACGGATAAACTATCCATCAAAACCTAGTGGTCTATTTCCTGGATTTCGAAACAATGTGCTCCAGACATATTCCTGGCATTTGTTGAAATATCACTGCAGTCCAAGGGGATTTCAGTGGATTCAAACGTCTTACTGTGATGCCTGTCTTCAAGGAGGGGGGAATGCAGGAAGCAGGTAAATAACGGCCAGGTAGCCTTGTCTATTATTAGAAAACTGTTCATGTCCATTATAGTGTGATTTACAATAATTTAATGGAATCAAAGAGACTCAATAGTTTTATCTGAAAAGGAGAAGCAGTGATAATAAAAGTGAACCCTTAGATTGTGTAATTAGATTTGGTAAGCATTTTATAAAGTACCATATAAAGCGTGTGTTGCACAAGGTAGGAACTTGTGGGTTATTGTTCAGAGATTGAACATTTGTGAAGACAAAAAGAAGTGAGTCTTGATGAACATGTCTGTGTGAGTTCAGAGAGACATAACAAGTGGAATGCCACAAATGTCAGCCCTTGGACTCCCAGTTGCTTACTCTCTGTATTAAAGTTGTTTTTGTTGGGGGGGGGGGGTGTAGAATGCAATCAATACATATTTGATTATGGTAAAGATAGGTTGGAGTGCATGGTGTGATAAGGATGTAAGAAATCTGCACTGTGTAATTGGAAGATAGAGTTAATTTTAATAAAGTGTGTGGTCAAGCACTTCAGAAGGAATAATAAAAAAAACAAATGGTTATTTATATGGAGGGAGCCTGTAAAAATACAAGACCAGCGCAGAGAGATTTGGGTGTTGTTGTGCGTGCAAGGTCTGAGGAACTATAAGGATTGATTATTTTCCAGGACCGCATCATATGTATGCCTGGGCGTTGTGGAAGGAAAAATATCTAGTTTCGAGAGTTGGGCTGAGAAGTTGCAAATGGAGTTCAATCCTGTCAAATGCGACGTCATGCTTTTTGGAAGATCCAATTCTAGAGCGAATTATACAGGAAGTTGAAATGTCCAGCGGAAAATTAATATACAGAGAGATCTCTGGGTGTTCAAGTTCTTTGATCACTGAAGGTGGCAATTCAGAACAATAGATTTTTCAAGAAAACATATGAAATGTTTTCCTTCATCGAACTAGGTATTGAGTACAGGATTTGGCAGGTCATGTTACAGTTCAATAAGACTATGGTACAGCATTATATCTGGAACATTTCTGGTCGCCACATTACCAAAACGATGTGGATGATTTGGAGAAAGTACAGAAGGGGTTCACTAGGATATTACCTGATATGGAGGGTGCATGCTATGAAGAGAAGTTGAGTAGATTAGGATTATTTTCATTAGAAAGACAGAGGTCAGGGAGGGGGAATCAGAATGAGGTCTACAAAATCATGAGCGGTATGGATAGGGTGGATAGCAAGAAGATTTTTTTCCCCCAGAGTGGAGTACTGAATTTCTAGTGGCCACGAGTTCAACGTGAGATTGGATATGTTGATGGGAGGTATATGTGGTAAATTCATTATTCAGAGGGTGGGGGTGCCTGGAACGCGTTGCCAGTAGTGGTGTTAGTGGTGGACACAATAGCATCATTTAAGATCTATCTAGACAAATATATGAACGGGCAGGGAGCAAAGGGATACAGATTCTTAGAAAATATGCTTTGATAGAAAAACTGGATCGGCACAAGCTTGGAGGGATGAAGGGCCTGTTCCTGGGCTGAAATATTCTTCGTAATTTTTCTTTGCTCTTTTTTCTTTTAAACTATGGTAACCCAGCAGATATAGTTGAATCATTTATACACACAAGTGAAGTACTGGAGGGTGGCTAATGCTGCACCTTTAGAAAGGCTGGAAGGAAAAGCATGGAAACGATAGACTGTGTGTCTGACATTGGTGATGAGTAAGTTGTTGGAAGAGATTCTGAAAGATAAGATTTACATGCATGGAGAGAGAAGGGCTGATTTGTGTTGGTCAGAAAGATTCTGTATGAGAGTACTCATCTGTTATAAACATGATTTTAATTTGTTTTAAATGAAGTAAACAGAAAGATTGTAGCAGAATGGTAGATGTTGTTTAAATGAACATTCGCAAAGCCTTTGATAAAGTTCTGCATGGTAGACCAATTAATAAAGTTAGAGCACATGGTATTGCGGGTAAGCTTGACAACTGGATGTAAATTCGGTTTGAAAGAAGGAGACAGAAGAGAGGATTTTGATTTTGCCTGGAAGCTTATAACAAGCAGTGTTCCACCGGGATCAGTACTGGATGGACTTTTGTTTTTCATTGATGTAAAAGGTTAGGATGATAATATCAAAGGCATGGTTGGTATGTTTACAGATGACACTATAATTGCTGTTATATTGGGCAGTGAGACTGTTGTCTGCGATTGCAAAGAGATATTGTACAATTATGTCAATGGATTGAGGAGTGACAGATGGAGATTAGATAAACTAAATGTGAGGTACTGCATTTTGATAAAATAAACAAGTGCATGACGTAAAACAAATAATTATACAGTCCAAGGTAGTACTTCAGGCCATAGAGATCGAGGGATTTTGGTACATAATTCTTTGAACTTTGTATCACACGTGGAAAAAGTATTTTAGAAGGCATTTAGCACGTTTGCCTTCGTCACTCAGACGTTTCACTATAGGTGTCGGTATTTAATATTGAGGTTGTACAAGACATTGACAAGGTCTCTTTTGGAGCACTTGGTCCAGTTCTGATCACTCAGTCAAGGGAAGGGTATTATTAAGCTTGTTAGAGTGAAAAGTTATTTACCAGAATGTTACTAAAAACGGAGGGATTGGGGTGTAAGGAGAGATTGGATTGGATCTTATTTGCTTGGAGGGCAGAAAATCCAAGGGTTACATTATAAAATCATGAGGGATATTGATAAGGTGAATGGTATGTTTCTGTACCTTCGGACGGAGGAATTCAAAACCAGCGAGAATATTTTAAAGTAAGAAGAGAAAGATTTCAAAAGTACATGCGGGGTAATTTGTTCTTACATAGAGATATTAGTGTGTGTAATGCACTTTTAAAGGAAGTGGCGGGTGCAGGTACAGTTACAAAATTTAAAAGATGTTTGGGTAGGTACAAAAATAGGAAAGGTTTGGATGGATGTGGGCCAATCTCAGGCTGGTAGTATTTGTTGAACTAAAGGTGTGGTTCCATGATGTTCGATTCTGTGAATATGATCCTTTTATCTTTTATAAAAAAAGTTAATTAGCTCATATAGCTTTAATCCATCGGGTCATCCAAATAACTGTAACTAGTGGAGTACCTTAGAGATTAATATATATCAGTTTTACTACCTGCAAACCAATATTAATCTCGAAGCACTAATTCCTGTTTTCTTCAGGAGGCTGCTGTGATTGCTCAGCACCGAAGGCAGTTTGTATGGCCTCGTCCTGTGCTGTGTAGTGTGTACTGGATGGCTGAATGCCATCACCTCGTTTCTGTCTAACTCCTTAGAGGGACATAATGGTCTCCCGTTGTCTTATTGCCTTACTGGCTGAATGTGGTCTTTCTCTCCCTCTGTAACAGCATTGAGGAGTGGATTGAGAGAACAACACAGGAGGTAGGATTATTAGTTGGCCAATCGCCCCCTCAGGCCTGCTGCAACATTCAGAATGCTCTTGGCTGATATGATTGTGTGTGAGTATCCTTTTCCTGTCTGTTCCGAATAAACACTGACTCTGTTGTCTATCAATGGTCAGTTCAGCTCAGCCTTGAATACCTTCAATAACCCAGTCTTCACTGTTCCCTGGGAATGTGAAATTCGACAAGGAGAAAAAAATATGCTTAACTCAGTCTTAATTAGAAGGCGCATATTTTATGATATATTTGATCAGATTATATTAAATTAGAGTAAATTAGACTCCCTACAGTGTGGAAACTGGCCCTTTGGCCCAACCAGTCCATACCGACCTTTTGAAGAGTAACCCACCCAGACCCATTTCCCTCTGACTAATGCACCTAACACTATGGGCAATTTAATATGGCCAATTCACTTGACCTGCACATCTTTGGACTGTGGGAAAAACCGGAGCACCCCGAGGAAACCAATGCAGAGACGGGGAGAATGTGCAAAATGTGCCACCCTCACAAAAGAAAATCACCACTGCTTTCGAGGAACAGGAAATGACAACAATGAGGAATAGACAAAACCATTCAGCTTCCAAACATGCCCCACATTACCACTGACTATATTTTGGTTAATTATCTATCAAAGCCAGCCTACACAGCACCCTCACAAAGCCATTTCCAGATATCAAAGTGTCATAATAAACGAGAACAGAATTAGCTCCATCGAATCTGCTCTGCTGCTTTACCTTGGATGGTTTGTTTTTCAACCACATACTCCTCACTCCTCCCAATTACCTTTGATTCACTTATTAATCAAAAGTTTACAAAACTCTATCTGAAAGACGCTACTGTGTTACTGTGTTTGCATGTTTGTTCATATATGAGTGTCTGTATGTGTGTATGTGCATGTGTCTGTTGTAGATTTAAGGGATTATTTTATCCTGGACTCTTTTAAATTTAAGTTTTCAGGCAGAGTTGCCGAGCAAACTTCCAGAGCAACCAATAGTTTGTGAGACCTTAGTTTTTTTTAAAGGTTTGAACAATAGAAGCAGCCTCAATGAGTACAGTCAAGGTTTCAAAGAAGCGGAGCGTATAGTCAGCAGTTTGCCGCAGTTGTAGCCGGGTTCTCACCAGGGTTGAACACTGTACTACATGTCACTGGCTGCTACTTTCTCTGAAATTTCCGTTCTGGGTTGCAGGAGTTGCATATTCTGCAGTTTGTTTTTCTGAATTTTGTGCCCAGGGTGTGTTTATGAGCTGTTCCCACATTGGAACAGATACTGTTTAGTAGTAAAATAATTTACTGAGTTTTGTTAAGATTTCCAATAGAGTTAAGTTAAGTTATTCCACGTTCATCTTTCTTTGATTATATTTTTACTATAGTGTTCAAATAAACTGTGATTCGCGTAACTTCAATTAGTTTGATCAATTGAATTGGACCTGGAACACGGCTCCTTATGTTTAAAATAAGAAAACGTTAGGGTCCAGGCTAATTTCTTAATCTATTTTGAGAGTTCCGCTCCGTCTTGAAACACTGTGTAATGGGATCTCTCTTGTTTTGGGGACAGGCGATTAATTGAAATGGGGAATAATGCCTCGTTTCCTCGTATGTTTAAAATGATGTAATATAATCCTCTGCTGGTTCACCAACTCCACTGTGCAAGCAGTAGGCTTCAGAGAATCCATTCAGTTTGGAATTCATTCCATCTAGTTCACACTGACCAGCCATAGAGTGTCCCACATTCATTCACATCCCTTTAACCCTGTGTTTCACATGGCTAATCTATCTAAGCTGCACATCCCTAAGCATTATGGACCACTTAGCACGGCCAATCTATCTAACCTGCACTTCTTTGAACTACAGGGGGAAAGTAGATAACTCATCGTTTGCTTGAGAATGCATCAATAACTGTGAATCACCCACATTCATGCTTCAAAGAATAGCCTTGGCAACAGAGAGAAGTTTGTCTGATCCCTTGCAATGCTGTCCCTGAGATATTAGAGAAGGAGGTGGACATGTCTAGCATTGACCTGCTGGCACCATTGGGTCATTAAGAATGCTTTCACACTTATCATTTGTCAGAGTGTAGAGCAAATAAAAGGCAAGTAGCAGAACGTGCAGAACGTGCAATCAAATTATCTCATCTTCTTCCACGATGGTTCACTTATAGACGTCTGAAGATAAACGCTGTGGAGCACAGACATTTCTCCATATGATCCTCAGTACAATTGCAATCTCTCCGCACCAGTCTAGAGAGAGAGAGAGAGAATGAGAGAGAGAGAGACAGAGAGACAGAGAGTCTGTGTCTGCGTCTGTGTGTCTGTGTGTGTGTAACTGAGTCTGTCTGTCAGTGTACTGTTGATGTTGGTGTCAGTTTGTATGATGCTGTGACCTGCTCCCTCCCTCCTTCCAGACGATTTTCACCCTCCGCCACTGTCTGTGCAATGGAGTGGAAAGGCCAGCAGAGTGTGGAATTCCATCACTTTAACCAACACAGGGACGACCAGACCATTCCTACACAGAGGTACACGCACACACACTAATACACACAGTTACATGCACTATTACATACACGAAGATGCAGACATACAAATAAATACACACAGATACACTGACATTAGACAAACATAGGAGTCAATCGTTATTTCTCTTTCTCTGTGGCAAATTCTCACTAGTTCACCCACTCTGTATGGTGGACAATATTATTTCTATTTCTCTGTTTGCAGCATGTCAGTTTTCTTCTCTGGCTCTTTGGGATGTGTGTTGTTATTTCTGATGCTCCTTAGGTATCAGTGTACACCTTGATCACATCAGTGAGTCTGTCAGTATTTCAATTGTTCTGTTGGAGAAAGTAAGGACTGCAGATGCTGGAGATCAAAAACAAGAGTGCGGTGCTGGAAAAGCACAGCAGGTCAGACAGCATCCGAAGACAAGGAGAATTAGCATTGTAGGCATAAGCCCTTCATCAGCACTGTTTATAATCCGGATTCTGGCCTGATTTACTGTGCTTTTCCAGCACCAACTCTCCGCTTTAATCTCCAGCATCTGCAGACCTTACATTCTGACTTGCTGTGCTTTTCCAGCACCACATTCTCTTTCTTTTATTTTGCCTGGCGTGTGACACTATGACAACTTCGATGCTTGTTGATGTCAGCAAACCTGGAAGAATTGTGCAGTGTGTGGAGGATGGAGTGCAACAGCAACAGGACAACGCCAATTTGGTGTAGAGTTCAGGTATATTTCATACGACGATCAATGCAAGACAGTGTGAGGTGATGAAGTTTGGAAGGAAAACAGGCTGTACTGTTATAAAGTGGGTGTAGGAGCAGAGGGACATCGGTGTGTATGAGCACAGATTATTGAAGATGTCAGGACAAGTGGGGAGAGCAGTAACTATCACAGATTAGTTTCAGTATCTGAGTTGTTTCCAGGGGGAGGTGTAGGACGGAGTCTCCGTGTTCCTTTCCTGGTAGGTGGTGGTGACGATTTTGTTGTGAGTCCACCCTCCTGCCCACCGCGGGGATTCCATTTGTAGCAGCTCGATACAGAAGGGAGATGGCATCAGGGTCACGGCTTCTAAGCTGTGCCAGGTGGAAGCGGAACTGCCAATGAATTTAACGTGAGAATTTCCCTTCACTGAACATTGCTCCTTACTTGGTCGGTGGGATGTGGATGCTTCAGAATCTCCACACAAGGCGTCCCTGTCCTGTCCAACTCGTACCAGTGTCCTTCCCACATGGCCGGTGAGGGAACGAATATCGGGCACTCCACCACCCAGCTTGTCCCTTTCTGTCCTATTCCAGGCTTCGGAAATGTGAAGGAGGGAGGGAGGGTCGGGGGTGGATGGTCCTGCTGTTAGTGCTGGTGTAGGTGTGAGGGGGGAATGAAGAGTTTTTCGGAGGGGCGTCTGTCGACAGTGTTGTATCCATGCAGTGTTGTTAGTGTGGGGGTATAGTGGAGATGAGAGAAGCAGAGAGAGAGGAGGAAGATGCTACATGCATCAGTGAGAATGATGGAGCATGAGCCTTGTTCGGGGGTCGGTGCTATAACGGATATACAGTGAAACTGAGAGAGCAGAGAGAATACGGTGACCCTTATCCTGACAGAACGGGGAAGGTTATTGATGCTTGTCCTGTATTGCTGGACATTTCTTCAGACCGCAGATACTGCACTCAACTGGGTGGTGAGCTCAGATCATGCTCGGTGGGTCTGGTGGTGTGGCCCCTCTGGGAAGAGAATGTTTCCCCTCTGTACTAGCCCATCCACCAGGACCTCCGTGCCTGTGTCGACAAACTGTGGTGTAATTGCCCCTTATCTGCCCTGCTCGGGGTAAACTTTGAAGGGCAGTTCCTAATAGAGAAAGCTCAAACATGTGCCCGTTGGCCTTTTAAAGCTGGCTACACTGCCACGGATCACGGAATATCCAGGGGTATCCGAGCGATGGTGAGTACCTCCAGCCATGATGGGTGTTAGAATCAGTCTGGCATTGAATTTGAGGGACAACATGGGGAGGGGTGGGTAGTTAATGAGGTGAGTTCGATAAGATAGCACCAGGAAACTAGCTCAGCCTCGTGTTGACGATCTCTCTATCACGTTCAACGAACATGGGACTGAGACAAATTATTGTTAGATTCAGCCCAATGGGTCGAAGTCTGTGCTGACCCTACTCCCAGTTACAATGGCTGCAGTACAAATGTTAATCCAAAATTCTCCTGAACTCACACCAATATCCCATTCACCAATCATTCCTGGAAGTTCTGGATAATGTTACAGGATACTGTACGCTGGACAGTGATCTCATGCAGTGTTACTGAGAAACGTACTGGGGTGGTGGACACAGTTCCACACCCTGGTAGCATGTCTCATTTGGGTTTATAGATCAATATACTGCTGTGGTCTGCATACCTTTCCACACTGTGTCGATTGGGGATTTTATTGTACAGTACACCAGTCCGGTCTGCACAGTGTATCATACTGAACACATATCTCATCTGGGTTTATAGGTCAATCACTTCAGAGGTCTGTACAGTGTTCTACTCTGGACCGATTGCAGGGTTGTGTTCAGCAATACACGAGCATGGTCTGCACAGTGCTCCATGCTGAACAGATATCTCCTCTGGGTTTATGGTGTCTGGGCTGGTTCTCTGAGGTGGATTGAGAATGTGATAGAACTAATGACTTCAACTGATATGGCAATGCTTTAACTTTTGTTCTCATTCTTGTGGTTGGACCCTCCAAATTCTGACTCCACCGGCCAGTCCCATTCTTCAATCTATCTCCATCGTTCAGTGACGTGTTTTCCCATGTGTTATTGCCCATTTCAAATGTGAGTAAAACTGTTCTATTTCCCTGGCCTTTGACGTTGCTCACCCTGGAGAATTGGGATTCACTGCGATAAACCTCAGTAAGGTCACTCCTCAGACTCAACACTCCAGGGAATATAGCCCCAGCCTTTTTGTACTCTCCGTGTAGCTGAACATCACCCACTCCTAACACTAGTAACATACTTGTAAAAGGTTTCGGCACTCTTTCAAATTTAACAACATCTTTTCTAAAGCAGGGTGAACTGAATTCAAGACAGTATTATGAAAGTCCCTGAGCCGAGTGTGTTGACGAAAGTGAGTATTGTAGGTACTGAAGATTAGTGTCGATAATATGGTGCTGAAAAAGCACAGCAGGTCAGGCAGGATCCGAGGAGCAGGAAAATCGATGTTTCAGGCAAAAGCGATCTCGGATGCTGCCAGCCTTGCTGGGCTTTTCCAGTACCGCACTCTGAACCCAGTGTATCTCCCAAATGGTCTCCTTCTTCAAAGACGGCAATTTTCACTCCCACGTGGTCGACGATGCCCTCCAGCGCATCCTATCCACTTCCTGCACCTCCGCCCTTGAAGCCCACCCTTCCAAATGCAACAGGGAAAGAACACCTTGGTCCTCGTATTCCTCCCTACCAAACCTCTAGATGCAATGCATCATCGTCCCCCATCTGGGCCACCTACAAACAGACCCCACCACCAGGGTTACATTTCCCTCCCCACCCTACCCATGATCCATAAAGAACATTCCATGCGCGACTCTCTTGTCAGGTCCACACCACCCACCAACCCACCCTCCCATCTTGGCACCTTACCGTGCCACTGCAGGAGTTGTAAAACCTGCACCTTCACCTCTCCCTCACCTCTGTCCAATACCCCAAAAGGAACCTTCCACGTCAATTGGATTTTTACCTGCACTTTCACATATGGCACCTACTGTATCCGTTGCTCCCGATGTTAACTCGTCTACATTGCGGAGACAGGACACCAACTTATGGAATACTCCAGAGAGCATCTGTGGGACACCCACACCAACCAATCACACCACACCGAAGCTGAGCACTTTAACTCCCGCTCCCACACTGCCATGCACATGCACGTCCTGGGCTTCCTCCACCTCCACTCCTTAACCACCCGACACCTGGAGGAAGAAAGCTTCATCTTCCGCCCTGGTACCCTAAACCACATGTGATCAATGATGCTTTCACCAGTTTTCTCATTTCCCGACCCCCACCTTATCCCAAATCTAACCTTCCAACTCAGCACGGCACTGTTGATGTGTCCTCCCGTCCACGATCCTTCCCACCTATCCCTTCCACCCTCCTCTCCAACATACCACCTTCATCTACCTATCACATTCTCAGCTACCTTCCCACCAACCTCACCCCATCCCATTTATCTCTGAACACCCTTGGGTCTCAAGCCTTTTTCCTAATGAAGGGTTTACACACAAAATGTTGATTCTCCTGCTCCTCGGATGCTGCCTGACTGGCTGTGCTTTTCCAGCACCACTTTCCCGACTCAGATCTTCAGCATCTGCAATCCTCACTTTCTTGTGTCAGTGTATCCAGAAATTTCCTCACCAGATATCTTATGCAGCTAGTCTGACATTTAAACCCTGTCTCCTTTAATAGACAGAGTGGTACATGAACAATCCTGCAGTGCTCTTACAGTACCCGTACATTCAAGGAAAAATATATTTAAAATGTACGATTCATAGTCCATCCAGTAACCCTCTTCCATTCCATCCAGACTGAGTAAATATTCCCTTTTATTGTGATATGAGATGTGATGGAAGGAAGGGGATAACTGAGCTTGTTTGTTCAGTGATTGTGATTAATGTCAGTCTCCATGGATTCTAAATACCCCAGTGGAGAGTTCCCATTTTTAAATCATAAATGGGTGCCGTTCAATGTGTTGTGCCAGAGTATGAGCGGGAGAATAACCAACAGCACTAACAGGGATCAGCAGCTACAGACAGAAGCGAGGAGAGATGAGAATCTGAGAATATTAGACTGGAATGTTCCAACAATGGAACAGAATCTGAGAACATTAGACTGGAATGTTCCAACAACGGACAGGAGTTTATCCTATTCTATTTGGTATCTTTCTATGTATTATGGTCGGTTGTCATTATCATGGCGGATCTATTATGCACTTCGCATTATTCAATATTTTTATTATCCTCTCCTGTCTATCGTTGGTGTACCTGGTAAGTCTCACTGTCCAGATATTTTTTCTATAAGCCAGTTACGATTGCACTTGTGTTCTTTCGTGTAGTCTACGCTTCTTGCCCCCAATAGTGTTCCTGTTGAGACTTTGAATCCAGTTCAATTCTTGTCTCCCTCTTTGCATCTGGCAGTATTACTCATGGGTCTGTATGTTGACCTACTCAGTTGCAGATATGAACCATTGTCTCTCTGCCCTTGTTATCTACATATTGGGAGTGTGGAGGTCATTGTCGTCAATTATGTTTACAAACTCCATTTTCTTCCTGGGGCTCCATCCCATCCCTGGCCAATATCTTTTATCATTCATTTCTGGGTCTTGGGCATCGCTGGCTGTCCAGCATTAATGGCCCATTCCTATTTGCCCTTGAAAAGGTGCTGAGCTGCCTTCTTGAATTGCTGCAGTCCACTTGCTATGGGTTTACCCACAATGCCAGTAGAGATGGAATTCCAGAAATTTGACCCAACGATTCTGAAGCAACAGCTGTATATTTCCAAATCATGGGGGGCGGGGGGGGGGGGCGAGAAGTGGGGGGTGGGGGAGGTTGGTGCGTGTAGGTGAAACATGCAGGTTGTGTTTGGAACAGACGAATCACCAATTTAGTGATCCTTTTGGCCATGAGCTGATTCCTGACACCATGCCTTCACCATTATTAACTTTAACTACACACTGCTCCAGAAAGTACCTCACTGTCTTAACTCATCTGCTGTTTGAATCTCGAACTGTGAACTACAGTCTTAATGATGACAACAATCTGCTGCTGACACTCTCAGGTTGAAACCTGCAGAAACAAATCTGATTCGAAAATACACCAAAGTTCCGTTCATCTGACATTGCTGTGCACGCTGATCTATATCGCTATTGTGTCTGGCAATGTCTTTATTTTACTATTCTTAAGCACTTTAACTCATCTGTTCATGATACTTTCCTCATTCCCTCTGTGTCGTTTATCCAAATCCCTGCCAGTGGTTCATATTTAATCTGTTTTCCTTCATGTGTATTTTCTCTCTTGCAATGATTTTTGCATTCAACAACCAAATGCATCAAGAACACGCATCCACCCACCCACACACGTGCATGACGCACACACACACACACAGACACAAACACATGCATACTCGCGCACATGCACATGCGCACACACACCTTCACTTATACTGGTCTAATAGAGATGGAAATCCTCCCCCTTTAGACAGTAATCTGTTTTGTGTATCATTCCCATATGATAATCAAGTTTTGCAATACTCCCCATGCTGGGCAGATAGTGCAGTTTACTGAGCAATACACTGCCATAGTGTGCACAGCTCTCCATGCTGGGCTGTCATCTTGTCCCAGCGTTCGTTGTTTGAAGTGTTCTGTGAAGTAGTTTCAGAATGTGATTGAACAAACCATTTCAATTCACCTGAAAATACCTTTATTCAATGTTCTCATGCTTATAATTTTGCTCTAGAAGGATTCACTTCTCCAGTTAGTCCCACTGCTCTGTCTTTTCCCCCATATTTCTACAACAGGTTCTCAGGTAATTAACTAACTATTTCTGTCTTTAATGTGAATCTCTCCGTCCCTCTGTACCTTTCCCTGACCTTGGTTTCGGGCTCCCTAGTGTATCGACTGCTGGCATGGTGAAGTGCAGAAACAATGAAATGGTGTGTGTCAGGCTGTTGTTCACTTTGTGGCGTGTCCCATGTGGTGCTCCATGGACAATGGGGTGTATGTCAGGCTGTTTGTATCCCTATCGGAGGAGGTATCTGTGGAGTATAAGGTGAAGAAAGCATATGAGCTTGTGCCAGAAGCCGACAGGCAGTTTTCAGGAATCTAAAAAAGCAAATTGAGTTTGAAAGAATCAAAGCAATGTTGAAAGGTGGGAACGGGTATAAAAAGCTGAGCAAATCTATGACACTCTTAGAAAGGTTCTTTTTTCGAAGGAATTCAAAAATTCACTTCCTGCAATAGTGAGAACTCGCGCAGAAGAGCAGAGAGTTACAGTGGCAAGATTAGAAGCAGAAATGGCTGATGATTACGAATTCGACCACAAATCAAAGTTTGGATAACATGATGTATTGAGAAGAATGTATGGTAACTTCTTAAAATATACACATGTGAGAGTAAGGTTGACTAGCATAGGCCAGGAGTAGCAGGAAAAGACATTACAACATTAAGAGGTACAGAGGCATGTAATTTCTTGATGCTGAGAAATGAGGAAACAGATTATTCAGAAGAACTATTGGAGAGATACAAATTGCTCCATTATGTAACGTGCGGTTGGTGTGTCCGGTGAAATCATCAACAGAAGTATTTCACAGCTGGGAAGGAGACTTTGAGCTTGGTGTTGGTGTCACAACATTTCAGCATTTAACTTGCAAAAAACGTGCCCAAGACAAATCTATATACTATCATAACGCCTAAACGTCTTTGGAGAGATTTAGGGAGAAAACATCTGATCTGTTCAGATATAGGTTTTTTGTTGCTGCCATTCGATTTGGAAGTTATGCAGGTGACAGGACAAGAAACTGTACTTGCTGACAAGTTGTCGAGACTTGAATGAAGAAAGACAGAGGCGTTCTGCGGCAGGACTATACAGACTGAAATAGAATGCAGTTGTTAATGTTTGCATACTCATTGTCAATGTCGTATATATGTATTGTAGTCCACTAATAGAGTAAGAATAATGAGTTTAAAAAGAAGCTGCTGTTGTGTATTAATGGTTCATTTTGTCAAAGGAGGAGATGTGACAATGCTGTCATTTTGAAAATGTTATTTTCTCTTTTTTTTTGAAGAGAAGTCTTAGAGGCAGAGATGCCGAACGGCCTAGTGAAAACTGCTGAAATAACTAACTTAGGAGGCCATTAGTTTTTATTAAAACAGTGGTAACAATTGGAGGGCAGTGGCCAGCTCTCCCAGACCAGATCTTCTCATTTTGATTTTAGCTGCAGCATTCAGAAGCTGCTCGGTGTCCCAGGCGGGTTGGAAGCTTCAATACATGATCCCGAGCTGCTCTTCTCTCTGAAAACTGTCTTGATGATGCTTCTTCCTGGTTTGGAGAACTGCACCTAAGATTCTGTGTTTGAATGTACCTTTGTGTCAAGGAACATATTTATGGGATGTTCCTGCAATGGCACCGTTAATTAGTAGAAGGCACTATATCTATTGTTTGCGTAAGTGTTCCAATTGAGAAGCTATCTCAAATTGTACATCTGTTTGATTGTGTTTTAATTGGAGTGTTTGAATGGATTACATATTACTTAACGTTGAGTCGGTTGACCAGTTGCAACATTTGTGGAGCACACAGTTTACATCTACAATTAAAATAAGGAAAAGTTAAGGTCTCGGCTGCCTTTTTAAAATATTTTGAGGGGTCTGGTCTGTCCATAAGGCTTGTAGCTGTGGGGCTTCTGACTGACTCCTGTTATTGAAAATTTAGTGGAGGTGCTGGGGATGGTTTGCTGGAGGTTGTGCTGTGAGCTGCCTCAGACATTCTGGAAGACCTGAGGATTTGGTGACCCAACTCAGGATGTAGCATGGGGACTGTAGTTACAGCATATTGGTCTGTAATATGCACAACAAATGGAGCAGAGGCTGCAGAGAGGGGAAGCTCTGAAACCGTGGAGTGAGTGCCTGTGGGGAAAGGGATCTGCGGTATCTTTTTGTGTTTTCGCCTGGACAAACACACACTCTCACACTCCCTGTTGCATAAACTCATGCACCCACTGCCTATTCGCTCTCCACACACACACACACATACACACACACACACACACACTCCCCCGTCTCACATGCGCACATGCACACTCTGCTCTGTCACACGCATGCACACCCATACCCACTATATATTCATCACGCACTCACACACACACTCCCCCTCAGTGTGTCTCACTTACACGCATTCTGTCTCTACCCCTCACACAGTCACATCCCCTCACACACACGTACATGCACACACACATATGCACATACAAGTCTGCGGCGTGAATTTGCATTTGTATTTGCAGATACGCTTTATTTTGTTCCAAAAACATACAATTTGGAGACAGTTAGTCAACGTGGCATTTTATACACTCCTGAACTCGGAACAAACCCAGTCTGGCTCCAGATGAAGATACAGACAAACTCCAAACAAGACCTCACCACTGAAATACATTGCCTGATCGGAGGCGTCACCTCCTTTACATCGATAATATTTGCGATTTGCATATCAATCAATCAAAACCTACACCTCGATTCTAAGTGATTAAGGATTTAAGAGCCATCTTAGGTGTGTACCATTCATGCGCATGAGTTGTACAATCCTTTGATCTTTTCCTTATAACTTCTGGGTCTAATGTTTTCCTCTCTGTCCAACACTTAACGAAGAAGCAGCGGTATGGAAGCTTGTGTTTTCAAATACACCCGTTGGACTCTAACCGACTGTCGTGTGAATTTTGACATTGTCCGACCCAGTCCAAAACCAACGTCTCCATATTGTACTAATTTATTGCTTATCCCATTATCTCTCTTAGTAAATAATTTTTTCCTTTCCCCATGTGGTCTTTCTTGCATATTAATTTATTGTGAGGCACATTACGCACTCCTGTCTGGAATTCGAGATATAATACATCTAGATGAGCCTCATTGCCCATCTCTTAAACGAGGAATCAAGCTGGCTAAAAGTTGTCATGACATAGCTTTAACGAGCAGAATTAAGGAGAATCCCAAAGCATCTTATTCTTGTATAAGAAGCAAGCGGGTAACTAGAGAAAGGATTGGTCGACTAAAAAATTTTGAAGGAAGGCTGTGTGTCGAATCTGAACAGATTGGTGAGATTCTGAATGATTAGTTTGCATCAGTGCTCATTGAGGAGAGGAACATGACGAATGTTGAGATTAGAGATAGAAATTTGATTAGTCTGCATCTTGTTGACATAAGAAAGGAACATGTGTTGGGTAAGCTAGAGGTTATTAAGGTGGACAAATTCCCAGGACAGGATGGGATATGTCCCAGGTTGCTGAGGGAGGTGAGAGAGGAAATAGCTGAGGCCGTGACAGATATCTTTGTGGCATCCTTATCTACATGTGAGGTGCCGGAGGACTGGAGGGTTGCTCATGTTGTCCCCCTGCACAAGAAGGGTACTAGGGATATTCCGGATTACGACAGACCATTGAACTTGATATCAGTGGTGGGAAAGTTGCTGGAGAAGGTACTGAGGAATAGGATACATTCATATTTAGAAAAGAATGGGCTTATCAGTGATAGGCAACATGATTTTGCGCAGGACAGATCGTGCCTTACCAACTTAATAGAGTTCTTTGAGGATGACCAAGTTGATAGAGGAAGGAAGGGTTGTTGATGTCATTCACATGAACTTTAGTAAGGCGTTTGATAAGTTTCCCCTTGGTAGACTAATGGAGAAATTGTAGTCATATGGTGTGCAGAGTGTTCTAGCCAGGTGGATAAAGAACTGGTTGAGAAACAGGAGACAGAGTAGTAGTTGAAGTGAGTTTCTCGAAATGGAGAAAGGTGACCAGTGGTGGACCACAGGGGTCAGTATTGGGGCCGCTGTTGTTTGTAATACATATATAAATGATCTGGAAGAGGGCACTGTTGGTATGATCAGCAAGTTTGCAGATGATACGAAGATTGGTGGAGTAGCAGAAAGCATAAGGGACTGTCAGAGAATATAGGAGGATATAGAGGGACTGGAGATTTGGGAGGAAAATTGGCAGATGGCGTTCAATCCAGACGAATGTGAGGTGATGCATGTAGGCAAGACTAATTCGACAGCGAATCATACAATGAGCAGAAGAGCCTTGAGAAAAGTTGATGAGCAGAGAGATCTTGGAGTGCAGGTCATTGTACCCTGAAGGTTGCTGCACAGTTGGATAGAGTGGTCAAGGAGGCATTTAGTACACTGGCCTTCATTGGACGGGGTATTGAGTATAAGAGCTGACAAGTCATGTTAACATTGTACAAGACATTGGTTCGGCTACATTTAGAATACTGTGTACTGTTCTGGTCGACACATTAACAAAAGAATGTGGACGCTTTGGAGAGGGTGTAGAGGTTTTCGAGGATATTGCCTGGAATGGAAGGTGCTAGCTATGAAGAAGGGTTGAGTAGGTTAGGTTTATTTTCATTCGAAAAAAGGAGACTAAGGGAGGACCTGATTGAGGTTTGCAAAATCATGAAGGTAGACTGGGTGGATAGAGACAAGCTCTTTTTCCCACGGCGAAGGATTCAATAACGACAGGTTAAGCGTTCATGGTGAGAGGTGGAAAGTTTAAGAGGGATACACGCAGCAAGTACTTCATAGAGCGGGTGGTGGGCGTTGCCAGCAGAGGTGGTAGAGGAAGGCAAAGTAGATTCATTTAAGATGCATCTGGACAGATGCATGAGTAGGTAGGGAGCAGAAGGATACAGAAGCTTAGGAATTGACTGATAGGTTAGACAGTACATTTGGATCAGCTCAGGCTTGGAAGGCCGAAGGGCCTGTTCCTGGCTTGTAAATTTTCTTTGTTCTTTGTTTATCACATTTTTTACGAAAGCTAGTCAAATCATTGAAACATGATTTATTCTTCATAAAACTATGTTGACTGTGCTTGATTCTGGCTTGACTTTGAAAATTTCTTGTTATTAATTCCTTCATAATGAAGTCTAACAACTTGTCTTCAATACCTTTAGATTTCTGGTTATTATAATTTATTTGCTTTCTATGACCTCTACATTTCCTTTCACAATTCCTGTGTAACAGGAACAAGGCTGTAAAAGGTCTGTGCTAATTGCTGTGTAAGAGACATGAGGAGCTGATTGGGCACATTCTGTTCCTGCTTTATACACTCGCTGGGCTGAATGCCCTTTTGGTGTTCCTACATTATATTCTCGATGGCGTGCATGTCCTGCTCCTGTTCCTGACCAAGCCGTTCAAGATCTCAATGCCCTCCTCTTGTCGCTAAATGACAGGTCTGGATCTTATGGAATCTGCCTGCTCAAATGTCACTTTTCAAGCACTGAAATATGCAGGCAAGTTGTGTTGCCCACACTGGGTAGCTCAGTGGTTAGCACTGCTGCCTCACCGTACTAGAGATTCGTGTTCAATTACACTCTCCAATTTCCTCCCACAGTCCCAAGATGCACAGGTTAGGTGGATTGGCCACGCTAACTTACCCATAATGTCCAGGGATGTGCAGGCTAGGCGCATCAGCCAAGGAAATGCCAGATTATAAAGATTGGGTGGGGGGAGATAAGTTGGGGGGAGGGGAAATGAGGAAGCTGGACTTGATCCCAGTGATCAATGAACTAGATCCCTCCAGTCATCATACTGGATCCCGGTGCTAGATCCACTTGATCACTGCACCGGTCCAACTGGATCTGTCACAGCGTCGAGGTGTGGATGGAGGGCACAATACATGGGGTAGTGGCAGCAGTATTTCCCTGTAACAGCATCGAGGGTGGATTGATGGAACAACACATTGGGTAGGGCCAGCAGTATATTCCTGTAACCGCATCAAAGGGTGGCTTTAGGGAATGACACCTGGGGTAGGGGCAGCAGTACATCTTTGTAACAGCATCGAGGGATGTATTGATGGAACAACACATTGGGTAGGGCCAGCAGTATATTTCTGTAACCGCATCGAAGGTTGGCTTGAGGGAACGACACATTGGGTAGGGACAGCAGTATATCTTTGTAACAGCATTGGCCGTGAATTACGAGAGCAACACATGGCGTAGGGACAGCAGCATGTCTCTGTAACAGCCTCGAGGGTGGATTGAGGGAACAACACATGGGGTAGGGGCAGTAGTTGTCCATTCGGTGCCACCAGTCAGAATGCTCATGACTGATCTCATTGTGTCTGACCATCCGCCTCCTGTCTGTTCCCAATAAATATTGACTCTCCTGTCCAGCAAAGCTCAGTCGAGCTCAGCCTTGAATATCTTCAAAAAACGAGTCTTCATTGCTCCCTGAGGATGAGGATCCTACCGATAGTACAACACTAAAGTGAAAGGGGCGACCTTATTTCAGTGTTGGACCTGTTATTTTAATCTGTGTTAACCTAACATCAAAGCACCACCTCTTTTGAAACACAAGGACAGAATAATTAGGCATAGACATAAACCATTCAGCCCTCTAAACCTGTCCAATAGTACCACTGATTCTTTTCAATTAAATATGCAGTAAACTCATTCTCTGCTCCTGTCCCAGGAAGAGAATAATTGATAGCATGACACCACACGAGCATTGAAAACGCAGAATTAGGAAATTCGATCCATTGACTCTGAATGCCATTTAATACTAACTTAGAGATTTCTCAACATCATTCCCCTGATTACTCTCTGTTACTCTTGATATGCTTATTCAACAAAAACCTATCTATCTCTGTCTTATAAGCACTAGTGTCTGTGTCTCTGTGGGTCTGTATGTGCACTTGTGTGTGTTTGTTCATGTGTCTGTGTGTTTGTGTATTTATTTCCTGACATCAGTTTATCTGTGTATTAGCCACTGCGTTTTACTTGTGCTTGTGTCTATTTGTGTGCGACTGTCTATGTCTCCGTATACCACTACACGTGTGCGGTTCTATCTCCGTGTATGTACTGTGAGTGCCAGTATATCAGCGTGTTTACATATGTCTCTGAATATTTTTGTGCCTGTATCGCTCTGCAATGAGATATTTGTTGTTTTGGGAGGGAGGAAGTTAGCTGAACAGACAGAATGGTTAAAGTGCGAATTGCCCTTCACTGAAGATTGTTTTTTACTCAGTTGGAGGGACATGGATGTCACGGAATCTCCATACGACACGTCCCGGTCCTCTCTGGCTCATACCAGGGTCCTCCCCATATGGCGGGTTCTGGGGGTGGATATCGGGCGCTCCACAATCTGGCCTGGCCCTTCCTCTCCTATTACAGTCCGTTTCTCCTGGAATTGGAGAAAGGTGGGGGGGGGGGAGTGATGGTTGGAGTGTGTGGCCCTGCTATTAGTGCTGGTGTAGGTAAATGGGGAGGGGGAATGGTGAGGTGTCCGGAGGGAGTCAGTCCACAGTGTTGTATCCATGCAGTGTTATTAGTAGTGGGAGTATAGTGGAGGGAGAGAGGGCGCGCGGGGTGGGGTGGGGTGGGGAGGGTGCTGAATTCAATAGTGAGAGTGTGAGTGCGTGAGCCTTATTTGGAGATAGAGTGTGAGCTTGTTAGGGGGTAGGTGCGATAACAGGTAGTGAGTGTGAGGGAGCAGAGAGAGTACGGTGACAGTTAATCTGACAGAGTGGGGAGGATATTGATACTTGTCCTGTGATGCTGGTCATTTCTTCATATCATGTCAGCGTCGAGGTGACCTTCTCAGAATGTCAGGTCCAGGTCTATCACTAATAACGCCACAGATCCTGTCCCTCAGATTCCACAGAATCAGTTTGGGTGGATCTTACAAATAGGAATGAGAAGCAAGCATTAGTGTATTATGCATTTAAACCAATGCTCTCGTGCAAATTCTGTGCATTGTATGCTCGGGAAATTGGAGATGCAAATATTGTAGGTGCTGCAGTATTACTGCACGATCTCAAATTGCATCTAAACTGCGTTAACTAAGTGAATGCTAATGTTGTGAAAAATAAATTCCATAAGCCTATAACAGTTTGGTTGAAGAGTATGTTGTGACTCAAACAAGAGAGCAGATAATTTTGGATTTGGTTTTGTGTGGTCAGAAGGACTCATTAGTAATCTTCCTCTGAGGATTAGAGACGTTAATATGTTGTATTTTACACAGCGCCTGCATACAACATAGAATGTTTGAGTATGAAGTGGTAGACACGCAATGGTTGTTAGAGTCATAGAATCATGGAGCCCTGCAGCATGAATACAGGCCCTTTGGACCAAAGTGGTCCGTGCCGACCAAAATGTCCATCCTGCTAATTCCATTTCTCTGCCCTTGCCCTTATTCTTCTAAATCTTTCCTATCCGTGTATTTGTCTAAAAGCCTTTTGAACGTTGTTAATGTACGTGCCTCGACCAAACCGCTGTCTGCTAAATCCATACGTATACCAACCTCTGCGTAAAAAAGTTGGCGCTCAGGATCCTTTTTATTAGACCATAAGACAAAGGAGTGAAAGTAAGGCCATTCGGCCCATCGTGTCCACTCCGCAATATTCCACTATTCTTTCACGTTTAACCTGATGTCATCTAGACCTTCATTCCCAAAACTGGCAGAAAGAATGAGTGCATTCACCTTATCCATGCATCTCACGATTTTAAAGTTTTCTATATGATTCCCCCTCAGTTTCTTTCACTCAAAGAGAAATGTTCTGGCCGGTCCAAACTCTCCCTACAACTCAGACCGTCGAGTACTGACAACATCCTTGTAAAATTCTTCTGTCCTCTTTCCAGTTTAATCACATCCTTCTTATGGCAAAGTGAACAAAACCGAACACAATACTGTCCAACTGCAACATAACTCGCCAACTTCTATACTGAATGCCCTTACTGATGAAGGCCAGTGTGGCAAAAGCCTTTTTCACTGCCCTGTCTACATTCAACTACTTTCAGAGAACCACGGACGTCAGCTCCAAGGTCCCTCTGTTCCTCTACACTCCTTCAAGGTCTAACATTCACCACGAAACTCCAACCTGGATTTAACTTTCCAAAATGCAACACCCCACATATTAATCTCTATTTGCCTTTTCTCGGCCCAGTTCCCCAGCTGGTAAAGGTCCTGCTGCAATTTCTGATAACCTTTCTCACTGTTAATAGTATTGCCTATTTTATTGTCATCAGCCTAATTACTAATCATGCCTTGTACATTCTCATCCAAATCATTGATATAGATAATAATCAGTAATAGGCCCAGCATCGACCCCTGAGACACACGACAAGTCACAGGTCTCAAGTCTAACAAGCATTCTTTCAGTATTAGCCTCTGCTTTCTACCATCAAGCCAACTGAGTATCGAATTTGCCAGATCCCCCTGGATTCTATGCCATCGCACCTTTCAGAGCAGCTTATCATGTGGAACCTTATCAAAGGCCTTTCTTGAAATCTAGAAAGACTACGTCTACCGTCCTACCCTCATCAACATTACAGGTCCCTTCCTCAAAAGAACGCTAAAGAATTGTGAGCCATGATATCCTATGCACAAGGCAGTGCTGGCTGCTCCTTATGAAACAGTGTCTTTTCAAATGCATGTATATGTTATCTCTCAGAACCTTCTCAAGGAAATTTCATGTCACAGTTGTTAAGCTAACTGGTCTGTAGTTCACAGGTTCTTCTTCGCAGCCCTCCTTGAACAAGGGCACAAACTTCACTACCCTTTAGTCTGCCGGGACCTCCCCCGTGGCCTGCGATGATGGAAAAAGATCAGCCAGGACCCCTGCAATATCTTCTCTCGTCTTTTGCTCTGTTCTTGGATACACCTGGTCAGAAACGGAGATTTACAGAAATACTGCAATGACTGAAAAATATGTCTATTTCTTTAAGGTAGAATCACCAAAGAAAGGGCAAGTGACTTAATGAAGGCTAACATAATAAATTAAAGATTATATTAATCATAGGAAGTGAGGTCAGAAGAATTTTAGACATTGTGGCAACCGGAGCATTCTCAGACATTTGTTTGTGTGGAGTTTGCATATTCCCCCCGTGTGTGCATGGGTTTCCTCCGGGTGCTCTGGTTTCCTCCCATCGTCCAAAGATTTACAGGTTAGGTGAATTGGCCATGCTTATTTGCCCAAAGTGTTCAGGGATGTGTAGATTAGGCGCATCAGTCGCAAAATGTAGAATCGGATGGGAATGGGTCTGGGTGGTTACTCTTAGGAGGGGCAGGGTGGACTTGTTGGGCCCAAGGGCCTTTTTCACACTGGAGGCTTTTAATGATTCTGTGAAGGAAGAACACAAAGTTTACATAAATCTGCAATCTGTATTGCAAAGAAAACAAAATAAAATCAAGGTCAAATGTGGAATTTTGTAATCGGGAGAGGAGAGGTTATTGTGGAGAACAGGGAAATTACCAATAAAGTAACCAGTTACTTTGCGTCTGTTATCATGGAGGAAGATCCAGAAAATCGCTGAGAAATACCAAATGATCACATGGAACTTGTGGAACTAAAGACATAAAGTCAATTCATGTCAGTAACAAGGTAGTAGTTGAAGGCTAGCATAGTAGTATTCTAGCTGGATTGAGCATTGCTAAGTCTGATGAGCCAGTTGTACTTCGTATCAAAATATTAGAAATAAATCAGCAATAGACGCATTAATTGTGCTGTCGATAATTTTTTTTTCCTGTACATTCTGCAGAGGCTGGAAGTTAGTAAATGTGTTCCAAGCATTGTAGATGAATGGGAGGGATTCAAGTAACTGCAAAGGGAAGAAGAGATAGTGTGGAGATTCGCAGACCAATTAACTTGACATCTGTAAGGAAACCAATGGAATCTATTATGTGGGATCAGATATTGGATATTTAGAAATTAACAGCAACATTGGAGAGAATCAGTATACACTGACAGAGTCTGACAGAGTCTTCATCCTTGACAAACTTCAGAATGATATGAACTTGTTTATTGCAACATAGAAAAGGCATATTTCGGTTTTCAGAAGGATGTTTTATAAGAACTCATGCAGTGAATTCATAAATAAAGTAATGTGAATGGTAATTGGAGGAATATATAGAAGTGGAAAGTTAAAGCCAGGTTCGCATTCATTTAAGAGAATCAAAACATAGTCGGAAGATCATGTTGAAGCAGTTTCGCAGCTTGCTAATGAAACAGTACATAGAGTATTGAGTCCAGTGTTGGTAACCCACTCTGAGAAAGAATATACGACCATGGAAGGTGTGCAATGGGCAATCTCCAGATTAATCACTCAGATAGCGAGATTGCCTGATGTGGAAACTCGGCCTTTGTTCTTTAGTGTTTCAAAGAATGAGAGATGATCATAGTGAAATTTAGAAAAGTCACTAAACATATGACAAGGTGGAAATAAACAGGAGTTTTTTTCTGGCTGCCTACTCGACGTTTAAGGCAAATAATGAATGGACCATTTCAGACTGAAGGGGACTGACTAACACAGCGATACGGAAACCTGCTGGCAGGGCAAGATTAGGGAGAATCCCCAGATATTCTACCGGTGCGTCAAGTGCAACAGAATAACCAAGGAACAGGCAGGACTCATTCGTGACTTGCCAAGTTGCATCCAAATCAACCTAGTGGTAGGAGACAGAAGGTCTGCAGGCAGATGTCTGTTTGTTTGAGTGGAGACCAGTATCCAATCGTGTACCACAGGGATCAGTGCTATGTTCCATATTATTTGTGATTCGGAGATGCCAGTGCTGGACTGGTTTGGGCAAAGTTTAAAAATTACAGCACACTAGATGATAGTCCAACAGTTTATTTGGAGGCAGGACCTTTCAAAGAGCATAATCACGTGATGAAGAAGCAGCGCTGCGAAAGCTAGTGCGTGCGAATAAAGCTGTTGGATTATAACCTGGTGTTCTGTGATTTTTAACCTTATTATTTGTAGTATTCATAAACGATGCAGCTCTGAATATGGAGGGGGTTGGGTTGAGTGTGATAAATCAGTTTGCGTTTGACACAAAGTTTGGCTGGTTGGTTGGCAGTGAGGAGGAAGGCCTTATATTATAGGAAGATACAGATAGAATGATCAAATGGGTGGATCAATGGCCTGTGGAATGTAACCCTGATAAATATGCGGTGATGTACTTTGGAAGAAGGAACCAGACAGGGGAGGACTCAATGAATAGCAGCACACTAGGAAGCTCAGAGGGTGCTTCTCCACATATCCTTGAATGTGATTAAACAGGTTAATGCACAAGTTGACAAAGCATAGCGACCATAAACATAAGCTTTATTCATGGAGGCACAGATTATAAGAACTATGTGGAACTTTGGTTAGGCCAAATGGAATACTATGGGAGTCACATTACAGGAAGAATCTGATTGCACTGGAGAGGGTGCAGTGGAGATTCATCAGGATGTTCCCTTAGATGGAGTACTATCAGCTCGGGTTGTTTACTTTGAAACAGAGAAGGCTGAGAGGGACGTGCTTCAGAAGGAGAAGATTACCCGGGGCATGGACAGGATGGATAGACAGCAGCTGTTCCTTTCAGTCAAAGGGCGAAGAACAAGGGAGTACCATTTTAAATTGAAAGGTTTGATGTTTAGTGAGGATTTGAGGATTGGTTTTCATCCAGAGGCTGTTGGTCAGGAATGCACTTCCTGAGAAGGCAGTTGGCACATGTACTCTCACAACCGTTAATAAATAGATGGTCATGCCCTTGAAGTGCCATAACATACATGGTTATGGGCCTCGTATCGGAAAGTGGGACGAATGTAGATTGTGCTGTTTCTATGTTTTTATTAACCAGTGTTTCTGTGATTGTATGGGTTGGACGGTCAATCATTGAGCAGCATAAGACAGGAATTGATGAGTTTCTGAAGAATGCATTAACTAGGGTTATAAAAGTGAACTTGTCTCCATGAGCTAGAACAGGGAAAGCTAAAAGTGTCTAATGCCCTACTCCCTTCCTGATGTTTCTGTGCAGTGTACGGGAAAGCTCTGACATTGTTGTCACAAGGTCTTAAATATTAGGAATGCAGCATCTGTCTGGTTGAAAGAACTGTGTTTCCCGTTCCCTTTTCCAAAGCTCGTTGCCGATGTTCTGTCAGGTTTTATCCTTTAAGAACTCAGAGCAACTTGATACAATTGAGTGTCTTCCTTGGCCGTTCCAGAGACCATTGCAGCGTTTATCACATGTCTGTTTGTCGGGAGGCACTTGTAGGCCAGACCAGGAAGCACGGGAGATTCACTTCCTGAAAGTACATTGGGGAAGGAACAGATGTTTACAAGGGACATTAGATTCAAGGACAATATTACTGGCACCGGATTTTATGTCTGGATATTTTGTTAATTGTTTTTAACTTCCACCAGCTGCCAGAGATTTATTCTGGCCTGGATCAATAATCCAGTTTGCACAACAGCACCATCTCCACATGTGGACCTATCAGAAACCACACTGAGCACATTATTTCTGTGCTGCTTGACAGCTCTGTCAAAAAGTACTCCCACCAATGCGACTATCCCGACGGGACTGAGGGCATGATAAATGGTCAGACTGTAGTCATTCCCTTGTTATGGGACTGGATATAGTTTAGGAACTTTCCATGTGGCCAGACAGATGTCAGGTTTGGAACTGGAATGAAACAGCTTCACCAGCGACACGGCTTGTTGTGCAGCACAATCTTCAGTCCTATTGCAGAAATGGTGTCCGGGCCCATTGCCTTTGTAATATCTACTGTGTTCAGCTGTTTCTTCATGTCACGTGCAGCAAATTGAATTGGTTGAAGACTGGCATCTGTGATTCTGTGGGCATCATGATGAGGTTGAGGTGTATCATCAACTCCACACTTTTGGCTGAGGATGGTTCTGATACGACACCCTTGTCGTTTACACTGAAGTACAGGGCTGGGGATATTTATAGATTCCTCTCCTCCAGTAAGTTGTGTATTAGTCCATTGAAATTGATGACCGGTTGTGACTTGACTGCAGAGTTTCGATTTTATCTGTGTGTCTTGCGATCATTTCCCCCTCTCCACCAGAAGGAAGTTCTGCTGTTTATAATGTAACCAGTCAAGTGCGGTAGCTTTAATGGGTTGTCATCAGGTTTGGATACACATGGTTCTGACTCTGGCATGTTCACCCAAACTCGGCACTGAACCATCACTCGGCTTGATGATAATGGTAGAGTCATGGATTATCCTGGGGAATAGCTTTGGATTGTGATTGAACGCAATTCTGCTGCGGCTGCTGCTGTGAACTACAGCATCACGAGATAACCCAGTGTGAGCTGCAATATCTGCAAATCAATTCTACTGACGTTCCCCCAGTTCACACCGAGACCCGTTCACCTTTCAGCCCTGTACTCAGTGACCTAAACTGGTTTCTGATGTGCGAAAATATCCAGTTTCATAATCTCATTCTGCTGAGGGTCACACCCTGACGTCACGCCTCCAATTTGTTACATTACTCCGATACTTTAACATATTAATCTGAATCGTTTCTTTTCCCGTAATACAATCTGCGGTGTTTGAAGTGAATGTTTTTCCTCTGTTTTTCTCCCTGACCATGATTATGACCTCTGTCGTGTCAGTGATGTCAGCCTTATCTCGTTTCAGAGCCAATGAACTTGTGCACTTTGCATTTTTATTCACTTCCCAATGTACAGCGCTCTCTGCTGAACAGGGCGTTGGTGCAGATTCCACACACGACTTTGAAAAATGTTCAAAAACAGAAATTGCTGAAGAAACTAAGCAGGTCTGCCTGCATCTTGTGGAGTGAAAGCTGAGTTCATCTTTCGGGTCCTGTGACCCTTCGACAAAGCTTCCACTTCCTACAGCATTTGTGCATTTTTATTTTCAGTTTTCATAGTTATTTGTTTAATTGAAAATTTGTGCTGTGCTTTTTCATTTCTGGAGAAACTCAGCGGGTCTGGCAGCATCTACAGAGGCAGAGAAACAGAATTAGCGTTTCAAGTCCAGTCTGACACTTCCTCACAGCTGAAATTATTGGAAACTGGGCATTTAAGTGCCTTGCCAGAGGTGGTGGGGGGGGGGGGGGTAGTTGACAGGGAAAGGAGGGTGTGACAACCGATAAACAGGCTTTAAGCAGCGGTGAACGAGAAGATGATATAAAATGAGTTTAAATTAAGATGTGAATGGGGGGAAGGGGTTCTCTCTATTGAGTGCAAGATAAAGAAGACACAACCACAAATGATCATAGGGAGGCCAGGAGGGAGAATGTTGAACATGTGGTATTATATAGATCTAGCCAGCGATACATTTTCACTGTAGAGATCATCACTGCCGTCAGACAAAGGAATTCATGTGCTTGATGGCTTATTGGAATTAGTAAGATTTTCATACTGCCTCAGTATTGAAACATAAAGAAGAAAACAAATAACAGTATGAACTTTGGGCTGAGTGTTGTGTACCTATCACTTTTAACATTGCTTCAAATTTGCAGTGCTGACCTTTAAATGCTTGTTCTTGAAGTTAGTATCAGATGGAGTATTGGAGGTTGAGGGTGACATTATAGTAATTTACAAAATCAGGGGAGACTTGGGCAGTGTGAAAAGCCGAGGTCTTTTCCACAGGATAGGAAAATTAATTTATAGAGCCATAGGTTTATGGTGGAATAGGGAAGATTTAAAAGGGAAGAAGAGGAATTTTATTTTACACAGAGGGTGACGTGTTTATGGAATGCGCTGGCAGATGCAAGTATAGATCCAACATTTGAAAGACATTAGGACAAACATGAATGTGAACTGTTTAGATGCATATGTGCCAAATGCAAGCAGATGGGAATAGTTTAGTTTGGAAAACCTGGCCGGCATGGACAAGTTGGACCAAAGACTGTGTTTGTGTGTGATATCGCTGTATGAATATAGAAATCAAAGATAAAGGAAGAAAAGATGTGATTCAAGCTAATTGGCAAGAAATATAAAAAACAAGCAGCACGGGCTTTTCCATGTATGTAAGAAGAGTTGAAGAAGTGTGTGCGATCTTTGATCGAAAGGAAGTCAGGAAAGTATATTCAGGACATTTGGAGTGTGTGACTGGGGAACTGGATACAGGGAGCAGACAGGCAATTTACACCAGTATTTTACATCGTTCATCATAGGTGAAGGTGCTGTAAATATTTCAATGGTATAAACAAAATGGTAATAGCAAGCAAGATCTAGAACTGTCTCTAACAAAAGGAACAAGACATTTCTCAAACAGGTAAGACCAAGGATAAACAGGTCATCAGCAATTCATAGCTGGTTTTAAAAGAAATAGTCACAGAGTGGCTGGAGACTCTGTGTGAAATAATCCATAACTCTCTGGATTAAAGGAGTGACCCATTGAAACTGGAGACCCTCCAATGTGGCGCCTGTCTTCAAGAAACGAGAGTGACTGAAAGCAGGAACCACTTAGCCTCACCATTATTGCTGGGAATCTGTGAGAGCCTGTTATTAAGGAAGGAAATGCAGAGCATTTAGAAAAGCTTCACAGAGAGTTAGCGTGGTCATGTTAAAGGCGAACTTTATTTAGTCTATAAAATAAGGCAAAGGTTTTCTGGAGATCCATTAGAATGTAACAAGCGGCCTTGATAAATGGGGACTGGTACACATAGAGTCAAAGAGTCATCAAGATGTCCAGCATGGAAACAGACCCTTCAGTTCAACCTGTCCATGCCGACCTGATATCCAATCTAGTCCCACTTGCCAGCACCCGGCCTATATCCCTCCAAACTCTTTCTATTCATATACTTATCCAAATGCCTCTTAACTGTTGCAATTATACCAGCCTCCACCACATCCTCTGGCAACTCACTCCATACACGTACCACCGTCTGCATGAAAATGTTGCTCCTTAGATCTCTTTTATATCTTTCCCCTCTCACCCTAAACCTATGCTCTCTAGTTCTGGACTCCACGACCCCAGGGAAAAGACTTTGTCTATTTATCCTATCCATGACCCTCATAATTTTGTAAACCTTTTAACCATCCCCGCCCCCCGAACCCTGAGAGGAACACCACCCCTGCTCATGAATCCACCCATTCCCCCACCAACACACCCACTCCAGTTACAAGCTCTGCCCCCACTCCCATCTCCATACCCACACCGGTTCCCAGCTCCCAGCCCTGCTGAGCTTTCATTATCCCTCCAGACCTGTCCCTCACGGAGGATGAAAGATCATCCATGGCAAAGGATTCACCTGTATCACCCTCTGCCCACGCATCAATGAATTTAATACACGCTGAGACGTAAAACACTTCTTCCGCCACCTCCGTGCTCATTTTTACAATCAGGACTCCCGCCTACCTTACGAAGACAACTTCACCCACCTCCAACAAGCTCCGTCCACCTGGACACCCCGTGCCAGCCTATTACCCGCCCTCGATGTCTTCATTTCCATTTGCCACTGGGATGTTAACCACCTCAACCTGTCTACCCCCTCTCCCCCACTCTAACCTCTCCCCCTCACAACGTGCAGCGCTCCATTCCCACTGTTCCAATCCCGACCTCACCATTAAGACAGCAGACAAACGGGGTGCAGGGGTTGTCTGGCGCACTGACCTCTACACCGCTGAGGCCAGACAGCATGAAGAAGACACCTCTTCCTACCACCCCCTCGACCATGATCCCACACCATCACCAAACCATGATCTCCCAGACCATACAGAACCTCATCACCTCAGGAGATCTCTTACCCACAGCTTCGAATCTCATAGTCCGGGAACCCCACACTGCCCGATTCTACATCCTTCCCAAGATCCATAAGCCTGACCACTCTGGCCGACCCATTGTCTCAGCATGCTCCTGCCCCACTGACCTCATCCCTACCTATCTCGACACTATTCTATCCCCCCTAGTCCAGAAACTCCCCACGTACGTTAAGCACACCACCCACGCCCTCCACCTCCGCCAAGACTTCCCTTTCACCGGCCCCCAACGCCTTATCTTCACCAAGGATATCCAATTCCTCTACAACTCCATCCGCCATGGCCATGGCTTCCAAGCCCTCCGTTTCTTCCTCTCCCGACGTCGCCAACAACACCCTTCCACCGACACTCTCATTCGTTTGGCTGAACTGGTCCTCACCCTCAACAATTTCTCCTTCGAATCCTCCCACTTCCTCCAGATCAAAGGGGTAGCCATGGGCACCCATATGGGCCACAGCTATGCCTGTCTCTGTTGGCTACGTAGAAAAGTCCATCTTCCATAGTTATACCGGCATCACTCCCCACCTCTTCCTCCGCTACATTGATGACTGCATTTGTGCCACCTCGTGCTCCCACAAGGAGGTTGAGAAAAATCATCAACTTCACCATCACATTCCATCCTGCCATTAAGTTTGCCTGGAACATCTCTGACACCTCCCTCCCCTTTCTGGACCTCTTTATCTCCATTAATGACGACGGACTTGACACTGACATTTTTTACAAACCCACCAACTCCCGCAGCTACCTAGATCACACCTCTTCCCACTCTACCTTCTGCAAAACTTCAATCCCATATTCCCAATTCCTCCGCTTCCACCATATCTGCTCCCATGAGGACCAGTTCCACCACAGAACACACCAGATGGCCTCCTTCTTTAGAGACAACAATTTCCCTTCCCACGTGGTTAAAGATGCCTTCCAACGCATCTCATCCACATCCCGCCCCTCCGCCCTCAAACCCCACTCCTCCAACCGTAACAAGGACAGAATGCCCCTGGTGCTTACCATCCACCCTACCAACCTTCGCATAAACCAAATCATCCGCCGAAATTTCCACCACCTCCAAAGAGACCCCACTACCAGGGATATATTTTCTTCCCCACCCCTTTCTGCCTTCACCAAAGACCATTCCCTCCGTGACTACTTGGTCAGGTCCACACCCGCCTACAAACCACCCTCCCATCCTGGCACCTTCCCCTGCCACTGCAGGAATTGCAAAACCTGCGCCCACACCTCCTCCCTCACCTCCAGCCAAGGCCCCAAAGGAGCCTTCCACATCCATCAAAATTTTACCTGAACATCCAACAATATCATTGATTGCATCCGTTGCTCCCAATGCGGCCTCTTCTACATTGGGGAGACTGGACGCCTCTTAGCCGAGCTCTTTAGGGTCACATCTGGGACACCCGCACCAATCAACCACACTGCCCTGTCGCCCAACATTTCAACTCTCCCTCCCACTCAGCCAAGGACATGGAGGTCCTGGGCCTCCTTCACCGCCACTCTCTCAGCCCGATGCCTGGAGTAAGAACGCCTAATCTTCTTCCTCGGAACACTTCAACCACAGGGCATCAATGTGGACTTCACCAGTTTCCTCATTTCCCCTTTTCCATTCACCCCAGCTCCAAACTTCTAGCTCAGCGCTGTCCTCATGACTTGTCCTACCTGCCTATCTTTCTTTCCACCTATCCACTCCACCCTCCTCCCTGACCTATCAACCCCATTCACCTATTGTACTCTATGCTAAATTTCTCCCCACCCCCAACGCTCCTCTCATTTATCTCTCCACCCTGCAGGCACTCTGCCTCTACTCTTGATGAAGGGCTTTTGCCCGAATCGTCGATTTTCCTGCACCTCGGATGCTGCCTGAATTGCTGTTCTTTTCCAGCACCACTCTAATCTAGAATCTGGTTTCCAGCATCTGCAACCCTTGTTTGAACCCTGCCTATCACCTTACTGATGTCCATATGGATCACATCTACTGCTCTGCCCTCATCAATCTTCTTTGTTACTCCTTCAAAAACTCAATCAAGTTTGTGAGACATGATTTCCCACGCACAAAGTCATGTTGACTACCCCTAATCAGTCCTTGTCTTTCCAAATATATGTACATCCTGTCCCTCAGGTTTCCCTCCAACAAATTGCCCATCGCCGAGTTCAGGCTCACCGGTCTATTGTTCCCTGGCTTTACATTACTGCCCTTCTTAAACAGTGGAACCACGTTTGCCAACCTCCAATCTTCTGGCACCCCACCTGTGACTATCAATTTTACAAATATCTCAGCAAGTGTCCCATCAATCATTTCTCTAGCTTCCAACAGAGATCTCGTGTACACCTGATCAGTGCCTGGGGATTTATCCTCCTTTAAACGTTTAAAGACATCCAGCACTTCCTCCTCTGTAATCTGGACATTTTGTAAGATGCAATCAGTCCTTGCCTATCCAAATACATATACATTCTGTCCCTCAGGATTCCCTCAAACAACTTGCCCACCATTGAGGTCAGGCTCACCGCTCTATAGTTCCCTGGTTTGTCTTTACCGCCCTTCTTAACCAGTGGCACAACATTTGCCAACCTCCAGTCTTCTGGCACCTCACCTGTGACTATTGATGATACAAATATCTCAGCAAGAGGCCCAGCAATCACTTCTCTAGCTTCCCACAGAGTTCTCGGGTACACCTGATGAGGTCCTGGGGATTTATCCACCTTTAACCGTTTCAAGACATCCAGCACTTCCTCCCCTGCAATCTGGACATTTTGCAAAATATCACCATATATTTCTCTATCGTCTATATCTTCCATAACCTTTTCCACAGTAAATGCTGATGAAAATATTCATTTAGCATTTCCCCATTTTCTGTGGCTGCCTTCCTGATCTTTGTGTCCGATTCTCTCCGCAGTTACCCTTTGTCCTTAATATATTTGTAAAAACCCTTTGAATTCTGGTTAATTCTATTTTCCAAAGCTATCTCATGTCCCCTTTTTGCCCTCCTGACTTCCTCTTCAGTGTACTCCTACTTCCTTTGTACTCTTCTGAGGATTCACTCGATCTATCCTGTCTATACCTGACATATGCTTCTTATTTTTTCTTTACCAAACCCTTAATTTCTTTAGTCATCCAGAATTCTCTATACCTACCAGCCTTCCTTTTCACCCTTACAGGAATATACTTTCTCTGGATTCTTGTTACCTCATTTCTGAAAGCTTCCAATTTTCCAGCCATCCCTTTACCTGCGAACATCTGCTTCCGAACAGCTTTCGAAAGTTCTTGCCTAGTACCGTCAAAATTGGTCTTTCTCCAATTTAGAACTTCAACTTTTAGATCTGGTCTACCCTTCTTCATCACTATTTTAAAACGAATGGAATTATGGTCGCTGGCCCCAAAGTGCTCCCCCACTGACACCTCAGTCACCTGTCCTGCCTTATTTCCCAAGAGTAGGTCAAGTTTTACACCTTCTCTCATAGTTACATCCACATACTGAATCAATAATTGTCTTGTACACACGGAAGACATTCCTCTCTATCTAAACCTTTAACACTATGGCAGTCCCAGTCGATGTTTGGAAAGTTAAAGTCCCCTACCATGTTTGGAAAGTTAAAGTCCCCTAATAGGCTACCCTATTATTGTTACAGATAGCTGAGATCTCCTTACAAGTTTGTTTCTCAATTTCCCTCTGACTGTTAGGGGATCTATAATACAGTTCCAATAAGGCGATCATCCCTTTCCTTTTTTCAATTGCACCCAAATAACATCCCTGGATGTATTTCCAGGAATATCCTTCCTCAGCACAACTGCAATGGTATCTCTTATTAAAAATGCCACTCCCCCTCCTCTCTTCCCTCCGTTTCCATCGTTCCTGTATCATTTGTATCCTGGAACATTAAGCTGCCAGTCCTGCCCATTCCTGAGCCATGTTTCTGTTATTGCTATGATATCCCAGTCCCATGTTCCTGACCATGCTTTCAGTTCATCTGCCTTTCCTGTTAGGCCCCGTGCATTGAAATAAATGCAGTTTAATTTGTTAGTCCTACCTTGTCCCTGCCTGCCCTGACATTGTGACTCGCTTCTGTTCTCAAATGTACCAGTGTAAGATCGATCTCTTTCCTCACTATCTCCCTGGGTCCCAAACCCCTCTCCCCACCACACACTACTTTAAATCCTCCCGAGCAGTTCTAGCAAATTTCCGTTCTAGTATATTAGTCCCCTTCTAATTTCGGTGCAATCAGTCCTTCACGTACAGGTCACTTCTACCCCAGAAGAGATTCCAATGATCCAAAAATATGAATTCTTCTCCCATGCACCAGCTCCTCAGCCATGCATTCATCTGCTCTATCCTCCTATTCCTGCCCCCACTCGCTCGTATCACTCGGAGTAATTCAGGTATTACGACCCTTAAGGACCTCCTTTTTAAATTACTGCCGAACTCTCTGTAATCTCCCTTCAGAATCTCAATCTTTTCCCTTCCTATATCGTTGGTTCCAATGTGGTAATGACCTCTTGGTGCCCCCTCTCCCAGTGAGAGCATTCTGCACCCTCTCTTAGACATCCTTCATCCTGGCACCAGGGAAATAACACACCATTTTGCTATTTTTTCTGCTGGCCACAGAAACGTCTGTCTGTACCTTGGTCTACAGAATCCCCTAACACAATTGATCTCTTGGAAGCCGACGTACCCTTCGTTGCATTACAGCCATTCTCAATACCAGAAACTTGGCTGTCCGTGCTACATCCCCCTGAGAATCCATCACCCGCTACATTTTCCAAAACAGCATACCTGTTTGAAATGGGTATATCCACAAAAGTGCCAACTTCTCCTACCCTTCCTGGAGATAATCCATCTATGTGACTGTATCTGAGACTTTCCTCCCTTCCTATAACTGCCATCCATCACATCCTGTTGCTGTTGCAAATTCCTCATCGCTTCTATCTGTCTCTCCAACCGATCCACTTGATCTGATAAGATTCGAATCCAACAGCATTTAAGGCAGATATAATCCGCTGTAACCCTTAAACTCCCTTTAAACTCTCTTTAATCATGAGGCTTTCCATAGATTTTCCACAAGATATCACAAAATAAAGATTCTTACACAAGACAGAAGCTCATAGTATGACGGATAATGCATTAGCTTCGAATGACAATTGGGAAACACATAGAAATCGGAGATTCAGGCTTCATTGGTCATTATGAAAAAATCGTATCTACTGGAGTACCACAAATATCAGTCCGATGGCAAGAGCTGCTTACAATCTATACTGATAGCCTGACGGCGGGAGCTGAGTGCAATATACATCCAAGTTTGTGGATGACACTGAGAACCAATAGGCAGGCTGTTATTTAATGGAGATGACTTCCAAAAAAGGAGCAGTACAACGGATTGGACTGTTCCTGTACATGAAACGTAACGTCAGCATGCTGATGCAGAAATGTTGGTTCATTAGACTGGTCCCTGGGATGAAAGGGTAGAATTATTGAATAAATCAAAAATGCTGAGGCGATTCTTCATTGTGGTTTAAATGAATGAGGGTGATATTAATGAAACGGACAAGATACAGAGGGGGCTTGACAAGGTAAGTGTTCAGACTGTGATTCCACACCAGGGCAGAGTCTGGAACTCAGGGATGTAGATACAGAAAAAGCAATATCGATTTCAAACTGAGCTGTAAAGAAATGTCTTCTTTCAGAAGTCAGTGAATGGCTGGAATTTCCTAACCCAGAGGTTTGTGGAAGCTGGGTCACTGAATGTATTTACAGACGGGGTTGATTGGTTTGTGACATTTCAGCGTGTTGAGGGATGCAAATGGTGAGCAGGAATGTAGAGTTGAGCCGTGGAGTAGATCAGCCATGTTCTTATTGAATGTCAGAGCAGGTTTGAGGGGCCAAATAGCCTGCTCCTGTTCCTATTTCATACATTCTTATTTATGATTTTGGAAAATAACTGGTTATTTTCATGATGTAAAATGTTGCATTCAGGGAAAGCAGATGATTTGTCTGAGTTGATCTTGTATGATGTATGGGGGCTTTATTCACTGAGAATCTGGGTCTGTAACATGACCCACATCTTGAGCAGAAGTTACAGAGAGGGGAAGCCTGGAACTAGGGATGGGTGGTGGGCGGTGTCACTTCCTGACCCAGCCTGGAATTTCCTAGTACATTTCCCAAACTGCACCAAACCATCTGAGTGGCCACAGTCTGCTCCTGTGCAGCAGGACCAAAGGGCTGAATGGATCATCAGAACATAGGGCTGACGGACACGACTGGGCCATTCGGCCCTTTGACACTATTCCACCAGTCAATAAGGACATGGCTCATCCCATTGCGTTCCCAGCTGCACTTTCGTCTCATTGCACCATTATCCCTGATTCACCTATCTATGGAAAATCAGACAAAGTCAGCCTCGATATAATAAAAAAATTCAGTCCACCCAAACTGCTGGGAAAGAGAATTCCCACTGGAATGAATTCCCACTTTGTGAATTTCTTTTCACTCCATTTCTGACTGAGGTTGAAGGATGTCACTGTTTCAAATTCTAGTCCGACTCCTTCACTTCTCACAACAAATTTTAAATGTAACCAGGTTGGTGATATAGCCAAAGATAAAGGTTTAAGACTGGGTCAGGTTCAATTATCAGAACAAGTCAGTTAGATTTCGTTAGTCAGCTACAAGTAATTCATAGAACTAACTGAGGAGTATGATGGATGTGTGGTCAGCACTGCTGCCTCAGATCACCAAGGAGCTGGGTTCACTTCCAAACTCAGGTGAATTTGAACAATCTCCACGTATCTGTATTGGTTCCCTCCCAATGCTCCAGTTTCCTCCCAGAGTACAAAGGTGGCAGCTCAGAATGCATTGGCTATGCTATATTGCCCATTGTTAAGAAAGCGTCGTCTTCATGGTAATCTCTGTCCGTGTGGGGAATTGAACCCACGCTGCTGGCCTCCCTCTGCATCACAAACCAGCCGTCCAGCCAACTAAGTGGGAGACTGTGTGATTGTTACAGACAGAAACAGTCACAGATAAAGTGAAAAAGAAACTTCATAACAAAGGAAGTGATACATTTCAAATAACGTTCAAGATAACAGTTGAGGATAAAAAGTTCTATACTAGAAATTTTATTTCAGAACGTGACATGGGTTTAGAAGCAGTTTTTGGCTGAATACTATAAAGTGAGACAAAGTGAAATAGCCAGAATTAATAATTGTGATTGGATATAAAATAAGTACCTATGTAGAGAGAGAGAGAGAGAGAGAGAGAGAGAGAGATGAAAAATCGTCGTGTTAATTCCCCTTATCTGCCATGCGCAGGATCGCTCAAAACTGAGAAAGTTCAACAGTGTGCCCATTGACCTTTCAAAGATGGGACAAATTCCAGTGATCACGGAGTATCCAGGGGCTTCAGTGCACTGTTGAGTCCCTCCAGCCATGATGGGTTGAAGAAACTGGCTGGCATTGAGTGAGAGGAATGCTATAAGAATGAGTGGGTAGTTAATGAGGTGAGTTCGAAAAGATAGCATCAAGAAACTAGCTCAGCCTCGTACAGACAATCCCTCTGTCCCAATTAGTAAAATTGTCACTGAAGCAAATTATTGTTAGATGCAGCCCAATGAAACCAAGACTCTGCTGACCCCACACCCAGTTACAAAGTTGCAGAACAAATGCTCATCCAAAACTCTCCATCATCTGTACTGACACCAATATCCCCTTCAGCTATCATTCCTGGGAATACTGGCTCATGTTGCTGTCGAAATGTCTTCATTTCAGCATTCTGAAATATATGACCTTACATGAAATTGTCCCTAAAACTCCCTTTCTTTTTTTCTCCAAAATCCTTTAGGTTGTTGGTAGCTAAACTGATTTCCTCGCCATCTCTCTCTGGCAGGGGCTAGGAAATACGGACTAGGCAATAAGGACTCTGTATCAGAGTGATAATGTAACCAGACGGTTAATTCAGAGGAAAGGGCTGTGCTTCCCAAGCAGTGTTTAAAATCCTACCACAGCCGATGTCAGAGCTTAAATTCGAATGGCAAAAATTGGAATGAAACCTAATTTCACTCATGGAAACCAGAAACCGTCAGGATTTATTTTTATTATTTCACTGATAGTCTTTGGTGAAGAAACTTGACATTATTGCCCAGTCTGAACTCAGTGTGACTTCAGATCCACAACAAAATTGTTGGCTCCATTTTGTCTTGACAAGTGGCCGCGTGGTCAAGGACAATTAGTGATGGACAACAAATGCTGCCTTTGCCCGTGATGCTGGCATCCCGTAAAACAACAGCACTAAAGGTGAAATAAACCAAGGAACGGTGGGTGCTAGAGATCGAAAATAAAACTCTCCGGCGTCGGAAAGTGTTGGAGAACCTAAGCAGGTATGGCAGCCTCTATCAGGAGAAACGCCGATAACGGTTGGAGTCCAGTGACCCTGCTTCACAACTAAAAGCAAATTGGGAAATAATATTATTTATCCTGGAATCGTGGATGGTTGGGTTGGAGAGAGAGTGGGAGCTCGGTTTAAATAGAATGGAGAGAGAAATGGCCAGAAAAAGAGAGGATAAGAAATGAAAAGTGAGAAAAGGGATTGCTGATGATGAAATGAAAGGAAAACCAAATGGCAAGTTATTTTCACATTTCCCCATTTCGCATATCCCTGAATATCACGCCCATTTAGATATGTCCCTGTTTATAGTGAGTTAGGTTCCCTCTATCTCTCTTCTCTGAGTGTGATGATCAAATCCATTGGCAATACTGGTGCTGCCCATATAGTTGCTCAGATACAGAGAAAGGTAATGTTACACTGTCAAATGCTTCTTTGGAGAGAGAAACTGTTACTGTGGGACTGTGCGGGGTTGCAAGAGCTTTCTCAGCTAGGAAGAGAGGAGAAACTCAGGAGTGGGAATAGATTTGAACGCTGAACATGTGCACCATGCGTGTGGGAAAATGACTTGTTCCTGTCATTGGAAAATCAGTGGAGTTTCTGTGGATGCTTATCTCAGGTTTGTATTGTCAGCTGCTGGATCTGGTAACCCCACTCTTTTCATTGTATTTGCAGAGAGTTTGGTCCCATGGTAAACAAATGGACAAGAGACTCCACAGAAGGGAAGCTCTATAAATAGGGTGGAGCAGGGCAGTGCACTATCTTCCCTGGGATTTTCAGGAATTTTTGTCTCAGCTGGACTAGGTGTAAGGTATGAAACCAGTCTGTTTCAAAATTGAGGTGGTCACTGAGCTGTGTCCCCTCCTTCAGTGTACCATTTAGTCTCACACCAGTGACAGGACTGTGCTGATGCTCACCATGAAATTAACTGGATTAATTATGGAACTTTCCAGGCAGGAATGAGTAGCATATCCATCATCACCGAAGTGCAGTCCTCCGATGTATTCACTGGCTGACAGAAGTCACCTGCCTGCTAAGTGCAATATATTGAGACCATCTCCCTGAGGAAGGTACAGAAACAAACTTCGAGAGTCGCTAGGAAATGAGTAACTGGTTAAAATGAGGAACAGCAGGAAATTAGAATTAATAAAAGGTGTGTCTTTGAAAATCTCATTGAATTGAAGGTCGGTATGTTGCTACATCAGATGAGCTACATCCCAGAGTAGTGAGGAGGTGGTACGAGAGCAAATAAAAGAATTACAGATTATTCTTCAAAACTGGTTTGTTTCTGGAAAGGATCCCGCAGCCTGGAAAGCAGCTATTGTAAACCGAAGTATTTAAAATACAACGGAGGTGTCAAACAGAAAACTAAATTGTAGTTTGTTTGGTATCAGCTGTGAAAAAAAAAATTGGAACCTTTTGTGAGGAATATGAGAACTAGACACTTGGAAAATAATGGCATAATTTGGTAGAGTCAAGCTAAATTCAGGAAATGGAAATGATCTTTGATAAACCTCTTGGATTTTGTGGAGGTTGTGCGTTGTGACATCGACGATTGAGAATCAATGGAATTGGAGTATTTGCATTTTCAGCAGACGTTGACATGGTTGAATACAGTGAGTAGAGAATGTTCGCACCCTTGGGTAGATAGGGGTGGAATACACTGAATGTCTTAAAAGTTGGATAATCGAGAGAATGAAGAGAATTGTGTTTTTATCTAGAGTGAAGACTTTGGGGTATCAGAAGGATCAGAAGAAATGAAATGTTTCAGATGGGAACAACAAATATCATCATTCACATTTATGTTCATTAAATCGTGAGAGTTTGGGAAGTGCTGTTGTTGAAACAGACCTGGATGTACTTGGTCATAAATGACTGACAGAATGTTTAATCAGCAAGAAGTAAATGATATGTGGCTCATCTTGCAAAAATGATTAAAGTACCTGAGTAAATGTATCTTTCCCAATTGTATTGTTATGTTTAGAGACTATTTAGGGTATTGTGTACAGGTTGGAAATGCTTTATAAATAATGATCTCGTGAGCGATGCAGTCCGAAGGGATTTCACCAGATTAAACCCTGGCATGATGTTACCATGAGGAGAAAGTGAAGAAACTTGTGTGTAATATGTAGCACTGTGAGGGAATAAGAAGTTGAAACTTGATGGTTATGGTTGGACACTCTTTATGTCCCAAGCAACTGAATAGGTTGAAGATTCCATCCTTCTCATTGGCCGCTTGTTTCCCAGTCGTTTCCGTGCCTATGCAGAGGCCCATGTCTATTGAAAGAGAAGTACAGACTCTGAATGAACTTTACTGTACAGTTGCTGTGTGACCCTGCACTGAATGATACATTGTCAGCAGCTGCAATAGCTTCATTCTGAAACAGTTGGCCATTCTCTACCAGTTTCTGACCTCCATAGGGACCATGGGTCTAACTTCTTGGAATGGACAACACGTTGGTGAATGGGTAAAAATGTTATCTTCATTCTCACTGCAAGAAAACCATTATAAAATAACACATATGCACTATGAGTAATTTAGCAATGTGGAACAAGTTAGAGCAGTCTATCTGTGCAGCCAATGCACCATTTGTTTGTGATATTGGAGCATCTTTGACACCTTCCTCTTCCTGTGTCAGTGACCAAAGAAGCTGTATGACCACTTCCTGTAGCTTTGTAAATGGCTCCAGATTTGTAATGGTCTCTTTCTGACCCCATGTAAATGATGCATAGGAGTGAGCGGTCTCCTTGTCTTCCTATGGAATAGGCAGGAGGGACTGATTGGGCTATCCCTTTTCTTGCCCAGTAGTTTTGATGGGCTGAATGACTTCCCCATATTCTTGTGAACTCAGATTGAGGTACTGAATTAGCTTTTTATTTGTATAGGGAAATGCGTTTTGTCTGTTACGTGAATGTTACCCAGACTTAAACAGCACAAGTTTGAATGTTATCTGTGTCTTGTCGATCATGGACACAGATGGCTGAATCTTTTTCTGAACATTGTGTAGTCTTCAGTGAATATCCCCACTTCGGATTGGTGTGAACCCAATGGACTGAATGGCCTGCTTCCACACTGCAGGGATTCCCCACTGGCCAACTGGAGATGCCTGGGCTGAGGGAGATACGCAGAGAATCTCCTGCAGAGATACGCCATGGCTGAGATGATTGATGGCCACCGATAATAATCAACTTCCCTTGTGCTGTGAATAACTCCGAGCAGTGGAGAGATCACAATCGATTCTCATTTTTGCGATTTTGCTCAGGCTCCTTGAAGCCATCCTCAGACTAGTACTGCCTTGAGTACAGGGCAGGTCTCTCTTACCTGAGCCCCTGTGTTTCCTCTTTTGTTCATATCAATAGGTCATGGTGTAGAAGTAGCAAGTGATTTCTTCAAACAGAAGGACGTGATTGTCTGGAATTTTCTTACACAGCGAGTTAAGGAAGCTAGATCACTGAAAGGGACCAGTGGTGACCTGCAGGGATCGGTTGTGGGACCGCTGCTTGCTGTGATTTTTATAAATTACTTGGATGAAGAAGCAGAAGGGTGGGTTTGTAAGTTTGCCGATGACACGAAGGTTTGTGGAGTGGTACATAGTGTGGAGGGCTGTTGTCGGTTGCAATGGGGCATTCACAGGATGCAGAACTGGGCTGACAAGTGGAGATAGAGTTCAACCTGGAAAAGTGTGAAGTGATTCACTTTGCAAGCTCGAATGTGAATGCAGAATACAGGGTTAAAGGCAGGATTGTTGGCACCGTGGAGGAACAGATGGATCTTGGGGTCCATGTCCATAGATCCCTTACGTTTGCTACTCAAATTGTGATGGGGTTGTTAAGAAGGCATATCGTACTTTAGTTTTAATTAGCAGGGGATTGAGTTTAAGAGCCGCGAGGTTATGCTGCAGCTCTATCGCGCCTTGGCTTGACCACACTTGGAATATTGTGCTCAGTTCTGGTGACCTCATTCTAGGGAGGATGAGGAAGCTTTAGAGAGGGTGCAGAGGGAACTTGCCAGGATGCTGACTGGACTGGAGATCAGGTCTTATGAAGAAAGATTGAGGGAGTTAGGGCCTTTCTCATTGGAGTGAAGCAGGATGAGTGGTGATTGGATACAGGTGTACAAGATGATGAGAGGCATTGATAGAGTGAATAGCCAGCTACCTTTTCCCCCAGCAGAAAGTAATTGGAGGACGGTTTCGGGGAGATGTCAAAGTTCGGTTCTTTACACAGAGAGTGTTGGGAGCGTGGAATGCACTGCCAGCAATGTTAGTCGAGTCAGATACCTGAGGGACATTTAAGAGATGCTTGGATAGGCACATGAAAGATAATGCACGAAAGTATGTCGATGAGTCTGATCTTAGAGAAGGGTAAAAGATCAGCACAACATCGAGGACTGAAGGGCCTGTACTGTCCTGTAATGTCCTATGTTCTCTGTTCTAAGAAAGTATTTAAAGAGGCTTTAGATGGATTTTGACCAGTCAGACAGTTGAGTGCTATGAATATTTAGGCATGAAAGAGGACTTGAGACCGAGAGAAGATCAGCCATGATCTTACTGAAGGGCAAGGTAATCTTGAGGGGTGGGGGTAGGGAGCGAATGACTTGCTTCTGTTTGTACGTTTTCACATTCTATTATTGGAAAGTTACAGGGTGTTATTTTCCTCGAAGTTTGGTTATTGAATGTTATAGTCAAGGAATCCAGAGGATTTTCAGCGCCATCTCTCGGTGATGTGTCTGATCTGTATTCACAGTAAACCTGGTTCGATAAAGTGACCAACAAATGGAACACATTTTGCAGGACGGGGAATCTCTGAAAAGAGAGATGAGGGGCCTCTTTGATACCCAGTCTGGGTTTTCCAATTTTTCAAATCACCTAAACCGTGTGGGAAAGTATTGAGGGACTGAATAGTCTCCTCTGTTTCTGTGCAAGAGGTGATAGCAATACGTGGCCTCCCAGTGCTCTTGTCTAGCAGGTTTACACACATTGAACCTTCTTCACCAGGCACTAAGATTGTGGCTGATCAGGTTGTGGTCTCAGCCCCACTTTCCTGTCTGTATCCAATTATCCATGACTCACTTCATGGACAAATACTTAACTAATACATCTTTGAATAAATGTAAACAAAATAGCACCACAATCATTTGGGGAAGACAAATTCCACTCGAAAAGCCTTTAGAACTTTTCCTAATCCATCTTATCGAATCAGAGAGTCAGATACCACGCAAACAGACACTTCCGTCCAGATTGTCCATGCTGACCAGACATCCTAATCTGATCTAGTCCCATTTGCCAGCATTTTGACAATATACCTCTGAACCATTCTTATCTATGTATCTATCCAGATATATTTTCAATGTCTAATTACACCCGCTTCCATGTGTGCTCTTGTACTCTGAGATAATCTTCCTCACTGTCCACTGCACCACATTTTGCTCTTATCGGTAAATTTACTAATCATGCCTCTGATATTCACATCCAAGTTGTGTATATACATGATGAAAAGCAGCAAGCTCAACACTGATTCTTTCAGCACACCACTGGCCACAGCCCTCCAGTCTGGAAAATAATCCGTTACCTTCAAGACAAATTTCCCTGGATTCCATTGGACCTAACTGCTTTAAATTTTCATTTTAATCCTGTAACTCAATTAATTTAGCTGATCTAAACACATTTCCATAACCACATATTTACTCTTGTTTTGTTTCAACTATCTGATGAAACAACGTCTCTGAAAATGCCACTTCAGCTTCCTCGTCTTTAAATTTATGATCTCTCCTGTTTCAGCTGGTGACATTGTGACCTTGTTGCCCCACAATCAGGAAAGATTCCAGGATGAGGCTCCTGCTTTGCTTTAGTTGCCTGTGACTCCACTGGCTTTTCAACCAGAGCAGGCAGCATTTCTACCGATGAATCAGCGATATACTTTATAAGGACAAATTGTATTCCTGGTGCTGAAAGTTTTTCCAATACTCCCACCGCAATTTCTCCCCACTTTACTGGACACTCCATCCCCGCTTTACATAATTGTACGCTTTTTGTCTCACACGAATTCACTTTAGCAGTACCTTTTCTGGAAATAGTCCTTCAGGAATACATACCTTTGCATCTTTCAGCATCACAGACTGAGATGATCCTGTCTCTCTAAATAGTGCATCATTTTTATCTGCTACTCCTGACCTATGTGAATACACTTTCCCTTTGCGAGTATATTTTATAAGCAGATCTGGCACTTCTTCCTTGACCAACCTCAGATCAACTTGTACATTCTGATGCAGCTTTCTAGCCTGCAATGTGCTTTCTGTTACTGCTCCAATAAAACTCCCAGGCTTATCCTGTTTTCTTATATCAGTTTTTTTTCCCTAGCCCACCAACGAAGTGATTTCCTGTGACCTAATTGATGACAACGAAAACACCGGAGCTTTTTTGCTTCTTTGTTGCCTTCAAGGGTTTCCATTTTACCCTGTGGTAAGTTATCCTTCTGATATTCACTGAGATCTACATATCCATTTCCACGTGAGGATTTCTCTATTCCTCATGAACTGAAATTGATTCTGGAAGCCAAAATATGTTTTATGGAACAATTAGTAATTATCTGCCTCTTCATCTGCTAACCTTGCTGTTTTAACTCTCTGCTCTTACACAAGAGTTTGCACTACTTCAGGCAATGAATCTTTCAATTCCTACAAAATAACTATCTCTCTAAGTGTATCATAGATTTGCTCGATTTTTAAAGTTCTTATCCATTTATCAAAATAACTTTCTTTGACCCTTTCAAACTCAATATAGGTTTGCCAGGGTCACTGCTAAGATTCCTGAAATGTTGTCTATAGGCTTCTGGCACAAGCTCATATGCACTTTCTTCACCTTCTCATACTCACCAGGTCCCTCCTCTGATATTGTTGCGGATACCTCATTAGCTCTAGCTACAGGTTTCATTTGGATCACCAAAACCCACATGGCCACTGGCCACTGCAATTGTTTAGGCACTTCTTCAAATGAGATGCAAAATATTTCCATATCCTACTCATCAAATTTAGGCATGGCGTGAATACACTTAAAAAGTGTCTCACCAGGCTTTTGACTACCATGGGTTTGCTAATCCTCACGCTGTTCCAAACTAAGCTTACTGTCAGCCTTCATCTCCATCGTTTTCAGCTGACTTTCCACTCTCAGTGTCCATCTCTGAAGCTCAAACGCTCTCTCTTTTTGTTTCTCTCCTGCTAAAGCCATTCTTTTTTTTTCTCTTTCCTTGATAAAACCAATTCGTTCTCTTTGTTTCTCTTTTAATTTTATCGTAACGCAAACTGCTTCATTTCAGCTTCTGACTCAAGCTGCTTTATTTGCGATTGAGGTTTAGTCATTTCTACAGACCCCAATGGACTTCCCAGCAAATTGGAATGTTGAACTATTGCTGCAATCATCTCATCTTTCCTCACATTACGAGGTAGCTTCGACACTATTTTGTCTACTAATTCCCGCAGCTTGGACTTATGTGCATTTTGCGAAACTCTCAAGGTCGATTCTCCCATCTCCAAAACATCCTTTGTGACTGTAGGAGTTATTGCTATCTGAAGCTCTGTTTACTCACCAAATCCACACACGAACAAAGAGACACTAACACTTGCCACTCGCTGTCTTAATTCCGCAAAGTCCCCCCAAACTGTTATGGACCAGGACCGACCCCTCAAAACATTTTTAAGCAGGTAGACCTGACGTAACTTTGGTATTTGTTGAAGGTTAGTAGAAAGTGGGTATTAACAGAGTGAATTAGCTGGTCAGACTGCTGAGTTTTAAACAAACAATCTTTATTCGCCAAATTACGGAATGAAGCACATGAATTGAAACTAGAATACCCAACTAACTTATCAAATCCAACCGAGAGGCTATCCCGAGTTTAGGATGTCATTCCAAAATACTTGCAACAATCCCAATAAACAAACACTTTATCACAAACAGTAAATCTGATACAAAAAGCTTACAGGTTATGAGATTATGAGATCGGAAGGACAGAAGGAAGGGGAGAGCGTCTAATTTCAACAGTCACCCTGACTCAACTAACCCCCAAACTGAACCAATCTGCCCGGCTAGAGAGTTGGCCACGTCCTCTTGATTATACAAGTTTTTATTTAAAGACTTGAAAGCGTTCTGCCTGATTAGATATAAACAAAATGACCCCAAATAAACTGTTTAAAATTCAGACATATTGGAGTCTTAGGTCGTTTAGAACTTCTCTGAAGAAGAAAAATCAAGGATAAAGTAACCTTGTAAAAGGACCGGTTTTGTGACAACATGTCACCTTTGGCTTTGGACTTAATTCAAACAATGAAGTCAATAAAGTGTGTTAAAGTGCTTGTGAGTTTATATTTAAAAAGTGCTGAAGCACATTGAGTGTTGGAGATACAAAAGTGCCTCATTAGATCAATTAAAGGAATGCCCAGGCAAATCGTCATTTTCTGTGTATTGGAGTGCAAATACTTCCACTGTAATTATATTGGCTGGTGCCTGTTCTAGACGAGGAGAGATCGGCACGGTAACAACATCTAGATTGTGGTTTTTGAGGGTGGTGGTAGTGGGAGGTTCAGGCGGTTACAGTGTTGCAAACAGACAATGGAGCAGAATCGTCTAGCCTGGGATAAGAAAACATCCACTATTCTCTCTCACAACTAACTGCACGAGGGCATTGGTGATTTGACCAATAGTCAGCGATGCCAACAATCAATCCAGTCCAGTTGTTTTTGTGAACTGAAGGAACTATACTGAAAGGTGTTAACTGGATCTGTTTGTTTGGTGACTGTAATTGATGCCGGACTTCATGGATTCTAATGATGCCACGGGATAGTATCCTGTTGGTAAGGGGCTTGCAATGCTTTATGCCATTACAACAGCAGATGCATCAACTCCAACGCTCACAGGGATCAGCAGCTGCAGAGACAGGAAAGGAAAGATAAACATCTGAGAATAGTCTGGAATCATCCATTAATTGTTCAGAATCTGAGAATATTAGACTGGAAAGCTGCAACAATGGACAGGAGTTTATCCTCGGGTTTTTTCTTTTTTTCCTGGTCTTGGTCAACACACCATATCGGATATATGGTGCACTGATAATTATCCTCGCTATTGTTGGTGTTCCTGGTAAGTTTCTTCATCTCTATCCATTTATTAATCTCTTCAACCATGGCGAACTTCTGTGCTATTTCTGTTATCTATATTTGACAAAGACGGAAACTATTGTCTTCAGTTTCAAATGCAAATTCCATTGATTACCCACAATTTTCAGAACCGCCCACATCCCCGCCTTCACAAGCATCTGAGAATGAGACTGTTCAGAATACCGAAGTACCTTTTTTCCCTGAATTCATTTACGTCTCGGTATTCTGTCCATCACCAAACCTATCCACTACCAGCTCGATTATATTCCCAGGCACCATCATGGCATGAATGCTGACGCTTAATGAACCATTATTTATGCCTTGGTAAAGTTCAGATATTATGGTTTCACCTCTCCTCTAAGCACACTTTCAGTTGCAAATATTTTGCTCACGACCTTGTTCTTGTCTCTAAAGTAACTTAATTACAGGAACACTGTGTCAGAGCAGTAATGTCGGACGAAATGTAATTCAGAGGCACAGGTTATTGCAGAGAAGGACACTCTTCCACATGCTACCACAGATGATGTCAGAAAGTAAATTCAAATGACAGGAATTGAAAATAAAAGCAAGTTTTACGAAGAACAACCATAACATCCCCAGCATTTTGTCAACGCGTTTATCTATTTCACTGATGTCCTTTGGTAAAGAAAACTAGCGTTATTACCTGGTCTGGTGTAAGACTGATATCAGACCCACAGCAATGTGCTTGGTTCTGTACTGCCTGAACGAATGACCTCACAGGAAAGGACATTTGGTAAGGTGAACAATGCTGCCCCTGTCATTAATGCAGACATTCCAAGTAATAACAAAATTAAAGATTAAATACAACAAAGAATGATGCAATAGTTCAGAAACAATAAAGAACGAAAAATGCCAGAGAAACTGAGCAGATTTGGCAGCGTCGGGTCGAGAGAAAAACAGAATTGGCAATTCGATTCTAATTACCATAGTTCAGAACTGAACACAGTTGGGAAATAGTGTGATTGATGTTGGTGACTGCGACATCTGTTATGAAGGGGAGAAGGACTGAGTTGAATAGACGGAAAAAGATAGAGTTAGAGAGAAAGAAGCAAACAAAGGGATTGTTGATGATTAGCAGGGATGGAAATTTAAAAATGAGATTAATCTTATTTATTTTTCTCCTGTTCCCATATTTCTGAAAATCATGACCATGTAAGGTATACATGGTCCCTGGTCAAAGTGATTTATGCAGATTTTTCTCTCTTCCCTGAGTACGATCACCTTCCTTTATTCATTAATGGGATGATGGCCCAGGATTTAATTCCCTTTCCCCATTGTCCTTGTGAAGGTGTTGGTGAGCTGCCTTCCTGACCCACTGCAGCCTGTGGGCTGTAAGTAGTCAGTGCTGAGGTCCATGCGTTTCATTTCTTTGAGGCTTTGAAGTGAGTGATTTAACTGAGTGGCTGGTTTGGCCATTGCAACCTGCAACTGAGAGTTAACCACATTGCTGTGGGTCTGGAGTTACATGTAAGCCCGACGAGGTGAAGATGGTAGATGTCCGTCCCTGAAGGTCATAAGGGTGAGCTAGGACTTTCGACAATGGTTTCATTGTTTTATTTGATTCTTAACTCCTGATATTTTATTGAATTCAAATTCCAACATTTGACGTAGTGGGGTTCAGATCCGGGGTCTGTGTCATTACCTGATTCCTTGGATTAATATTCCGGAGATAAAACAGCTCGGCCATCGCCTCCTCAGCATCACCAATCAACTCGGATGGCAATAGTGGTGTTGTTGTTGGTGTGACTTTGTTTCATAAGGCAAATAAATGATTTGGCAAAACATACCATCCTTCTCATTTTGTATTTACGAGAAGGCGAGATGATGGGAAGTGCTCTTGGTGAAATGGAGCTGGATGTCCATGGGCATGAGTCACTAACAGAATTCATACGGAGCAGCCGGGTTCTGGCAGGTGGAACTAGATTTGGTTGGGATATCAGGGCGGCATGGACGGATTGGTCTTATTCACTTTTTGTAAAATTTCCAAAGTCACTGCATTCACACCCAGGAAACGTTTGGCGACTGAAAGAGCCATTACTATTCTGACCTGTTGAACTTCCAGTTCAAACCTCAACTGAGAACTGCTCAGCTCAGCTCAACTCAGCTAGCTCAGCTAAAAGAGCTGACCACTCCCCAATCATTATACAGGTCACTTCTAAAGCATAACTACTTTGGCCTGAAGTTTCATCTGTTTACATATAAAGAAAAGGCCTCTGAAAATCCTTTTCGTGTTTGTAAAAAAACATACTAATCGGAGCCTGTCCCGGTTATTGCCCCTCCGAAAACATCAAGGGCAGAGTCTCCTTGAGCCAATGAACAGCGTTTAGCAAAAAAAGGATTGGTTTCTGACAGAGAAGACAGGATTGTGTCCTGTATGGAGGTCAGAAGCTGGTGGGAATTCCAAACTCTGTCAGAGTGTGGCTGCTGACAGGTTGTGAACGTTCAGTGCAGGGTCACACACCAACTGCACATCGAGACCGTGAGAGTTCATTCAGAACCTGCAGCTATCTCTCAACTAACATGGGGGATCTACAGAACTCTGTAAATGATCATAGAGTCATAGAATTCTATAGCAAGGAGACAGGCCCTTTAGCCCAAACTAGTTCATTCTGACCAAAATGTCCATCCATGTTAACCCCATTTCTCTGCGCTTGGTCCATATCCTGCTAAATCTTTCCGATCCACGTATTTGTCCAAATGTGAAGACACGTATCACGGAAAGCATATTATATTTAATGCTGTCAATGCTTTGTTTTGGAAATAAAGAGCTGAAACGTCGATTCTCCTGCTCCTTGGATGCTGCCTGACCTGCTGCGCTTTTCGAGCAACACATTTTCACCTCTGAACTCCAGCATCTGCAATCCTCACTTTCTCCACACATTGTAGCAGATCAGACGTGGACAGAATTTCACCAAATTGTTTTGCCTGTTGGGTATAGAAAGTAGGATGCTGCGAGTGGCATATGAGCTACCACTTGGAAATCATTTCGGGGAGAAGACAAGACAGGCTGAAGTACAAAGATATTTTCACTGGCCTGTACTACACAAAGATGTAGTTGAATTTTGCCATATGTCTCAAACATGTCACACAGGCAGTAATAAGACCTGCAACTTCAATACATATTCCAGCATTTGAGAAACCTTTCAGAAGAGTCTTGATAAATTGCGTCGGCCCCGACATCAAACGCAAAGTGGGAATACGTATTTATTAACAATAATGGATGTGTCGACTAGATTTCCAGAGGCAATCCCAGTATGCAGCATCACAGCTAAAAGAGTTGTCGAAAAAAAGTACTTAATGTTTTTACTAGATACGGAAGACCAATAGAGATCCAGATAGATCAAACCTCACATCTGAACTATTCAAGGAGGTGATGGATAACTTGGGAATAAAGCAATTCAAATATACTGCGTACTATTCGGAATCACAGGAAGCATGAGAGAGATGGCATCAAAAACTGAAGACCATTTTGAAGGTTTAAGGTCAGGGTTATCCAAATGATTGTGAAAAGGAAATTCCTTTTGAACTATTTGTCATCAGAGACGCACAGAATGAATCGAACAAATTCAGTCTATTTGAATTAATTTGTAGGCATGAAGTAAGAGGACCATTAACATTGGTTAAGGAGATATCAGTAAGTCAGAATTCAGAAAGCACCCATTTTAATGATATGTCAAATTTTAAGGAACGATTAAATAGAGCTGGGGAGTTGGGTAGACAGCATTGAAAAGTATCGCATAATGCAATTAAACAGGAAGTGGATCAGAAATCACAAATTCGCAATTTTGCAATTGGGGATAAGGTCTTGGTGTTACCCCCAGTAACAGGTGAGCCTTTAAAACCAAATTTTAGTGTACCATATCAAATTGGGAACAAATGTAAAGAGGTGAACTACTTGGTATGGACTCCAGACAGAAAGAAATCTCACATTGTGTGTCATATGAATATGCTCAAAAGATATTTTGATGGGAAGGAAAGCAAGAGGAGAAGGTGTTAATGATTACAGCACAGAAGGAAGAACCAAGTTCAGAGGATTCTGAATTGGACATTTCTCAAATCAAATTGAACGAGGAAGTTGTAAAAAAACTGGTATAAATTACTGAATTACCTTCCACAAGAAAAGCAAAGTGACCTGAAAGAGTTATTTCAATCTTATGGAGAGATATGCAGAAATAAACTGTGAAGTACAAACATAATTGTGCATGATAAAGATGCAGGAGACGCTGTTCTGATTAAGCAACATCTTTACAGGTATGACCCTCCAAAATTGGCACAGGTTCAGAAGGAGATAGAGTGAATGCTCCAAGATGGCATAATCGAAGTGAGTTCCAGTGACTGGAGCTCACGTATAGTCATGGTGCCAAAGCCAGATGGCACCCAACGGTCATGTGTGGACTATCACAAAGTCAACGCCGTTACAAAGACTGATGCATATCCAATTCTATGTTTGGAGAACTTTGTCGAAAAAGTAGGAGAAGCTACTTACATTTCTAAGTTGGACTTGATCAGAGGCTACTGACAAGGACCTCTTTCAGAGAGAGCAAAGGCAATATCGGGGCTTTCATAACGTAAAACGGACTATATCAGTTAAAAGTCGTGGCATTTGGTATGAAAAACGATCCAGTCACATTTCAGAGGCTGATAATAAGGTCATTGCCGGATTACCCAACTATGTTAGTGCACGTTAATGATCTGGTGGTTTTTAGTCACTCATGGAAGGAACATTTTGACCATTTATCGGACTTGCGCGATCAACTTCACAAGGCAGGCTTGGTGGTAAACCTAGCTAAAAGTGAATTTGAGAAAGCCCAAGTCACGTTCCTGGGTCACGTTATTGGACATGGACAAATGGCCCCATGAGATAAGAAAACGAAAGTAGTTGTGGAATGTTTCACATCGTCGACAAAAATAAATATGCAGTACTACAGTTCCTGGGATTAAGTGGATGTTACCCAAAGTTTGTGCCAAACTTTAAACAGTGCGGCTGCTCCACTCACCAAATTGTCAAGTGCAAGAACTCTCAGTGGAGAGAGGCCTGTCAAAAGGCATTTTACAGCCTAAAGACTGTGTTAACACTGCCCCCAGTATTAGCTACACTAGATTACACGAAGCCTTTCAAGGTGGCTATCGTTGCCAGTGAGGTGGGTATTGGTCCGGTGTTCCTGCAGGAGGATGATGAAGGAATAGAAAGACCTATCGGGTATTTTTTTTGGGAAGTCGAACCTTCATCAACAGAAATGTTCAACGGTGGAGAAAGAGACTTTAAAGTTCGTGTTGGCATTACACCATAAATGTGTTTATATTACCAGCAATCCATCTGAGACAATCGTGAAGTCTGATCACAACACATTGACATTTGTGGAAAATATTAAGGACAAAAATGTCAGACTGTTTATTTAGATGGGGCTTGTTGTTGCAGCCATTCAATCTGACCATTGCACATGTGGCAGATCGTGAAAACGTGAAAGCTGATGAATTATTGAGACTCGAATGAGATACGGAGGTGTTCAGTGGTGGGTGTACCACGGCCTGAATTTGCATGGGTTTGTGCATGTTTCAATGTTTACAGTTAGTATAGTTTATCTGCCAGTTTTGAGACTACTAACTGGGTTTGAAGGGTTAAAAATGCAGCCATTTTTTAGCATTGATGGTTCTTTTTTAAGGGAGGGGAGACATGTCAGAAAGCTAGTCCCTTTTTTGTGCAAAAGCTGTTCCTTGACTCAAGGAGATTCTGCCCTTTTTTTTCAGAGGGACAATAAAGCCAGGCCAAGCTCAGATCAGTCTGGTTTGGTACAGAGATGAAAAGGATTTTCAGAGACTTTTTGTTTATATGGAAATAAATGAGACTTCAGGCCAAAGTGGTCATCCTTTATAAGTGACCAGTATAATGAACGGAGAGTGGTGAGTTATTTTAGCTGAACTAGCATAGCTGAGCTGAGATGTTTGCAGTTGAGTTTTGAACTGGGAAGTTCAACTGGGAGCTGTGTGGAAAGTTTCTCTCTTTTCTGACCTTCAACTTCAACCTGGAAGTATGTGTTCCGTTTGTACTGGTTTATATTGGGAGTTTGCATATTGGGACACTTGTGTATATTCGGAACAGCATAATTAAATCTAGCTGAATCGGTTTAATTCTGTCGTGATCCTTTATTCTGTTGTTTGTGTTGCATTGTGTAATTTTATGAATAAAGATTTTGTCCGTTTTAAAATCTAGTAGTCAACGTAGCTAAACTACTGTGGCTACTTTACATTGTACACTTACCGAAACAAATTGCAAAGGTATGTTCTGGGCTGCCTGCTTAAAAATGTTTTGAGTAGTCTAGCAAAGTCGATAACATCTCGGAGATGGAAGATGCCTCCTTGGGACTTGACACAAACCAATCACTTTCCCTCCTCATGGTCAGCAAACCACGTTAACATAATACGTGTGTACCATTAGCAATGGAGCCAGGAGGAACAATATGGAGCAGTCTGTCTTTGCAGTCTATGCCTCATAGGTTTGTCGTGTTGCAGCAACAATGACATCCTCCTATTTCAGTCTAATAGTTTGGAGGGGCTGAATGGCCTCTTTTGTTCATCTGTCAGTGTCTCAAGGGACTGAACGTCTTCCTCCTGGACCGAGGACAGAGGTTCAAGGACTTCAGTGGGCAACCCGTGGTTCCTGCCTACCAGCACGTTGTGCTGACTAGACTCTATCTTCCTGAGTTATAGGAGACAAACAGAAGGCTGGAATAAAACAGCAAGCCAGGCAGCATCATGAGCTGGGAAAGTCAACATTTCAGATATAAACGTTCTTCAGAACTGGGGTGGGGGGTGTGGTGGAGGTGCAGATAAAGAGGGAAGGGAATGGTTAGGATGGGGAGATCAGGGAGATGGCGAGTTATGGATATGTGGACACAAGTGCTAGGTGCAACCTGGTTGGGCAATGGGAGGGATGAATTCGGTTGGAAGCTGAAAGATAGGGTCGTTAGTTGGAATGGAAGACCTCCCAGTCAGTTCCTATGTCAATTCTCTTTCCCAATCCCTTTCCAACATGGCCATCCTTGGCCTGCTCCATTGCCACAATGAACCAAATCATAATTTGGAGGAACAAGATCTCATCTGTCACATGTGCAACCGACACCCCGGGGACTCAACATTCGAATTCTCCAATTTTAAATAACCTCCCTTCCAATCCCCCCGACTCCCTTCCCAAGCCCTCCCCTGCCTTCCATTCCTCTGAGCAATCTTTTGTCCTGCTACCAACTAGATTCAGCACTCCCATCACCAACCCGCTGATACCCTTTACCTGTGCTCAATTATCCACACCTCACCACTCTGCCCCCTTTATCTATAGACCCCCTTACTCCCATCACAGTCCTGACGATGGGTGATATCCAAGGCGTTCACTTGTCAAAGTCTTGATGCTGCCTTGCTTATTCTGTTTTTCCAGCTTCCTGCGTGTGTATTTTAGATTCCAACACCTGCTGTTTTTTTTAATTGTCTTCTTGTGTAACAGGCAGGAGTGAGTGAACGCATTGCGCCTCTTGTTATCCAATAGATCTGATGGGCTGAATGGCTTTCTTATATTACTGTGAAACCAGCTAGAGATGCTGAAGTGGTTCCTCTTTCTTTTAACCGTGGAAATGTTTAGTCTCCAGCAGTGCTTTTGATTCATGTTACCCTATACATTAACAGAACAAGCTTGAATGTTGTCCAAATTTGATACTTTAGTACCTTAGGAGGTGACTTATTGTTCTGAACATTGTGTAATCTTCGCAGAACATCTCCACCTCTGATCGTATGACAGAGGGAAAGACATTGATGAAGCAGTTGAAGATGTTTGTGCTGAAGAAGCTACCCAGAGGAGTGCCCACAGAGATATCCAGTGACTGGGCGGATTGATGTCCACCAGCCCAATTGTTCTCTGAATGATTCAACCAGCGGGGAGTTTACAACTGATTCTCATCAAGTTCAATTTTGTTCAGTCTCCTTGACATCTTGCTTTATCAAATCCTGTGTTGATATCAGCGCCAGTCACTGTACGCTGTGTTCATATCTTCTATACATGTCAATAGGCCAAGGTCTATGTGTAGGGAGTGTATCCTTCTCTCATGTTTGGAACCAGACAGTTAGGGGAGGCTACATCACTGAAATGTTTGGGGGGTGCGAGTGGGTGTCAATGGATTTTGACCCGAGAGAGAGTCGAGGGCTACAAAGAATTGGGCATGAAAGAGAAATTGCGGCCGATGCAGATCAGCCCTGACTTACTGAATGGAAGGGCAGGCCTGAGGGCTATGTAGCCTGGTTTTATTCCAGTATACCCCATGGTCCAGTCACTTTGTGGCCTCTTCCTTTCCCTGTGTTACTGACTTCATGTCGCTGAATAGACTGATCCTGTTGCTGTTCAACTGGATACTGGTGCTGCATGATCTGGTAACAGTTTTATAGGCCCGAGGGGCTTATTGGCCTCCTCCTGTAATTGTATATCAGGATCCAGGGGCTAAAAAGCCTCATTCTTTTCTGTTGTAACTGAAATCCATATTGATTAAGTCTACCGCCCATGGAGAAAGTGAGTACGGCAGATGCTGGAGATCAGTGTCGAAAAGTGTGGCACTGGAAAAACACAGCAGGTCAGGCAGCATCAGAGGAACAGGAGAATCGATGTCTTGGACGTTCCTGATGAAGGGCTTATGTCCGAAACATAGATTCTCTTGCCCCTCGAATGCTGCCTGACCTGCTGCACTTTTCCAACACCACATGTTTCGACATTTACTGCACCAACCAAGTCAATCTTCCTGGTCACATTATCCAATTACTTTAAGAAAATTGTCAGGCATAAACTTCCTCGCATAAAGCCACACTTACTATTCATAATCAAATCCTGTCTTTCTAAATACATGTGCATCTTATCCTGCAGAACCTTCTCAAGTAACTTACCTACTGATCTGTAGTTCCAAGGCTCTTTTTGTTCAGTTCTTCTTGAATAAGGGCACAATATTTTCTATGCTCCAGTCTTCCAGGACATTACTTTAATGATGATCAACATTATAAGCCAGGGTCCCCGCGAATTCTTCTGGAGCCCCTTCAGGTGTCCTTGGATATATCGGGTAAGGACTGTGAGATTTATCAACTTTCAAACATTCTAGTAGGTCCAAAATCTCCTCCACTGTGACATGGATTGTCCCTAAAATATCACTCCTAACTTCCTCAAGTTCTCAAGTCATCATATCTTTCTCCATGGTAAATATAGAGTACAAATATTCGTTAAGGACTTCAATCATCTCTGATAGTTCCACACATACTTGCCCACATTGGTCTTCGAGGTGTCCTATTTTCTCCCCAGTTATTGTTTTTTAAATAATATTTTTGGATTCATCCTAATTTTCTCGGCTATGGTTCTTTCTTGCCCCCTTTTCACCCTACTGATTTCCTTCTTCAGTAAACTCCTGCATCTCTTATATGTCTCCAGGGATTCCCTTGATCCCAGCTGCCTGGATCTGAGCCACGCCCCAAGTTCAAACATGAACCTGAGGACCACTTTTGTCCTTCACTATAACTATTTGAAAATTAATAGAACGATGTTTACTGGTCCCAAAGTGCTCCCCCACTATTAACTCAGTCACCTTTCATGCCGTATTTACGAAGAGAATTTCGAGTTTTGCTCCTTCCCGAGTAGGACACTCTATATACCGCTTGAGGAAACTTTCCTAACGCATTTAACAGATTCTACCTCATCAAATCACTTAACACTCTGCCTGCTCCAGTCTGTATTAGAAAACAAAATCCTCTATTATGATAACCCTATTGCTCCTGCAAGTCTCCCCTCTCTCCCTGCATATTTGTTACTCTCATTCCTGTTGACTCTTTGGGGGCCTATATTACAACCCCAATCACCTCACTATTCCCTTCCAATTTCTAAACTCCACCCACAAAGCCTCACTGTGTGATCCATCAGTTATTTTAACTCTGATTAATGCTGTGGTTCGCCCCTTAATCAGAAATGTAACTCCCCCTCCCCTCCTTCCACAATCTCTGTCTCGCCTAAAGCACCTGTTCCCTAGCACATTAAGCTGTCAGTCCTATCCGTCACTTAGCCATATTTCTGTAATGGCTATAATATACCAATCCCACCTAGCTACCCACGCCCTGAGTTCATCGGCCTTACCTGTCAGCACTCTTGCATTGAAACAGATGCAATTTTATCCAAATGGCATTACTTTCTCTTTGTCGTTTTCCAGCCTAACCTTATTATTTCTGATTACTGTATCTCCTTCCACTTTACTCCCTGCTCTTGAGGATACCACCACCTGACAATCTAGTTTAAACCCTCCGTCGTAATCCTAGCAAAACTGGCCGGCAAGATATTGGTGTCCCCTCCAGTGCATGTCTCGGACGGTAATCTCCCTCTCAGGAGATTACCACTGTCAAGGTTTTTTTTAAAACAAAATGTTTCTCCTAGCTCTCTGTAATCACGCTGCAGGACCTCGTCCTATTTCTACGGGTATCATCTGTGCCAACGTGCATAATGATTTCTGGTTGCTCCCCCTCCCCCTTGAGAATGTTCTGCAGCCACTAGGAGACATACTGGACGCTAACAACCGGAAAGTAATGCACCATCCTGGATTCCCGTTTGTGACCACAGAATCTCTGATCTGTCCCACTAACAATCGACCCTCCTATCTTTAACGTCCTGTTTACATTTACCCTTTCCCGCTGTGCCCCAGAGCCAGTGGTAGTACCACCAACCTGGCTACTGCTGCTTTCCCCTGAACGGTCATTGCCTCCAACAATCCAAAATGCTTTACTTGTTTTCGAGGGGAATGGCCATAGGGGATTCCTGCACTCCCTTTGCCATTCCAGGTGGTCGCCCATCTACTCTCTGCCTGGAACATGACAGGAAGCAAGGAACGCCTGTTGGATTAAATTGTGTTTACTTAACTGCAACAGGACTGACAGGTAAACTCAGGGTTATGAACGTTGGACTGGAATATTACAGTTATGATCTCGGATGACCCTGAGTGCGTCCTAGATTAGATTACCTACAGTGTGTAAACAGGCCCTTTGGCCCAACAAGTCCGCATTGACCCACTGAAGAGCAACCCACCCAGACCCATTCCCCTACACCCAATACTATGGGCAGTTTAGCATGACCAATTCACCTAACCTGCACATCTTAGGACTGTGGGAGGAAACCACAGCACCCAGAGGAAAACCATGCAGACACGGCGAGAATGTGCAAACTCTACACAGACAATTTACCGAGGCAGGATTTGAATCCTGGTCTCTGGTGCTGTGAAGCAGCAGTACCAACCACTGAGCCACCGTGCTGCCCAGCTTCAGCTCCCTAACACGGTCTCCCAGTAGCTGAAGCTGGGTGCAGTGCCGACACGTGTAGCTATCAGGGTCGGAGGAAATCTCCCTGAGCTGCCACAAGTTTATCTGTACATTTTGCTGAACTGGAGCAGTCTGAAGCCTCTCGTTTGAAAGCCTTCCTGCTTACTATGCTACCAATGGCATGTCTCTCTACCCCTCCACATTTAATTTTGTTCAGGAAAGGAAGGAGACACGACAGTGATGGAGTGTTTAGGCCTTCAGAACTCCTTGACACCTGGCCCCTGACTACCTGCTCTTCAGTGCAGGTCGCTGCTTGGCCTTGGAGGGTGTCGTGCTGAGGTCTTCCTTCTGGTAGTGGTGACTGTGTCGATGCAAATCCTCATCCCGACAGGCAATCCGTGTTATCGCAGTCCTCATGTACTTTCTGTCTATTAGTATCATGTTTATGAATTCCTTGAATCCCTCGCTTGCATTCCAAACTGCGTCTGTCTCCATAGTGAGAGAGGTTGATGTTCTTGTGAATACAGGGCTATTGGAAAAGAACACCATTAGACATAGGGGCAACAATATGTCTATCCGCTCACTGAGTCTGCTTTTCCTTCGATTAGATTATATTTATTTTGTTAATCCCCCATTCCACTTTCCTGCGATTTCCCCGTAACACTTGTATAAAAATCTGTCTGTCTCAGCTTTGAAAAGATTTAATGCTCCAGCCTCAACAGCCGTCCGAATTTTCTACAATTGTTTCCCTCTCACCGATATGAGACTTGGTGGTCTTTAATCTGGTGATTTGTCCACTTTATCTTCCTCAGTTACACCAAACTGAAGACCGATTCGTTGGATGTGCTTAACACATTCTCTCACTCTGTGAACAGGCTGTCCCCTCATTCCTTAATATTCCATTTTTTTCCCATGTTATCCTCTTCCCCTTAATAAACCAAAAACAAAATGTCTTTGGATTCTTGCTAATCTTACCTGGTTTTATCACCCCTCCTTCTGCTCTGCCACTGACATTTTAAGTTTAGTCCTACACTTTCTATATTCTTTTAGGACTTTCATTGACCTGCTCACTTTGTAACTGCTTTAAGCTTTTCTTTCCTTTTTCATCCTGTTCGGAATTTGTGCCGACATCTGAGGTTTTCTGGGCTTGTTTTCCTAAATGTTATCTTCGGTGTAGCATGCTGGGCCGACACTGTCATCAATTCAATTTTAATCAAATGATCCCCAACCCCCGTCCCATCTTCTTCTGCTATAGTTTCACCCAGAAGCAACTGCATTTTGGCCAGATCCTGTCATTTGTTTTCCATAAAATCTGTCTCCCCAGTGCAAAAAGCTTTTATTTTTCTAACATTTGTGGCGTCTTTTCCTTAGCAAAGTCAAAATGTGTAATATTACGGTCACTGGTCCAATAATGCTCTCTCACTTCTGCCTGGAACAGCTGATTGACTTCGTTCCCCACAGTGAGGCCCAGCACTGCACTGCCCATTGTTTATGTTGATATAAGAAGCTCTCTGGAATAAATTTCAAAACACCTGTCCCCTCTTATAAAGTTATCCCTGACCTAATGAATATTTGGAATAGACTTGCCTGAATATGATTATCCTATTATTGTTTTTACACACCTCAATATCATGGTTATATATGCTCCCGTACTTTCCTTTATCTGGAGGTCTAATAATATATCCCTAGCAGTGTTTCTGTCATGGTTTTGATCCACAGCTCTAAGCACCAAGCCTCATTACAAGATCCTTTCAAGATATCGTCCCTTCTGACGCCAGTAACTGACTCCATAATGAATAAGGCAACACCACCTCCACTTTTAACCTCTTTCTTGTTCTGACTATAGTTCTGGTACCACAGAATATTGCGTTGTTAGCTCTGACCTCCCTCAAATACATCTCAGAAATGGCAAAAATGTCACACTTCCACATGTCACCTCGTTTCCTTGTCATATCTCTCTGTCTGATTGTATTACCAGCATTAAGGTAAAGCACATCCAACCTGGAATATATCACCTGGAATACTCTGTATCTTGGGGTTCTTCAGTCATTCATTGTTCGTTATCAACCTGTCCAATTCATGAACCAAAACTGTAACTCTGGGAATAAATGAATATTTGTTGAATTTTAATTTCGTTTTTAGTGAATGTGCTCATCAAATACAACTTTGCAGAACTGAACGAGTTTCGGCTGATTAGTTCCCTGCTCAGTGTGCAGAGGGGGCAGCCCTCAGTAATGGAGATAGTGAAGACTGCAGATCCTGGTGATCAGAGTCGAAAATTGTGGCGCTGGAAAAGCACAGGCAGTCAGGCAGCATCTGAGGAGCAGCAGACTCAAAGCTTTGGGCATCTGCCCTTCCCTTGTTTTCCATTCCATAATACATAGGATATTGGGAACCATACTTGCTCAGGAAGGCAGCACTGTACAGAGCCCTGAAATAGAAAGCAGTCAATCAGTTGGTTGGACAGGGAGTAAACAAGTTGAGGTGAAATACAGACTGATTGAAGTAAAAACATAAGGATAGATAAATCCCTCGGCCAAAAGGGAAACACCCTAGGTTACTACAGGAAGAGAGGGAAGAGGTTTCTGTGCTTTTGGCGATGGTCTTTGCGTCTTCACTCTCCGTTGGAGTAGCGTCACATGATTGGAGGGTGGCAAATGTTACGCCCTCGTTCAGGCAAGGAAACAGGGATTGCCCTGAGAATGACATACCAGTCAGTCTTGCATCAGTATAGGGCAAAATATTGGGGAGGATTCTGAAAAATCATAGTTTGATAAGAAATTGTCAACATGGCTTTGTGAGGGGCCAACTCTTATTGGATTCTTTGAGGATATGATTAAGCACACTGAAGAGGATTTTAACAAGGTGTTTGATAAACTTCCCCGTGGCAGTTTCATTCAGAAAGTAAGGAGGCATGGAATCCAGGGAGACCTATCTGTCTGGTTACAGAAATGGCTCGCACATAGAAGAAGAGTGGTGTTAAATGGGAAGTATTCAGTGTGGAACTAGGTGAGCAGTGGTGTTCCATAAGGATCGGTTCTGGGAGCTCTGCTGTTTGTAATGTTGATAAGTGACTTGGATGACGAAGTGGAAGAGTAGGTTCGTAAGTTGGATGATGTAACACAGGTTGGTGGAATCTGGATAGTGTGGAGGTCTGTTGTAGTTTGCAACAGGACATTGAAAAGATGCAGGACTCGGCTGCTAAGTGGCAGATCGCGTTCAATATGGAAAAATTGGATACGATTCATTTTGAAAGGTCGAATTTGAATGCAGAATACAGGGTTAAAGGCAGGGTTAATAGATTAATAATTACATTCTAACCATATAACACTCCCTCAGTGCCTTCACGATAATCACATTGGTGGGAGTTCATTTTGACAGAGCTGTCAAGCAGTACAGAAATATCCCCCTCAGTGTGACTTCCGATATGTTCCTATGTGGACATGGTGCTGTTGTGGAAATGTCACTGGATTGCTAATCCAATACAGGATAATGCTCTGGCCATCGGGAAAGGTGTAGGCCATTCAACACATTGCACCTTCCCCATTCTAGTTCATTGAGAAAATCTCCTCAATGCAATTATCCCGACACAGTGTTCATATCCATTAATATGTTTAAACATTGTGAAATATAAAATAAGAACTGTTGTAGTCCCTTCAGTCCATCAATCTTGCTCCTTGATTCAAGATACAAGCAGTTTTCTGATAACGCGGGTTTATTAAACGTGATTTGACTGCAGTGTGATTCGTGAATTGTGCACGCTTTCTCTATAAAGTGAGCTCCCGCTCACTGTGGCGCGAATCCTTGCCAGGCACCAGCTGAACAACAAAACCCAGCTTCAGGATCCTCTGTAATCAAAATGCACCCTCTGAGTGTTCAGCTAAAACAGGAATGCAATCCGCTCTGCAAAGCCTTGAACCTGAGCCTGAAATGGGGAAGTGTTCTCTCCAATTAGAAGGAACTTTATTTCAAACTGGGGGAGAATCTTGAGGAGAAATAGAATTCCATGTTGGCATCACGTGGTCAGTCAGCCCTGCGCGCTTTCAGGTGAAGAATTTGGTGAAAGGTGCAGGGATGTAGCCAGTGACTCTATTGTGAAAGTGTTGCGTTTACAGCACTATTTCATTACAATATATGATTCATAGGTTTAATTAGACTGTGCTAGTGTGTGTGTTAGACTAACTTTAATTTTGGTTTTTTACTGATATTTTGCAGTTCGCCCATTATTCTCTTTTCCCCACAGACCAAATTATTAATATTGCATGATCTTCTGCAACACAGTGCTGCACAGGAACACAGCTACCACGTTATTGAAGAGCAACCTGTAATTATATCTGATCCTCTATCTTCATACCATACCCTGCTCTCTCCCTATCCCTTTAGTTTCCAGAAATCCATTTTTATATTCAGAGCCTTGGTTTCCACAGTCTGATCTGGGAGATAACTCCCCAGGTTCGCCAGTCTCTGAGTGTAGACATTTATTCTCATCTCAATGCAGAGTGGTCTGTCTGTACCTAATACTGTGGCCCCTTGTTTTGATGTCCCAGCAAGGGAAATTGTCACCCCTGCTTCCAATCTGTCTTGTCCTGACAGAGTTTTATATATTTCACTGATATCTCCACTCATTTTCCTAAAGCCCATGGAAGTCAGGCCCAGCCACCCCAGATTCTGCTCCCACAACAGCGATCAGTCTGGTTATCTTCGCTACTCTCCCTCAATGTCAGGTTTGTCCTTTATTAGGTAAGGAGACGAAAACTGTACATAATACTGCACAGTGTTCGAGATGAGGTCTCACCAAGGCCCTGTACAGCTGCAGTATTTCACCCTTACTCTTGTATTCAAATCCCCCTGAAATGAAGGTGAATACACGATTTATCTGCCAATCTGCTTTCTGCTCCTGCAATATTGCTTTCAGTGACTGGTGTACAGGGATATCCGATCCTTTTCAATGTTACAGCTCCCCACTTGTTGGGTCTGTGTACACTGGCCAGCGTGCCAATGCCATTACCAGTATTGACTTCATGATTCAGATCTCATTGCCTTACACTGACCTCGGGGGGTGGGCGCGGCTGCACAGAAGAAACAAAAATGCAGCTTAAGTTCCTTTATAGATCGACATTTTCCAACCAATTCCTTTTCAAATGATAGGCTCCAGTTCTGTTTTTCCCATCAAAGGTCACAATATCACATATCCCCCGCCTCCACTCCCCATTGCTCCTCATGTGCCACGTATTTGCCCAGACACTCCACTTGTCTCAATCACCTTGGAGCTTTTTAACATCCTGCTCACCCACTCACAATCCGATATTGTTTAGTGCCATCTGCAAACTTGAAAATATTGTACTTGATCCACTCAATCATACATATGATGTATATTGGGAATAGCTGGGGCCCAAACCCCAACCCTTGCTATATCCTCCAAGCCTTCCATTCAAAAATACATTGTTTTATTTCTACTCCCTGCTTCCTGACAGCTCTCCCATTCTAAAACCATATTAGTCCCAGTCCCATAGGATTTGAATTTGCATAATAGGCTTTATCAAAAATCTTTCTGAAAATGCACATATTTCATTGATTGCTTCTCTATAATTATGCTAAAGGCACTTTCTCAAATATGATTCCTATTTGATCAATCTCTGTTGACTTTGTCTGTGCTCATTACTTTCAGTTCCAATACTTCCTCTAAAACTGTTCAGGTGCTAATTTCATTCTATTCCCTTTTTCTAAACAGACTAATGTTCACGAGTTTTGTTGGGAAGTTTTCTTTTTTGTTTCGTTTTCTTATGTGAAGACATAACTGAAGTATTTGGTCCACAGTTCTGCCTTTTCCCTGTCCTCAATTCTCTGGTATCAGACTGTAAGAAAGTTGCACCTTTTTTCCTGTAATTTTGCCATTGACATATGTTCAGAAGATATTACAAGCTCTATCTTAAAACCCTTGTTAATATACTCTTCAGGAACCCATCAATTCCTACCTTAAGCTACTCAATGATTGATTTTCCACAGCCATACAAACACAGAAGCACAGACTTTGTCCCATCAACAATACAGCACGGTCGACATTAGCCCCACTTTCTGACACAAAACCGTAGCCGTGAATCTTATGGCATTTCAAGTTCACAACCGTGTATTTTCTAATGGTTGTGAAGTTACCATGACAATTCTTCTCTCAGGAAGTGCATTCCTGACCCCAGCACCCTCTGAGTGAAAAATAATCCTCAATTCCTCTCCACATCTCAAATCCTTCACTTTAAAATGTCCTCCATTGTTCTTAGCCATTTGACTAAAAGGAACAGCTGCTCTCTATCCATCCTGTCCAGGTCCCTCGTAATCCTATCCTTCTGAATCTCGGCCGACTCAGCCTTCTCTCCTCCAAACTAAACAGCCCGAGCTTATCCAGCCTATCTCCATAGCTAATATGCTCCATCCCAGTGAACATCCTTTTGAATCTCCTCTGAGCCCTCTCCACTGCAATGACATTCTTCCTGTAATGTGGCTCCCAGAACTACAATCAGTATTCCATCTTGGCTAAAGCAAACTTCCGCGTAGCTCTTATAATCTATGTCTTGATGAATAAAGGTTATGTCTACGGTCCCCTATGCTTTCTCAAATTGTGCATTAACCAGTTTAGTCACCTTCAGGGATTTGTGGAGAAGGACCCTCTGAGCTTCCTCGTGTGCTGCCATTCATTGAGTTCTCCCCTGTCCAGTTCCTTCTTCCAAAGTGCATCATTTCATATTCATCAGGGTTACATTCCATCTGCCATTGATCCACCCATTTGACCATTCCATCTGTATCTCCCTGTAACATAATGCCAAACACACGGCCAATCTTTGTATCAAACACAAACATAGTTGTCACACTCCCGCCACCCTTGTCTATATTCACAGCTGCATCATTTATGAATACCACAAATAATCAGATTAAAGATGACACACCACCAGGTTATAGTCCAACAGGATTATTCGGAGGCACTAGCTTCGAAGAGCTGCTTCTTCATCAAGTGGTTGTGCGCTTTGAAATCTCGTGCCTCTGAATAAACCTGCTGGACTATCACCTGGTGTTATGTGATTTTTAGGTTTGTCCACCCCAATCTAACACCAACACCTCCGTTTCACAAATAATAAGGGACACAGCACTGATCCCTGTGATACACCATTGGACACCGGTCTCAGTCACACTAACAGCCTTCAACCACTACCTTCTGTCTCCTAACAGAAAGCTGAATTGGAAACAACTTGGCAAGTCACGAATGCTTCCGACCTGTTCCTTTGTTATTCTTTTCCGCTTGATACACTTGCTGAATATCTGGGAATTCTCCCTAATCTTGCCCTACCAGCAGGTTTCTATGCCCCTGTTTTAGGCAGTTCTCACCAAGTGAAGAATTTCCTCATTATTGCGGTCTTAAATGGTCTGTCCCTTAAACTGCAACTATTTGCCTTTAATGTGGAACTGACAGCCAGGGAAACGTCCTGTTTATTTCCAACTTGGCGTATGTTTCTTGAAGTTTCCAAGTTTCATTGTGACCCTCCTCTCATTCTTTCAAACTCTAAAGAACACAGGCCGAGATTCCTCATCAGGCAATCTCGCCATCTGAGGGATTAATCTGGACAATGTCCATTGCACTTTTTTGTGGTCAGTGTATTCTTTCTCAGATTGGGTCACCAACACTTTACACAATGGATGTAGGTTTTCTCGCTACATTTCCAGACGTTTGGTTATCTTACGAGGTAACATCTTCAGTGGACCTCATGCGAAACAATACTTAAAATTCCTGCTTTCCATTTATATGTTTGGATTTCTTTGTGTTGGTGATGGTATTTCCTGTGGCGAAGTCATTTCCTGTTCCTTTTCACAGAGGGTGGTTGATGGGGTCTAAAAACTAATAGCACATCGAGTTAGACATCTGTCAGAAATACAGACGGATTTTCTCCATTGTTGCTGTTAATTCCTAAATATCCAGTATCACACGCTGTATATTAGATTCCAACAGTTTCCAACTTGCAGATGTTAAGTTAATTGTTCGGCAGTTCTCCAAACTATGTCTTCTTCCCTTTATAGATGCTTGGATCCCTTCCATCTATAGTGCTTGGACCACATTTGCTAACTTCCATTTATCCACAATGGCTTCTCGCCTCTGCAGAATGCTCAGGAAAATGAAACACAGACATCGACTGTGCAATTGATATTTCTATTGCCGATTTATGTCTGACATTTTAATATGAAGTACATTAGGTGTGTCAGACATGGCAATGCTCAATCCAGTTACATTCTCAAATACCACCTTGTTACTGATATAAGTTGACTTTGTCTTCAGTTGCATACGCCCAAAATGATCACTGGGTATTACTGGGTGATTTTGTGGATCTTCCTCCATGAAAACAGATACAAAGTAACTGGTTATTTTCTTGGCCATTTCCCTGTTTTTCACAATAAACTCTCCTCTCCCGATTACCAATTTCCATATTTGACCTTGCTTTTACTTTGTTTCCTTTGAAATACAGATTGTAGATTTATGCAGTGTTTTTGTTCTTGTTTGTTAGCATTCATGTTCTGTTTTTGATTTCCTTATCAATTTCATGGCCCTTGTTTCTCGATCGTGAATGTGTGAGAATTCTCAAGTTTCCACAATGACTGAAATTCTTCCAAAGCCAATTCCTATGACTAATACGTTTTCTAATTTGTTATATTAGACATCATTGTGTCATTTTCCCTTTCTTTGGTGTTTATACCTGAAATAAATAGACGTATTATTCAGACTTTGCATTATTTCTATAAATCTCCTGGTCCTGATCAGATATATTCAGGAACACTGCAGGAGGACAGAGAAGGAATTGCGGGAGCCCGGGCTGATATTTTTGCATCATCGCTGGCCAACAGGTGAGGTCCCGGGGGACTGGAGGGTCGCGAATGCTGTACCCTTACTCAAGAAGGGCTAAAAAGAAAAACTTGTGAACTATGGACCACTCAACCTAATATCTGTAGAAGGTAACTTACTTGAAAAGGTCCTGAGAGATAAGATATACGTGCATTAGAAAAGACAGGGTGTGATTCTGAGCAAGATTAGAGTGTTGATAGAAAAGCACAGCAGAGCAAGCAGCATCCGAGGAACAGGAAAATCAACGTTTCGGGCAAACGTCTATCATTAAAGTCAGCACGGCTTTGTGCATCGGACACCATAGCTCACAAATCTGTTCGAATTCTATGACGAAGTGACCAGCAACCAGGTCAGGGTTGTATGTGTAGTCTATATGGATACAAGTAAGGCCTTCAATAAGCTTCCACATGGTGCGCTGCTCTGGAAGGTTAGATCGCATGAAAATTGAGGAGGACCTGCCAAATTGGATACAAAATTGGCTTGATGGTAGGAAGCAAAGAGTAATAGTGGAAGGATGCTTGTCAGACTGGAGGCCTGGGACTAATAGAATGCATCGGGGCGATGCTGACACCACTAAATATTACATATATCTGTAATTTAGATGAGAATGTACGTGCATGATTTGTCAGTTTGAAGGTGACAATAAAATAGGCGGTTACATGGAGAATGACAAAGGTTATCAGAAATTTCAGAACTTACAGCAGTACCTTGATCAGCTTGAGAAGTGGGCCGAGAAATGGTAAATGGATTTTAATGTAGATCAGTGTAGGTTCTTGCATTTTAGAAACTCAAATCAATATCGGAGTTTTATGGTGAATGGTTTGGTCTTAAGGAATGTAGTGGAACAGAGGATCTTTGGAATTCAGGTACATAGTTCTCTGTAAGCTGATTCAGAGGTAGACAGGGCAATGAAGAAAACCTTTGGCACACTGGCATTCAGCAGTCAGGGCACTAGGTAGCGAATTTGGGGAGCTCGGCTGCAGAATACGTGGCACTGATGAGGCCATACTTGCAGCGTTATGTTCAGTTTTTGTAACTTTGCTATAGGAATGATGTTATTAAACTGGAATGAGTGCAGAAGAAATTTACAAGGATGTTGCCAAGGACTCAAAGCTCTGAGTTATAGGGAGAGGTTGGAAAAGCTAGGACTTTTTTCTTTTGTGTGTATGTGACTGGGGAGAGGATCTTATTGAAGGGTATAAGATCATAACAGCCATGTATAGAGTGAATGCACTCAGCCTTTACTTCCCGGGAATGGACAATCACGGACTAGAGGGCATCAGTTTAATGTCAGAGGAGTAAGAATAAAAGGGAACCTGAGAAGCAACTTTTTCACACACGCATATGGAATGAGCTACCAGCAGAAGTAGTTAAGATGGGTACATTCACAACATTTAAAATGCATTTTGACAAATACAGGATAGGAAAGGATTAGAAGGATACGGGGCAATGGCTGGGACATGGGGTAAGTGTGAATTGACATTTTGATCGGAATGGATCAGTTTGAGCCGAAGGGCCTATAGGACTCTATGAATCTAACAATCATTGCTTATCTCCCACTGAATGTTATTTTGTATTTTCTCAATTCACTGGAACAAACTTGACCCTCTCGGCTCCATGTACAAAATGTACAAACATTCTATATTGTATGCAGACGCCGTGTAAAATACAACATATTAATGTCACTACTCCTCCAAAGCTGCTTCAGAGCAAGGATATTGATTAGTCCTCCTGACCACAAAACACCAAATCCAAAAAAACTTGAACTCTAGTTTGGTTCAATACATACTCTTCAACACACCTGATATACATTTAGGGAATTTATTTTTCACAGTCACTTAGTTAACGCAGTTGAGATGCAACTTGAGACCATCCAATAAGAATGCAGTATTGATGATATTTGCATGTCTAAGTTTCAGAGCATATAACGCTCAGAATTTCTGCAACAGTTTTAATTTCGATATATAATGCACCAATGTTTGCTTCTCTTTGTTATTTGTAAGCTCCTCTAAAACTGAATCTGAGGCAGATGGTCTGTGGCGTTATTGGTGATAGACTTGGTTAAGACATTCCAGAATGGTCACCTTGACGCTGTGATACAGGCCAAGCGTCAATAACCTTCTCCGCTCTATCAGGATCAGGGTCACCATATTCTATCTGCTCCTTCACACTCCCAGTATACCTGTTATAGCACTGATCCCCGAACAAGGCTCACACTCTATTTCCAAATAAGGCTCAGGCATTTCCAAGCTCACTATTTAATTCAGCAACTTTCTTCCTCACTTTCTCTGTCACCTACACAATACCCCCACACTAATAATAATAAATTGATTTACAACTGTCGACTGACTCATTCCGGACACCTCACCATTCCCCCCAGCCCCACATCCACCATCACTAACAGCAGGGTCACCCATTTCCACTCTCCCTCCCTCTCTCCCTTTCTCCTGTTCCAGCAGAAACTGACTGCAATGGGACAGAAAGCGGCCATCCGGGTGGTGCTGTGCCTTATATCTGTTCCCTCACACCCCCTTCTCCCGCCATGTGGGGAGGAAACTGACATGAGCCGGACAGAAACAAGATGGCTCATGTGGAGCTTCTGAAACATCCACTTCTCATCAATGGAGTAAAGAGCAACATTCAGTTCTCACTTTAAACCCAATGTCAGTCTCAACGTCAGTCCATTCACTCCCAAACAAAAACAGATACCTCACTGCACAGAGATGCAGACACTGAAATGCACAGACGTATTGGTAAACAGCCCAACATACTAACATGCACAACACATATAAGGAGATGGGCATACACACACATTGCAACACACAGAGACATATACAATTGCACACAAATAGACAAAAACACAGATAGAAACACAGAGGCTGATACATAGGCACACAGATGTAGACACACAAATACACAGAAAACAAGCACATGGACACACACATACGGACACACACATACACACACATATATATACACACACACATACACACAGAGACACAAGCACTAGTGTCATTAAGACACAAATCGACACATTTTTGGTTTATAAAGGGGTCAAGGATTCTAGGGAGAAGGCAGGAGATTGAGTTTGGGGTATATACAGGAAATTATTGAATGGCATATCGGACTTGATGGGCCGAATGGCCTCATTCTGCTCCTTTTCTCTTGCTCATGTGGTGTTATGCTGTCAAGTATTCACTTTCTGAGATTTCAGCAAAGGCTGGATTTGATACATATTTGACTGGAAAGAGTCAGTGGGAATGTGGGACAGGTTTGGAGGGCAGAATGGTTTATGGTTATTCATAATTAGTCCAAAGATGTGCAAGTCAGGTGAATTGGCCATGCTAAATTGCCCGTAGTGTTAGGTAAGGGGTAAACGTAGGGGTATGGGTGGGTTGCGCTTCGGCGGGGCGGTGTGGAACTTGTTGGGCCGAAGGGCCTGTTTCCACACTGTAAGTAATCTAATCTAATCTAATCTAATCTAATCTAATAATTATTATATCCTTAAGTATGAAAAGAGGTGGTGATTTGATGTCAGGTTAGCACAGATTTAATGTAATGGGTCCGACAATGAAATAAAGATGACCCTTTCCATTTAGTGCTGTGCGGTCTGTGGTATCCTCATCCTCAGGGAAAGGGAATATTGAGGATATTCTAGACTGAGCTCGACTGATCTTTGCTGGCCAGGAGAGTCAATGTTTATCGGGAACAGACAAGAGAGGGATGATCAGAGACAATTGGACCAGCCATGAGCATTCTGAATGTGTTGTTAGCTCAATCCACCCTCGATGCTGTTATAGAGATATACTGCTGCCCCTACTCCATGTGTTGTTCCCTCAATCCACCACTCGAAGCTATTACAGAGATATACTGCTGTCCCTACCCAATGAGTTGTTCCCTCAATCCGTCTCACGGTGCCGTTGCAGAGATATACTGCTGCCCCTACCCCATGTGTTGTTCCCTCAATCCACCATCGAGGCTGTGACAGAGATATACTGCTGCCCTGAACTCATGTGTTGTTCCTTCAATCCACCATCGAGGCTGTTACAGAGATATACTGCTGCCCCGAACCCATGTGTTGTTCCTTCAATCCACTCCTCGATGCTGTTACAGGGTAGGGGACCACCCCAATCCATCAGACAGGATCATTACAATGAGACAGGAGGAGACCATTCTGCCCCTCTAAGTAATTACACAGGAATATAGAATTAAGTAAGTCAGATCGTTGAGTACATTACACAGACCAGGACGAGGCCATTCAACCCGCCTGAGCGGCTACACAGGAACAGAGAATATGTCGCTCACAGGAAATAGAGAGTAGAGAGAAATGTTTATTTTCAGGCTGCAAAGCTCTAACTGATGGAGTGCCTCAGAGATCACTGTGGGGTCATCAATGACCAATAATCTGTATCAATGATCTGGAGGAAGGGGAGGGAATGGCTTGGAGCTCAATTAGCACGTGCACCAAGATGGTCATTCATTGTGTCGTCAAATTGAGATACTGAGTCTGCAATATGATTATTGACAGGGATGGTTAGTGTGCACACCTTCAGTAGAAATAACATAAGGTAAATTGTCTGATTTGGCAAGAAAGATAAAATAATGGTAATCAATTTAAATGGAAAGAGATTGCAGAACTCTGTGATACAGGCGGTTTCCATGTTCCTGGGACATGAATCATGTGAAGTCAGTCTGCAGATGCTGCAAGTGATTTGGAAGATAAGTGGAATGATGCTGTTTTTGACAAAAGGTTAAGATTTAATTTAAGGAATGTTTTACTGCATCTCTACAGGGCATTGCTGAGACCACATCTGATGCGCTGTGTGCAGGTTTGATCCCCTAACACTAAAATAGAAGGATATAATTATTTTTGAAACTTTCAAAGAGGTTTTCCTTTTCTCATTCCTGGGATGCCGGCCTTTGGTTATGGGGGATAATCAGATCCGATCTTAGCCTAGAAATAATATTGAACCACCATGACTTTCAGAAAAGTGCATCAGTTGGATGCATATTATCTCTTGTCAGGGAGACTAAAGCAAGACAAAATATTTGAAGAAAAAGATGCATTGATATTAACACACATACTATGAAGACACCTACCAATATTTCAAATTACACAGGCACGTGTAAGCATGTCATCAAATTATAAAATGGGGATATTTTTTGAGATTGAATAGAATTGTGTACAACAAGAGCAATGATGCCGCTGCATATAATCCATATTCAGGTTTTCCCGAGAATGTTCCAGGAGAGCACACATGGTCCAGTTTGGTGTTCAGTTGACATTATTGTATGTTTCAACACAGAGAGGGAGAAAATTGTTCCCTGACTGAGAAGCAACAGCCAATTGATCCCTTTCTCTTACTTTGTTCCACCAGATAGCAAAGTGTCAGTCTATAAAATCCCTGAGTTATCTTTGCCACTTGTAGTGGATTCCTGGTGAGGATTCATTGGAAACTTTCATATGCCCGAAACAAAGGGAATTCAGCCAAATCTAACTGTTCCAGAAAGAAATCCCACAACCAGTAGCTTATTTGAACTGAATAACTTCAAAGGCAGAATAACATTTGGAGCACTCTGTCATTTTGCTATTTGATATGAGTTCAACGTTCTGTGTCTTAAATTTTTTTTCTAGAAAATGACCTACTCTGATATCATTGGCCACATCATTAAACTGGTTACATTTAAGATTCGTGTAACCAGTGCAGGAGTGAGACGGAAAAGGAAACAGTGACCCTCTAACATTGGCTAGAACCCAAATGATAAATTTTCAAAGGGCTGTCCAAGTGGAAATTCCCTCCAAGAAGTTTGTGGTGTCTGGATGATTACATTTATTCAAAGTTGTATTTTTTGACATTTGACAGAAAAGTGAATGTAGAAAATGGTATACAGACAGAAAAGTGCTGGGGAGATCACAATCACATGACCCATAATCTTTATACATGGTGGAGCGGTGACAAAGTGTCTAATGGCACACTCCTGCTGCTCAGTCCTATGTTCCTATGTTCCATCCAACCACTCACAGCGCCTGCAAGGAGCAGTTGGAGGCCGCTTGCTCCAAATACCTGATCCACAGTAACACAGCATCTCATTCAGTCCCTCAAGACTGTCACACACACAGGGTTTACTGTGGGTTGGAAAATGCTATTTGGAAATCCAGGCTGGGTTCGAAAGACGCCTCTGGTCTTTTTGCAGAGTGTCTCCTCACTGCAACTCGTGCTTTATTTGTTGGTCATAATACAGGCCCAGATTCACTGTGATACAACCCTCATATCTCACGCAGAGATGACTCACAAAATACTTTGCTCTGTCTGATTGCAACGTTCAATAACAGAACGTTTAGGTAAATTATAACCATTAACTTTGTAATTACAGAATATGAGGACATAAGGAACCGGATCAGCTAATTCGGACGATCAAGCCATTGTCTACCATCATTGCTGATCTACTATTGGCATTAACTCCTTTTTAATACCCAATTCTTCACATCCCTTAGCTGTCTGACAGGTCAAAAATCCATCTACCTCCTCCTTAAATACTTTCAGTGATGTAGATCCCATAACTTGCTAGCCCAGATAATTCCTGACATTGATTACTCGCTGTGAGAGGAAAACATTCCTTACACATACATCGTCACCTAATTGATATGAACGAGAGGTGAACACAGGGGCTCAGCAAACAGTGCATGGCTTTAATATCAAGTGAGTATTTGACTGAAGATGACATCAGGACCACCCACTTATTTGAGCTGAATGGAAATCAGGTATAACCTCCCACTTGTCTTGGTCTTTCAGAGCACAAAGAAAGATGCTTGTGGTCGGTGGCCAACAGTCCTAACAGTTCCGGGATATCTCTGCAGGAGATCCTCAGGTTAGCCTCCTCAGCTCAAACATCTTCAACTATATAATAAGATCTGAAGTAAGGATGATGACTGAAGATCACACAATATTCAGAGATTTTGTGCCCCCTCAGCTCCTGAACCAAGCTCTGTCCATGTGCAGCAAGACCTGGACAGCATTCCGTTTGTGCTGTTACAGTGTCGGTAACCTTCATGTAACAGCGCTGCCAGACACTGCACATTTCCACTGATAATAGAGGAGCTCAATCAGCAACCCATGGCTGGTTGCACACTGACATGTGGAAGCCATTGAGCCCGTGGAAACTACTGAACAAGAAGAGGGACAACCCATTCAATCCACCTGCCTATTCCACATAAAGAGAAGGGGTCTGGTCAGTACATCGAGCTGTTAAACAGGAACAGGCAGAGCCCAATCATACCCTTAAACCTGTTCCATGAGACCAGGAGGAGGCTATTCAGCCCCACGAGATAGTTATACAGAAACAGGAGGGCGTTATTGATACTCTAACATGACAAACCAATGAAACCGAGACTGCATTGATCGGGGGCTCCATGGTGTTAATCATGATTCCATTGTTTGTAGAACGTTTGCTACCTTATCATGGTTTGCTGGCAGTGATAAGGGAAACTAAATGTTTTGTGTAAAGTCTCAAGGAGGCATCTTCTATCTCCGAAAAGACACTCCCATGTGCTCTATGTAGGTCAGAAGCTGCTGGGAAGTTAACTCTTTTATAATGCAGGTACTGTTGCTGCTGTCGAGATTATGGATGGCATGACGTTCATTGCAGGATCACGCACCAATTGAACTGTATTAACGTTGGGAGAGTTTTTTTTTCAAAAGCCTGAACCTCTCTCTCTCTCTGTTTCTGAATCGAAATAGGGAGTGGGGGTGGTTGGGTGGAACGTTCTCAGAGGCTCTTAAACTATCGAGAATCATGTAACCCGAGTGAAAAAAAATCCATGGAATTTATCACCGTAACAGTGCCTGTTTAGAACATCATAAGTGATCGTGCATCCCCCTTAATGTTCAATACAATCACCTTATTCTCTCACTGAACTTCACTCACTGTTCATGTTGCCATCATCCCAGGGATTAGTCTGATGAGACTTGAAAGAAAGTCTATCCACAGCACCCCAAATACTGCCTCAACACACTCAGGGATGATCACAATAATCCTTTTCTCTCACTTAGACATCGCCGTTTCCTTCCAGTGTTATGAAACGCCATTATTTCTCTATGCACTACGACTGACATGGAATTTATAAGTTTCTTATATCTGTACGTCAGCATCAATAAAGCCAGCACCAGAGTTGCCTATGGAGATGTGCATCACACTCGGGAGCATTTCAATGAGATCGAATGCACCTAAGAGATGTAATGATCACCTACCTGAATAGAAATGAGCTGTACAAATACGGGAAACAGGTAGAGGAAGGGAACTATCTTTACTTTTGTTCTTATCTCACAGGATGTATGCAGGCCTGGTCAGGGCAGTATGTTACACCAATCTTAAACTGAGTGGCTGGTTCAGTTGTTCAACAGGACAGTAAAGAGTAAAACACATTGCTTCGGGTTTGCAATGTTGCAATTCAGGATAAATTCTCCTGCTTAATTAAAACCAGCAACACAGAAAAGATTTATCCAATGCAGTAACGTGCGATAATTCTAGAGTCAAAGAACTATTTAAAGTAAAATTTAACAACTTTATTTCTTAAAGTTTTAGAAGAGAATAATAATCGAACGAATGTTTACAACTTCTTCCTCTAACCTATCTTTGACCTTCCTCCTCCACAATACGAGTCAGATAAGACTCCTAATTAAGATTCATAAAATGCAACGCTATGGTGGCACAGTGATTAGCACTGCTGCCTCACAGCGCCAGCGACCCAGGTTCAATTCCTGCCTCAGGCGGCTGTGTCAGCGTGGGTTTCCTCCCACAATCCAAAAATGTGCAGGTTAGGTGAATTGGCCATGCTAAATTGCCCGGAGTGTTAGGTGAAGGGGTAAATGTCGAAGTATGGGTCTGGGTGGTATACGGGTCGGTGTGGGCTTGTTGGCCCGATTCCACACTGTAAGTAATGTGATCTAATCTTATCTCAAAACCAGGAAGCTTTCAGTTCTTCTCCACAGTCCTGTCTTCTGTTCTTCTGATGGATTCTGCTTCACTAGTTACTAATCAATGAATATACTTTTAAGGGAGCTATTTTTCAGGCAGTCTTTGCATGCTGGTAGCTTGGCAGCTCTGCTCTAAACTGTTCAATTTTCCACGGTCTTGTACCTCCAAACTATTGGATTGTGTCATTGGCTTTTAAGATTATCAATCTATTACATTCAAACTTGATTGGAAGTGGTTCATTTGGGGCATAAAATAAACTGTTTGGCTGAATTTGTGTCTGTCTCAAGACAATGAGCTAATCGAGTTGTTCGACCAAATGTTAAATTATATCTATTTTTCAGAAGACCTGGTGCTGTCAGGTAGTTTAACGGTGCAGTACACCCACATATTCATCACTGAAGTCACACGGAAACCTGATAAGGGAAGGTTGACACTTTGACTTACCTAAAGGACTTCAGGGAAGCAGATGGGCTTTCATAACAAATGATAATAGTTGCTTTTAAATTCCACCACTTTCCTTCATGAGATATCAACAGACTATTATTCTGTGGCTCTAAATTATGAGTCAATGACTTGACTACCATAAACTGTCTTCCTGTACGTGCAGTGAACACGTCAAACATCCTCAAGAGCAATTATTTAGTGATGGACATGTGATTAGAAGGAACTTGAAACTGTTGCATCCAGATTGAACAGAGGCAAAAATCATGGTTCATTCAGACGTTGCACTGAGCCTGCAGATGAGACTGAGATATCATGATGGTGGTTTTGGACAGGATTGGTGAGTGGGGAGGACATGGAGATGTAAATCCGTGAAGGACAAAATGGATTATGGAGTTTGAGAACATTCTGTGTCCTTCTCGCGTATCAGTGAGTAAATTATAAATAGCAGTTTGATAGTTATAATTTATAAGGAAAGGATTTTTTGTTTGGAACTGAAGACATTGACTTGCACTTTCCAAAATTTGTATATCATGAGCAGAAATTGAGATCAACCCAGTTTAGTAGACAAATATAATGACTTACCAGGAACACCAACTATCGCAATGATGGGATAGTAACCACCTTGAATAATCCAAAGGATAAACTGGATCCGTGATGTTAATGATATCCAAGGCCAAGAAAGCCAGTGAAGACGCGAGGATAAACTTCTCTCCATTGTTGGAACATTCCAGTGTAATGTTCTCAGATTCTGATCCATTGTTGGAATATTCCAGTCTAATGTTCTCAGATTCTGACACATTGTTGTACCATTCCAGTCAAATGTTCTCAGATTCTGATCCACTATTGGAACATTCCAATCCATGGTCCTCAGATTATGAATCATTATTGTAACGTTCCTGTCTAATGTTCTCAGATTTTGATCTCTCCTCCCGCTCTCTCTCTCATGCTGCTGATCCGTTAGTGCTTTCAGTGATGCTCCTACTCACACTATGTAATAGCACATTGAACAGAGCCCCTTTATATTTCAACCATGGAAACTCTCCACTGCCATAATTAGGATCCACTGAGATTGATATTAATCACAGTCACTGAACAAATAGCACCAGTTAACCCCTTTGAATTCATTAATAATTTTATTAAAATTCAAAAGAACTTTTAACGTTTACACATTTAGCATGGGATATGTGTGGGGGGTGAACAGGAAGTAATATTTGAGATGGTAGGTTGATTGAATGTAATCATTCAATCTGCCTTAGATATGACAGGAATGTCAAAGGATTGTCAGAACGTAAACACGTTTCTCGGCTTATAAATCGAAATATACAGTCTGTAACTCCTGACCAGTGATTATAATGTCAGTAAAATATGTAGAGAACTTTTCTAGTCCATAATCTGACAGAAAATTGCTTATGACAACATGAGTGATAACAGACAAATGGCATGGATATGTTAACAGAGAATATGATGTGACACACAATTCGGATGGTTATTCAAGGATCAGAGAGGGCAGGTAAGTGTCCTGCTGTTAATGTTATCGATGTCAATCAACTGTATTGAAGTAAATTTCACTGGATTTCAATTGCTGTGTGATTATGATATCGGGGCATGGCTGCTGAGACTGGATGGAGGGATCATGATATTTCCCAGCCATCAGTATTGGAATTTTATTCTTCATAAATCATGTATAGATCAAATCCAAGGGTACATCTACAATGAGGAATGAGGAGAGCCAATATTAACCACACAACCAGAAGACATTGGAACAGAAATTTGGCCATTAGGCCCATTGAGCCTGATCCACCATTCCATGATGGCTGTTAAGCTTCTCAACCCCACTCTCACGCTTTCTACCTGTAACCCTTGATCCCCTTTACAGTCAAGAACCCATCTGTCTCACTCCTAAATATACTCACTGACCTGGACTCGACAGCCCTCTGTCGCAGTGAATTCCATAGATTCACCGCTGTTTGGCTGAAGAGGTTTCGCCTTATCTTTGTTCGAAAAGATCTTCTCTTTCCACTGTCCCCTCGGGTACTAGTCTCTCCTACATTGGATACATCTTCCCAAAATCCCCTCTCTCCCAGGTCATTTGGTATTCTGTAAGTTTCAATTAGACCTCCTAACATCCTTATGAATTCTACCCAGAGCCCTGAAATGTTTTTTATATGTTAAGCTTTTATTTCCTGGCACCATTCTCGTGAATATCTTTGGAAAACGCTCCAGGACCAGTGCATCCTTCCTGAGATATGAGACGCAAAACTGCACACAATAATCCAAATGTGGCATGACCAAAGCCTTGTAGAGTCTTAGAAGTACATTCCTGCTTTAATATTTAAGCCTTCTTGAAATAAATACGACCATTGTATTTGCCTGCCTAACTATTGACAAACTGCAAGTTTACCTTTCTAGATTCCTGGACTAAACTCCCTAGCCTTTTTGCCCTTCAGACTTCTGAGTTTGCTCGCTATTTCGAAAATAGTCCTTGCCTCTATTCATCCTGGCAAAATGCTTTCCCACACTTTCCCAAATTGTACTCCATCTACCACATCTTTGCTCACTCTTCAAACCTGTGAAAGTCCTTCAACAGGTGAAAGTGAGTACCGCAGATGCTGGAGATCAGAGTCAAAAAGTGTGGTCATAGAAAAGCACAGTCTGTCAGGTAGCATCCGAGGAGCATTAGATTCGAAGTTTCAGACATAAAGCCTTCATCAGGAATGTGGCGTGGGTGGAAGGGGGCAGAGAGGTAAATGGAGGTGGGGCGGAGAGATGGCGCTGGGAGGAAGGTAGATGGAAGGTGACAGCTAGATGAAGGTGGGTGATGATAGTGATAGGTCAGAGTGGAAGGTGGATTTGATACTTGGGAAGGTAGATGGACAGGTAGGACAGTTCAAGAGGGCGGTGCTGAGTTGGAGGGTTAGATCTGGGATAAGGTGGAGGGAGGGGCGATAAGGAAACTGGTGGAATTGTCCTTGATACCGTGTGTTTGGAGGGTCCCAAGGCAGAAAGTGATGCGTTCTTCCTCCAGAAGTGAGGTGGCTAGAATTTGGCAATGGAGGAGGCCAAATGCTTGCAGGGCTTTGGCGGAGTGGTAGGGGGAGTTGAAGTATTCGGCCACAGGGAAGTGGGGTTGTTTGGTTTCTGTGTCCAAGAGTGTTCCCTGAACCCTTCTTTAAGTTGACATTCTGTCTCGCCAATGTATCGGAGACAGGAGCAATGGACTGACTAGACGAGGTGTTTGGATGCACAGGATGTTCTCTGCCTGATGTGGTAGGATCCTTTGGGGCCTTGGCTGGAGGTGAGGAGGGAGGTGGTGGCACAGGTTTCATATCTCTTGCAGAGTCAAGGGATGGTGTTGGGAGTGGAAGGTGCCTTGGTGGGGGCGTGTGGACCTAACGAGGGAGTTGTGAGGGAATGGTCTCAGCAGTATGATGATAGGGTTTGGGACCGAAGTATATCTCTGGTATTGGGGGTCTGACTGTTGGTGGCAGAAATGGCGGAGGATGATGCGTTGTATCCTGAGGTTGCTGGGATGGAAGGCGAGCATCAGAGAGGTTCTAACTTGTTGACGTTGGAAGGGTGGTGTGCAAGAGCGGAGGTGTGGGAAGTTGAGGAGATGCACAAGAGCACCCTGCTGCAGCCGAACCACCTCTTCAATGCTACCTGTCCCTCTGTCTATCTTTGCACTGTTTGAAAGCTTAGCCAGAATGCCCTCAGTTCCTTCATATAGATAATGAATGCACAAAGTGAAAAATTGTGGTCCCAACAATGAGTTTTGTGGAACACCACTTGTCACTGGTTGCCATCCTGAGAAGAACACTTTTATCCCCACTCTATGTTTGTTCTCAGGCAGCCAAACTTCTATCCTTGCAAACACCTTGCCTCTAATACCATCAGCCCATACCTTTCTCAATAGCCTCATGCATGGCACTTTGTCAAAGGATTCTTGAGTGCAGATGGATAACATCTATTGGTTCTCCTTGATCTAATCTGCTCATTACTCCCTCACTATTTTCTAGCCGGTTTGTCAGGCCAGATCTCCCTTTGATGAAACGATGCTGACTCTGTCCTATTTTACCAAACCCCTCCAAGTATCAGAAATCCCATCCTTCACGATGTATTCCAGGATGTTACCCACAACCAAGGTTAGGCAAATCAGTCTGCAGTTTTCCATCTTCTCCCTACCTACCTAACTCCCTTATTAAACGGGGTGTCATGTTAGCAATTATACAGCCACTTTGCCGTTTCCTGATTTTAGTCATTCCTGAAAGATTACCACTTACGCTTGCACTAAATCTTCAGCTATCTCCCTTAAAAGGCTGGAGTGTAGTCCATCTGGTCCAGGTGAGCTATCCACATTCAGGCCATCCGTTTTTTAACATGCTCTTCTTGGTGATGACCAGCATATTCAGGACTGCCCTGTCACTTCGCCAATTCTTGAGAAATTACTCGTGTATTCCACCATGAAGACTGATGCAAAGTTCCTCAGCGATTTCTTTGTTTCCCACTACTGTCTCTCCAGCATCATTTTCCAGTGGTCCATATACCTCTCTTTTGCACTTTATATATTTAAAGAATCTCTTAAAGTTTCCTTTATATTAATGGTTAGATTACCCCCATATTTAATCTTCTCCCTTCTTATTTATTTTTCCTTGCCTTCTGTTGGCCCCATTCTCCATTTTCCCTTTGCCCTTCACATTGCTTGCGCTTTTACTTATACGAAATCCCTGACTTCCCTCGTCAGCCATGGTTGCCTCATCCTCCCTGTACCATGCCTTTATTGCTCAGCATGTATCTCTGCAGTGTCTCCTGAATTAATCTTGGAGTTTTCTGCCATTACTGTTCCGCTGTCTTTCCTGCTCGACCCCTGTCCCAGTCAATTCTACCCAGTTACTCCCTTGTGCCTCTCCAGTTGCCTTTATTCAGGTGAAATACTGTTAACTCTGATTCTACTTTCTCTCTCTGAAATTGCAGAAAAAATTCAACCATGTTCTAATCACCACTTCTGAAGTTTTCCTCCACCTTAAGCTCCCTTATCTAGCCTGCGTCATTAAATCCAGTGTCATCTGTTCCCCAGTGGGCTCTGCCACATGATGCTCCAAAAAGCCATTTCATTGACATTCCTCAAATTCCTTTTCTTGGGATCCACTCCCAACCTGGTTTCCTATTCCACTTGCATATAGAAATCCCCCTATGATCACTGTAACTTTGTCTTTCCTAAAGATCTTTTCTATCTTCTGGTTTATCTTGTACCACAGCTCCTGACTACTCTTTGGAGGCCTGTGCAAGTCTCCAACTGTGGTTGTCTTATCTTTGTGATTCCTCAATTCTACCCACGCAGATTCTACACCATCCGACTTTACTTCCTTTCTTACTATTGATTTAATTTAATTTCTTATTAATAATGTAAACCCACTACCTCTGCTACCTATCTTTTCGATATGATATATGTCCTTGAATATTCTGATCCCCTTGCAACCACTTCTCTGTGATGCCCATCACGTCATACCTACCAATTTCAGTCTGTGCCACAAGCTCATTTATTCTATTCCTTATACTGCGTGCATTCAGATATAACCCCTTCAATCTTGTATTAACGGTTCCTCTTCTCATTGTTATTTGTTTGTCCGGTGTGCTTGAAGTCTGATTGCTTACACTTTCCCTACACTGTCTTATTTGCGTCTATGTTGAGATTTTAATAACCTCTCCTGAGCTCTGCACATTTACCTCCTCTTTTCTAATCAAACCCTATAACGGAGCCCCCACCCTGCCAACACACACACACACGCACTCCTAATCAGTTTGGACCTCTGTCTACAGCCTTAGTTAGGATTCAATCGGACTCTGGTTCCAACACAAAATAAAGGGACAAAAAACAAGCTTTTCTGTACATACCAAAACATGAAAACTACAAAGATGCAAGATTGTTAAAATACACTTACGATGTGGAGTTATATGAATTGAAATGAGAATTTAAAAACCACGGACGAGGTTTTTCAACCTTTATCAATCATTATTTACCCACCGTTGAGATGCTGATCGTCCCCCTGTCAATGATCCCCCTCACTAAGAATCTCTCGCCCTGTCTCTCACACCGGGTCTAGAGGGACTACACGTTCCTGTTGGCCCAGAATATTTAAATTAATTCACCTTCAACCTAGAACTAATCTATTGTTCTTTTGGATCCTGTTCAGGGTCAGCAACCCGGTTCTGTGATATTATTGGCGATAAATGATCTGGGCTGACAGCAGAGTGCTCACAGAGTACGGCACCAGACAAAGGGCTTGCAGTCTGTGGGAGTTTCTAAATGAAATTTCTGTGTATTTCTCCTCGTGCTGTCTTCTGATATAACTTCAGACTCGTCTGACACCTCTTGCTCTCACTCTCTCTGTCGCTCCGTTTTCTCTCCATTCCTTTTATCTCTCTTCACTTCCTTTTTTCTCTGTTAATTTTTCTCTCTCTCACGCACACACACACAGACACACACACATTCTGTTCTCTCTGTTGACAAATTGTGCTGTTGGAGAGCTCGTCGGTGTACAATGGGCTAAATGGCCTCCTTCAGTGCTCTATCAATTCTGAAGTTCTCTGACCCACAATAAAGACTTCAGGTGCCTGGACAGACAAGCTGATCCTGAGAAAGACACAGTGCAGAATCATCCTTTATCTCTTCCTGTTGTCTGATGTGCAGCGGCCTTGAAATATCAGTTCAAAAAAAAATAGTAATTCCAGCAGTTGGGAGAACGCTCACGAGATGATTTTGCTGTCAGGATTTAACAAGCAGTTCCCACGTACAAAATTGGATTTGCCTGATAGCAGCTTCTCCCAATTGACACGTCCTAGCTCTGTCCGATGCTGACGTAATTTGCCTTCCGCCAATTCAGCAGATTCCCACAAGGTCCTGCCATATCCGTGTTCACGGCATTCTTAAGTCTGAAGGAACTGTGACCACTGTTTCTAAAATTATGTCCCACTGAAAGGTCAGTCACCTGGCCAGGATCATGAGCCAGTATGAGGTCCAGTGTGGCTCTTCCTGTCATTGTTCTATCACATATTGCTGCAGTTAATACATTTTGCCCCGTCTAAGACCCTTGCTCTAATGGACTTCCAGTTATTATTGGAGATATTAAAGTCACTCACGATGACCACTCTTTTTAATATACCTTTCCTTAATCGACATACATATCTGTTCCTCAATCCCTCCGAAACTGTTGGAGAGATTATAGTAACGCAGTGCTTACATCCATCTTATTTTTGAGCTTGACCCATATTGCTGCAGTGGATGGTCCCTCCTGTATGTCCTGTTCACGTGCAGATGTAGCATTCTCCATGATCAGTAAAATAACTCGTCCACTTCTTTTAGCTTCTTCGCTATCTCGCCTAAACCAATGAAACTCTGGATACTTTGAACGGCCAGTCCTTTCCCTCTCTCAAACAAGTCTCTGTAAAGCCGCAACATCATAGTCCCATGTATGGATTCAGGCTCCCAGTTCATCGTCCTTACCCATAACAATTCTTGCATTGAAATAAATACACTTCAGCCAAACTCCATCAGATCCTGACCTGATATTTGGTTTGAGTTTCCATGATGTAAATTCTCCTCGTCTATTCTCTGGTAACAGGAGATTACAAAGGACTGTCAGTAAAGCGGAAAATATTGTAAACAGACAATTTCAGTTTCCTCCCTTCTCCCTTCAATCTGTACATTGCATCCCACACTGTCCAATTCCAATAAACTGCTGGTTATTATTTTGCTTCAAACAACCGTCTCCAGCCTCTCACGGCACATTCTTCAACTCGCTCTGGACCTATTGGATTGATAGTTTTCTGATCCCTCTCTCAACCAAATCTCTGTAATATTTGTATCATGGTTATATATATTCATCTGTCTTGTCTGCCACACTGCTCACATTAAAATCAGCATACTTCAGACTTCCAGTCCCATTGTGTTCACTCCCCTCTGCCAGTTTGTTGCTGGTCTTAGATGTACTGGGGTTAATCTCCAACTGCTCTTCAGTCACTGTGCTTGTGGATGTACTGCTCTGGCTCTCCCAACCCCTCACCCACCACCACACTAGTTTAAAACCTCCTGAGTGACAATAGCAAACCTGCCTGCCAGGAGATTGCTGCCAGTTCACGTCAATCCCGTCCTTCCTGTGCATTTTATACTGACCCAGGATTCCCAATGACCCACAAAGCTGAAATTGCTGCCAGTTCAGCTGCATCCCGTCCTTCTTGTGTCTATCCTTTCTACCCGGGAATCCAAATGATCCACATATTGGAAGTGCTGCCTACCCTACCAGCTCTTTGGCCATGTTTTTAACTTTACGACCTTCCTATTCCTAATCTCACTGGCACGTGGCATAATCTCGTCTCCCCAACATTCAAATATGCTTTCAGCACAACTCCAGCAAGACCTTTACTTTAAAATGGATAGACTTGACAATAAAAGCTTAAGTGTGATCTCATTAACCAGGAACGTGGAGCCCAACGAATCAGTCCTAATGATCATCGGATCTGATATCTATCACCTCCACCAAACCTGTGTGACAAGATATACTTATGGAGCATCTATTTGTACATGGACGATGATAAACAGAAATTAGTCCAAAAGATCTGAAAATGTCATAACAGATGGGTGCCAGTCAGCCTGTTTACTCTGCTTTGCTGTTCAACTGGATTTTGGCTATACTGTTCCTTTTAATGCCTGGGTCTTTACCCCGGATCCCTAACGCGTCAGAAAGTGCCCAGTGTCTTTGTTCGCTCACTGCGTGAAGAGCATCTAGTGCCAGGTGATGGGGTGTGGGGAATCCCGGGGAGGCTCGATAAAAGGCTGCGTGCAGTGACGGATGGACTCAGGGATTGAGAGAGACAGAGTAGGTAATCAGGAACATGCATTTACATAAGTAGCTGGGCAAGATTCCTAAGCACTCAGGAAGTCTGACGACCAGAGCCACTTCGACAATAAACCCGTCATATTTGCAGCAATTCACCATCAAACACAAGCAAATATACTGTAGATGGCAGATACCTGAAACAAACACAGAAACATACTGTGGAGAGAGAAAAGAAGCAATTCTCGCAATACAGAGTTTGCAAAGTCTCCAGAAAGACAGGGTCCAGAGATTGGAATTGAACCCGAGTCCCTGGCACTGTGAGACAGCAGTGTTGTGTCACCAAGCTATCCAATGATAGACAAAAGGATTAGGACAGTTACATTAGTATATTTTCGACAGTTAGTTAACAAGAATGCTCTCACGCAGCCTACCTAAGATTAGGAATCTTTTATACAGCAGCAGAGGACAATTCAAGAAGCAAAAAAGTGATGAACACGAAACATGTAAGCTAGCTTGCTTTAGAAAAGGAGATTGCAGGAGTTTTGTTAAGATATATAAAAGGGGAGAGTGAACATTGGACAACCAGAAATTGAGGCTGACTGCAGAGAAATGGAAAACAAAGAATTGGAGAATAACCTGAATAGGTACTTTCCGTCAATCCTCACAACGGTAGATATTATGAACATTCCAGACCTTAAAGCGTGTCAAGGGTGAGGAATGGATGTAGTGATCAGCGCTGAGGAGAAGGTACTGGTGAAGCTGCTATGTTTGAAATGGATAAATCACACAGACTGGAAGGATAACAACGAATGTTCTGAAGTAATTCGCGGAGGAGATTGTGAAACCAATAGTCGCGACTGTTCAGGAAAGACTATCATCAGTCAGAGTCCCAGAGAACTGGAAAATGGATAATGTAAAATCTCTATGTAAGAAGGAAGAAAGGGAAAATACAGGAAATCAAAGGTCAGTATAGCCTGGCATCGGCCATTATTAGGGATTTAGAGTGCATTGCTAGCAATGACATTGCGGAGTACTTGGAGGTGCATGGTAAAATAGGGCTGTGTCAGCATGGCTTCATCAAGGAGTGGTCCCGCTGACAGGTCTGTCAGAATTCTATCAGAAGGTAATGAGCAGGTTTGACAAAGGGAGGATGTGATCTCATTTGCTAATAGGCAGTGTGTTAACTTTGAATCTGTGTTAAATTTACTCATGTTGATTTATTGGTTACAACTTGCAGAAGCAGAGGTACATAAACAAATAAAATTGCAGAGGAACAATTCAATAGTAGATAAATAGAATAAGGATGGAGGGTCGGGTGATGTGTTTTTTCTACATTATGTGGGAGTGGTGGACCCAACTGTGGTTCCCAGTGACCATGTCTGGAGTAAATGTCGCATGCAAGAACAACTCTGGTTCTGAGGCGGTGAGCTGGAGTTTGAGCTTCAAACATTGCGAGGCATCAGTGAGGGGGAGGGTTCCCTGGATGCTGTGATTCAAGAGACAGTTACACTCCTTAGATCAACTGACTCAAATTCAGCCAGTGGTTAGAAAGCAGAGAGATTATCTCTGAGTGAGGCAGATAAAGGGATCCAGGACGTAGAATTGCTGGAGCCTCACCCGCTGTCCATGTCTAACAGGTTCAAGAGTTTTGTTCCCTGTGTGGATGGGATGGGGACTGCAGGGAGGATGAGCTGATTGGCCACAGCACCGAGTTGAGGAAAGCTTTCAAGTGGGGGAAAAGAAGAGAAATGTTAATGTAATTTGGGATAGTATAGTTAGCTGCATAGACACTGTTCTCTGTGACCCAGATTGAGAGTCCTGAATGCGGCGTTACCGACTGGTGTTTGGGTAAGTGATATCTCATCTGGGCTGCAGGGGAACTTCGACTGTGTGGGTAAAGATCCATTGGTCATGGTCTGTGTTGGTACCAACGACAGAGGTAAAACTCGGACAGAGTTTCTGCTAAGGGATACGAAGAGCTCGGAGTTAAATTAGAAAACAGAATCAAAAAGGAAATAATCTCCGAATTGCGGCCTGAGCCATGAGCTAATTAGCACAATTTCAGCACGAAAATGCGTGGTTCAAAGTTTGGTGTGGGAGAAATGGGTTTGTGTCATGGGACATAGACACCAGACACTGGGGAAGGAGCACACTGTTCTGATTGGACAGTCTTCATCTGAACCGTGTTGGGACCAGAGTCCAAGCGAATCGCATAACTAGGGCTTTAGACTGGGCATTAAGCTAAATGGGGGTGGGGTGGTGTCAGTTATAGGGAAAATTATAAAACCCATATTAAAGGAGCGGGTAAGACTGCAGATCTCAAGAAGGAGGCGTTTGGTATGCTTTCCTTTGTTCGTCACAGTATTGAGGACAGGAGTTGGGAGGTCATGTTGCAGCTGTACAGGACATTGGTTCGGCCACTGTTGGAATATTGCATGCAATTCTGATCTCCTTCTTATCAGAAAGATGTTGTGAAACTTGAAAGGGTTCAGAAAAAAAGTACAAGGATGTTGCCATGTTTGGAGGATTTGAGCTATAGGGAGAGGCTGAGCAGGCTGAGGCTGCTTTCCCTGGAGCGTCGGAGGCTGAGGAGTGACCTTTTAGAGATTTACAAAATTATGAGGGGCATGGATATGATAAATAGACAAAGTCTTTTCCCTGGGGTCAGGAGTCCAGAACTAGAGGGCAGAGGTTTAGGGTGAGAGGGGAAAGATATAAAAGAGACCTAAGGGTCAACGTTTTCACGCAGAGGGTGGTACGTGTATGGCATAAGCTGTCAGAGGATGTGGTGGAGGCTGGTACAATTGCAACGTTTAAGATACCCATCTTAAACGTTAGATGGGTATATGAAGAGAAAAGTTTTGGAGATATATGGATCGGGTACTGGCAGGTGGGACTGGATTAGCGATATCTGATCGGCATGGACAGATTGGACCGAACGGTCTGTTTCCATTCTGTACACCTCGATGACTCTAAAACTCTAAGTTATTCAAATCTTCAGCACAGACGCAGAGTATGGAAAGTGTTAGCAACCAAACTTCAAACACTCAGGACAAACAAATGACGATGAGAAGAGGGATTGTTACTACAGGGCTGAACTGTTATATTGGAATGCATGCAGCATAAGGAATAAGATAAATAAGCTTGTGGTTCATACACAAATTGGCAGATCGCCATCACGGAGACGTTGCTGCAAGAGGATCAGGATTGGGAGCTGAATATTCAAGGATATGCATCTTATCAAAAAGATAGGCAGTTGGGCAGAGGGGATGGGGCTGTCCTATTAGTAAGAAATGCAATGAAGTCAATAATAAGAAATGATGTAAGGTAAAATGGTGTAGAATCTCTGTTGGTAGAATTGAGGAATCAAAAAGGTAAAAAACAAATAGTTGGAGTTCTGTTCAGGCCTCCAAACAGTACTCAGGAGCTGGGGTGCAAAATACACCAGGAGCTAGAAAGATGTGTAGGAAATACAAAGTTACAGTGATCATGTGGGATTTCATTACGGAGGTGGGCTGTGAATTCAGATTGATGGTGGTTTGCAAGAAAAGGAATTTGTGTAATGTCTATGAGATGGCTTTTTTGAAGCAGCTTGTGCAGGCAAATTAGATGAAGGAGCTTAAGGTGAAGAAAATCATAGGAGGCAGTATCGTAATATGATAGAATTTACTATGCAATTTCAGATGGCGAAGTTCTATTCAGAAGTAACGGTATTAAAGTTGAATAAAGGCAACTACAGAGACATGAGAGAGTAGCTTGGTAGAATTGACTGGTAGAAGGGCCCAGCAGGAGAGACAGTAGAGCAGCAATGGCAGGAGACTTTTTGAGTAATTCGGGATGCAGCAGACATTTACCCCGAGTAAAATGAGGCAGAGTACATGGAGAATGAGGTAACCATGACTGATGAGGGAAGTCAGCTATAGCAGGGAGTAAGGAAAATTACTTTTAAAACCGCAATGAATAGCTTAACCTCTGTCGTGGGTTAGATCCTGGAATCCATTGAGAAGGATGAGATTTCTGAATACTTGTAAGTGTTTGGTAAAATAGGGCAAAGTCAGCATGGTTCCATCAAGGGAAGGTCATGCCTGACAAATTTGTTGGAAATCTTTGGAGACGAAATGAACAGGCTCGATCAAGTACAGCCAATGGATGTTATCCACCTGGACGCCAAGAAGGCCTTTGACAATTTGGCACACAGGAGATGACTGAGTATGATAAGGGTCCATGGTGTTAGAAGCAAGCTAGAGGCATGAATAGGAACTTGCCTATCTGACAGAAAGCAGAGAGTGGGGATAAAATGGTACTTCTCAGCATGGCATACGGTGGCAAGAGGTGATCCACAAGGCTCAGTGTTGGAATCGTAACTTTTAACTTGTTACGTTAACAATATAGATGATCGAACTGAGGGCACTCTGGCTAAGTTTGCAGACGATACAAAGATAGGCAGATGGACTGGTCGCATAGAGAAGCTGAAGAAGGAATTGACCAGGTAAAAGTGTTGGCAGATGGACTCCAATGTCACAAAGTGTGAGGTCATGCACTTTGTCACGAGGAATCGAGGCATGGTCTATTTTCTAAATGGGGAGAAAATTGAGAACTCTGAAGTGCAAAGGGACTTGAGAGTTCTTGTGCAGGGTTCTCTTAAGGTAAGCTTGGAGGTTGAGGCAGTATTTAAGAGGGCAATTG